>NC_071345.1:14296500-14996000 GCF_027744825.2 Synchiropus splendidus | reverse complement strand
TCTTCCAAGGTTACAGCCCAGTATGTTTTATTTTATTATTATCAGTATGTATTTGCTATGTCAAATTCAGGATAAACAAAATAAGCTTTAACTCGCGAGAAACAAACTCTTACTGTGGCATTAAACCAGAGTTAAAAAGATATGATTTATGTGCGTGCTGTTGCGACGAGCAAACCACATGCAGCTGAGTGGATATTTCACGATATTGGGTTCACAATATGAACTATTGTTTAAGGCACAAATGCTCTTACTTGTTTTCATTTTGCGATGAATCTTTTGCTGCCTTTTGGTGCACGGCAACCATCAGGTCATTTTTTAAAAATCGATAATTTCACTCTTACATTAAGCAAACAAGTCACATTGGTTTCTCTTTAAAACCTTTACTTTTTAAAAATTTGTCATGACGTTGTCACCCCATAAACTTTTTCCATGTTCATACTGAGATTAAAGCTAGTAACTTCACTGGTAAATAGCGTTCCAGAGGCCTTTTAGAATCACTGCAGATGATATAAAATGCAATATTTGTCTAATAGTAAAACTATTAAAAAATAGTGAGAATTGTGTATAAAAGCATAGGCAAAAGGCTAATCAGTTAAAAGTTTAGAAAACTAAGGAGGTCAAACTTGCTATTTTTCTAACCTTAAAAAATATTTCTATAAATGTTTCTGCTGTATCTCCTTCCTGTATGTCCCTAAATTGTCAGGGAATTGAACCAGGTGATGGTTAGATGTCAGAACTCGCATTAGCACCACATGGAGAAGCTAGAATATGAGCACAACACAAAACGCCTAGTGGAGTTGACTTAAGTATTTACGTGTGTGACTCTGACACGCAACAGCTCCAAAAAACTGTTATCTGCGCAGCAGGCGTTTACAGGTCAGTCATGCATCGGCAGCTGTGAGTTGACAGCAGCAGATAGTATTACAGCTTTCCTACTGACAGTGCTGACCTCCACGCGTCTGATCGATATGCAGATGCGCAGAGCTGAGGGAGCGGTGGGAGAACTAAGTCGGCTTTGGGGAAGAGGTGTAACAGAGACATGGGCACGAGAGCCGGGGGTAGAAAGATGGATGCCAAGGAGGAAGGAGACAGAGGTGGTTTGTGTTGAGAAGCAGGCTAGTTATCTCTGAGCAGAAGGTGTCTGGGTTTGGACACCGAGGACGTCTAGACTTTCACTCTCAGGAGCAACAGGGAGGAGGGGTGGACGCTCACTGCTGAGACTCAGGTTATCCCCCTGCTAAAGGGTCTCTGGGTTTAGACACTGAGGAGAGTATTAGTTTTCACACACTGCTGGGGTAATGGGGGGGACTGCCAGATGTCAGCTCTTTACCCATAAATCCTGCTAAATGGGCAGCGGCTGTAGGTTCGAGAGGGAAAACTGAGTGGACGTCAGCTCTCTATCATCCATGCGCACAATCTGAGGTCACAGCTGGAGTCATCCAAACTTGCCGGCCGAGCCTCTTCCATGCCTGTTATTCCTCATCACAGGGACAGCTCTTCTACGCGGGGACTTCTCCATTACGTCTGCTTCCTGCTCTGAATCAATCAAATATGAGTTTGACTGTTATGCGCTCATCACTGCGACAACAGTGAGCATCTCAAGTGAGCCCATGAGGGATGCACTTCATATTTGTGGCCTTCATCTGTTTAATATTGAAGTGAATCTTTAAAAGGTTGGATATTTACTAGCTGGATGACCTGTGAATGTTCATATCCCTCTGTTTTTTGCTCATGTTATTGATCTAGAACAAGGAACACTTTTCAAAATGCATCGTGCTCTTGGTACCATTGTGTTGTTCCCAATCTTGTGGAGTTGTAATCTTATTTGTTTTATTACTTTTTAAAAAGTAGTCTACAATACACTTCAGTGGAAGTATTGTAATACTAATGTGAATTTTCACTTGGTGTTTAAAGGTATCTTGTGATTAAGCAGGCATTTTAAATGGAAGTCATTGACTCATAAACTTGCCCCGGCTGCATAAACACACTCGTAAATCTAAAACCATATTTGAAAAAAAAAACTGAAATCAAAATTTGCGTTTTTTTGCCTGGTTTCGTTCCGAAATACCCCGAAGACAGCCTGACCCTTTTGCACTCATTACTCTTCTGTGCTGTCCAGCGACTTGTCGTATCCGCCCTGGACTTTCAAGCCACCTGCTCAAGTAAATCTAACTCCCAGCAGGACAGTAATACAGAGTCCTTCACCCCCCCAGAAGAGAACTTTAAAGAGGTTTTGTTTTTAATGTCCCACAGGGCCAGTCAGGTTTACAGTCACTGATCTCACTGCAGCTGTAAACACCAAATTGACCTGACAATAACCGCGCTGTTTTCCAGAAAGAAGCTCTTGTGATAGCCGTGTAGCATTGCACCTTGTATTCAAGGTTTTTTTTTTTTTTTTTACATTTCATTTCCATCCAAATATTAGTGCATTTTGGGGTCTGCTTACCATTTTTCTCTGGTTGCTGAGGCAGAATGTACAGATGTGCTTTGGCTGCGCTGATTGGTCAGATCCTCTTGTGGGGGAGGAGTTAACGTGAAAGAAAGGTGGCGAAGGTGCGTGACACGGCTGTCCATCATGTAGCCCCTCGCCCAGGAGCAGGACGTTTCCCAGATGACTGATGTAGCTGCTGGCCAAGCGGAGCGTTTCGATCTTCGACAGCTTCCTGTGAATTTATGGAAAGAAATTTCCCTGTTTAGTTTTGCATCGTCAGATGAGCTGTATCCGCGGATCTTGCTTATGAATGTATGGAATGGTGAGGTCGGCATACCTGTCCGCTGGCTCGGTGGGGATGAGCGTGCGCAGCGCCGTGAACGCCGTGTTGACAGAATTGGTGCGATCCCTTTCCCGCGCATTGGCGGCCGTCCTCTGGCGAATCTCGGTCTGGGGCGCTGAGCCTTGTTGGCCGAGTCGCCCCATGATGGCGCCGACAGTGGCGACCCCTCCACCGTCACCGCACAGCTTCCTCTTCCTGTTCACCTTGATGTGAAAGGCTGACGGAGACGAGGAGGACAGTCTGAAGTTGGAAGAGTTGGTGCGCTCGTCAGAGCCGGAACCCTCGCTCCCGTTCTCCTCGTCGTCTTCTGAGAGAAGGGCGATGTCACCATACAGGAAACGACCTGCTGGAGGTGCCGTACGCAACATGGCGAATGTCATATCTACCAGTGTAGCAGTTGGCAGCTAATTGTCAATAGCAGAGGAGCTAAGCAGTGCTGAACGGTAGCTTGACAGATAGCTCTGGCGATGCTGAGACAGGGTGCAGCAGTCAAGAAAGACGTCCTCCTGGCTCTCTCTTACTTCTTTAACAGCTTGGTAAGATCTGTTACAAAATCTGACATTCAGTAAATGTCTACGATCCTGTGTGACTTTACCCCTGCTGTGGTGACCGACAGGTGGCTGGAGCTTCCACGTCTCTTTCTCACTTCACATCCCAAGCATCAGCTTCTCTTTGGGCTAAATCCTCTGCGAGTCAGCGATCAATCTCACTAGCATGATGAAGTTCAAATGTCCACCTCTAAACCTCGTCTGTCCTTCAGTCCCAACCACGTCCAGCCAGTGGCAACAGTTGGCTTCCCCAGTCCCTCCCTGGCTTTTGCTCCACGTGTGCCTTCTGTCTGAGTGTTTCCGTCTGCCCCCCTGTTTATATTCAGTAGGAGGGCCTTAAGAGTCTCCTGCTCCTCCTTCTGAGCGGTCAGGCTCCCCCGGCTGCTGTCGAGAAGCGAGCCAGGGAGACCGGAGGCAAGAGGCAAACCATCAGCAGAAGTTTGTTTTGGCTACGCCATTCTGTGTGTGCTTCTGGGGAAATCCACACTTAAACAGGACTTGCATCACCCCTGTTTACATGGTGTGTTTGGTGCTCACTGTCTCACACACACACACACACACACAGGCTGCCACGCGCAATGACTCTCATAGACTGATCTCCCAGCCATTTATATCCATTAGGTCACTAATCCAGGAGTGAAGTGACATCATCACACGAACTACCTAATTTATCTGCTTTGTTTCTACCTCCCTTCACGAATGTATTTTGATTAATAGCAGTACTTTAAAAGTCTTAAACTTCAGTGCGTAGCAGCGGCGTTAGTTACGTGCCATGGGGTAATTGGATCAGCACCAAATGGGGGCATTTTTCTACTTCACTTTCAAAGCTTTTCAAAGAAAGTAGAGGGCTGTTATAAGTTCATTTTAAAGTACCCACATCAACAATACACATATAGTTTCTCACGAGTCCGACCGTGTTCATTTATCTATGTCTAATCTGATAGATTAAATTATATTCCACAACAGACAAGACGTTTTTATAAGATATTGTATGTATTGTATTTTTCATGTGTTGCTATAAACACATACAAAATATTTTCAACACTTCACTGAATTGAACCCGCTGTTGTTTTCTCATCATTTAAGGAAGACTTGCATGATTGAGTAAAGGTTAGTTAAATGTAATGTTGAAGTAAAGAGCAATGGTTTGTGACCACAAGCCATTTTTTTTTCTAAAATAATTTTCATGTCTTTATCTGTCAGATATGACTGATTTTATTTATTTGTATTTTGACCAAATGTCTGACAGCAAGAAGCTGAAGCTTGAGTCATGAATCAAGGCTTTGGCTTCCCCCTCATCCTCCCTGCTCTGCCCCCCACCCCCAGCTCTGGGCTGTTTATGTCCAAGGACGGCAGGCTCAGAGACGGCCGGCCGCAGCACTGGAAGCTGTGGGTTCAGCCCGAGCTTGTGGCTAAAGCCGGCAACTGCGTTTGCTCAGCCTTTTATCTGCAGGAGCAGTGACGCTCAAGGGTCTGCAAGTCATTTCGCCTCCAGGGACTGACATTTTAGAGTGTTTTTGTGATGAAGGGGGCAGCTCGACAGTTTGTAGTGGGAGAGTCGCGACTTTACTCACTTACACTCCCTTTAAACATCTGTCTTCCTCACGCTGAGGAGAAGAAACTGAACCAGACAGCAAAGGGAGCGACGACACAAATGGGAGAAAAACAAGCTCTATCTGTACATAAACACAAGATTTATGAACAGGCAGGAAATCCAGTTTTCCCTCACTTTTAACACCTTTAATCAAAATCTAATCTGCTTTATTTACTTTACATCTGGGTGATTTTATGAGCCGTGATCTCGCAACTTAAGTTTTATTTCCAGAGAACTGACTGACCTTGGCTTTCCTTTCCAGTTTCAGATGTACAGCGGTTAAAGGTTGACAGCAAATGTAAAACTCAACTATGAGAGCTGCAATCCTCAGTAGTACAGTACTAAAAATTCTAAACCTCAATGCCGTTGCCGGTATGCCACTTTTGTGTAGATTGGCAACAGAACGTGCCGCTGAAAACTAATCGCACAATGAATAATCCGTCAGAGTTACACAATGTTAAAGTCAGCATTCATCACTCTCCACCTCCGCTCTTCGACACATACCTCTTCAATCCCCTGCAGTCTCAGCACAAGTGTTTATGTTGTGGTATTGACAGATGCCTGAGCCGCCTGTAAGACTTCATGCATGTGTGTTTACTGGGTGCTTGGTGAACCGGTTTACTGGATGTATTTATACCTCAGTAGTGTGCATTAATGAGCAGAATGAGCTATCCTATGGAAGCTCTGTTTGTTTGTCTTATGATAATATTTTCAGTATTGATGGTGATGAATTGGAGGAACAGTGGGACATTTGAAAGTCTCTCTCTGTAATCATTCATCCTCTGTTTTGGCGAGGTTATTTTAATACTTGCTCATTGTTTTCTGGTGTAGATTTGTAGTCAGCCTCGAGTTATATTAACTTGCTATATGAAAAATTACAAACTTCTTCAGTGGGGGTTTCATACTGGACAGTCATTATTATTATTATCACCTCCGCCAATGAAGTTTCGCAAGTACTGTATGTCAAAACTCCAAAAGTTTGGCAGAAGTTTCCCTGAAGATTTCAGGAGAAATTTACAATGCCGAATGAAAGAGATGATTGAATTTTGGTGGAGTTCCAGTTGACCATGTTATTAATTTTAGAGGTTTTATAATTAATTAATCGCAAATGATCTCTTTCTTATATTGACAACTGAATGATCTTAGTTTAAGATGAGTCTGGACACAAGTTTAAATCAGGGTGCTCCAGCGATTTGGAAAGTTTTTGCTGAATATAGTGCAACTTTTTCTTCTCTCCTAAAGCTTTTAAAACTTGAATTTTCCATCCATCACAGCAATCACATTTCATCTCCTTCATCACAGATGTTTTGGTAATGACCATTGTATAGTGAGGTGCCCCTGCTATTGGGGCGCTCAGTCCGTATTGTTTTGAACACTAAGTTATTTTTATCTGTTGAATTATCCAGTGAACTGACGTTGATCTCTTGACATTAGTCATAGCTCTATTTACATTTGTTTGTGTGGATGTATTTGACATAGACCTAAATCTGAATGGTTGGATACTCATATAGTCATACTTGGTCCTGTTGATGATTTATTCATAAACAAAAAACAGTTTAGCTGATGTGATGATCACAATGTTTAAAAAAATAATTGTCATATCACCTTAAGGGTTGCAAAACAAAACTGAAAATGCAAAAACATTATGTTCTTTTCTGTCCGGGACCTATTTCTGGATTGACACCGAGCTGGTTTCAGAGGCCAAGTCAAATTTCAAGATTCAGAGAGCCAGAAAACTACTCCCATCAGTGACGCGGTGCTGCTGTGGAAGCCGAACTCACCAGTGGTTCGTGGCTCTTAAATACCTCACTGTCCGGTCACAATGTGAATAGGGGCAGAAAAATGATCCTACTCCAGATGTCCGGGACCGGCACTGACTGTGAATGATTGTTTTTGGAACTTTGAACATTAGACCACGGTTCTGACTCTACATCACACCTTGTCAGTCATGGAAACACCCTGTGGCTCAAACACCATCTGAGACCGCTGACCTTCACCTATCTTATGGTTTACCTTCACCCATGTGGTCCCCAGTATCCGCAAACATGCCGGCTTAGACTATTTCTTAAATTTATGATGGTCGCAACAACATTCATAACTAAATACAGTGTAGGCAGAAGAGAATGTTCTCAAAAAGTTTATTTTTTTTGATAAAATAGATGGTTTCATCCACGCGGTTTAGCACCCAGCAACAACAGTCATGCATATTGACCTTTATTTGTAATTTGATGTTAAAAATAAAGCGATCCAGACTTTTCCCCGAATGGATAATATTCTGGCTGTTGAATAGAAAGTGTTGAATTTACATAAAAATGTGGAACCAATACTGTCTCGCTGTCATATTATCACAAACAACCCCCGGGTTATATCGACTATTGTAAATATACACCCTAACTTGGATGTAACGCCGTGAATGGCCAAATCCACTCACCCACTGTGGTCCATCATTTTATGCATTAGCATGATCTTCTTCTGATTTGCATCTCCCACAAGTGTGCGGTTGGTCTCACACAGTATCCAGTTCTCACATTTATTGCCCTCAGGCCAGAAAATATTTGAGGGGGTAATAACAGACAAAAAGTCTTTTCATAATCGCACACGGCCGAATTAGCATGAAGAATTTCCATGAAACGCACATTACTGAAAGGTAATGTTGACAGTGGATGTTAAGTGAGGTGGCTATACAACTTTTGGTGCCGATGACTGACAGAGTGCTGCGGGTGAAGTAACAGATGGAGAAGTTCCCAAATGGAGGCAACATTTTAATTAAATTGGCTGCTGCTTCTATTTGATACCCAATCTTAATGTTTTTCTTTCTTTTCGCCAGCGTGGCTGCCTCCTTTATTTTTGATTGCATTTGGCTGTATTTTTTTTTGGTTATGAAATCGTTGGTGTTTTTTTTTACATTATTATTCATGCACAGAATGAATGAAACACATTGTTATGGCACACAATCTTTATTTTCTTTCATTTTTATTTAAAATAACATTACATAAAGATGGAATTTGTCATGAATACGCTATGATGCTATTTATAAGCCAAGGAAGTATTATTTAATAGTATAGTAATTGTATGTTACTGTCTGAAGATCTTCAATATTTATTGTCACTCTTGCAGACTAAGACATAATACTGTGCATAGTAAACGCCCCTTAATGAAAAATGCAATCTTCAATAGCAATAAAAAAATAAATAAAGTAAAACATTATATAAATATCATGAAGATAAATTGAGAAGGTCATGAAAAGTAATTTCATACTCAACGTGCCCTTTGCAAAGGTCATCCGTTACATTTAAATAATAATAATAATAATAATAATAATAATAATAATAATAATAATAATAATAATAATAATAATAATAATGACAAGAGAATTAGCATTGGAAGCAATTCACTTGGGATGGCGGTGTCCAAGTCTTGCTTTTAATGTTCTTCCATAGTAGATACTGGGGTTAAATCCCAACTCTCAAGCCAAGTTCAACACAACTTTGGCAGCGTTGCCAACAGCCATGCGGGTCAACGTGCCACAACAAGTGTCGCCATGCTGTTTGGTGTACCTTGATGTACAGTAGACCAGGATTGTCCAAACCTTTTCCTCAAACACTTGATCATCAAAGGAAGGGTTTTCTTATTCAGAAGTTAAAAATAAAAAAAAGTTTAATGTGACAAATTCATTTACTTGAGTTAATGCACTTCATGACTGAGGCTGTGGACCTTGTGTATCTGATAAAAACCGGCTTCCGACCAAGTGCTCAACCCACGATAGCATAGGAGAAACAGACAACCCCACCCGGAGCAGTCCTTCTTTCTGTGATAGTTAAATTAAATGTCTAATTTTGTACTGTTAAATGAAACCACTTCTCCCACCTGCAATACCACTGTCACACTAAGGGCAATACCACTGATAGCCCTGGGTTTTAGTGTGCAATAACTGATGCAACTTGTTTGTTGGAAATGGTCCTGATCTAGTTATAGCAATGGAGAAAAATAAATAGCCACATATGACATTTCTTCAAGTGAGCCGTGTTAAAGAGGCAGCAGCAGCACAGTAGTGAGCAGCATCTGATAGTCATTACCCTCCAGCTCTGGGCCCTCCCTCCTCCTCTCGCTCGATACTCTTCTCTCAGCTCAGACGTATTATTCATTAGTCTGATGAAAAACACCCACCAACCTCGCCAGACCCCGCTTCCCTCTCACACACACCAACACAAAGAATCACACACACCGCCCCCACAGTACCCACATAGATGAACCGCTCTGGCGTGGGTCAGGGACCTGTCAAAACTCGGAAGCGGGTCTGGACTGAGTGTGGAACCACAGACTCGTTGTCTAGAAGAGCAGTGGAAGGCAGCTTTATCTTTGGAAAGTTGCGCTGGTTCAAAGCGATCGGAGGAGGTGGGAGATCAAAACAGTTCTGGATTTGTTGGTGTACCACCGAGCAGGCGTCTGGAGAGTTTCATTAGGGTAATTGTCTGCTTTCCATAGCACGGCGAGTGACAGCAGGAAGAGCTGGAAAGAGGGTGGACGAATGGCTTTATTTGGTAGGCAGAGGAAGAATGGAAGGAAGGAAATGAAGAAGGGAAAAAAGAAGTCAGAGAACTGGCGGCGGCCTGCCAGCGCTCCAGACTGGATGCTGAATCGCATGGGGAAAATGGTCGGAAGTGCTCGGCCCCCGACTTGCGCCCCCCTCCATCACCCCGATCCCAGCCTCATTCAGCTTCCACTCCAGCCACACTCTACTGTTTCCCAAGAGGGCCCGGCTCTACAGCTGGCCTTATTAAACTGAGAGTCAGGGAGACCGAAAAAAAAAAAAGGAGGAGAAGGAAAGAGAGGTCACACAACTGGAAGACATCAGCTGAAGCTGTGCTCGCTCTTCTGGTTCTTTCCGTTCATATCCTGTTTTATGATAGAGTGATAGACTTTCTCACAAACACGCTGGCGGAGCACCGGGTTCAAGCACGTAGTGAAAAGCTATTGTTTGATTGGACATCCCCTGAATGCTGTAAAACAATGAAACAAATGTGAGGAAATTAAAGTCTGTGTGACTTTTATCTTGGTTAGTCCGAGTGCGGCTGAAAGCTGTCGTCATAAAACCCAAGCCGGCTGCAGCAGGGTGTCACTGCTGGTCTCTTTGAATCCCAAACTATTTGTGAACACAATGGGGCTGTAAAAGAAGCCCCACGAAGGATCCAAGCTGCTTCGACTCCAGTGTGTTGCTCTGCTATTATCGGTTTTCTTGGACATTATGCTGCTTTCATTTCATCCCCCCTTTATACTGCTTCAGTGGGACAGCACTGTGTATGTTTAGCGCTAGTCATCGATGAACTTGTGTCTGTGTTTTGGCTGAGGGAACGCACTGAGGAAACCCCACACAGCTGTCCAAGATCCAAACAGAATCCAATCTGGATTTGACCCTGACTTATGACCTTTACATTTCTAAAAGCAGTGTCAAGTGTTTATTGACTGATTTTAGCTGTAAAATTTATCTTCAAACTCTGAATTAGAAGAGTTAGAGTTCTGAATTTTGCATCCAGTTCCTCCTCTCAGACTTGGATTTTCAACATTGACCTTGCATTTAAGGGGATTTCACTCCAGTCACAATACACACTGACTTTTAGCTCTAGTCATGTTTCTTTAGCGTGGCTCTTAATCATCTCATCTTCAACTGCTGATCCGTTGCTGGTTTACTGGATTAATATTGTCATCAGAGACCACCAGACTTCCTTAGCTAGAGATGTAATCTCACAACATCTGGGTGTGCCCAAGACCTGACAGAGGTCTGGCCATGTGAACCCTGACTTTGGGTCATGACCCAGAGTTCATGGCCATAGGACCAAAACCCATTCAGAGATTTGTGTATTTTTGTGAGGACGGAAAATAAACTGGATGATTTGGATGGTGTCTTGAAAGAATTTATTTTCCGAAGTTCTTGGGCCCTTGCTTTGCTCGATAAGAACAAGTGGCCACTATAATGTACCAGTTTTGTTTTTGCTGTCATGTGAACAGACAATCTGGAAGATCCTTTCTTGCTGGGACTTTTTCTTACCATAGGGGGTCGGTCACAGAGGAGGACTGAGTCCCATTTGACTTCATACTAAAGACAACGAAAATCTCTTCCTATGGTTGGAAAAACTTAGCTTAGGGAGTCCAATATCTGCAAGGTCTGTTTGGTGTTATTCGCAAAACTAGTGTGACCGTGATGTCGACAATGTGACTTATGTTTTACCTTGCTTGTGATCTAAATAAGCAAGTCCTACAAAATCCTTTCTTAAAAATGATAAACACCTTAGTAAAAAGGTAATTCTCCACTCATACCTCAAATCCCAAAATGCACTGCTACCTCCCTTTGTTTTTCAAGACTCTAACTGATCAGTTATCATGGGCCTTTGACTGCATTTTCGTTTTGGCCCCCACTGTGGTTGATCCTCTGGTTAGTGAATTACACAGAACAGTACTACAAAAACGAAGGAACACAACAAGCAAGAAAATACTTGATAATCTGCCCTTATTAAATGAACATGAACTCTTATTGGTGTCACCATCAGAAATTTATAATCTAAATTCTAGAGGGTGTTACAGTCGTAACTTTACAGCTTTACCTTCGCACCTCCAATAACAATGTTGGTGCAACTTATTTCTGGTTATCCCCGGTATTCTGCACATACTTCACAGTTTCGCTTCAGTGATGACCAGAATGCATTTCCGGATCTTCAATCCTTTAAATATGATGCGAAAAATCCCTCAAAACGTGTAAACATGTCGACAAATCGTAGGTTTATGGAGGCCATAAATCATGTACCACATCTGCTTTGTTGAAACACATCATGGATTGATCCCTGAGCTCGATCCTGATTCTTTCAGAGCTCATGTCAAACACAGTCAAGGAACAGGAGACTTCACAGAGCAAGTATTAACTAAGCAGCTCAGAATGTGTATTGGATTGAGTGAACTCTCCGGGGAAGTTTTGAGGGCTTGTTGCAGTTAAATCACACAACGTCATGAGTGTCATCGATTCATGAGGAGCGGTCCAGTATTTTGGAGTAAAGCAGCTCCTCTCTAATCGCATTATTCTCTCCGAGTTATTGACATAAATGCAGCTCCCCAGACTCTGCAGTTAAACTCTGCGGCCGGTAGCTCTGGGTCTCTGCTCCAGAGCCACAGCGATGGAGGACTCAAAGAGGAATCATTTGTGATGTCATCGCCACTAATGAGGTGGCAGGAACGATTTGAGTACCTGAGTCACTCAGCACCTCACCTCGCTCTGTGTGTTTTTAACTTGCGCTAGGACCCACTCACTCACTTTCTCACTGGCTTTTCTTCCCCTCCTAACCGCCACCGCCCACGACTAAGAATTCCTTCTTCCTTTCGGAGTATTTCCTTGTTATTCAGATTGTCTTTCATTCAACTGCAGCGCATTTATTTAAGACATACACTCGCACTCACTGTCCCAGATTTCTACAAACCAATGCAGTCATTTAAGTTAAGGCAAAGTTGCTCAAATATTGCCGCCTTTTTTATTCACCATTACTGTCTTTTTTCATCAATATCTAATATGTTTGTGTGATCAGTACTCTGTCCATGTAGATTAAAACTAAAGGATCCAAAACCATTCCTGGATTTATTGGCATTCACAATAGAGAAAAGTATACTTTATATGAAATATAGGTCCCATTTATATGGGTCAGTAAGATCCTACCGTGCCCCATTCTGCAGTCGCTTTTTCTACTGTTTCTACATTTATAAATTCTAGAACTTCCCACCTCCGTCTTTGGAACTCCAAGTCTGGTATGCTTGCAGAAATGTTTTCCATGACGTGGAAGAGGTCACATGACACTGCCATGGAACAGATTAACTACTGCTGTTTCTATTTGTGAACCAATATCTTTTTTTATTTTTGCTGTACTGTTGGTGGACGCCACCACACTGAACAGAGAGCAGAAGCATGAGTGCACGATCAAATATTATTAGATGACTCAAAAAGGTCACCAGATAGCCGTGTTTTGCTTTGTCTCTTGTCAACCAGCTGAGATCGTGACAGCCAACAATTGATCTCGAGTCTCGCAAAAAATGGTGCAGATAGAAGGGAGTTCAAGGTAAAAAAAAAAACTAGACCTGAAGTGGTAGCATCCAATAGTGGGGCTTCACTTCACTTCAAAGTGGCTCACTAAAAATGTTATAGGAATTATAACAAAAAGTAAAAAGTTCATCGAACTAAAGTTTACGGAGAAGTTCAGTCTAATCTCTGTTTAACTACCCCATTTAAAATGTAGACTTTTTTGTCCCTGAATCAGAATTGTTAGGAAGCAGGATACCCCAAAAGAGAGCCAACTGTTTGCCTCAACCTAGCATTACCATCTGGCCCTCCAAAATACTGCTGGCTTGAAACCTGAACCAACCGTGTGCACCTGTATGGTCACTACATGAAGACTGAAATCCTCATTTCACTAGTATTTTATGAAGACATTCATCCTGAAAGCAAGTGTCATGGATGATCACCAGAGTTTGGGGACAATGACTGTGTCCCTCAGAGAGAGTTTGCTCAAAGACCTTTGGAGGCAAACCTTTTGATGGACTTGTTAAGTGAAGTTGAAGTGAAAGGTGTGCGAGTCGTGCTTTTGTGCGGACGTGCGTGTGTTTGATGTAACAGTCTCGTAAAGGAGCAGCTGGAGAGGGCTGTCCCTTGAGAACCACAGCAGCAGGCCTGTAAACCACACACACACACACACACACACACACACACATTCAGACGCGCAAATGCAGTCTTTAATACAGTGATTTCAAGGCAAAAGAGCTGCACGGTCACGCTATAATAGAATCATATTCTAGATCAGACATCACATAAGGTCATCGAAATAAATGAGCTCTAGTAGGATGTCGCCCATATTTGCTTTGCATATGGATCTACTGAAAAACTGAGTATACTACTAAACCACTGGACCAGATGTGGAGTTATTAATACACAACAGGGGTGGAAGAGTCGGTCGTATGACGTCAGTAGCTTCGCGAAGCTCCTTGGTATTGTGGAACACCTGAACCACGACACGGGGGTGTTCCAGTGACTTTGGTAGTGAGTTATGGTTTATGTTTATGAGTCAGCAATTTCCCCGATAAGTTCAGCTGCAACAAATCACCAGGTTCCAGCAAACTGCTGATCTTTTCATACGCCGTCTTGATTGTGAGATTTAGACGGATGATGACATCATGCCGCAGCTGACTGGGAGTTGTGGCCTGTTTCCAAGGAGATGATATAACCAGGTCCAGATGAGCCCCTCCAAGGATTGTCTCATTATCACACATACATGCGCCGCAGCTGCATGAAAAGTGCGTTTGTGTGCGTCTTCGTATACGGGCCTGCGCTCGTGTCTGTGACCGTTTAAACTCTACTTGCAGTCAATTACCAGAAAATGAGTTGAGTGGAGCGTTTTCTCTCCAGAAAACTAATTATAGGGTTTTGAAAAGTCCAGGGTTGAGCTTGTTGCGTGTGGATGACCTGCAGGGGTGGAGTCCATGTGGTGCCACAGCACGACAGCACGGACACCGACGTGGAGGTTCCAACTCTGTGCCGCTTTTGTAGCTTTTACTGGAGTAGTATCAGGATGACCATGTGACACAATTGCTAACACTTCTGAAAACTTGTGGTTGACAGTGTGTTTGGGAAAAATGCACAAAGGCTTTATTCACACAAACTTCACATCCAATTAGACCAGAGTCTAAGTTGGTGAGCTGTTTGTTAGCAACCACAATGGCTTCATTACTGCGGTAACTGCTAAAATCACAGAACTTAGAGTGTCTAAATATCTAAATAAAGCTGGAGTCTTCTTGGGTTTTCACATATAAATTTTATCTCTGTAACTCCTTAAATTTGATGTGACTACGTTTGCTTGCGATGTGGATGATAGTTTGAGGATCTGTCAGTTAGGATCCCGAGAGTCAGTTTAGGAATTTAGGAAGTGTGGTTTTCGTCCTGGTCTCGGAGCAGTGGACCAGCTGTCCACCCTCCGTAGGGTCTTCGAAGGTTCATGGGAGTTTGCCCAGCCAGTTCACATATGCTTTGCGGACTTGGAGACTGCAGTCCAAAGTGGTCCTTGGGGTATCCTGTGGGAGGTCCTCCAAGGGATGTGGGGTACCGAGCCCATTAACACAGACTTTATTCTGTGGTAATAAGTCTCGAGTTGGCCTTGGGCTGCCCTTTGTCACCCGTCCTGTTCCCAATTTTTATGGACAGAATTACTAGGTGACGCGAGGGTCTTCAGTTTGGCGGCCTCAGTTGCTCATCACTGGTTTTAACAGATGACGTGGCGATTCTGGCTCCCTCTGACCAAGACATCCGCAGAGCTATTGCAGAGTAGCTGAATATAAAGCAGCCACGATAAAAAAGTTCCTCAGTGTAGAGGGGTGGAATGTCCACTCCAGGACGGATCCATCCTCCGGTGAAGGAATTGAAGCATTTTGGGATGTGTGCGATATCACAGATACCACTTTCACCTACAGTCACCAACTTTGGGTAGTCACCAACAGAACAAGATACAAGCAGAGAAAATGAGTTTTCTCCGCATTGTTGCTGGCTGTCCATTATTTCCACCGAATACGTACAAGGTGTGGAGGCGCAGAGGCACAGGTGTTTTTTTTATTTAGAATCAATAGGGGTCAATCAGTCAAGTTCCACTCACTTGGAAGTGGCGCATTCCTCAAACAGGGCTCTGAAAAAAGGATCGGGTTGAGAGCATGCACTTCACACATGGGTCAGACTGGCCTGGTAATCCTATCGTGAGGCTACTGGTCTCTTTAAATGTACCAAGCATCGCATGATCTGGAAAAGAACCACGCCGGATTGGAGTCCAGTATGGTCCGTGGCATTCCAGTTCCACATTCGGTAGAAATTCCTGGTGAGAGAGAGGGTGAGGTGCACGTAGATTGGAGGAGAACAACAAGAGAAAGCCATTTGAGGTGGCCAACTGGAAGGAGACCCCAGGACAGATTTAGCAAACATTGGAACGACAATGTTTCTAGTTGGCCTTTCATTATTCCCCCAGAGGAGCAGGAGGAGGGATCTGGGGAAGAGAAAGTCTCGAACCTCACTCAGATACGCAGTGTGGATGGATGAGTCAACATGTGTCGAAAACTGAGTTTGTTTGTTTGTCATCTTTCTGGCTGAACAGTAAATCCATCGCTGTGTTCACACAAACTTGCCGGTTGTAAAGTGGAAAGGGAAAGTGGGACCTGGAGAAAAAGGGAAATAGTGTTTCCGACAGTAGCCCAGACCTGACAGGTTCCTTCATATCCGACTTTACTCAGTCCCTCACTGGGACTCTACACATGGTAAAATCATCACAGTCCCACATCCACACACACGCTCTCCCTCATACACACAGAAGACACACATGGTCCCTCTATGTCCGTCAGGAAACGGTTTTAACTCATATCTGAAAACACTAGAAACACACAGAGGCAGGCGGAGAGACGCTCGGTCACCAGAGGCTTAGATGTGGACCAGCTGGAGCAGAGACATAAACAAGATTTGAGTAATGATTTAAAGTAGCTGCACAATCAATATCCTCTTTCGGAAGTGATTGAAAACATGCCTTCACAGCATTCGTATGAAACTCATTAGCAAGAGTTCAGTGAAGACGTTTTTACAGCATTTTTGGCAGATTTTTTGGGGGTTATGTCTGGAAGCTCAGGATCCCAGTTGGAGCTGGTACAGAGACAACAGGGAAAGACGGAATTTCAATGAGGTCACAGAAGTAAAACAACGTTGGGTTTGTTGTTATTGCTCTCACTGGCTTTTGGTTTTTCCCCAAATGGAGGTCGCAACCTTTCAGAGCTGCTTTGTGACCAGCTGACCAGGCTGCAATTTGGTGGTGCAGGCACCAAATGGGTTGGCGGATTCTTGTTATCTCTACTGTTGACTCCAGAATGTGTAAGTCGATCAAGCCAGTGGCTCCACGATGTCATCTGTTTGGGACTCCTGTTTGTTTTTTTGAACGCACACACAAGCTCACCCAGCTGTCTTTTATCAGCGAAAAAATATCTATTTGTTTGCTACTTTTCTTGCAATAATTAACACGCAACTCCATTCAAAATGCAGATAACTAGTCTTATAAGCTGCTAATGTGAGTGTTAAAGAAAGTTTTCCTGCATTTAATAAGTTGTGCTGTTGTAGAAAAAGAGCTAAAATAAGTTTTGCTAACCACAGGGTGTAGACAAAATAAGTTTTTATCTTGTGACTCAAGCTACAACATGAAAGTAATAGAATTTTTTAGGTAGTTTGATAGTTTTAAATGTTCAATTTTTCAAAGTCTTTGCGTTTGCTTCGCTTTTTTTTACATTTAAAATTGTTTAAATAGCTCTTTAATGTCGATCCTCATGCAAACATATTGAAACAAAACAAAACAACAAACGCACAAACAAACAAAATCAAAGAATGTGCGAGTCACCTTCTTGTCATTTAGAACAGTGGTTCTCAACTGTCTGACCCTCCTTCACCCTAAACAACAACCCCTGACACAAGTCAAGAAGATTTCATTCATTTATTTATAGAAATATTAAAGATAAGGTTTGAGCCTCACTTGTTTCACAAAGTGACAATTTCATGATAGTTAAATGAAACTTTTTTTTCTGCCCACTTTGTTGACTGAGACTGAGTTGTGCCCAAATTCAGGGCACATAGAGACCGAGTACAAAACCAAGACTTTGTGTGACTTATGCTCCACTAAAGGTTCCAAAATTCTGAGAGTCATATTATTTGCATTCTAATCTTGGAGTACCGAGAAACAAAACAGTTTTATCATTTATTATTTGTCCGTTTCCCACATGTCCTGGAAAACCAAGTTCAGGCTGATGCTGTATTAATTCCCATCTGTTTTTGAGTACTGACTGAATATATATATTTGGACTGCAGGAGGAATCCAGAGTGCCCGGAGGAGCCCCACACTTGAAGGGGGGAAAAGTGTGGGAGCTGTCTTCTTTGAGATCTGTGTGGCTCTAAATAGGCAGAAAAGTTGAATGCTTGTGTGTCTCCACATATTAATGCAGGTTCAGCATCTTCATCACAATGACAACACCAACTAAAAATGTGGGCTTTACTCGTCCAGCCTGGTAAAATCGGAGCCTCATCTGAGCCCGGTTGGAGCCGAGTCAACGAAAGATGTAATTTTGCCTGCTGCCACTAGAAGGGGTGAAAGATGGAGGGTGAGGAGAAGGGGGAGGGCGTCCGCCTGCCCATAATAACCATCAGACATGACTCATTCAGCGTGGAATACCACAGCAGCCACAGACAGGTCTCTGGCAGACAAACAGGAGAAATTCGACCCGGCACACTTTGTGAATGGAACTGAGGAGAAACTGGGCTAAATTTAATAGAACTGCGCTCATATATAAAAAGCCTGTCTCTGAGTGTGTTGCTCAATTCCTCATTCCCGCCAATTATTGTTTTTGTTATAATTCTACTTATCAATCATGCAGGACTCCGAAAGTAAAGAGAAAAAGTCCAAACAACATGTCACTTTGTCAGATCCGTCAGACTCCCACCTACAGAGAAGACCACTTGAATTGAAGACTAACATATGTTGGACAGCCATACTGTGGAGTCCATCCAAGGCTGCAGTAGCTTTAAAGCCAGAAGTCTAATCTTGGGCATCGGAATAACGCGGGAACAACATATTGTACAACTTAAAGTGTGGCGAGGGAGCAAACTGCGAGCGCTCACGTTACATGAAAACAGCGGGCAGGAAGTGTTTTGCAACAGTGGAAAATCTTCAGGTCCAGTTCGACCACCAGACGGTCACACTTCATCTGGTCGGCAGGCTGCGGTCTCGGGATGGATACCTTCCCTACCGTACGGGTTGGATTCGCTGTCATGCATTTGCCCATCGCTCCCTCTCTCCCCCCACCCGACACTTTTTTTTCCTTCCTCTCAGACGAATCTGTCTTCTTTCAAACCTCCTCCTGCCTACCTTCGCTCTCTCTCTTCCGGCTCTCACTTTCCTGTTGCAGTTTTTCTTTCTTTCCTCCTTAGCTACCTGACCTCATCGTATTTTTGTCTCCCTTTTCCCGCCTCTACCGCTCCCCCCACAAACCTCCGCCCCCCTCTCTCACTCTGTTTGTGGTCAGTCACACTTAATCTAGCCTCATCCATCTGTTTCTCTTCATTCGTTTAGTCGGGTCTGTTTTCGATTAAGATTACATCAGGCTTTGACCTATTAGTGAGTCGTGATCCTTTTGAAGTCATTCTGTGGTTACAGGTTAAGCTCAAAGCCCACCACTCTTCGTATTCGGCATTATATCGAGTATTCTGAGGAGGGAAAAAAAAGAGCAGTAGGTTCTTAAAACCTGCAGCCTGCGACCAAAATGACTTTTATTTTTCCCAGGGACCCGGGATCATTAAATCATCGGAGCAGGGCTGCCTTGAGACCCACTATAGGAGGGCCTGCGACCCATTTTGGGACCCAACCCATCATCTACGCTAGCAATCTGTGAGCTGGAATATATTGTTCGTTTAACCTCATATCCTGAGGATTGTATTTTAAAGGTAACTTTCCCCAACTATATTTCTGTTCCGCGCTATGACTGCAGTTCAAAGTCAGCCTCACTAAACATGATGCAGCTGCCTTTTTGAAAGAAACCAATTTTTTGGATGGGGAACAGATGAGGAACAGATGAACATTACCTATTAAGATTGCACTTATTAAACCCCTCTTTATGTGAAGTTTTAAAAAGCCTGTGGATTCTAAAATAACGTACAGTATTAATCCGATACACACGACATGTTTCCAAACATCAGCACTGATCCATTATATTGCCCCCCTTCCCTCCACCCCTCATGCACCGCCATCCCTCAGCTTTGATAAATCAATGAAGTAAAAGCTTTCAGTTCCAGATGTAGATCAAGATATCATCTGCAAAACCCGCCCGTGTCCCTCTCCTTTGATTGACTGAAATGGTAAACTGTACATCATCATTACTCAAAGGTCAAAGGAGGGCTAAGTAGCCAATTGGCCGAGCGCTGACGCTAAACTGACATCTATTGGCCGAGATGTGGCAGGAGAGGATGTTAAAGTCATCTAGACTCATCAAGCTAAGTGGACGCAGTTGACTGAGAGGTCTCGAACCTCTTCACGTCTGCTTGTGGGCAGGGTTTTGTGCCAGCAAATTTTCAATTAGCACACTGGATGAGAGGACATCTGGCCTGCTGAGTCAACATCTGTCTGACTCGCGCGTATAAATACGTGCCAACAGACGTGATTTTGGTTTAGAATTTAACCATGCGTGTCTCTGTTGTTAACAACCCATCAGTCTTTATTGTTGAGCGCTGCATAGATGCGACGCAATAAAAAAAAAAAGATGCCCCAAAAGTGATTTATTGCTGTTATTTGTACGTAGTTCCCTTTTTGCCCAGCCCCCACAGGATTGTGATCATTTTACATGGTAGCAAAGATGGAGTTTATCAGAGAAAAAAAAAAAAAAATCAACATCCACAAATCCATCCATTTTATTCCTCTATTCTAAGGTAAGGTCACAGGGGCAGCATCAGTAGCTAAGCGGCCCAGAAATCCCACCTTTTCTGAGTGAATACTGAGGCGTATACTGTGAAGAAACATACTCTTCAGTGGGTCCTGGGCTAAACTCCTTGTGAGGGAAGTCAAGTTCCTCCTCGAGTGGCCTCTTTCAATGTCCAGAAACAGCTATTCTTCAATCCTCTAATGTCCTCTCTCTTGGAGCTGCATTTTTTTTCTTTCATGAAATGCATTAACTCCTCCACCTGGGGTCGGATTTGTTTCAGCCACTTGGACACCAGAGACTTTCGGCCTCATACCGTATCCTTTACACTAGAAGGTCTCCACATCATCGGCAAAAAGCATGAATGAGATAATGATGTCACCAAACCGCAGACTCTCTCCAGCCGGGCTGCTTTGACTTATGACCAGCAATATGGACCAGGCTCTGACAACAGTCACATTGGGAACTGAATAATGGCGAAGCAACAAACTGACATAAAAGTGACTGAGGTCTTTAACGCTGATTCAATATGTGCAACAAAACAAGTGAAATGGAAAACCAAAGAACAAGAGCTCTTCTTGGAAACAAAAAACAGGTTTATAACTTTAAAATCTGTTTACAATAAAAATATAAACATAAAGACATCAAAAATCATCCCAGAAGAATTGACCTTGTTAAATCGGATCTGCTTGTACAATAATTCTATTTATGTTTTACGAGGTGCTTGGTATCGTTATTATACAGTTGTGGTTCGGTTTCAAAGCCATCATGTTTTCTGCTATAAACTCTTCTCTGGCAATCCCTCTACACAGCAGATGGATCAGCACCAAACCCTGGTCTGACTGCAGACTCACTGGTGAAATGGATTGTACCATTTATTAGACTGGAATGAAACTAAATAAGAAACTATGTAGTGATCATCTAGACAATGGGTGTGTTTGCCTTCACAAAAATAGCCTTGAAATATTGCCTCTCCAGAGCTCATATAGTGTGTGTTATTACCCATCTTTAGCCCATGATACGTAGCTGTAAATATTTCAATTAATTCATGTGCTTTGGCAAGGTCTCTGTTTGCTCTGGCGCCTCCCTTACAACATGATCTGGAGGAATCCTTCCTGTTGGAGGAGACAAATGTCATTGTTTATGCAGTCAGCAGAAAAAAAAAAGGTTTTCTTTGAAAGATTATTAGTGACTGTCATCCTGTCACGGTAGCAAAGAGAAGACACATCAGCTGGGCGGTGTGCCGAACTTGGCCCAGCATCACTGATGGTCAGCTTATTATTGTGATAACATTCTTCTGCACATCGCAGTCACCTTCCTGTAACAGCAGCCACACAATGCTGGAGCACTCACTGCACCTTTTCACTTTGTATCTGGCAAACAACAACATCCCTCTACTTCCATGGCACGAGGTTTGCCAACACCTTTCAGATCAACCGCTTGTGTTGGTCATCATTTTCCGTTTGGACCTCATCTTTCTTTCATAGCCAGCTGCCTTAACTGTTCTCTATTTTGTGTGTTTTCTTCACTGAGCGTTGGCCAACATAAGTTTGTGAAATATCTTATACAATGCTGATTTTTGTTTTTACAGGTGGTGCATTTTCAAAGGAGTTGGGTGTGTTGTTTAATTTTACTTATTTATGTGTGTCATTTTTAGTCCACTTGCTGTCATCCATATTCATGGGTGTGATTCTGCCTCCTTCACCCCCCTCCCACTTCTGTCCCTCCCACCTCGAACCACCTGATTCAGATCACTATACATCCACCGTCCTAGTGGCAGTCACCTCCATCCATCACAAGTCTTGTTTGTCACTAACTGATCCAAGTGAATGAAGGTAGGTGAGTTTGCATTTTGATACCTTTGGATTGCCTTGTGTCGCGTACTGTTTTGACTTCTGTGTTCTCAACTATGTTTGTGTGTTTGTGATTTTGAAGACGTGGTGTCAGCGGAGATGTTGGCAGGTGTGCTAGGTCTGGGCATCATCCTTTCAGCTTTACCAGGTGGGAATCCCAAAACTATATGTTAAATCCATAAAACAATCCGTACAAGTTTGATGGACAGTTAAGTGGAACTTGACAGGATTATTTTGCATATTATTTTGTCATTTAAGTGTCATCTATGTGCACATTATTTGCAGGATGAAATGAATCATACGGTCCTGCAGCCAGGTGTCCTTGCCTTCACACTCACTTTGTTATTTATAAGTATTGATTGTCTTTTGTGCAAGGTGGTCACCCTTGCAGGCAGGTCAGTGTCACTCTGGCTGCACTTAAGTGCTGCTTCAGTGTTATGTTAGTGTCGCCCCGAGATGTTCAGAACTGTAGTGGGTCATGGTCATTTGCTGATTATTCTAAATGCATTTTTATAAGGGATGCACTGACACATTTTTTTTTTTTTCAAAACCAGCTGTGTGTAAATACTTTTGATACATTTGAGTACTCACCAATGCCGATACTGAGTGCTTACACAATTACACATATAGTTACTTCGATTTTTAATAATATTTCCATATATATCATCATTTGAGCAGCATTTCTCAGGATGTTTTTCTTTTCCATGGGTGATGGTCACAAGTACAAACACTAATTTAACATACACTGACATTTAAAAAGTTTACGCTGTTCTAAAGTGGTATCGGTTTCATGGTATCGGGAGCCATTCTATGAGTATGAGTACTAATTTTCATTTGTAATTTTCCTTCTGCAGGTATCCAGAGCAGGTGGAGTGTGTCGTTTTCAAGGAGAGAAATCTGTGTGTGGGCAGGAACGACTGTCACTCTGCCATGTCGCTATGACCATCCGTCAGGTATCAGTGGAGAGCTTGGATCAAAGTCAAAGCGGCCATGTTTGGGGTGTTATTGTCTGTCCTATGATATCTTCAAAGTAGAATTGCTAACTGTCTCCATTGTGGAATTTGCAAACTAGTCTTGAGGGATAGGGACATGTACCACTTTTCTACCAATCCAGGTTAATGTGTTTGCAGGGAAGCCATTCAGGAAACAAATCCATCTCATGAAATGCTGGACTGAGCTGCATCAAAAAACGATTTCTGCTTGTGTTGTCCTCCTAGGCCACACTGTGAAGCGAGTCATGTGGTTCCGTGTGTCCAGTGAGGGACGGAGGGATTTCAGCCACCACTCGGACCCAAACCAGATCAGCCTGTCCTACAGAGGACGCACACGGTGAGGAAGTAAAAAAAAAATCGGAACCACTCTCACGTGGGTTTACAAGCCGAACCAAGTCAGAAGGTGCTGCAGAAAGATGAGACATGTCTTCTGGGATTCTCTCTGACCTCTGCTAAAGATACGTTGGGGGCAACTACTACAGCTGCTCAGTCCAGATTCGAGGTGTCCGGCTCAGTGATGCAGGCCACTATTACTTCAGGTTTGAAACTGACCAGCCAATGGGCAGGTGGACATCTGCAGACACCATCAACCTTATTGTCACAGGTGACTCATGACAGTTAAACTCACCATGAAACACGTGACATTTGGTTTACCTGAGTAAATATGTCAGATTTGCAGGTCCAGCTGCATCCGGTGCGGACAGCCAACATGTATGGATCGGGGGAAACTGTGTTTGTAGGCTGCCAGGCCAGTGGTTGTGCTGCTCCGGGGCGAAGCCTTGCTCTGTACAGGTGAGTCAAGATGCAACCATGGTACAGAAAAATGTCAGTCTGATCCAATTTCATGAATATTTAGACCTTTGTCTATATTATTAAAAAAAAAGCTTCAACTAGAAAAGCTCTTATAGAGCAGAGGTCTTTCAATGCAGTCATTATAAGGTAGGTAGACCTGAGAAAGAGGGACCACCCTGATGTTACACTGTCATAATACATTACATAAACGGAAATATATTGATAGCTCACACTTATTTACTAGTATTCTTACAGCTAGTACTATATGTATACCCATACGTGGTGACCTGGTCCCCCAGGTAAGTGTCAATGCGTTGACTCTTCTGTTCGCCGAGTGTAGCCTTGTTGACTGTATTGTCCTGACAACTATGAGCCATGCAGAGCGTGATGTCATCAACACGTGACAGCACGAACATACTGCGTTTTCCAAGCCGTATTCATTCACAAGGTTCATCATTTGGTGGATTAAATGTCTTGTGTGTGCTAGAAATTGTGATTAAAAATCTGAAATTTTGTTTACTGAAAACAATAATAATAAAAAACAATATTCATGTTTTTATAGCTTACAAACAAGTATATCGACAAAGGTGCTTCTCTCTGTTATGTGGTGCCTTCACTAATAATATCAATAATAAATATTATTTTATCACATGTACATCACACATGAAGCAAAGAAAGTAGTTGGAGCTCACACTTCAGCTTTCTCACTCAGAATCCTTCAAAAGATTTGAGGATGGAATCGTGGACAAGTGCTCGAGAATTTAGCCTTGTCAGTTATCTTCCTCCTTCAACAGCAGAGTCACTTCAAACAAACTTGTATAGTGTTGCAGACTGTT
Source organism: Synchiropus splendidus (assembly GCF_027744825.2). Taxonomy (NCBI): domain Eukaryota; kingdom Metazoa; phylum Chordata; class Actinopteri; order Syngnathiformes; family Callionymidae; genus Synchiropus; species Synchiropus splendidus. The sequence continues at coordinate 14,971,113 of NC_071345.1, read as the reverse complement.
AATTCAGGCACTTTCGAGTCTGTCTCTGAAAACACTTACGGTATGATTTTCAGCGTGTCTCCCAGTCCCAAAAAAAGAAGCTTGGACTGCTGCAGCCATCAAGAGTTTAACTGCCACTTGCTGAGAAAATTTATGTCCAAATGTCATCGGTTGATTATGACCAAGCGCCGTGGAGAGCTCCAGTGGACAACATTTCACCACTGGCACTTGTATTTTGGGGGCATTGCTCCTGAGTGTACCATTAATGGTAACAAAGCTTGAATGTCCTGGCTTGAGACCCGCCATGGTGACAACACGGACTTGTGTAACGGCGGCTGTGAATGATGTGCGGTGTGTTTCCACCTCTCAGGAACGGCCTGAACCTCGGCTCCTATGAGAAGTGGATGACAATCAGCCGCTTTGACAAACAGCACGCTGGCGTGTACACGTGTCGACCAGTTCCACCTCAGAATGTCCAGTCCCCGCCAGTTTCTGTGTCCCTGGGCTGTAAGTGTTGCTGAGCACACGTCAGGTTCCATCTGAGTTTGAGCAGAGTTGTGTGTTGTGATTGCACATAAATCACGTTTTAAAGCATGTATTCATTTGTAAATCTCTTATCCTGATCTTCTTCTGCAGATGCTCCTCGCTTCACCACCATCACGGTCTATCCACCCGGAGAGGTGACTGAGGGAGGGGAGGTCACACTGACCTGCAACAGTGAAGCAGCTCCACCTGTGGAGAGCTTTGCGTGGTTTAAAGGTACAAAGGATTTTTTTTTTTTAAACTCTGTTGTACATGATTTTCAATTTATAGTCTTTCTCTTGGATTAATTTCATTGTATTATTAAACATTTTTCTGTATTCATTTAAATAAATGTATTACATTTAATTAATTTCATTACATTTAATGATAATTTATATTTTTTCTTTCGTTTTTGCTCTCACAATTGTGTTCTTTTATTTATTTTATATTTCCCACAGTTAAGAAAACGTTAATCAAATAGCATTGATTTTGTTATTATACATCTTCTTTCTGTCTAAAAATAAAGAATATCCTCCAAAACATTGTAACTTTAAAATTATTTTACGATTTTTTTTTTTCGCTCTCGCTTTTTCCCTGTCACACAGTATTGTATACATAAAAAAACTTTTATTTTCATGTTGCATTTCCCTTTAATATCAAATAAACAAATAATTGCATGACTTAATCAGTCTTTTTTAATGCCGGTTTGTTTTCTTTTTCTTTATTTTGTTGTTTTGTTGTGCACTGTTTTTGCGTCCCACCTTTTTGGTTTTCGTACCAGTACTGGTACTGGTTTTCGTACTGTATATAGAATACAATTATTTTATTTTATTCTATTTTATTTAAAATTGATTATTTATTGTTTTGGTTGTTTGTCTTTAATAGACTTTATTTAGAAGTAGTCTGTTCTATTTCTTCTACAGATTTGGACAGTGGCAGTGTCCCGGACAATTTTCAGTCTCAGCTCTTCCTGTCCAGTCTGAGATACACTGACCAAGGAGAATATTACTGCGTAGCACGGAACTCGCTGGGAACTCACCGCTCCAAATCTTTGCTACTAAATGTCACATGTAGGTTTATGATTTTGTCAGAATTTTTGACTGTGCTCCTCATAACAATAAAAGCTTTTCCATATCTCCATACTCTCAAAGATGCTCCGAAGAACACCCGCGTGGTGCTGAGTCCACTTGGTGACATCAGAGAGGGCTTCTTTGTCAACCTGAGTTGTGCCAGTCACGCCAACCCCCCCGCCAACAGGTGTTTTACTCTGTTTTAGTACTGGTTTAGTAGCGAGAAATATTCTCCTCATCACAAATTGATGTGTTCTGGTTATGTTTTCTATGCCGTTGGTTTTGTTGGTTTGCATGAACTTGAAAACATATGGATTGATTTTAATATGTTCATGTAGTCAAGACAGTCAGAGATATCAGGTGTCGAATATTGACTCGGGTGTGCACATTGAAACAGAGAAATATCTCCAGGAAATATCTCTAGTGAAACATTTCATCAGGTTGTTAGGATTTTTGAAAGCCAGTTGCTAAGCCAACAACTGCCATATACCATTATCTTATGTAGTGGAATACTTCAATCACTCCAACTATCTTCATTGTGTTTTTGTCGAAATTAAAGTCAGGCCACTCATACAGTAAGTCATTGGCGAACGCAGAACCATAGGATGGTCTCAGTTGGTACCAAATGTTAAGACACAATATAAAGTTCAAGGATTTGTTTCAACTTTAGTTTTAAGTTGGTGAAGTAGTTGTGTCCAAATTTTACTTTGGCAAGGGTCTGGCATCTGTGAATGCTTCTAGTTTGAAACCGAATATATTATCTCAACAACTGAATGGAAACTCCTGAAAGTAAAAAATAACTGTGATAAAGTCCATACTGTATATTATAACCTACACCCTTCTTACTGGATCACAGTTCATTCATTCATCAAGTTTACTTTTTGTGAATGTTTATCAGTTGTGACAGATACATTTTCCTTTGTAATGTTCCCTTATATATAATAATTCAAACCACCAAGACTTGAAACTTTCCCAAGTCTACAGGGACATCTGGAAGAACAACGTTGATATGGCTTTGACCTTGACCTTCATACTGTTCGGGTTTAAAAAAAAAAGAGAATGACATTTTGTTCACTTGAAAAATACTTGGGTTTTACATCATGCACATTTCTATGTGGGTCACTGATGAAAGATGAATCTCTGTTCTGTCTCCTGCAGATTTGCTTGGTTCCGTATCCTGGGCGACCAGGTGCTGGCGAGGGGAACGTACCAGAACCTGACATTCCCATCAGTGCGAGCCCACCACACTGGTTATTACTACTGCAGAGCCTGGAACCGTTTGGGATCCCAAACCTCTCACACTGCTACCCTCACTGTGCTGTGTAAGCCATGTGTGGTTGTTTAAGTCAGCGACATTGTCACTGGGTTTGACATTAAAGTGATGGGAATTCTGGTCTCAGACCACATGAATCAGCTGCAGAGCTCTAATGATGCTCCTCTCAGTTCAGTCGACTCCTCCTTCTCCCTCTCTTTGTTTGTGCTAGCAGACCCCCCAAAGAACACTTCAGTCCTGGCTCGCCCCTCCAGCGTGGTGGATGCGGGCCGACCGTTGACCCTGACCTGCAGCAGCCAGGCCAACCCAGCCGTGGACAACTTCACATGGCACCGCTTAACTCCGGACGGGGGCTCTGTACAATGTTAGCGTCGTAAAAATGTGGTTCCACTCAACGTTACAGTTACACAATCTTCAACGCGCGACTCTTGACTGAATCTGGTTCTACTTTCAACACCGCCAGCATGGGCGACCCGCTCCGGTCCTGTCTACACGTTCTCAGAGGTGGGCCCGGGAGAGAGCGGCCAGTACTACTGCGAGGCCCGGAATCGAATTGGAGCGCACAACTCGCCTGTCCTCACCGTTCGAGTCCGAGGTACTCACCCCGTTACTCAAGCACACCAGCAACTCATGTCGGCGGCGTGCGAGTTAGAATCCCGTAAAACAGTTGAAGTTTAACTGATGACTTCTAGAAAGTGTTTTGTGGCGAAGCCATTGTTGTTCATCTGTTGAGAGACACTCCTCGGCAGTCGCTCCACTGGGATGTGAACCCACTGTTGAGTCATACAGATTTTCCACTGTCGCTCTCTCCGTCTAGTTGGGAGATGAGGTGTCACTAAAGACTCCACCCTTTGACATCTCTGTTTGTGGATCGTACGTCTTAAACTCTATCTTGTGTGGATGCTTTCACTGGCTATTCCACGTTTGTGCTGCTGCTGGTTTGTTGTGGAAAGCTACCATGGGAAGTATTCATGGTTTGGATGCATTAGCTTTGGAATTGGAAACTAGTCTAGATGCTTGCAAACGGTGCAGAGCTTCCCCTCCTTCCCTCTGTCTCTTGCAGCTAAGTACCTTTTTCTTTCAATTTTCCTGTTGTCCTTTCATCACCAGGTCGACTGAAGGTCATAGCCCTGGCGTCGGCAGTGGGCGTGTCTGCCGCACTCATCACCCTAACTGTGGCTGTTATGATCAGGTGACAGGAAGTGCCAAATTGTGTATAATTTATCTTCTTTTTTTTAGTTTTACAATGCAAAATCACACGAGAAGGTATTTCACACTGTATACAGGTGAAGTGACTAAAAAAAAGAAAGAAAAGAAAAATCCCAGAATGAAAGAATTAATTGAAAATGAAAGGACTTTTTCCACGAGTCCAGCTCCTCATTTAACTGCTGCCTTCACATGTTTTTTGGGTGAGTCATGGCTGCCAGCTGCTGAAGTTAGTCATGAGATGAAGATGTTAAATGTTCCCACTCTGTAGTTTAGTTGCATCTGCGGCTGCTGTGATTCATGTCTGTCTACGAAAACATGTTGTTAATATTTTTACCCTGCAGCATATGTAGATGACGTACTCTTTTATAAAGTCATAAAGATATTCACATTTTATTCTTGTGTTGACAGTAAAAACATGCACAAAGTTGAGATGGAGTCTGCTCAAGCTGCACTACAGGTAAAAGTAATTGTTCATTTTGGTGCTATATGGTCACGTGACACTTCTGTCTTTGACACTGGCTAACTGCACCGATTTCCTCTCTGTGAGACCAGCAGCCATTGGATACAGCTGACAGAAGGTTTGATGAGTCAGACCGGCAACCTGTCCCGGTGCGAAGGATGGCTGACATACCAGTGAGCAATGTGAAAACACCTTAGCAGAGACCACTGATCCTGTTCCCCCTCTGAAACGAAAGCGTGTTTTGTTGCACAGGAAGAGCCGGAGGAGTCAAGTGACAACGCTCATCCCGCCATAGTTCCTCTTCAAGAGGCTCCTCCGGTCGTAGAGGGTCACTTCGACAACCCTGTGTCTCACCACAACTGCGTGCAGCACCCCAAAATGTCCAGGTAAAAAAAAAAATATATAGTATAAGCAGTCAAAATTCTTATGTTTGATCAGTACTTGATTGAATGTCAAATTACACAAAAAAACTAAACTCACAATAGCATAAAGATAAAGAGCTATTGTTGCATACCTATTCACTGTTTTTCTTCGACTAAAGCCTCATGGGTAGTTTGTGTTTTTACTAGGGAGGAAGTGCAGATCCACCATACGCCACTAGTGGGCGATCGAAAACCAAAAGACTCCCCTAAAGTTGTTTACAGTCTGCTGACCCAACCTCTTCGCTTCTGACCAGACACACATGAGCAAGCCACAAGTAAGTTTTCGGGCTTAAAAAATGTCAGCACGGTGAGACCCAAACAGTCATGTAGTGAAGTGTGGATTATCATGTGTCAGTCAGTGTCCTGTAGTGACAGGTCATGTTTGGTTCTCTTTTTGAGGCTAAATCTGCCTTAAGGAAGTGGAGGCAGCGAACCAGAAATGGGTTCATGAGCAGAGGGTCACTGATGCATTGAGGGATTCATCAAGCATCTGCTGAACCCCTGAACTTTAAATTCCAAGGCTTCGTGATGCAATCACTTTTAGTCACATGTTAACGCTTGTATTCTGCGAAATAGTTTTGGTTGGTTAGTGATGCAAGAAATGAGGAATTACTGTAAACTTGTCAGATTAATGTGGTTCACGACCAAACACAGTGGCTCACCAAGTGTCAAGAGATAAAAATCGATCTTGTTTCACAACACTTTTTTTTAGCAGACTACATTACTTGCTGCCTCAAAAGTCAGTCTGAAGTTTAGAAATTGTTTGTAGTCCTGTGTTTTTTTTCCTTCCAAATCTTCCTGTCAGAGTCAACCTCACAGTCTTCGTCGGTGAATCAGTCACTTTGCTCCCATCCAGCCGAAGCGGACGGGAAGTCGAGGGGTGGGGTGGGGGGCGCTCTCTGGAGATGACCGTGCTGTTCTGGATCGCCTGTGCTTCATCAGACCATTGAGGCCACATGTGGGCCCGCTGCTGGCTGGGTCTCCGCTCAGCTCCTTCCACTGCATGTACCTCCCTAAAATCCTCTGCAGCTAAACCACAGGACCGTCCGAGTGTTTTGTAAAAATATGCCTGCATCCTGATTCCAGAAATAAGGTGACACGTCACTTACCTGTCGGCTGCACGATGGCTGCCTCACCGCTGATCTGTTTTGTATTCAGTCGGGATGAGAGAAATAAAAAAAAACCCATTATGCCTTATTTTCCTTCATAGCAGTTTCCAGTCCCCACAAAACATTTTATTAATAATATTATTATTATTGAATATTTCAGTTGTGTCAGTGTCCGATGTTAAATAATAAAATATATGCATCTTACTTGATTATTCATGAAGTATTTTATGTGTTCTATGAAAGAATAAATGCTGTAAATGATGACGATGTGCAGTTGTCTCCCATTGAAATTACTCATTGATTTTGTCACACTGTATCTTCCTTGTTGACCATTTCAGCATTTGCTCCTTTCACTCAGAAGAGCTCACTTTTTTCGCGAATTTCCCGAGTAGTGGCGTCACCCCTTGCGTTGTCATGCTTAGCTTCTCTTGCGCACCGTTGATTCACGTCGCTGCTTCTTGAACAGTGTGAGCCGCTCTAAAGCTGCTGACTGTGGCACAGCAGCGCCACTATGTGGACAGAGTGCGCAACCGCAGGTGAAGAAAGCGGTATTTATTTGCAGGTGCGACCACTTTCATTCGTCACATGGGGAAAGAAACGCGTTGAAACAGGGTTTACTTATATTTTATTTATTGACGCACACATGCAACAGTCGACTTTAGTTGTTATTCTTCTCCGCCACTTGTGGTCGCTGTTTCCGGTTAATCCGCCTTACACTTTCATCTCGGAGAGTGTGAATGTCTTTAGTCAACTGTAATGTCACACATCAGTAACAACTGTTCCAGGAAGTGGTCAGTTTAAGCAAATCAACCAGAAGGGCGGTGTTTCTGTGAAAGGTCACATATTCTGCTTTTAAAGAGCAGGAGTTTCTCTTAAGAAAATGATTTTATATATATATATATAAAACCAACATTGATGTGTGTGCAGTAACTGTGGCTTTACCAAGGTTTTGAAAGTTCTCTCATTCATCCATTGCTGCTGCAGTCTTGGCAGAGCCACATATATGCTTGTCATGGTGGCTCAGGAGCGCAGACCCAAACGCTGAAATCGCTGCCGAAATTTAACAAGGTTTAATACAAAGAAAACACAGAAAGCAGGGCACGAGGAAACTCAGGGTGTCTGCAACAAAACGCGGAGCGAGGGAAACAAACAAGGGCGGGTAAAAAGAAAAACTGGTACAGAAAATAGGCGAAAGTCAAGCCTAAATAACTGGGACAACAAAAACACACTGAGAACAAAAAGCGCTTGGTGGTGGAATACACATTGGGGAAACACATGGGGAAGAAAGCCAACAACAGAAAACAAAAGGTGAGCAACAGAAACACTCACACAAAGCACGAGGCCAATAGAAAAGGCCAGAAAACAAATATGGAACAAACCAAGAAGGCAGCAGAAAAGATAAGCACGAATAATCTAAATGTTATCAAACACGCTATGGAACAAAGTCACGAGAGGAAGATCTTTACTGGAGGACGCGGAGCAACCATCTGGAAACGCAGACTGGAATCAAGGTTTTGAAATCAGTGGAGCTTGATTAGCAGATGGGTTTCAGCTGCGCTTCTGTGAAGGTGGACAGAAAAAAGGAAAGGAAACAACACACAAGAAAACCAGAAATAACAAAATAAAAGCAAACAGAAACAACCAGCTGTCCAACAGAATATATTTGACATTTGGACGATCATATCGCACTTTGTATATAAACAGCTGAAGTCCATGCAGGGCACAGTTTGATTGAAAATGAGTGATATGCGCTGACCCAGTCATAACTGATGGTGTGTTGATGAAATAATTTAAAGATAGGGGTGAAAAATGATGCCCACATATCATGGAGATCTATTAATTACTGATGTGCCAATGAGCAAGTACCAATCCCGTTAAGGGTTTTCACCATCCAGTGCTTTGATCTCACTCCTTTCTGTCTCACTCACCAACACTATCGGCGTAGTGCAACTCCTGTTTCATATGTGCCTTTCTTCATGTATTTCATATCGTACATGAGTGTGCAGCTAAAAAAAAAAGATTCTGAGTCGACTGACTCAACATTCTATAATGTGACTTCAACATACAAGTGTTTCAACATTCCATAATATTAAGAGTTTCATGTCCTGCACGAGCTACTTGTGTGTTCATGCAAAATGTGTCTCAGCTCTACTGTGAACTGAGAATGAACGTGTGGCTGTGAAAGGAAGCATGACTGGTCCCTCACTTCTGCTTCTGAGAGTTAAAATTGCAGTCCAGAGCTAGAAGACCAACAGTCAGATCAGCTGGGTCTTTGTGGGACATGATGAGAGGGAGGTGGCTTCCACTGTTGCTGGTATTGACTCCAGGTAAGAATCTTCAATTCAATATGACATTTCTTTCTTTTATTTTCACTGACATGTAGCTCTGTTGTAGGAGTTTTCAGTGGCTGGGGCGTGTTGTTTGGACCTCAGTGTGCTCTGCGGGGATCCAGCATTGTCATTAAATGCTCCTACAATTATCCTTGGGGTCATATAGTCAAATCTGTTACATGGTCCAAACGTATGTTCCTGAATGGCAAGTGGCAGAAGGTTGCTCTGCCTGTTGAACCTGGCAAATATGAATATGCTGGGAATTATGAAGGCAACTGCGATCTGAAGATCAAAAACATCCAGTACACTGATACAGGCAGTTATTACTTCAGTTTCAAGACCTATCGAGATCAATGGAGCAGCCAAAATGATGCACAGCTGTCAGTGAGCTGTAAGTATCAGACTCTGCTTATGATAACTTTTTTTGCCTTCACATTCTTTACTTGAATCTCTTTGGGGATCAGATTTGACGATTCTGACAGCAGTTCTGGAGCCCAGCACTGTGACAGAGGGGGAGCGTGTCAGTCTGACCTGCAGGTCAGGTTGTCCTTCTTCATCAGGCCAAGTCTGGTTCAAAGATGGAAAACCTTTCTCTGGTTCAAACTTCCGAGCCAGCAGAGAGAGCAGTGGGCGGTACCACTGCGCTCTCTCCAGCGTGGAGGGAGCCAAATCTGCCTCTGTGGAGCTCAATGTCCTGTGTGAGTGAAAACCTCTCTCATCACGTCAGACTCAGCGACATGTTGACATATGAAAGAGGACTTGAACCATTCAAAAATGACATCACAGCATGATTTACAGTCATATTAACGGACAGAAATCCATTTAAATCCTGTGACATCTCTGTCTCCCATCAGACACTCCGGTCAACGTGGTGTTGAGGAAGATCTCGACGGAGGACACAGTGAAGGGAAGCTCAATGACTCTCAGCTGCAGCAGCGACGCCAACCCTCCTGTGAGTCCGGACGGGTACAGCATGTACAAGGACAATCACTGGATCAGCTCCGGACCGAGTCTCACCATCCCGGTCCTGGAGCTCAGACACAGTGGACGGTACCACTGTCGAGCCTGGAACAGTGTCAGTCGAGCGGGTGAAGCAACTGTGGCCTCAGCCGACGTGGATCTGGATGTCAAGTGTGAGTGTCTCATCTGACTTCTGGTCCAGTTCCACTAAGTTCAGGAATATTTAAATTTCCGGCAACACTCCATATTTTTAAAAAAATCTAAGTCACTGTTTCATAATGGTACTTAGATACTGGCTTTTCATTCTATGTACCACGTTGTGAAGACATGAGGGGATGAACTGTCTGATCAGAGATGGGTATGGGGCTAGAATGGGGCCAGCTTACATTAACATTAAGTAAAAAAAGTATTGGCTAAAAAAAGAATATAGAATGTATATTGAAAAACGGGATATTGGCTGAAACATTTTTGCATTGAGGTAGAAAACTAGAATGGTATTAACATAAAAATAAGAATACATTTCTATATTTATTTTCGGGCAATATTCTTTTCTTCAATGCCAATATTCTTTTTTTCATCCAATATTTTTTTTTTCAATGCCAATGTAAGATGGTCTGATTCTAGCCCCACAGACTGGCTGAACAGGAATGCAAATGTAATGTAAAACTCTCCTCAAAAGAGTCAGCAGGACAGAACATATAATGCATGATGCTGTTGGCTGCCTCTCCTCCCTCATTCTTAGAACTTGCTTCACCTATTTGTTATGACGCTCTTCATCTTTAGGCTGGAATAACAGGGCTTCTGTACATGCTCACTGGCACCAGCAGCACATCTAGATGTCATGCATGGTTCAGCAGTTCTCCTCTGATACTGAAGCAGAGAAGCTTTTTTACGTGTTTCCGAGCGGTGCGTCGACAGGATCCACCTCCAGTGATGTTGCAAGGACTTGTTTCCGCTTCTCACTCTGTGCAACACGGCTCTGAATTTGATTCAGTCAGCAAAAAGAAGTTCATTCAAGTGCACCACGAGTGCAGTGACTTTATACTAAAACTGAGGACGAGGTTGGTTTGCCTGGGGAGTAATTCAGGCGAGGACTGCCACTGCACATACAGATATTCATGGTTCTATGATCCAGTGCTGACAGCCCCAATTTTAAGATTTAAACTGTCTAGATTCATGTTGAATCTGTACACATAACTGCAAGGATCGGGCTGGATGTTTCAAAGTTTTTTTTAAATCACATTTAGCCTTCTTCGTCATTAATGTTTTGACTTCACATTGTAGAATGAGGCCCACATGGGTTTGAAAGAGAGTTTATATGCGATTAATCTAAATGAATCACATTATTTTTTAATTCAACCAAACGTGTTAATAAAAACAACTTTCATTTAAATGTCTGACAAAATGACAAAGTTCCGCTTCTCTCCCAGTCAGTCCAGTCAACGTTTCCGTCTCAGTGGATCCTGTTATCGTCGAGGAGGGCAGCGGAGTGAATCTGACCTGCAGCAGTGAAGCCAACCCTCCAGCAACCCGCTACACCTGGTACAAGCAGACGTCCTCACCCGAGTCCGTCCCTCTGGTACAGGTGGGCTCAGGATCGACGCTGAATCTGCCCTCAGTGAAGGCGTCCCTCCTGGGTCACTATCTCTGTCGGGCTGGAAACCATTTGGGGGAGAGGAACTCCAACCTGGTGCGGCTGTCCATGTCCTCCAGAGCTTCTGGTGGGTGTCACTTATTCTTCAGGAGATCAAGCACATCTCACAGGGTGACTCTCCTCCACAGGTCACCAAACAGTCTTCATCCTGACGGGGATCGGAGTTGTCCTCCTGATCCTCACTGTTCTCTTATTCTGGTGGGTCATGTCCCCACACACTGATGCTCTCTGTCCAAAAAATTCCCACACAAATCAGGACTTTACTCTTATTCACCTCCTGATTGGGTCAGATGTCAGATCTAAATAAAGTAAAGTATATTTGCATCGTAATACATTGTAATACTACAGTCAGATGTTTTGGCGTATCCATCAACCTGTTCATGTCATATGCTGGTGAGGGAACTTATCATAAAGGTTGTCAGTGGTCGACGATTAAAATAGTTTGCTGATGAGGACCAGCTTTCTATTTTTTTTAACCATGTTAAAAACAGGGCAGATGCCTCGCCTGGCATTGTTGGACCGTGCTATTAGAACTAGCTCATAACGTGATGCGAAGAAGAGGTTTAAAATAAAACACCTACAAAAAAAAGCATTTTTGGGAAATGAAAAAAAAAAGAAAAAAAAAAGCAGGAACAGAAAAACAGAAAATACTTCCTGACCCTTTGCAAATATTCCGAGAAAAAAGAGACATGAAAACAACTTGTCTGGCAATTTGTGGCCGCAACATAACATGAAGAAATGATTGGTAAAATTGACCGGGAAAAAAAAAAACAACTGTCGGGGTTATTGTCTTGAAAAGAAGGCGCTCATGCATGTCTGTGCAATTCCAGATAATAACCAGCCTCACACATTCTTCAGATCCTCTCAGCACCTGCGACCTCTCACACACCCAGCTTATGTGGTCCCCTGATTACCAGGAACTTCTCCAAAACATTTTCATCACACGATTGTGCAACGGGATAAAAGACTTCCTCTGAAATGGTTCTGCTCATTTGACTTTGTTTTGCAGGTACAAACTTAAAGGCAAGGCCAAGAACAATGTGAGTGAAGTCACTATACAAAAAAACATGTTTCTACTGTGGTCACTGTTGCTCATGGTGGCTGTTCCTATGTTATGTTTTAGTCCCATATGCATCTAATACTGTTAGTGAAATGAAATGTGAAGGGTACACATTGGGCTGCACCGAGTCATAATACTGTGTTTCCAACAAAAAATGCAGCTGGACCCTGAAACCCGACCTCACCCAAAGTCAACTTTTATCAATATAAATCTAAGAAACCTTTGTTACTATGTAACCGATTTGCAGTGATGGGGAGGCTACTTATGATGATAAAACTTTATTACTACACAGATCTTAGCATACTTTATACTGTTGTTTGACCCAACTGCATTTCTTCTTTAGCGTGAGCAAAATACTCTTCCTTATTGTTGGCACTGATCTCAACATTCAAGAATTACTTTGTTGTTTGCTGTTTAGCCCTAATAGAACAAGTTTGCGTCCAACACTTGGGTGTTTTAAACTCACCTCAGATGCTGCTGTGGTTTTTCTTCTAACTCTAACGTCACGTTTTCTCCCTCAGTCACGTCACAACACCGACGTAAACTCCAGCTCCTTCACTGTGGACGACTCCCACAGCAACGATTATGTCAACGTCACCTCTGCTGGCCAGAAACAGTCCGACCAACCCGGCGCTCAGGAGCCTGGTCCTCACAGGAAGACTCGAGTGAGAGACGACAAAGAGCGACTCGGCCCGGCAGAGATGAACTAACAAATCTCCCCTCGTTCCAGCGCGACTCCTCTTATGAAGCCGACATCACGTACACCACAGTGAACTTCAAGCCCAGAAGCTCTCGATACGCTCAAGGCAGAAACGTCCAGAGGACCCCACAACAGCCTCTGTGGGTTTGACCTTGATGAAACAAGATTTATCATGTGACGTTGAATTGAAGTCAGATCAGCTTTCTGTTCATGATCCAACATGATCTCGCTCTCTTTTCTTTCTGCAGGGCCAAAACACCTGACGCTGTCATTTACTCCACTGTGGGAAAACCAGCACACTGAGCACATCCTCATTTTGCTGTGCAGTTGTGTTACTTTAAAATATATTTAAAAGTCCAAAGATGTATTTATTATAATGCATTTGAAGTTTTTAATTCACTTCATGAATGGTATTACTTTGTTGTGCACTTCATCTTTTGCTGCTTTTGTGTTTTCAACGCACTATTTAGTTGTTGTTTTTTTTTCTAGGCATGTTGTGGCTTCATCTTCTGGTACGCACCCGAAGAGAGTGTGTTCCTGGCCTGCTGTCCAACGGCCACGCTAGACATTGCCAACAGGAAAAACTGCTGTATTCAAATGTACAAAACCACAACTTATCGTGCACAATGAATGAATGAGCAGCTGCAGCAACCAAACCGAACATCCCAGAGCTGTAAGTTGTTGAGTTGTAGTGACCATGATTTTTTGCTCACAATCGATACAATTCAAGAGAGTCACCTTGCGGTACTGGAAGTCAGTTTCACCTCCATCCTGTAACAACCGGATGAATGGCATTTTCTGGAGGAGATCCGATTCTCATGGCTGGCAATGAGGGAAAATATCATCAAACCTGGGATCCATTTGTCAACCACTTTAAAAGGGGCTCATAAACTTTGGAAAATGATCCTTTTGGACATTGCCTGTTTTGTGAACATTAAGGAGTAACTGACCCTCCGTTTGACTTCATTTCATCTTTTCTTTGTTTAATTTATTTTTATCTAGTTATTTTGTTGTTGTTGTTTCAGTTTTGGGCATTGTGCTCTTTTTTTCGCTGGTGTTTCTTGTATGTTTGGTGAATAACATTGCATAAATAAAATATCTTTTTAAAATAAACATGCATGATTCATCTTTTGAATATTTCTTCATTCACTTCAAAAGACCCAGAGAGAAGCAATAATAAGTAGTGTACAACCCATGACTGATAATCAATGACATGTTTATTGTAAATAGTAATAACAATTTCTAATATGTTTACAATGGCATCCAAGTCATGTGACCAAATGACACAAGTGGTATAATTGCACCTGGCAAGTGAGGCACAGCAGATCTTATAAAAACATCATCAGTGAAATCTAAATTTTAAACATAAACATTGACAATTTATTATAATATTTCAATAGCACGGTCCAGTGAAATGACTAGTAGAGTAGAGTAAAATAGTCCAATGGCACCCAGGAGTACGATGTAAGTGTTTCAAACTATGGTACAGTGGCTTGAAAAAGTATTCTTGAACTCTCCCACATTTTGTCACTTTCCGACCAGAAACATGAATATATTTTATTGGCATTTTAGATAAAAGATCAACATAAAGCGTCACACAATTGTAAAGTAGAAGGAAAATTATACATATCATCATTTTTTTTTTTTTAAATAAAAAACTGAAAAATGTGGCGGGCAAAAGTATTCAGCCCCCCTGTGTCAATACTTGGTGGAACCAGCTTTCGCTGCAATTACAGCTGCAAGTCTTTTGCGGTATGTCTCTACCAGCTTTGAGTGGAATTTTTGCCCATTCTTCTTTGCAGAACAGCTCAAGCTTAGCAAGATTAGATGGAGAGCGTTTGTGAACAGCAGTTTTCAGATCTTGCCACAGATTCTCGATAGGATTCAGGTCTGGACTTTGACTGGGCCATTCTAACACAGGAATACGTTTTGTTTTAAACCATTCCATTGTAGCTCTGGCTTTATGTTTAGGGTCGTTTTCCTGCTGGAAGGTGAACCACATTCTCAAGTCTTTTGCACATTACAGCAGCTTTTCTTACAGGATTGTCCTGTATTTGGCTCATTCCATCCTCCCATCAACTCTGACCAGCTTCCCTGTCCCTGCTGAAGAAAAGCATGATGCTGCCACCACCACGTTTGACAGTGGGGCTGGTGTGTGGAGAGTGATGTGCAGTGTTAGTTTTCCTCCACACATAACGTTTTGCATTCAGACCAAAAAGTTCCACTTTGGTCTCATCTGACCAGAGCACCTTCTTCCACAGGTTTGCTGTGTCCCTCACATGGCTTCTGGCAAACTGCAAACGAGACTTCTTATGGCTTTCTTTCAACAATGTCTTTCTTCTTGCCACTCTCCCATGAAGGCCAGATTTGTGCAGTGCACTCTTATTGTCGTCCTCTGGACAAACTCCCCCACCTGAGCTGTGGATCTCTGCAGCTCCTCCGTTACCGTGGGCATCTGGGCGGTGTCTCTGATCAGTGCTCTCCTTGTTCGGCATGTAAGTTTTGGTGGACGGCCGTGTCTTGGTAGGTTTGCAGTTGTGCCATACTCTTTCCATTTCCAGATGATGGACTGAACACTGCTCTGTGAGATGTTCAAAGCTTGGGAAATCTTTTCACAACCAAACCCTGCTTTAAACCTCTCCACAACTTTATCCCTGACCTGTTTGGTGTGTTCCTTGGACTTCATGATGCTGTTCACTGACCAGTGTTCTCTTTGCAAACGTTTGAGGCTGTCACAGAACAGCTGTATTGATGCTAAGGTTAGATTACACACAGGTAGACTCTACGTAAACATGAGGTCAACAGCTGATCATTCAGCAATCATCAGGCAACCTCTGAAGGCAACTGGCTGCACTCGGAGAAAAGGGCGCTGAATACTTTCGCATGCCACATTTTTCAGTTTTTTATTTTAAAAAAAATTGAAAGTCATGTATAAATTTCCTTCTACTTCACAATTGTGTGTCGATTTTTCATCTAAAATGCCAATAAAATATATTTATGTTTGTGGTCGGAACATGACAAAATGTGGGAAAGGGTATGAATACTTTTTCAAGCCACTGTATCTTGAAATACATTTTTTTTTAATGTGGAAAAAAAAACCAATTACGAGACGCTGCTGTTTATGAAAAAACAGCGTGTGAATGCACCGTGCGCAACGGCGGGCGGAGGTCCTTCTTTGTAAATTCTGAGTCTGGTGCTCTCCTGTGAACTGATAAGGAATGTGTCTTCAATGATGCTGTGAAAGGAAGCATGACTGGTCCCTCACTTCTGCTTCTGAGAGTTTGAATTGCAGTCCAGAGCTAGAAGACCAACAGTCAGATCAGCTGGGTCTTTGTGGGACATGATGAGAGGGAGGTGGCTTCCACTGTTGCTGGTATTGACTCCAGGTAAGAATCTTCTTGCATTCAATATATTGTATCTTTCTTACATTTGCTCTGTTGTAGGAGTTGTGAGTGACTGGGGCGTGTCGTATGGATCTCAGTGCGCTGTACGCGGCTCCAGCATCGTCATTAAATGCTCCTACGATTATGCTCCAGGTGATATTGTCACATCTGTCGAATGGTTCAAAGGTCTTCGTCACACGTTGCGTAAGGTTGCTCTGCCTTTGGGATCTGGCAAATATGAATATGCTGGAAACTATGAAGGCAACTGCGATCTGAAGATCAGAAACATCCGGTACACTGACGAAGGCAGTTATTTCTTCAGTTTCTCAACAACTGTCAATAGACGGAGCAGCCCACATTCTTCACATCTGTCAGTGACAGGTAGGTATCAGACTCTGCTTATGAACTTTTTATTTTGCCTCCACATTCTTTACTTGAATCTGTTTGGGGATCAGATTTGACAGCAGTTCTGGAGCCCAGCACTGTGACAGAGGGGGAGCGTGTCAGTCTGACCTGCAGGTCAGGTTGTCCTTCTTCATCAGGCCAAGTCTGGTTCAAAGATGGAAAACCTTTCTCTGGTTCAAACTTCCGAGCCAGCAGAGAGAGCAGTGGGCGGTACCACTGCGCTCTCTCCAGCGTGGAGGGAGCCACATCTGTCTCTGTGGAGCTCAATGTCCTGTGTGAGTGAAACCCTCTCTCATCACGTCAGACTCAGCGACATGGCGACGTATGAAAGAGGACTTGAACCATTCAAAAATTACATCACAGCATGATTTACAGTCATATTAACGGACAGAAATCCATTTGAATCCTGTGACATCTTTGTCTCCCACCAGACGCTCCGCTCAACGTGGTGTTGAGGAAGGTCTCGACGGAGGACACAGTGAAGGGAAGCTCAGTGACTCTCAGCTGCAGCAGCGACGCCAACCCTCCTGTGAGTCTGGACGGGTACAGCATGTACAAGGACAATCACTGGATCAGCTCCGGGCCGAGTCTCACCATCCCGGTCCTGGAGCTCAGACACAGTGGACGGTACCACTGTCGAGCCTGGAACAATGTCAGTCGAGAGGGTGAAGCAACTGTGGCCTCAGCCGACGTGGATCTGGATGTCAAGTGTGAGTGTCTCATCTGACTTCTGGTCCAGTTCCACTAAGTTCAGGAATATGAACAGGGTTTCTGCAAGTTGTTGTTGTAGCATGAGATGTCATTAAATAGATTTTGTGGAAATTCAGGCCAGAATTAAGACAGATATAACTTCAATGCCCAGGTATTAAAAATATGTTTAGATGGAACAAAAAAAAATTCACAATATATTTGGATTATATAATCATCTAAATCTAATTTTTATTGCATGACGGAAGTGGCAACACTTGCATACCTCTTACAGTCTGGCGACTGTACGCACTGTCTTAATACCAGCATTCAGTTGGTGGTTACTTGAAGTTAGTTTAACTTTTGCCACTGGTTGACATGAGTATATGTGGACTGCAATATATTGGATGTATTGAAAGGGACGGTTCTACACTCTGGTGAATTTGTCTACTGCCATAGGACATTGACATCCTTTATTTATGCCACAGTGGGAAAATTCTAAATACACATTTTACTGAGGGCTGCCAATAGATCGATGACACTACAGCCATAGCTGATTGGTGATTCTTACAGAGGCACTGAAGAGGCTCAACAGCATGTTGACCGCATGACGCTGTCATTTGTTGACAGGAAATGGCCCATAAGTGTATTTTTGCAAACTCTTTTTCCACTGAAACTACATTGCGGAAAGAGGATGTTGTGATGGTGCAATTAAAACCACGGCTACAGGGTGATGCTCTGACAGGCCTGATAGATGATAAAAAAATAGGTCAATTCATAAAAAATAAAACAAAGTTTATAAGTGCTGGAGGGTTGTCTCCAAAAAGGTGTCTTCTTCAAGAATGCTTTGATCGCCGTAGGATTAGCGCTCATTTTTATAGCTTCAATATTGTCACTAAGGTAAGTTTGGAAGACAGGGATGCAAGGTTTCTGTTGAGAAAGTTTGCAAGTATAAATAGGATTTGCTCCACAAGATGAAATGGTTAATAAGAAAATATACACCATGAGTCGGGAACCAACCAGCTCGCTAGCCAGATGTGGCTCTTTTGAGATCCTTCGCCAACAATACCGGCTTCGTCGCCATGTAGATACGCCACGTGACACTTGGTGGACTCTGGTGGTACAACAGCTAAGTTGAATTGAGCCTTGTGGAAAGAAGCGTCTAGCATAACTTAAATAAACTTGTCAATAACAAGACCGGAAGCAGTAGATCAGAGGGACAGCACATATCAGGTGTTTAGGAGTGACAGAGGCTAGACAGAGATGGTTTGGACATGTACAGAGGAGAGAGAGCCAGTACATTGATAGGAAGATGTTGAGGTTGGAACTGCCAGGCAGAAGGTGGAGAGGAAGGTCAAAGAGGAGATTTATAGACGTGACGCAGCTCATACTTGCAAAGGCAACTCTAGAAGCATCATTCAACAATGGAGATGGAACTCCGTCATGCTGCCAGTGAGGAGAGGCAGGATCCAGCGAGTGGCGGAAGCAGCTGCAAGACCTACGGACCCAGATCATGAAATTTTATTTTGACTGCATGTTTCAGAATGAAGCTAAGGGGGCAGCTTGAACATTTACTGAATAGGTGACAACAAGTGGCTATCTTTTAGTTAGGAGAAATATATCTGTAACATGCAGCCGTCATCACGGGTCCGTCTCCTTCACATGTCCGGCTGGAATCCACTACTTGAGTTCCGCGAGCAACGGACATCAGTCATTGTGATGCTTTTCACTGGATTCTTCTGTGAAAACATGTTGAAAACCATCATGTTCATCACCACCTCCATGGCATGTGCTATCCCTTTGTTTCGATATTTCCACTTCATTTAAACGTCACGTGAGAGTACATCTCCAATAAGAGATAATTTTTCTGACGGCCTGGCAGCTCACTTTTAAGTCGTGGCGGTGCAGCTACAGATTGAACATGAGATACAGCATGTTACAGCATGTTTTTCCTGTCTGATAAACGCTAGCAATGTTAACAAGCTAATGTTGAGCTAATCCGTTTTGCTCAATATATTTACACTATACTGTGATAAACACAATAAAGTGAGTAACGGACACTTACAGGTTGTTAGCATCTCAAAAATAAGTTCCCCACATTTGATAGCACACCCAAGACCGGTGGTAAACACAAAGCATACCTTACGAGCCGAATAGCAACATCACCACTTCAGGATCAGAAGAAAAGCCTTTGGTAGCTCTCAGTTCTCGCCAGGCTGTAAATGCATCTCCTATATTGACTCTTGTCCGGGATCTTGCCCTGACGGTTTCACGCTTTCTCTTCTTGGACTTCTCACTATGAACTCTTGCTTCTGCCATGATGTAAAAGAACTGTGAGTGCGGTGGGGGTGGATTAGGGGCTGTGAGGCCACTCACAGAACACGCCTGGGGCGGCCCGCCCAGAGAAAGTTACATACTCCAGGGGAGTGTTTAACAGAGACCTGGAGAGTCTGACTCCAGGATTTTGGACTGTTCCAAATGAAACCTGTCATCTCAGGAAATCTGAAAATAATCTACTTATGTGTAAATGTTACACATTGTTGCTTTAACAGACTGAAATCCATTTGAATCCTGTGACATCTCTGTCTCCCATCAGACACTCCGGTCAACGTGGTGTTGAGGAAGATCTCGACGGAGGACACAGTGAAGGGAAGCTCAGTGACCCTCAGCTGCAGCAGCGACGCCAACCCTCCTGTGAGTCCGGACGGGTACAGCATGTACAAGGACGAGCGCTGGATCAGCTCCGGACCGAGTCTCACCATCCCGGTCCTGGAGCCCAGACACAGTGGACGGTACCACTGTCGAGCCTGGAACAATGTCAGTCGAGCGGGTGAAGCAACTGTGGCCTCAGCCGACGTGGATCTGGATGTCAAGTGTGAGTGTCTCATCTGACTTCTGGTCCAGTTCCACTAAGTTCAGGAATATGAACAGGGTTTCTGCAAGTTGTTGTTGTAGCATGAGATGTCATTAAATAGATTTTGTGGAAATTCAGGCCAGAATTAAGACAGATATAACTTCAATGCCCAGGTATTAAAAATATGTTTAGATGGAACAAAAAAGAAATTCACAATATATTTGGATTATATAATCATCTAAATCTAATTTTTATTGCATGACGGAAGTGGCAACACTTGCATACCTCTTACAGTCTGGCGACCGTACGCACTGTCTTAATACCAGCATTCAGTTGGTGGTTACTTGAAGTTACTTTAACTTTTGCCACTGGTTGACATGAGTATATGTGGACTGCAATATATTGGATGTATTGAAAGGGAGGGTTCTACACTCTGGTGAATTTGTCTACTGCCATAGGACATTGACATCCTTTATTTATGCCACAGTGGGAAAATTCTAAATACACATTTTACTGAGGGCTGCCAATAGATCGATGACACTACAGCCATAGCTGATTGGTGATTCTTACAGAGGCACTGAAGAGGCTCAACAGCATGTTGACCGCATGACGCTGTCATTTGTTGACAGGAAATGGCCCATAAGTGTATTTTTGCAAACTCTTTTTCCACTGAAACTACATTGCGGAAAGAGGATGTTGTGATGGTGCAATTAAAACCACGGCTACAGGGTGATGCTCTGACAGGCCTGATAGATGATAAAAAAAGGTCAATTCATAAAAAATAAAACAAAGTTTATAAGTGCTGGAGGGTTGTCTCCAAAAAGGTGTCTTCTTCAAGAATGCTTTGATCGCTGTAGGATTAGCGCTCATTTTTATAGTTTCAATATTGTCACTAAGGTAAGTTTAGAAGACAGGGATGCAAGGTTTCTGTTGAGAAAGTTTGCAAGTATAAATAGGATTTGCTCCACAAGATGAAATGGTTAATAAGAAAATATACACCATGAGTCGGGAACCAACCAGCTCGCTAGCCAGATGTGGCTCTTTTGAGGTCCACAGTGGGATCCTTCGCCAACAATACCGGCTTCGTCGCCATGTAGATACGCCACGTGACACTTGGTGGACTCTGGTGGTACAACAGCTAAGTTGAATTGAGCCTTGTGGAAAGAAGCGTCTAGCATAACTTAAATAAACTTGTCAATAACAAGACCGGAAGCAGTAGATCAGAGGGACAGCACATATCAGGTGTTTAGGAGTGACAGAGGCTAGACAGAGATGGTTTGGACATGTACAGAGGAGAGAGAGCCAGTACATTGATAGGAAGATGTTGAGGTTGGAACTGCCAGGCAGAAGGTGGAGAGGAAGGTCAAAGAGGAGATTTATAGACGTGACGCAGCTCATACTTGCAAAGGCAACTCTAGAAGCATCATTCAACAATGGAGATGGAACTCCGTCATGCAGCCAGTGAGGAGAGGCAGGATCCAGCGAGTGGCGGAAGCAGCTGCAAGACCTACGGACCCAGATCATGAAATTTTATTTTGACTGCATGTTTCAGAATGAAGCTAAGGGGGCAGCTTGAACATTTACTGAATAGGTGACAACAAGTGGCTATCTTTTAGTTAGGAGAAATATATCTGTAACATGCAGCCGTCATCACGGGTCCGTCTCCTTCACATGTCCGGCTGGAATCCACTACTTGAGTTCCGCGAGCAACGGACATCAGTCATTGTGATGCTTTTCACTGGATTCTTCTGTGAAAACATGTTGAAAACCATCATGTTCATCACCACCTCCATGGCATGTGCTATCCCTTTGTTTCGATATTTCCACTTCATTTAAACGTCACGTGAGAGTACATCTCCAATAAGAGATAATTTTTCTGACGGCCTGGCAGCTCACTTTTAAGTCGTGGCGGTGCAGCTACAGATTGAACATGAGATACAGCATGTTACAGCATGTTTTTCCTGTCTGATAAACGCTAGCAATGTTAACAAGCTAATGTTGAGCTAATCCGTTTTGCTCAATATATTTACACTATACTGTGATAAACACAATTAAGTGAGTAACGGACACTTACAGGTTGTTAGCATCTCAAAAATAAGTTCCCCACATTTGATAGCACACCCAAGACCGGTGGTAAACACAAAGCATACCTTACGAGCCGAATAGCAACATCACCACTTCAGGATCAGAAGAAAAGCCTTTGGTAGCTCTCAGTTCTCGCCAGGCTGTAAATGCATCTCCTATATTGACTCTTGTCCGGGATCTTGCCCTGACGGTTTCACGCTTTCTCTTCTTGGACTTCTCACTATGAACTCTTGCTTCTGCCATGATGTAAAAGAACTGTGAGTGCGGTGGGGGTGGATTAGGGGCTGTGAGGCCACTCACAGAACACGCCTGGGGCGGCCCGCCCAGAGAAAGTTACATACTCCAGGGGAGTGTTTAACAGAGAGCTGGAGAGTCTGACTCCAGGATTTTGGACTGTTCCAAATGAAACCTGTCATCTCAGGAAATCTGAAAATAATCTACTTATGTCTAAATGTTACACATTGTTGCTTTAACAGACTGAAATCCATTTGAATCCTGTGACATCTCTGTCTCCCATCAGACACTCCGGTCAACGTGGTGTTGAGGAAGATCTCGACGGAGGACACAGTGAAGGGAAGCTCAGTGACCCTCAGCTGCAGCAGCGACGCCAACCCTCCTGTGAGTCCGGACGGGTACAGCATGTACAAGGACGAGCGCTGGATCAGCTCCGGACCGAGTCTCACCATCCCGGTCCTGGAGCCCAGACACAGTGGACGGTACCACTGTCGAGCCTGGAACAATGTCAGTCGAGCGGGTGAAGCAACTGTGGCCTCAGCCGACGTGGATCTGGATGTGAAGTGTGAGTGTCTCATCTGACTTCTGGTCCAGTTCCACTAAGTTCAGGAATATGAACAGGGTTTCTGCAAGTTGTTGTTGTAGCATGAGATGTCATTAAATAGATTTTGTGGAAATTCAGGCCAGAATTAAGACAGATATAACTTCAATGCCCAGGTATTAAAAATATGTTTAGATGGAACAAAAAAGAAATTCACAATATATTTGGATTATATAATCATCTAAATCTAATTTTTATTGCATGACGGAAGTGGCAACACTTGCATACCTCTTACAGTCTGGCGACTGTACGCACTGTCTTAATACCAGCATTCAGTTGGTGGTTACTTGAAGTTAGTTTAACTTTTGCCACTGGTTGACATGAGTATATGTGGACTGCAATATATTGGATGTATTGAAAGGGACGGTTCTACACTCTGGTGAATTTGTCTACTGCCATAGGACATTGACATCCTTTATTTATGCCACAGTGGGAAAATTCTAAATACACATTTTACTGAGGGCTGCCAATAGATCGATGACACTACAGCCATAGCTGATTGGTGATTCTTACAGAGGCACTGAAGAGGCTCAACAGCATGTTGACCGCATGACGCTGTCATTTGTTGACAGGAAATGGCCCATAAGTGTATTTTTGCAAACTCTTTTTCCACTGAAACTACATTGCGGAAAGAGGATGTTGTGATGGTGCAATTAAAACCACGGCTACAGGGTGATGCTCTGACAGGCCTGATAGATGATAAAAAAATAGGTCAATTCATAAAAAATAAAACAAAGTTTATAAGTGCTGGAGGGTTGTCTCCAAAAAGGTGTCTTCTTCAAGAATGCTTTGATCGCTGTAGGATTAGCGCTCATTTTTATAGTTTCAATATTGTCACTAAGGTAAGTTTAGAAGACAGGGATGCAAGGTTTCTGTTGAGAAAGTTTGCAAGTATAAATAGGATTTGCTCCACAAGATGAAATGGTTAATAAGAAAATATACACCATGAGTCGGGAACCAACCAGCTCGCTAGCCAGATGTGGCTCTTTTGAGGTCCACAGTGGGATCCTTCGCCAACAATACCGGCTTCGTCGCCATGTAGATACGCCACGTGACACTTGGTGGACTCTGGTGGTACAACAGCTAAGTTGAATTGAGCCTTGTGGAAAGAAGCGTCTAGCATAACTTAAATAAACTTGTCAATAACAAGACCGGAAGCAGTAGATCAGAGGGACAGCACATATCAGGTGTTTAGGAGTGACAGAGGCTAGACAGAGATGGTTTGGACATGTACAGAGGAGAGAGAGCCAGTACATTGATAGGAAGATGTTGAGGTTGGAACTGCCAGGCAGAAGGTGGAGAGGAAGGTCAAAGAGGAGATTTATAGACGTGACGCAGCTCATACTTGCAAAGGCAACTCTAGAAGCATCATTCAACAATGGAGATGGAACTCCGTCATGCAGCCAGTGAGGAGAGGCAGGATCCAGCGAGTGGCGGAAGCAGCTGCAAGACCTACGGACCCAGATCATGAAATTTTATTTTGACTGCATGTTTCAGAATGAAGCTAAGGGGGCAGCTTGAACATTTACTGAATAGGTGACAACAAGTGGCTATCTTTTAGTTAGGAGAAATATATCTGTAACATGCAGCCGTCATCACGGGTCCGTCTCCTACACATGTCCGGCTGGAATCCACTACTTGAGTTCCGCGAGCAACGGACATCAGTCATTGTGATGCTTTTCACTGGATTCTTCTGTGAAAACATGTTGAAAACCATCATGTTCATCACCACCTCCATGGCATGTGCTATCCCTTTGTTTCGATATTTCCACTTCATTTAAACGTCACGTGAGAGTACATCTCCAATAAGAGATAATTTTTCTGACGGCCTGGCAGCTCACTTTTAAGTCGTGGCGGTGCAGCTACAGATTGAACATGAGATACAGCATGTTACAGCATGTTTTTCCTGTCTGATAAACGCTAGCAATGTTAACAAGCTAATGTTGAGCTAATCCGTTTTGCTCAATATATTTACACTATACTGTGTGAACACAATAAAGTGAGTAACGGACACTTACAGGTTGTTAGCATCTCAAAAATAAGTTCCCCACATTTGATAGCACACCCAAGACCGGTGGTAAACACAAAGCATACCTTACGAGCCGAATAGCAACATCACCACTTCAGGATCAGAAGAAAAGCCTTTGGTAGCTCTCAGTTCTCGCTAGGCTGTAAATGCATCTCCTATATTGACTCTTGTCCGGGATCTTGCCCTGACGGTTTCACGCTTTCTCTTCTTGGACTTCTCACTATGAACTCTTGCTTCTGCCATGATGTAAAAGAACTGTGAGTGCGGTGGGGGTGGATTAGGGGCTGTGAGGCCACTCACAGAACACGCCTGGGGCGGCCCGCCCAGAGAAAGTTACATACTCCAGGGGAGTGTTTAACAGAGACCTGGAGAGTCTGACTCCAGGATTTTGGACTGTTCCAAATGAAACCTGTCATCTCAGGAAATGTGAAAATAATCTACTTATGTGTAAATGTTACACATTGTTGCTTTAACAGACTGAAATCCATTTGAATCCTGTGACATCTCTGTCTCCCATCAGACACTCCGGTCAACGTGGTGTTGAGGAAGATCTCGACGGAGGACACAGTGAAGGGAAGCTCAGTGACCCTCAGCTGCAGCAGCGACGCCAACCCTCCTGTGAGTCCGGACGGGTACAGCATGTACAAGGACGAGCGCTGGATCAGCTCCGGACCGAGTCTCACCATCCCGGTCCTGGAGCCCAGACACAGAGGACGGTACCACTGTCGAGCCTGGAACAATGTCAGTCGAGCGGGTGAAGCAACTGTGGCCTCAGCCAACGTGGATCTGGATGTCAAGTGTGAGTGTCTCATCTGACTTCTGGTCCAGTTCCACTAAGTTCAGGAATATTTAAATTACAGGTGAGACTCCATTTATAGAGGTTTTATAATGAGTTAATCGTGATGAATCACATTTTAATATTTGACAATCTGTTCACATAATGTTCAGCCTCAGCCTGGATGTTCCCTGGTGAATTCTTTCCTGCATGACACAGAACAACCTTTTTGTGCTTCTCACCCGAAATTTTTTAAAACTTCAATTTCTGAAAGCTCATCTAGACTCTAGACTAGTCACTATCTCTGTCTTGCTGGAAACCATCTGGGGGAGAGGAACTCCACCCTGGTGCGGCTGTCCATGTCCGCCAGAGCTTCTGGTGGGTGTCACTTCTTCACAGATCGAGCACATCTCACAGGGTGACTCTCCTCCACAGGTCACCAAACAGTCTTCCAGCTGGCCAGAATCGGAGTCGGCCTCCTGATCCTCAGCGTTCTCTTATTCTGGTGGGTCATTTCCCCCATACGGATGTTCTCTGTCCAGTTGAATGGACCACTGAGTGTACGGTTATGGTTATTAGAATGGGGTGATACCTGTGATTTGCATGAGTATAACATCTTTTGTCACAGCTGCTGCAAACACTCCACTATCCTGCAGAGCTGCCCGCACCTGCGGAGGGACACGACCAGCGTCGCCACATCAACATCACCGGCAGTCGATCTGGAACTTTATGAAGAAATCTAGTTTGTTGCTCCGAAGTCTGTCTACTCTCCACAGTCAACTGGAGATGACTGACAACACTCTTTGGTCCCTCTTTTATGTCCATGGCTTTTGATGTCCTTTTTGTGGGATACTGTCAACATATAATCTGGTCCACTGTTCTTATCGGCTTGCTTCTGCTGGTTGACTGGCTCATCCGGTCTCTGTGGTAAATAATTCCTCCATACCATCTCTGATCCCCAGAGGTTCCTTATCCTTCACATTCCTTCACTTAGAGGAAGGTAGGTACTTTCCCCCACAAACTCAGGATCAGATCAGGCAGTTAAATGGCTCATCGACTGCTCCTTGGTCCTCATACCAGGTGGTTCCTACCTTCCATAACTCACTCTTTCACCCCACACAGTCTTCCACACATACAGGGGCAAATTGAGGTTACCTTACCCAATATCACAGCGTCTGCTGGACTCAATCTTCCATTAGACAAATGCTCATGCGTGTGTGTGTGTGTGGTTTTCTTTCAAGAACGCACACCTGAAATGTAACCAGCATCGAGAGAATCTACGAACTGAACTGAGGAGTCAGAATCACAAACTGACATCCCACAGACATGTCCTGGCAGTCGAGACGTCTCCAAGTAGTTTATAGTTGAAAATGCCTTCCACTTGAACCAGGACAGTGTAG
Source organism: Synchiropus splendidus (assembly GCF_027744825.2). Lineage (NCBI taxonomy): Eukaryota > Metazoa > Chordata > Actinopteri > Syngnathiformes > Callionymidae > Synchiropus > Synchiropus splendidus. Next base: position 14,943,912 of record NC_071345.1, on the reverse strand, counting down.
AGGACTGGTTGAGGCGCTGAGTGATCTCGGGGACTCTTAGTGCTGTCTTCACAGACCGTACCTCCCGTTCCCAAGCCCCTCCGAAGTGTGGCGCACTTGGCGTGTTACACTTAAAGGAGGTTTTGCCATTTCATCTTTCAATTCAGGTGCCATGGTGTTGAATGCCTCCCACAGCTCCCGTTCTCCCCCAACAAAGTTAGTACCGTTGTCACACAGAAGTTCAAATGGTGTGTCATGCAATGAATGAGCAATGAATCTGCACAATGACAACAGGAAGGCATCTGTATGAAGGCTGGCGCCATCCCGAATAGACTTTCTCACATTAAGTAAATATCATTATTCCATATGTATATACATATATGTAGCGCAGTGCACCTGTTACGCCCTTGGATGGCGCTAACCTTGTGAGAATGTTTATGTTTGTTGGGGTTTCTTCACATGTTTGTTCAGTGTGACTTGCCATTGAGGTGGACATGACAATCACTGAGTATTTCGTGGTCTGTTTAGAGTTGGTTGTTGACATAGCAATATATTTTGTATTCACTTCATATCCATGTGTTTGACTGATCTGTGATGTATGCTATTTTGTCAATTTTATTGGGAATGATCGCTGTCTGTCTGTCAAAAGTCCACATATACGATCGACTCACCGATCGAATTCAGCTTCCATATTGCGCTACTGTGTATTCACCGATTGCTGCCGCAGTGTTGGCGGAGCTCGTCATCTACCGTGTGATGCTGCCACCTGCCGTCCAGCGAAGTCCATTGCACTATACTGTCCAAATGTGGCGTAATAATTAACAGTCACGGTTTGACTGAAAACGCGAGGCTTGGCGGAGCCAAGTGCCTGTCTGTTTTTCATTCAAAATCAATATGCTCGTTTATGCTTTGGGTTTTTTTTCTGCTTTTCTAGATAACTGATTACCTATCCCTTTATTCATCCCGGATGTCCTTAAATGAAGAAATTAAAATACATAAATAAATGAAAGTCAAACGGTGGTCTGAAGATGGAATTATAAATATATATGTATGTTTTTGATTTTTTGAAGCAAGTCAAGATGTGATCTCGACACGCAGAAGATGGGGATGTTGACTTCCTCACACAGTGTTTTCACCTTTCCGTCAGAACAGCCTCAATTTTGAATAACACTTTCACACTGTCATCATCTCTGATTCTGAACTTCCTCTTGACTTTTATTTTAGGTACTTCATCTTTACAGTACTGACCACTTAGCCAAATCAATCAGTCAAATATCAAATATTTTTATGCGTACCTTTCCTCATGTATTTCACTCTGTATCTAAGAAAAGTACACACCTCTGCACAGCTAAACATTTAACAAAAAAGAGATCCCCAATCTTGATCATGAACTGAGAAAGAACGTGTGACTCCAACCGTGCTGTGAAAGGAAGCAGGGCTGGTCCTTCACTTCTGCTTCTGAGAGTTAAAATTGCAGTCCAGAGCGAGAAGACCAACAGTCAGATCAGCTGGGTCTTTGTGGGACATGATGAGAGGGAGGTGGCTTCCACTGTTGCTGGTATTGACTCCAGGTAAGAATCTTCAATTCAATATGACATTTCTTTCTTTTATTTTCACTGACATGTAGCTCTGTTGTAGGAGTTTTCAGTGGCTGGGGCGTGTTGTTTGGACCTCAGTGTGCTCTGTGGGGATCCAGCATTGTCATTAAATGCTCCTACGATTATGCTTGGGGTCATATAGTCAAATCTGTTACATGGTCCAAACGTATGTTAGTGAATGGCAAGTGGCAGAAGGTTGCTCTGCCTGATGAATCTGCCAAATATGAATATACTGGGAATTATAGAGGCAACTGTGATCTGAAGATCAAAAACATCCAGTTCACCGATGAAGGCAGTTATTACTTCAGTTTCACAACCACTCTCAGTAGATGGAGCAGCCAAAATGATGCACAGCTGTCAGTGAGAGGTAAGTATCATGCTTTATTTTGCCTTCACATTCTTTACTTAAATCTCTTTGGGGATCAGATTTGACAGCGGTTCTGGAGCCCAGCACTGTGACAGAGGGGGAGCGTGTCAGTCTGACCTGCAGGTCAGGTTGTCCTTCTTCATCAGGCCAAGTCTGGTTCAAAGATGGAAAACCTTTCTCCGGTTCAAACTTCCGAGCCAGCAGAGAGAGCAGTGGGCGGTACCACTGCGCTCTCTCCAGCGTGGAGGGAGCCACATCTGTCTCTGTGGAGCTCAATGTCCTCTGTGAGTGAAACAAAAATTACATCACAACATGATTTACTGTCATAGTAACAGACAGAAATCCATTTAAATCCTGTGACATCTTTGTCTCCCATCAGACGCTCCGCTCAACGTGGTGTTGAGGAAGATCTCGACGGAGGACACGGTGAAGGGAAGCTCAGTGACCCTCAGCTGCAGCAGCGACGCCAACCCTCCTGTGAGTCCGGACGGGTACAGCATGTACAAGGACAATCACTGGATCAGCTTCGGGCCGAGTCTCACCATCCCGGTCCTGGAGCCCAGACACAGTGGACGGTACCACTGTCAAGCCTGGAACAATGTCAGTCGAGCGGGTGAAGCAACTATGGCCTCAGCCGACGTGGATCTGGATGTCAAGTGTGAGTGTCTCATCTGACTTCTGGTTCAGTTCCAATAAGTTCAGGAATATTTAAATTACAGGTGAGACTCCATTTATAGAGGTTTTATAATGAGTTAATTGTGATGAATCGCATTTTAATATTTGACAATCTGTTCACATAATGTTCAGTCTCAGTCTGGATGTTCCCTGGTGAATTCTTTCCTGCATGACACAGAACAACCTTTTTGTCCTTCTAACCCAAAGTTTTTCAAAACTTAAATTTCTGAAATCTTATCTAGTCTCCATCATCATTCATGGTTTGGCAGCACATTGTACCTGGTGCTACGGGAAATGTTCAAAGCGAGTTTACATGTTTTCCTGTCAAACTTTCCTGTTAAAGTTCAAACCAAGTTCCGCTTCTCTCCCAGTCAGTCCAGTCAACGTTACCGTCTCAGTGGATCCTGTCACCGTCGAGGAGGGCAGCGGAGTGAATCTGACCTGCAGGAGTGAAGCCAACCCTCCAGCAACCCGCTACACCTGGTACAAGCAGACGTCCTCACCCGAGTCCGTCCCTCTGGTCCAGGTGGGCTCAGGACCGATGTTGGCTCTGCCCTCAGAGGAGGCGTCCCTCCTGGGTCACTATCTCTGTCGGGCTGGAAATCATCTGGGGGAGAGGAACTCCACCCTGGTGCGGCTGTCCATGTCCCTGAGAGCTTCTGGTGGGTGTCACTTCTTCAGCAGATCAAGAACATCTCACAGGACGACTCTCCTCCACAGATCAGCAAACAATCTTCATCCTGGCAGGGATCGGAGTCGGCCTCCTGATCCTCACCGTTCTTTTATTCTGGTGGGTCATTTTGCCCAGTTGAATGGACCACTGAGTGCACCATTTTATTATTTGTTTATGTTGACCTGTGCATTTTAAAAACGTAATTTTAGGTGGTCATTGTGGCTTTCTCATATTTCCCAACTGTTGTTGCGCTGTCAATTCCTGTTTTGCCATTTCAACTTCTTTTCACACATTTGGCCACCAACAGTTGTGTGTGGTGAAAATTCCTAAACAAAGCACCACTTCACTTTTTCCGATTCAGAAAATGTTCCGTCCCTCTCAACTTTTTTTGACATATTTTTTATTCCTGCTCCCCCAAAATTGTGTAGTTGTTCATTTTTAAAAACTATTTCATGTTGTTTTCGTGTAACTCTTTGCCATTAAAAAAAAAAACTTTTTTCCCCAGAATCTTTAAAAACATTTTTTTCACCATTTTTTTCTCCCCTTTGCCCAAAAAATGAATGTCATAGCATGAAAAAAAAAGCGAGTCGACCCATTTCAAAAATCCCAGCCATTTCATAATCACCACGTGAAGTCCGGCTTTGCATGAGATCGCTTTTCAACACACACAAGTGTCAGTAGCTGTCATCAGGCGTTGTGTTAAAAGAAGTGGACATGACAAAACAGGAATCGACAAACATGTGCGACACAGCTCGGCACACACACCCAACCGCGAGCTGATTTATTTACAGACTCAACCTTCTGTACCTTCATCTTGTGCCACCTTCAGCTCTTCAGCTGCAGACCTACATGTGTGTATATCTCACACAGAGACATTTGACCAAACTAGAAGCCATGTCAGGGTCACATTCGGACATAAACCTTTCATGCTGTAACATGTGGTTCAAAATGCTGCAACAGTGCTCTTCGGGCGTGTGACCTCCGTCAGCTTCTGTCGTCCCCCGATTGTGAAGAACTTCTTCAAAACATTTTCGATATATGATTGTGCAGGGAGTTTAATAACTTCCTCAGGAATGGAGCTGTTTACACAGTATGTCTTTGTTTTGTAGGTATAAACAAAGAAGCAACACCAAGCACAATGTAAGTATAAGCTTGAGTTTGGAGTCACTGAGGCTTCTAGGCAGAGGGGCGACTGGGCCTCATGAGAAACTTTAGAAACTGGATGCCCGACTTTTTTCAGCAGGACACCCTAGATTTCCAGTCACGAGTGCCTTAAAGGGCCCTGGCCGTAAGTGCCATCATGGTTTAGATTAAAAAGGTGTCTATCCCCAGTACTTTCTCTGAATTAGATGGTAATTCGCTGATTCTCATGACACACGGCACTTGCATTTGTTGTTGTTGTGTCTGACACTGTTGACGGCAAAGCCTGCCGTATACAGAATGTATATTTGTAGTGGTTTCACAGTTGCTCCTGGTGGTGGTTCCCGTGTTACGTTTTAGTGCCATCAGCATCTAATGCTATCATCGTAATTTCCGGACTAGAATCCGCGACTTTTTTGTTGTGGGCTAAACCCTGCATCTTATACAACGACGTGGCTAATATATGGATTTTTTCATGCTAAAGAGCGTCATGCTGTCAAAATATTGAGCCTCGTCACATCAAACTGTTGAAATCACAAGCATTTTATTCACCTTAAAGTGCGCATGTCCACGGCTCCGCCAACAGAGCCGATCTCCTGGAGGACCGGAGATGAGAAGCAGCAGCTGAGACCAGCTGTGGTGTCAGAACTTCAGACAGCGCTTCAATGTCAATGAAAGATGTGAGGAGTTCATGATTCAAGGTCATTGCTGAGTTTGTTTCATGAGTCTCGATGCTGGACGTGATCCTCAGAAGTGATCCTCAGGCATTTTTAAGCACCTGTCTGTGGTGCAGACACTGCACACAGACAGGTGCATCTTACGTATAAACAAGATCGATTTTCCTTCTTAAATTTAGTGGCTGGGGCTAATATTTTGTTGCGCGATATAGTCTGGAATTTACGGTACTTCTTAGTGCTGTCAATTGAAAAGAATTACACAAGTGAGTTAATAAAAACTTTCAAAGTAATAATTTCATCCAAATATTATTGTCTCCACAGTGTATACAATGCTGCATTTTGTAAAACAAAACAAAGCTTTTGCGACTGTTTTTAATAATTATTCCCATTTAACCCAACATGGTTTTCTCCCTCAGTCACGTCACAACACCGACGTAAACTCCAGCTCCTTCACTGTGGACGAGTCCCACAGCAACGATTATGTCAACATTTACGCCAACGTCACCTCTGCTGGCCAGAAACAGTCCGACCAACCCCGCGCTCAGGAGCCTGGTCCTCACAGGAAGACTCGAGTGAGAGACGACAAAGAGCGACTCGGCCCGGCAGAGATGAACTCACATCTCTCCTCTCGTTCCAGCACGACTCCTCTTATGAAGCCGACATCACGTACACCACAGTGAACTTCAAGCCCAGAAGCTCTCGATACGCTCAAGGCAGAAACGTCCAGAGGACCCCACAACAGCCTCTGTGGGTTTGACCTTGATGAAACAAGATTTATTATGTGATGTTGAATTGAAGTCAGATCAGCTTTCTGTTCATGATCCAACATGATCTCGCTCTCTTTTCTTTCTGCAGGGCCAAAACACCTGACGACCACTCAGTCATTTACTCCACTGTGGGAAAACCAGCGCACTGAGCACATCCTCATTTTGCTGTGCAGTTGTGTTATTTTTAAGTTTATTTAAATGTCTTAAGATTAATTTATGACGACAGAGTTCTAATGTTTTTTTACTTAATTAATGGTATTTCTTTGTTCCTCTTTGTTCCAGTTGTTTACTGTGCAATAAAAATAAAAAAAAAAGCTTTTTTTTCAGGTTTTATTTTTGAAATAAAAGCAGCATTTATGTCAGATAAGTACAAATACATCAAGTGGTGTGGAAACATTCACTTCATAAAAACAGCAAGTGTTCAGGCATAAATCTTTGTGATATTGACGGTCGTTCTAAGAATGTTTGACTAAACCAGGTGCACAATAACAACACGTTTCAAACTTTGTGCATAAGCATGTTAACATTAACGTCCATTCGCTGGAGCGGTTTGAAAAAGTTGGCAAAATGATTATTGCACTCTTCACAATATATTCTGCAAAATAATGCAACACAATGTAACAAAACGAAAAAGCGTTTAAAAAAAAAGTGGCAATTATTTACAAAAGTAATCACAAAATACTGTTGAATATGAGACTGAATTTATAATGTGAGAGGTGAATTAATATTGAAGTGTTCATCAAAGTTTCTGGATCAAAGATGTCGGTTTATTTACTCAATCAACAATTTGACAACAAAGTTCTATTTTTGTGTGTGGATATCAACCTTAGACAGTTCGGCTTGACATAGTGTTGTTTGTTGGTTTATTTATGAGCAAACATGATCAAAGTAGGAGCTCCATATGTTGACATTATAGCCCCCAGCAAGAAAAACAATTGCAGTGTAACGGAAGATCTTTGGCATAAACAGAAAACCCCTCACATTCAAGTTCATTTTCACCTCTGCCATGGATCTATCTGGCTGTCTGCAGAAAAATAACTCAAAAAGTGACATTTTCAGAACATGTTGACAAAGGGACAACGAAGATTTGAGTCAGAATTTAATAGTGTTTTTAAATCAACATCTGAATTCAGAAACCTTTTTGTCAAGTGAGCAGCAGGACAAGTTTTCTTTCTTTCTCTTGCCTACTATGTGTGTCGTGCAAGCGAGCATAAAATTTGCTTAACTTAAAAGCATAAAACTTGCAAGATAATTGTGGAAGAGTAATCTTTGGTTTTGAAAAAAGGCAACGTGAGAGGAAACTTTTCAAGTTTCACTTCAACAATCGTCTCAGAGGGCTTCTTGAAATCCTTCTTTTACATACATAACAATATATCTAGAAATAAATGATGGTGGTGAGCCCAAGTAGAATAACATCAGAGTAAAAAGGAAGAAAATCTCACCAGAAAAGAATCACATTCTTCTCTATCTTGACGTGTCAAGCCTCCTGTTGACGTTAGTCCATATTAAAAATGAAGCTGGGATCTCATGTCCGGGACAATTTGTGAACCCCAGGCGAGTTTTGATAATTCTGCAGAAGAGAGATTATTTATTTATTTTACCCTTAAAATGACCTTTGAAAGTGTTTCAGATCCTTGACATAAATCCATGTGACCTCACCCTCATGGCTGCAGATATCCAGGGGAGAAACCGGGACACTCTAGTGTACACGCCAGGCTTCTTTGCCATAGCACATCCTGTGCCCCAGCTCACGACCCCTAACAGACGATAGCGACTGGTCTTGGACAAGCAGTCCTCGGCCACAAACGGTCCACCGCTGTCCCCCTGAAACACAGTTGCATTTGCAGATGACTGAAATATAACTGTAGAGGGTTGATCTACCAAATGGGGTGGGTCCGGACCTGGCAGGCATCAGTGCCTCCCTTCTCATAGCCGGCACAGAACATGGTGGTGGTGATCTGGTTGTCGTAGTAGTCGGGAGCATTACAGACGGTGTCACTGATGATCGGCACGTTTGCTTCTTGGAGGACGTCAGCCAGATGACCTGGAGGTGAACAGGCCAGTAGGTGTTGTTACTGCCTTTTAACATGAAGTTTCATGAATCAATACCCTCATTTTCAAGGGCCACTAGATGGCACTGTATAATCTTTGCCTTAACCAACTGGTTCAATTAAACCTGGCGTCAATTTAAAACCAAGAGCGCCACCTACTGAGCTCTGAAAATTAGGGCACTTTCTTGAAAGCTCAGCGACCCATGTAAACAGAATCTAACAAAGCTTACCATAATATCCCACGTTTCCCCAGCCAGTGACCGTCCCCATCTGACCGTCGATCAGCCGCTGGCCGATAGCTGGCAGGCACACGGGCTGGATGTACTCTGTCCAGAAGCACACACCATTTGTAACGCTGAGTTTGTAACCAATGTTTTACACAAGATGTCAATAACTCACATCCATTCTTTCCCTTTTCTCTTCTGCCCTGGTTCTTTTTGATTCTTTCTGTCATCCTTTGTCTTTTCATTAGACTTCCATCTATATGTTGAAACATTTTTATCTTTTACTTTGTCACAAGCTGGGTCTTGCAGGGACCACGATAAACATTGACAGTCAAGTGACCTTATTCCAAGGTCCCACTTCAGACTGCCACTGCATACTACAGCGCTTTTCAATTGGGGTGCCGTGGCACACTAGTGTGCCATGAGAGACGGTCAGGTGTGTCGCGGGAAAATGATCCAATTTCACCTTTTGTCCAGAGATAGAGGTGGGCGATATGATGACATTAAACAGAACATGTTGACAAGCAACCAAGGTGAGGAGATCACATGGATTCACTGACATTCTTTCTATACATTATACTGCCGAGCTACAGTGTGTTGATGCGCTGATCTGTCCCTCAGTCAAAGCACCGCTGCTGTGGTGCGTGGCACTCCTCCTCCCACACACTCACATGTGCAACTTCCTGCTGTTTTTTTACCTGATGCGTCTCTAATTTGAACACACACTATCATGACAGAACCTTTGAAGGAGTGATCCATGTTGGACCCACGACGCCAAAGACTGTCACCGCAGAGTTAACAGAGCTAACAGCTAATGTAACGTCTCACTTCAAAACTTAATTGATGCTCATGGACTGTCAAAGTTAACGTTGTGCTTTAAAAGTCGGTGAAAAACTAAATGCACAACAAAATAAATGTGCTCCAAAATGTGAAGAGAGAAAGAATAATTGTTTTTATGAAGCAAGTTCAAGCAAAGAATAATAAGGATTTGTCTGGAAACTCAAAACTACAATAAAATCACGCAAAAAAGAAGTGATAAAATCAAAACAGCTGTTTAAAGTAAGTTAAAAAATAAATAAATCATCCTCTCCTCTTGGAAACATGAAACCTTCTGAGCTCTAATGACAATGATGATTCAGTCCCTGTCTCTTCTGTGCCTCTTCATCTTCTTGGTCTATCATCAGGTTAAGCATGGTGTCGCCATCCTACCAGTGAAGATGAGTGGTTGCGTGAGCGCCAGCACAGCGATGTCTCTGCTGTTGTCGTCAATATTGGCGTCCACAAATGGCAGGTAGCTGCTGTGGTAAACGATGGTCTTCACCTCAGCCACGTTGGCGTTGACTGGTTTGTTGTGGATGGATCCCAGCAGCACCCGCCAGCGACTGACAAAGCGGTACCGCCTGACGTGAGGAAATAAAGTGTGTCTGCTTTGTGCGCACACCTTTGTTACACTTATATTATATTTTTCACAACAAAATAAGTGTCTCGGTTGATTTCATGCAGCTGCAGCTTTGACTCACTCAGGGAAGCAGTGAGCAGCAGAGACGATCCAGCGGTTGGAGATGATGGATCCTCCACACTGGTGAACTCCGTCATACTGTAAACTGACCTGCCAAGGCCAACTGCCCTGCCGAGCATCAACACCGCCGACAATACGGTCAGCAGCAAAGCTTCGTCTGCCACAGTCTGCCAGGACAGAGGTTTAAATTAAGAATTTCACCAGGTTTCTGGAGCAAACAAGACTCATGATTAAAAAACAAGTAAATGAACTATTATTTTAACTTTATATTGAACGTTGGTTCATCTGTGCAGCCGATCTGAAGAGAAGAAAACAACCATGTGACTGCTCACCTTGACACAGGAGCTTGAGAACTTCTCTGCTCTCACAGTCGCTGAAACAAAGACACTCAGTTTTTAACTGAATTTCAATGACCAGTCAGTGTTATCAGTGGCAAGCAGTCAAAAGAGCAAACAAAACAAGCAGGTAGAGCTGTGGGGAGGCGGAGCTTCGAAAAGGTTAGACAGCTGTAAGATCAGACTGACAGGTGTTAGTTACCATGGATACAAAGTGTCTTTCATTTTCTTGTTGTAGCTGAGCTCCTCGGTTTTGACACAGAAGAACTCGCCACTGTCTCCACCGGCTTCAGGCACTGAGGCGACGGAGTAGTTCACTACACTGCAACACAAGGAGTACTTTTATTTACTTCACTGAGTTAACAGTGAATTGTTGTTTAGAGTTTATACCCAAGCCAAAGTAGCTGGAATAGCTTCAGACAATGAAATGCAAAATAAATAACAACACAGCCAAAATATTAAGAAAAGTATTTCAGTCCAAACCTTTACATTTAACTATACAGTACCATGGAATCAAGTGACTTATAAAATAAAAAACAAGTACGTTTGTCACCTGACAAATCCGACTTCTTCACAGCTGATACTGGCGAGCAGCTCGTTGGCTGAGGAGGAACACACCTGGCGCCACCTCTTCTGGGTGGCGTCAAAGACTCTGAGGTGCTGGTCAGCAGAATTGACCTGGACTACATGGAAAAAATATCATCATTATACAGGGTGTCCATAAAGTCTCTTCACCATTTAAAGAATGGGCTACAAAGGCGATTGGAGAGGACACTTAATAACATTTGATCTACTGTACTCAGTAGTTATCAAGGTGTAAATGTGAGGGATGGACTTCTATATCTTTTTGTGATCAAATATAATAGTGATTTGTTTTTGTTGGATGGATGTCGCAACTAATATTAAAGTATCTTAACTCTCTCAACTTACCATCATAGTGTCCAGTGTCTTGTTCTGTTGTACAGTATGTAACTGAAGAAGAATATTGCATACATTACACAGGTTAAATGAATTAAAGCAACAGTCTTTATGGTCATTGTTGATGAATAAATGGAGCGATTGTGGGTGCTAGTAAATGAAAGGTGTTCTGACCTACGGCCCAGACTGCTGCTCCGATGGCTCCCAAAGTCATCAGAATCACAGTCACCACAATCAACCGACACGGGGTCAGCACACAGGTAAGCGAGATCCCCTTGCTCCCTGGACACAAAACCACACAGTAGATTTGTACGATAATGTGTGATAAACAAAACAACCTAGAGAGTAGAGAGAGAGTGCTTCAGTTGGTGTGCACATAATTGTCCCAATGTAGAGTGGTATAACAGATTGTTCCCTGCCATGACTGCAGTACAAACCATGCGAGGATCAATAGTCTAAAGTCCTTTGTGTCTCCACCAGGCACGGACAACCCTGCCGTGGTACAGTGCCATGACTGCAGCACATGCAGCTATTGTATTCCTCGCTATCTGTTCAAATGAAGGCATGTTAGTCTTTCTGTTTGAGACATGGATATATCGATATCAATCATACTGTATCTATGTCATGGCCTGTATTTACAACCAACCCGACGGCAACTACTGAAAAAGTCTAAACATATCAAGCTACTTTTGAGGGAAATAATTTGCATCACATCACCTGTTATTAATGGGATTCATTTTCACACTGACTTCTATGTCAATTGCTGAGGAAGAAAAATGCGTGCCTCTCATCACTCCCCACTCAAGCGGCCTGCCAAGTAATGTGAACTGCTCCTCTCACTCTTTGGCTCATAGGGACAAATTCATTATATACAATAAATAGAAGTTCATTTTGGAGGAAATTTTATTCCCTTTATTACACACCAGGAAACTGCTGAAGATACATGTGTTTGAACTTTCACTGTAGCAATCCTTCATTTCCTTCCTTCTTCCGTTTTCCTCCTACTTTCTCACCGTCTGTTCGGCAATGGTGTGTTCACAACTATCTCATCAAAGAACTACAATTCTAAATCAGCGAATTGCCTTTTTGTTGTAGCCAAAACAACAATTTTATTTTCATTTTTCATTTTTCAATCAATCAATCACATCCCGAGTTCACCCATTGCCATCCCGTCCGCTGAATGATATTGTAATCCAACCAATAACAATGAGGTACAGCTAACATAACACAGGGTTTCCTACTCCCAAATGTCTCTGAGCCAACATTAGCTTCCTCATCGCACAACAAGCACTGCATTGTGATCATAACTCCTCATGTCTGCCTCGTCTGTGTGTCCATGATCGGAATTCCTCTCAACTGACTTGTTATTTCTGGGAAAAGGACTTGTAGAACACACAGCAGAATATTTCTCTGTCTGACACTCAAGAACTCAAAAATACCTGTACCGAATGTAGTCTGCACTAAAAGTTTAATTTAAATTTTTGACAACAATAAGCATCAGTTAATTGGTCTTTCAGCTTTCAGTGCACAGTAGTAATGTTATAAAACACTTTTGGTTGCAGTCAGTGGTCAACCTCTTCCTGTGGTCATGTGACCTGGAAGACTGCAGCAGTGTGAAAGAAAACCTTCATATATATTGCTATCTTGCATGTTGTTGGCTACAGTCAACACAGCAAACATACACTCTCACAAACCATTGTTTAACACAGATAGTGAGGTTTTTTTTTTTAAGTCAAAGAATCAGTAATATTTTGCACCAGCTGACATTGAATCTAACACCTCAATAAAGGGCTCATTTTAAAGAAAACGGTTTCTTCAATTCCGTTCCACTGAAGCTCAAAATGAGACCAGAATGCTGATGCTGCTCCAAAAAAAGAACAGAAACTTTAATTGGGAAGACAACTGTGCACACACATCACAAACACGCATGTGTCAAGAGCATGACTCACAGGACTCCTCTACACTGAGCGTCAACGTTTTCTGTCATACGTCTGTTAAATACCACAGGACACAAACCTTTGAATATATAAGTATATAGTGACTTATACTGATATATGCTCCGCTTGAGCTGTACAAAAAGTATTTTCAATTCCCATGCATTACAGTTTACCTCTAATGAAAGTACTGTACATGCCCACCAAACTAAACACCTGGATGCATGTGATGAATGTTATATATGTAGCTTTAATTTTGGAAGTCAGAATTGTACATGAATTATACTTTAATATACTTTGTAATCTACAAATATGGTCATTGCAGAAACCACGCAGCCATGGTTTGAATCAGTGAACATTTCAAACTTGACTGTTCAAAAATAATGGAAGGATCTACTCTAGTGTGTAAGGAGAACTTTACATTGACATCTGTTCACTGATCTGAACTCTCTTTAGTGCTGTACACATGAAAAAACCTCTGCCATAATATCTCCACAGGTTCATCCAAACAAGTGGATTTGAAGACCAACATAGAACTGCTGGAAACCATTCCTTGCTTCTGTTGGGGTAATGAGAGGTTCATCTAGCTCGATGGTTTCAACCCACCAGGTCTATATTGAACAAAGAAACAAGCGACGGCATCATAAAACAGAGTGGACTCCTCTCTTCCTCTCACACACACAGGGAGCAGAGGAAATGAATCACACTGGTAGCAGTTGTCATGGTGTTTAAATTCAAACAAACAGCACCTAAGTCATGGTGCTTCCCTTCTTGTCCCTGCATGTATTGTCCTACATAAGCCAGGCCCGGGAAAAACAGCAAAGAAACTTCCTATAAATAGATGAGGCCCCACCCAATCTTACACGCACATGATAAACCACATCATATGTGCCACTCCTGCCAGACTGCCAGCACGTCTGTAATTACACACACACACACACACACACACACCAAAGACCACCACACACTGATTCATCTCATTTGGGCGGACTCACGTTTTCAGCCTGAAGGAACTTTACACAAACGTCTCAGTACTTGACCGAGACACAGAAGCACAAGACCTTTAAGATCCACATTCCTGGTCGTGAATGTGAGGAGTACACTGCATCGAATTTGGAGCTGAAGAGAAACTCTTTTCTAATTGAGGTAAGCATTTATTCTGCGGCACTCTTCTCTTTTCGCCTAAAAAGTTAAGCCTTAACATAGTCACTATTTCAACATACCGTTGAGAGTTGCATGACTCAGAGCATGTTAGACAGGTGTGAAGCAGTTACAGCACAGCAGTGGATACACTTATCGATATACAGTGTCAACCGATTATGTTCCGGTTGCAGCATCACCGCATCCTTCCACAAAAAATACAAAACGGTCCTATGTCTGTCACAGTGGAAGCACTTCAAAATAAAACAAACTTTACAAAATGATTGCATTTTACTGTACTTATTAACCAATCAATGTCGCAATGACCTCAACCAGTCTTTGAGTCCAGAATCCATGATGCCAACACAGAACAAAAACAGTCAGTTTTTCAGTTCAATGTGGCCATCAGCCATGGGTTCTCTGCCCAAAACAAAAGTCAAAAGATGTCACTTATCAATCAGTGCAGAGCTCTACTGAACCATATTTTTTTATCTAGTATATGCATAACACAATAATTGCTTATATATTTATATTCATACACAGTCAGTGTACTGTAGTTTCCTCCTACACAATCAGTAATAATAAATAGATTGAATAAATAAATCACAAGTTTATCTGTAACAAGTGGACATCATGTATGTTTAAGTTGGTGAGGAAGCATCATGTTCTACAGCTGAAAACCCCACAATCCTCACCTTAAAGCACCAGTTTCCAGGTTAATGTGACAAATAAAGATAAGCTTGAAAATAAGAAGGAGATATTGTTGATATAAAAAGGTTGATTAAGATACAATTCTGTGTTGTGATATATCACATTCAACTACGTTCATTTTGAACATTTACATTGTTCTGTTCCTAGATTTTTTTTCTCCACTTCATTCATTTGCTGTATTTAACCATAGGCATGTTTCTTTATGAAATATCTGTATTACAATGTAATGAATGACTACACATCAGGAGTAACTAAATGAACTTATCATACCGGCTACTGCGATGTGGTGCATTCTTCAGCCACACCTTTTTCTCTGTGGTTTGACAGACGGGGAAAAACATCATACTCCTCATCAGTTACCAAATTTGTAGGAATTGTGATGACGTTAATATGTTAGATGAGTTAAGTGTTCAGACAGAAATCTATAAACTTCACTAGTTAATAGTTAACCGTTCAGTGGTCTCAACTCTGGTCACACATGCACTGCCAAGCACAGCATTTGACTCAGTGGTGTATGAGGGTGTGTGTTGAGAAAGCATTTATTGGAGAATGATACGTACACGTGCACTCACCCATCTTCCCCTCCTTCACCACTTTCTCAGCATACATCTGTGCAGAGTGAGGGAAGACTGGGGCTCACAATGAAAGGCTTAGAAGCGTCCTTCCGTCACGGGACGGATCCTTGAAGGTGGCGGCCCAAACTCCAACAGTAATCTGCCAGATTGCACAGCAACTTTTAATAAGGTTTAAGATGAAAAGTCATGTTGTCACAATGAGGATGTAACACTGGGAAGCTCAAGAAATGGAATAACAACATATTAATATTTAATCTTGTCCAAGCTGATGATCAATATAACTTGTACATGCCCAAAACTTAATTTAACAGATGACCCTGTCGGCTACGCTTGTTAGTTGAAAGACTAGACTAGACTAGATATATTTTAACCAACGACTACAATGAAAAAAGAGGTTAAAAACAAAGTTGTTGAGACTCACCTGAATCCACTTGTAGCAGGTGTAAGCACCCCTCCCTATTAGCAGTTAAAGCTGTGAATTACTGTCAATTTAAATCTGTAATACCGAAGAATAGAGTCGTTTTTCGTGAATTTTAATGGGCAATTTGGTTAAATCGCAGCTTTTCCATCAGGTCCTCTGTCACAGGTTACTGACCTCGGTGCTGGGACGCAAGATGGCGGCGTTATCAGCGACAAACCTCTCTTAAACCAAACGAGCGGCGCCCACCTTTTATATAATAGTCCACAAACATTTTAAAAATAGTAAAAGGAAGGACTTTTCGCGAGTTACTCCAACGTCCTGTCCGTCCGCGTGAGACTTCTGCGGTCTACTGCGCGGACGAGTGGTTAGGGGGTCTTTGACGTCACACGACGTTTACGATTGGTCCGAGTGGACAGGAGGGAGAACAAGGCGACCACGCGCACCTGAGCAGGTGAACACACGGTGCCACTGTGGCGATCCGGTATATTAGGATGGCATAGTCATAACCAAGCGAGTCACAGCAGGCGAACGTTATTGCAGTCTGACTAACGTTAAAGGAACATGTTGGTACGCAAGTTCATCCTAAAAAAATGTATATATATATATATATATATATATATATATATGTGTGTGTGTGTGTGTGTGTGATTATTAAGTGAAGAAGTACAGTGTTCATTGTGAATACACAATGTTGATTAACAACTGTCTTTTGCCATGTAAATGCAATGCATTTCTTGTATTTTTCTGACAAATTGTTAATAGATAATATTATACATAATAATGCAAAAAACAAAAAAACAATTGTCTTTTGCCCAGACCTACTTTTAGGCCTGAATCCATTCCAACGGTTTCCCAAAACAGAAGTATTGACTCCTATCTTAAACAGACAGAAAACAAACTTTCATCAGCGGTTCCTTCTTGACAGACTTAAACAGGAAGTTGGACCCAGCTGAAACAAAAGAAGCCCAAAAGTGAGTGTGACGGGTGAAAAGGAGACGGCGCCGAAACAACAGAACACATTTGGAGGGATGGAGCAAAGCCTCTGGCTGCTGCTCACTCTCTCTCTGAGAGGTAGGTACGATGGAGAAGGAGATTTATACTGATTGTGCAACATTCGCTGGCTTCACCGGCTGTTGGAACTGCTTTATTGTCACTGTTGTGGTGCATCTGATATCGTTGTGTAGACAACATCGAGTCGTCAATAATGTGAAGAAAAATAGAAAGGCCAAATCTATTGAAATAACCGTATCTTCTGTGAAAACATTTCAGGTACTCTTGCGGGTGATTGGTTGGTTCATCTCCCCTCCAAACCCGTATGTGCCATCACTGGTTCTTCTGTGGTTCTGCCTTGTTCCTATGACTACCCCCGCAGCTCCAATGAGCCCGGCCAGGTGAGTCCCCCTCACATGTCTCACTCAATAAAGAAGCCATTGTTGGAGCCCATCTGCATTCAGCTGCATTCCCGCACAAGAGCTCGAACTCTCTTGTAAAACCTGCCAACTCAACAGTTATATGTGGGTCAGTAGCAGCCGGACATGCGGCTCCAACCAGGTTACACACATGGATAATGTTAATTCTGCCAATAAAGTCACTAAACGTTCCGGACATGTTTTTGTTAGAATGAAGCCAACTCACCACACATTACACTTCTGTGATTCTCAGTTTCTTGTTGACAGTTGTTTGCTCAGCAACTAAACATATAAGTCATAAAAAGAAATAAGACAGCAGTAAGAAACAGGAAGTACATTTGTTAAGAGAAGTGAAAAATGACCGTAATTAGTGGTTTCTCACTCTGCACTTGCAGGAAGTGGACAAAAACTGCAAAGCCACTCACATGAAACTTCCTTAGTTGATGGACTTGCTTGACACACTTAAGTTATAATCTTACCTCTTGTTAGGCTGAAGGAAAAAGATCAATTTAACCCAGTCACAGTCGCAATGCTCAAGTAAAATCTGACCACAACCAGGAGTGCGGCCAATTTTAAGATAAGATAAGATAAAATAAGGTAGCCTTTATTATCCCATGTTTGTGTGTATTAAGTAGCACGCAGGGCTGAAGCACTGACTTACATAAGGTGTGTTTAACTAGGTTTAAGTGAGAGCCAGTGTGCTCCATGGTTAGTAGCATGGTGCAGTTTGGACAGACATGTTAACACAAAACACAATTAGCACAAAAACCTAAATAAGGACCTTGTATAGCCATATTGTTTTCGGGTCAAGTACTGCAACAACAAAAGTGCTTCATATAACAGAGATTCACCCATGGAGGTGTCCGACAAAAAGACACAATTTCTACTCAGAAAATAGCAGTTTTCTCTCCAAAGTAAATGTCAATTTCATACTAACTAACTGGGGTATTATGTGCTTTGAGCTCCTTATTCTGTCAGCGCTTTCAACAAGTCGGTATAAACTTCTTGTAAGTGGTGAACACCATGTTCTTTCACAAGGATGAAGAAATTACGCAGACTGCCGTTTCGTCAGTGATGTGGTGTCTGGAGCACAGCCGCTGCATTACAGAGAGGTATTGTGACACTACCTGCTCTTAGAACAATCTCAATCCTAAAGTTGGAGCTGACTGAGTGTTCCTGTCCACCTCAGCTATGTGTTTCACAGCGATGGAATATTTCCACATCCATCCTACCACAACAGGGTGCAGTACCTGGGAGATCCTGGATCGGAGAACTGCTCGCTCAGGATTTCAGACCTGAGGCAGTCGGACACTGGAACATATGTGTTTTACATCATCACAAATCACACGACTCAGAAGATGCCAGAGCAGAGAGGAGTCCAGCTCCTTGTGGCAGGTAGATATATTCATAAAATTATATGGTACAGAAGATACAAAAGGTTTTTCTCTGTCTTTGGCTGGCTCCAGACCTGATTTTGGATTTATAGTAGCCCGGAGTCTCAATCCACTTTGTGACTTTTTCTTACCCAATACTATTGCTCCACACAATAAATTGAATCAGACAGCAGATGGCAGTAGCGTCACAGAGTTGCCATAGCACACACTCTAAGGAGACGCAAAGAAGATGAGCTGCAGGGAATGTATGAGAAAACGTTGGTAAATTCACATTTTGACTCCTCGTTATATTACAGTGTTTCGGATGTATGTTGTGTTTCATTAGGTCAAATTGTCCGGTTTCGTACAGCATCACTGAACTCAGCGTTTCATTAAATAATTTTGGTGTTATTCTGTTAACAAACAGACCACAGAACCTAATGATAATAACAACAAATGTCCTTACACTCCACAACTAGCTGACAGATGTCAATGAAAGATTTTTTTTTTGGTCATATTATCCATGTCTTTATTTTTTAATCTCTTCTCCTCCCCTTCATTAGCTCATATGACAATTACTTCCTTCTTTTGACTTTATTTAATCCTCATTTCCTCTTCCAGGGGCGCCAACATCAACTTCTACTTTTCTCTGCAGACTCCCCGATTGGAGTTGCAGCTGCCGCAAGTCCCTCGAGTGACATCACTGAAGGTCACACGTTGCGACTGTCCTGCTGTAGTCCAACCGCTTCACCTGAGACCCTCTTCAAATGGTACAAGGACACTGCTACTTCCAGTGGTCAGACGTGGGACATCAGTCAAGTTTCCGAGGCAGATTCAGGCCGTTACTATTGTCAAATGCAGACTGGAGAAAGCTTGAGGAACTCGGCTCCACTGGATATCAATGTTCAATGTAAGTATGTGATCTATTGTATGTGATCTGCCCCTCCTCCCCACGACTTAAAAAAAATATATAAATGAAAAACAGAATGTCTGCAAGGAGAAAATTGTTATTTGAAGGACACATTAATATACTTTAATTTCTTTAGCATAATGCATTTTGAGTTTTTCAATGATCCCAGTCAGTTAATAATGAGGAAAATTACTTACTGCCTCTTAAATGAGCAGATCCTCCTCGGAAGACCATCATCACCATCACCTCCTCTGAACGGCCAGCTGAGGGACATCCTGTCACGCTGACCTGCAGCAGTGATGCTAACCCGCCTGTCCGCTGGTTCACTTGGTACCAGGATGCAGCCTGTCTCCCCCCTGCCACCTCTTCTAATTATGCAGCCACCACTTCTGCTGCGACAGTGCAGAAGTCCCTCAGTAGCACGAACATCACCACAGACAGAAAGGGTCACCACTGCTGTGTGGCCCGTAACAAACATGGATCACAGTTGTACATCATCACCCTGGAGGGTTCTGACGGTGAGCAAATTCAAATACCCATCAATATGCCTCACATACATTATGATTATGTTGATGTTTATGATTGTTCTGCTGCCCTCAGAGTCGACCGACGGCTGGATGATTCTCACCGGGGTGATCATTGCCATCCTTCTCACCATCGTAGCTGTGTTTGTCTTTTACATGTTGAGGTTTGTATTTGGAATATTAACACTAAATATGATCAGAATGTAATTTTAATACTTATTATTTTGCGGCATTTTAGGAGGAAAAAGTCATCCAGCCACCAATCGTACGTCCTCACTGAGACAACTGTGTCTTGAAGTGGAGAAAGTGAATTCTTTGTTTCCCCCCAAACGCCCTGTAATATAGAAAATTGATTATTTATTGCCACTGTGTGTGTTCCCCTGGGACTCAAGTGCCACAATGACATATTTAAAAAATATTAGTTAACTGTGACATGAAGAGATCCACTTGTGCAGCTGGTCATTTTTGGATGAACTGATAAGGTACTAAAACTGTACGGCCCCACCCAGCACAGGAATATTCTTGGTTCATTTTTGGGTTCTGTCAGTCACGTTATTGTTGGAACGCAATGACCCCTATGTCAGCTTCATCTTTCATTTTCTCCAGTGCTGACTGAAGTGAAAAAAGTAACACAACTTCAGCTACTATTGAACAGGAATGGGTTCTGGAGAGCAGCTTTGTCATTCGTTTTCAATGTTGCTGTAATGTATGAATATTCTTGACGTCTGTTTGACTGAAACTCGCCTTTTATTTTGTGTTCATGAACATGTACAGTATGGTCTTAACATCTGAAACTCAGACCAGTTTGGTGTAAAACCGTGTATGATAAAAAAAACAAACATGTTTTTCACCTCATTATGTTTATGATGCATGTTGTGGAAAGAACAGCGCTTTGACATGTCCTGTTTGCATTCATTCCTTCCCTGCTTTCTAGAATGAACTATCTTCAAAATATCTCTAATGTGGTCCTCGGAATTGATCAGAAATTAAACCAAAACCTTTCAATGTAATGCAGGAAGAGTTTCTTTTTCAGCTAACTTTAAGGATGTAAATGGAATCCTCATGGTTGTAACTCTCTTTAAAAGTGTTGCTGCTCCCGGAGGAGGATGATAACGCTGAGAGAAACAATTAGAGAGTCACGTCTGTGAGGCTTGAAATAAGCCAGAGACCAGAGAAGGAGGACGAGGTGGAGGTCAATGACTTTGGAGGCAGAACACTTCCTCTTGATGTGATGGAGCCTTTTATTTCACGACTGTCATCAACAGCAGGACCGTAGTAATAAACCTTCAATGGCTCATTTTATTTTTGTTGTTGACTAATATTATCATTACACAGTTTTGAATACTTACAGTTGTTTTTGGCAAGTGTGTTAAGAGAATATATATGTTATTTATATGAGATAATTAAATGGGGAGGCTGACTTGTGGAATGTGACAACTTCGGAATGAAGGAATTCGTAAATTCGTAATTGGAGAGTCGTTTGTGACGTCATCCAACTGACGTCACAACATACAGGACTTGATAACGTAGTACCAGAAGCGACCGCAAGATGTCACCAGACGTCTCTCCTGTGGAGTGAGATGCGGCATGAGATGGTTTTATTAAGGATACGTTTTCGGGGGGCAATTTCCTTTCCATGGAGAGGAAGCCTGTTCAACCTACATGGAGACATCCTGAGCAGGTGATGGTCCAACTATTCACAATGACTTCCTCACCTGAGAATACAAAGTGATCCCTGTGTCCACACGTTTGCTCAGGCAGGACTCAAACCCAGGTCTTTCTTGCTGTGTGGCTGCCTCGTTAATCAATCGATTTCTAATTTATTTATTCATTTGCATGCGTTTTTACCCGTTTTATACATAGCAATTTTATGACCAAAGTCATGAAGATAAACCGCGTATAAGTAAGTGAACACGCGCAGCACTTCTTCACGTGTGTTTGTCAAAGGTTCTGTGACGCTACTGCCATCTGCTGTCCGTTTGAACTCACTGCATATAATAGCGATACATACAAGGATGTACAAGTAGGATAATAAAATTGGTTTAATAAATGACTATGTTGTGGAAACGTGCCTTTGAGGAGGTATATCATGAGCGTTTTTGTAGTTGGCCTATGATGAGAAAAATATGATGATTAATTATTTGAAACAACATTTTGAACGTAGAACCTTATAAATAGTTAAATACATTTTATGTCTTATGAATGGTCTAATAATGCGCCTCAGTTCAGACTGATAGGTAATGTGTGCTCTTGCATACTAGCTGATCTATTTAGTTTGAAGCCTGTGCTGGTATATAGGGGCCAATGTCCCAATACCAGCTCAATTTAAATCCACAAAAAAATGTGCATGTCTTTAGCTCCTGGTGATAGAAACATAATCTCTTTCATTTCCTTCAAAGTTGGCTTCCAACTTGAAAGCAGCTAGATCACATCTGAACACTGTGCTGGATTGTGGTTCAGGTCTGTCCTGCTCTACTTGTTCCTGTGGCATTCACAAGAATCCTGCCTCTAAAAAAAGACGTTCAAAACAAAGGGGAGGATGAAATGCAGATGAATAAAGTGTGCCACCATCAACCACCAGTTGTCTCTGCTTTGGATTAGTTATTCATATAATATCTCTGGCAACAATTTCTTTAAGGTTTTTCCAAGGAACTATTCCACCAACCTGAAGGGGAATTCCTCTCCACAAGGTTAGTGTTTTGTTTGTTGAGATTTTCATTAAAATAAGTCTAAACTATTCAAGGTGTAATGTATCCTATTTTTTGAGAATCAAGGTATGACATATAAACCAAAGAAAACTTTTGGAGTTATATGTTAAAAATAAAATTACACTTTTTGACTAGAATATTCATACAAAATATATAAAAATTCACTGTGTGTGATAACATTTCATGTGTGAACATTATAATCACAATAGAATACTTCAATAGTATATTCTTTTTACACACAATTTCTAAATGCATTTCTAAATGTGAATAGTTTAAAAAGTGAAACAAGGGCAGCACAAGTACGTCTGATCAGGAACTTCCTGGTCACTCACATAGTTTGTCGTTGCAGTCGAGGTGAAAGCTGAATTTAATTTTTCCATTTGACAGATCTTTCTGAATAATAAAGGCAGGAACAAGAGCAAAACAATGAAGAAGATTGGGAGCCTGTTGCTTCTTTCATTTTTCATCGCTGCTTCCTCAGGTAATGAGTCGATCTGATTTTCAGCAGCGAACTCCTCTCTCCATCACTGTCTTGTGTTGATCTGTTGATGTTCTGTTGTTTTTTGCTGCTATACTTCGATGAAACCAGCAATAGTACCAAATGCATTTTTTGCTTTCATACTTTGCCCTTCCTTCATTCAAATGACTTTTCAGTTCCATCTGTCTGTAGTAGACAATGTTTTTGAGTCATCACAAATGTCAAACATGAAGATCCATGTTGCAGCTCAGAACACTCCCAGGTTCCTCACACATCCGATAGACGTGTCAGTGGCTGTGGGTGACCCTGCGGTGTTCAGCTGTGGCGTCCCAAAGGATTCAGTGAAATTTTCTTTCAACGTGTATGGAAGTCGCAGTAACCACACTCTCACCTGCCCCGACGGCCGTGTGGAGGACATTCCTCAGGTGAGCTGTCGGTTCTGCGTCAAGACTGAAGATTTATTATTTTTCAATAAGCCTCAAACCCTCACACATAAACCAATGCGGCCTAATTTTTAATCTAAACATATTATATTGATATATATCATGTAAGATAGTGTGTGGTTTCATGTCCAAAGTCTTTCCATAATATGTTAGTTGTCGGCTCATGTTCCATCTTTTTTTTTTTTTAAATACAGAGTTCTTGTAATTCAAAACTTACGATTTGGAAATAATATGTTTTTTTAGGCTGTTATTTCTTCACCTTGTTTTTCTTTTTCGATAAAGACGTGTGCTTTATGAAAACATTTAAAAAGGTTTTTTTTATTTGCTTTATTTATAAATGAACATTTAATTTTATTTTACTTCTTTACTTAACATGAACATGAACACATGAACTACCCGCTTCGCGTTGTCATTTCTGTGATAGGACCAGTCTTGTCAGTGACTCAAAATTATTAACTATTAATTATTAATTTATACAATATTTTGAAGCACAAAATCATCCTTTCTCCTCTCCACCGACGTTCTCAGGCTCTTTTCGGACATTGTGTGGTGAAGAAGGGACAGTTGATGGCGGTGTGGACCATCAAGGGAACCTCATATTCTGACAACAGCACTAAATTTGTGTGTCACCTGCCAAATGTTCCTGAAAGCCCGACTGCTATCCTGCATGTACATGGTGAGCCTGGTCACATTTGGTCACCCTTCGATCTGTTTAAAGACAATCTATTTTGTGGCCAAGTAGGCGTCAGTAAGCGACATGTGGATGATGCTTTTGTGGATTTCATCATACCAGAAAAGAAACAGTTGAACAGATGAAAAAATTCTGACCAGTTTTTCCACATCTTTAGCTCTCTGGAACAAGATTAGACAGTGTATAAGTGCACTTAGGTGATCTATAATCTTTCAAACAACCACTTAGATGTGCTTCTAAATGTCAGCTTCACTGATACAGATTAAGCAATCCTGGTGATTCCCACGCTTCAATTCCTCAGGCAGTCTTACTTCACACAGTTGCTTTGACCTTCTGTTAGAAATAAATAATTGTATTTCCAGTCTTCACATGACTGCAATGATGCCTCTTAGATAACGGGAAGAGCTTCTACATCCTCATCGGCTGCTGCATCGGGGCCTTTTTTGGTGTGCTGCTGGTGTTCGGATTGTCTTACACAATGCTGCAGAGGTCTGAAACGCTCCAGCGGTGCTTCAGTAAGTAGCCATTAGAACCCATTCACAAGGAGCCTTTATCTCACACTGACCAATCACATGCCATTTCTCTACTCAGGCGGAAAAGAAGACGACACCGTCTCAATCATCGAGAAAGACAGCGTCCAAAAGAATGTGAAAAAAGAAGAGTTTTAAACTTCAAACATTGAGTCCATTTGGAGCCATTTCTATAGTGGCTCTGAACTAGGGGCTATTTTATATTTAAGGATTTACTGCTTACTCTGGATTTATTTTAGTCCCTTTACTTGTTATAATCAGTTAGTAATTTTACATTAAAATGACTTGTCTGTATGACGCCATCGTTGTGAGCAGATGTTGACAGATCAGTGTTCTTGTGGTGTAACACAAAATAAAGTTTAAAAAAAATAAAAACTTGCTTTTTTTGATCCTGTGGAGGAAGTGTTCAGTGGTTAATCCCTGGATCACTGTAACACAAACCTCTGTGTCAGTCAGATGAGAAGTATTATTTTCCACAGATGTCAGATGTGAATATGTTTTATGCAATCAAAGGTCAGCTGCCAAGACAGAGAGAACAGGGTGTATCAGACAGCATAGTCCACATGCCAGCCTGATGCCTAGTCACGTCATCTTCAGCCAGTAAAAACGAATGATTATTTCATTTGATTCAGCTCAATTGAGTTTTAAAACGTACAGTTTTGTTGCTGCCTCTTTGACAAGTTGTTCCTTTGAGAGTGACAAACGTCAACACAGCTAAACTATTTGTTTCATTTGGTTTGAATCAGACCTGAACCGAGTGATGATGCCTTGGTCCGCAAGTGGTCGAAGAGAAACAGTGAATTAGTTACTCAGAAATACTGTGTCTTGGACAAATATTAGAACCATGATCTCATTACTTTTGAGCCTAAGAAATCAACTTTATTTCATACTTTAGTTTGACCATCTTTTCAGTTCAACAATTCGGGTCTTTTTACTATTGATTTTATTTAACTTACTTACCTGAAGTTCGTGTTTGAAACGTAGATTAACGTAAGTATCGAATGTCAGTCACTTGCTGTGACTCAAAACGGAAAACATGATTCTTAGTTTGTATTTTACTGCCCACCAGTGGTTAGAATGGCACATTACTCCAAATCCTCCAGTACAACAGATCTGTATGTTGTTTGAACTGTCTATTTGTAACATAATAAATTTTATTTCTATACCAAAAGTGTGCTATTGCACATGCTGGAGGGGAGGAGGTAGCAAAAGCATTTATGTTGCGCTTCAATTTAGATGATAGGACTTATGCTTCTACTAATAATACTTAGATACCAATAGAGATTGATAGGACGAGTGATCCCTCCATCATAAAAACATTGAGCTTTAAACAGACATTCACATGTCAGCAATAGCAACAGCCTTTTTTTAAAGACCCCACTGACATGTGACAATATGCTGGCACAACAGAAAGTTACCTATCTACTATTGAGATTCACTATTCAGTTAAACATTGCTACCTCCTCCATTAAAGATCTTACAGTTTGTTCTGAGTTCCTGTCAATGTTTCTTGCTGATAAAAAAAAAAAAATGAACAAGATAATCCTCTTCTACACCAGGCGTGGCGTAGTAAATTACCAAAGGGATAACATTATATACTGTGAATGTTGAGAATGGCCATCAAGCCAACAACCAGAGCAAATAAAATGACGGGTTAATAGCATAGGAAGACCTATTTAGAAAACAATGACAAATTATACATTAAAAGATCAGACTCTGTAAGAGTGCAACTATACAATGAAAAATAAATATATATATACATGTATTCTTAATAGATATATACTATTTATGTGCTGAATATGTATAAAAAAAAAAAAAGAAACAAGGGCAAAATATGAAAAACTAGCCCATTTAATTTAAGGGACAGAAAATATTCATAAAGATTTCAGTTTCCATGACATGATCATGGTTTTCTTAATGCATAAATAATAAAATTGATACATAAATAAATTATATTCCTTGGTTTAATCGTAATAAACCCTGAAATACTTTTGTAATGAACAATAAAATTAAACTATTTGAACACTAACTTCAAGCTGTCAGACATATTTGTTGACAGTTTTATAGTCTAACAAGACATCACTAGGACCGGAAAGACACAGGCGATAGGCCGCAACTGGACCCCTGGTCGCATGTTGCCCAGTCCTGTTCCACATGACTCCCACAGGAGAAACCTTGTCAGCAAAGGCTTTGTTTATGGTTAAGCATTCTGAGTATGTGTGGGCCGAGGGATATGTGTGTGTGTGTGTGTGTGTGTGTGCCTTCAATCACATCTATCCTAGTGAGGTCCAACTTCGGAGAAAACACCTTCTTGTTGGGTCCCTTTTCTTGGACCCCAGAAGGGTAAGCCTCAATTTTAGGATGACGGCTTCAAAACAACTCGGTCATTATCAATACGTTCTAGTTTGGTTCAGAGTCCTGGTTAAGGTTAGCCATTTGTTTTGGGTGGTTCGGTTTAGTGTGGGAGGCTGGGGAAAGCAATATGGCACCGAGTGGTCCCCACAACAATGTGTGTGCGTGTGTGATACAGTGCCAGAGTGAGCTCACAGATATGCTTTGTTGAAAGTGTGTTTTCAAGATGACCTTTACTCACAATGCTGACACCTTCACCAGAGGACACAGAGGTCTGAATTAAACATATGTGTGTTTCTACCTAGAGCACCCCTTGAACATATTGAATGGGGCTGTTAAGTTAAGATTATGTCTTCGTAGTTAGCATTTTTAAAAAGGTGACTGAAGTAACTTGAAAATGAGCCCATCAAAACGTCGACGGAGGCCCTGTAACATTACAATTTGGTATTTAAATTCAGCAGAAGTTGTTCTGTGCTCAATGAGACAGTGCCAGATATATTATCACACACACCCACACCCTGGCAGACACACACACACACACACACACACACACACACACACACACACACACACACACACACACACACACACACACACACACACACCCTCGCACACGCACACGCAAACACACACCGTATCTCTCCTGGCTCAGTGTGATCATGAGTTGGGGTGTCGACCCACTCATCCAAATATATTGACACTCACCTTCAACACTGTGATAATACATGTCCTGTTGGTGTTACATAGAATGGAATTACCTGGTAATATAAAGGTGATGTATCATACCTGAAAATTAATAGATCCAGGTTAGGTCCAGATGTTCACCTGATCAAATAATCAAACAGAAGTGGTGATTCATGTTGGTAGATCAGCAGATTCTACAACCCAAGTGTTGGTCAAATACATGAACATTCTGCTGAGACAATGATCATTTGTGTGACTCATGCACGTGTGACATTAGTAGTTGTCATCCAGAGAACTCCTCGGACACACAGACTGTGTTTATGGAATAACACTGACACTCGTTCCTGTGTGTTCGTACATAAACTCACCTTTATTTATGTCTAAATAAAGAGGAGGAGTCGCCGCTGCTTCTTCAGGTGAAATTGAAAGGACGCACTTTTAGTTAGGCAGTGTCCGGAATCGTCCACACTCTTCTGGTTGCGCCGTTACCTGTTACGGTAAGAGCTTCCTGTTGAAGGTCAGACACAAGGTCAATGTAAGATTTTGAACTGGCTTGTTTTATTGATTATGAGTTTACCTTTTGAATGAAAGATGGTGATCTGATGTGTTAAATGCAGAGGCCTCTATGCACTGTTTAGAAAAGCATATATGTCTATTGTAATCAATGTATAAGACAAGAAGAATAAAAAATAAAGGACAAGCCAGACGTGATTCTCCTGCAAAAGGCCACATGGTTTAGATACAAAATTGAATTTGGGTTTTATCAGATTATGGAAATAAACAACAGACTCAAATGTGGAGGAGGAAACAGAAACTATGCAAGTGCAAATCTTTAATATACTGTATCTTAAGAGGGTTGTGTCCTTTCTGAAAGTCTGAATAATTTTGAATATAGAATTTTGGTTTTAAAAATGCAAATGTCAGCAGTTCAAGGTCCTGGCTACTTTTTAAAAAGGAGTTTCTATTCTCTGTTGTAGATGTTATTATATGCACCTAAATCAAAATTACGTGGAGCTTCTAAAGCCTTTGACATTGTGGTGGGAAACCTGTTGCCAGCAAAGAGCAAGATGGGCTGTCGTCTGCTAAGTTTCCACCCGTGGCTAAAAAAATGATCTGCTGTTTACTGTCCAAACACGGCGGGTGAATCCCTGCTGGTTGCACAGTGACCTCTCACGGTGCAAGGACAACCATCCTAGGATGACTGCTGAAGAATGTGGAAAAAAGAAAACAGATTGAACTCTTTCTCAACTCACATGTTGTTGTTTTCTCCCCCACCTTTCTTGTGTGTGCCAGGGTCAAGTGGAAGATGGAGCACTTTACCCTTGTGGCTGTTCTGGCAGGTAAAGGAAATTAAATTAATCCTAAAAATAGTGACTTACGTTAATCATGGCGTCCTTTTTTTGTACAGTTTTCTTCACTTTTATCGCAGGAGCCGAAGCAAGTAAGAGCATGCAACTAGAGCTATTTCACTTTTTACATTTGACAAAATATTTTTTGTCTGTGGTTTAATTTGAGTATTTAACAATCATTTTCTTATTGTTACTCTTGTTACAGATCCATTCGTTTATAGTAAGTACACTACTTCCTTGAATTCCTTTGATGTCCATTTAAAAAAAAATGTTTATAAATGCGTTTGATCAGGAAGCCAAAGTTAGCAGTGTCCTAACAGCTCATGGATCAATGGGGAATAATGAAAACATGACGCTGCTTAAACTGAAGCTAATGGTTGAAGACAAAAGAGTGCTTGTCTGTGTGACTGAGATAGGATTCACTTGTATGTTTATACAACTGTAATAACTATGTTTTCATTGAAGTGAGTCAACATGCATGCCATTTCTTTTGAACAGACTATGAGCGGCTAAGAATCATAGGACTGATCTGCTCAGGCATCCTGGTAGCTGGAGGATTATCCGTTTTACTCTGTGAGTTAATCACCTGCACCAGAACAGCTCATTTCAATATCCAGCTCATAAACACTCCAGAAAACCGCATTTAAATGAGGAAAAATGGTTTTATAGTGATGAAAAATCATTTGGAATGAACTATGTTCTACATTTTTTGCTGTTAAGAAGATTATTTTTCTAATTGAAAAATAACTGATATGAAAATTGTTTGCCATTAAAAGAAATAGGAGATGTACATATGTTCGGGCAGAACAACGACTGACTGTCTTCTCATTAGGCAGTAAATTAGTGTCTAAACAGAATGAGACATCAGTCTCCCTTTTATTTCACGGAAACTAGCCTGGCATAATGCATCTCTGTGGTTAGTTCCAGCATACATAAATTGTCCCCGGTCTGCACAGACTCCTCCTCGCAACATAAGGGAATCTTTTCTCCTCATAGAACAATCCATCTGTATTGAATGCAAGGGTGTTTTTGGAAGATTACAGATCACATTTAAGATCTCCACTTGCTGGAAACCAGCCTGTAAAATGTCAGAACGGTACAGCGTTCTGTCGACATGCATCGGCACTAATCCACTTTTCTGTCTCACCACAAATTAGTTTTAGACTTAAAGTTCTTCCAGTACATACTAATTCGATTGGCGGGCTGGACATGTGCCCTCTTGTATGACTATTGCGTCATTGTATTTTATCATAGACTTAGTAGACTTTGTAATATGGAAAAATGTAGTCAGTATATCCAGAGTATAGTCACATATAGGGTTGTTTCTCCATGAATGCAAACAGATCTATTGACTGTGAAGCCAGTCTAGCTAATGCTTGAGTGGTCAATGAAACTCACATGTGTTTCTCTTCTCTCTTCTCTCAGATAATCGGTGTACCAAGAAGAACGTGTAAGTTTTTATCACTCACCCCAGTATCACCTTCTATTGTCTGTGCCCCACTGTCTTGCTAACTGCTGCCCCGCCCTCCCCTCTCAACTTCTAGCAAAGAAGTAGACGACAACAGTGACATCTGATATCGTACGTGATAAACTGGTTTTGCAGGAAAAGACGTTCAACAGGCGGAGCAACATGAGATTCAAGGTCTAGTAAAAATAAACAGTGGATTTGGCAACTGAGAATGCTGCAGCAGGTTGTGGAGCATCTGAAATAATCTGAAGATTTGCAGTGTTTGAGAGGGCCCTGATAAAAGCCCTTTAATCCTCCATTGTCTTTTGGATTGACAAAACACAACCTGAGCAAATTTGTATAGAAGAAAGTAAAACAAATCTGTAAACAATGTGTACTGCTGCAATGGTGTGCTCACATGTGATGTTTTGTCAGTACTACATGAATGGCCGTATCCCTACGTATGTCAATCATGAAGCAATTGGGTGAGGAAACAGGTCCAAAATAAATAGAATGATTCAAACACAATCATCCGGTGTTTCCACTGCCACTTTGCTATCATTTATTTCCTCTCACGTTGGATTTGTTTCCACGTTTCTGTGATAGGTTCATGTACATATGTGACTCATACATACTTTCTCAACACAACAAAGAAACATCAACAAAACAAAAGACAGAAGACTCTACAGTTTGTGCTCTTTTTTTTATTTTAAATGTACTTTAATTTATGAGAGCTTGTCATGGTAAAAACAGGTTTTTAATCTATGTCTTGTGTGACTGCAGCAGCATGTCATTCTTTAAACTTTGGCAAGGAGCATCCATTACCAATATTAAATCATATAATGCAATTCAATTATATTTGATATGTATATTTATTATTATATTCATTTATATAGTATTGTATTATATACTATAATACTTATTGTAATATTATATGGTACTATACTTATTTATTATATTATACTACTATATTAATTTATTTATATTTTTGGCCAGTTTTTCATCTCTCCACTCACTATTTTTTGTTGAATTATGTTTCTGGTTACACTCAATGGAATAGCTCTATCATGTAGTTATGGTTCTATTAGTCGGCATAACAGCCAAAGATATAACTCCCTCCTACTGCTCTCAGCAGTCAACGCCCGATCCTGGATCAGCCTTTCACATGTTGCCTTGCGTCATCACTCTCTGTCATCCCGGCGTACTTCCTTTGAGAAGCCGACCCTGGGTCAGTTGAAACGCAGACTCGCCACTTAGTAGTTAGACACAGCCCCCTTTTCCTAAAAGCGAGCCAACCTGTTGAGAGCGGCTGCTGGAGGGTGTTGTCTCTCAGTCCGACTCGGAGTCTGTCGACCGTCTCCAAACTTCCTCGTTTCGTCTTAACTCAAGTCCAGAGAGGTAAGATTCTCTTACACACTAGTTTAAGTAAACACACGTCGGACGACTCCTCTGAAATATGAATCGTCATTTTTATTGTTAAGAAAACAAGTGTTTGGTTAGAGCTCATGATAAAACGTGTAAATGAAAAAGCAAATGCTACTATTGCTAGTTATGCAATTGTGTTGAACATTGCTTTTCATTTAGTGCACCATTTATTGATTTTTTTCTGTTCCAAAGAGTAGTTTTTTGTTTGTTTGTTTTTTACCAGTCACTGATTCTGTGATAAAAAGGTAGTCATTTTATTTTCGTTTTTTTCTCTCGTATACATTTTTCCGTTTTACATTTGGAGTCAGTTACGCACAATAATGTCACTCCTCCTACTTTCTTAATTCCTGTTGCACATGTTTGCAAATAAGATAAGTATGAGCCAGTGCGCGTGCGTGTGGGAACGTGCCAGCTGAGTACATGTTATAGCGATACATGCGTTTTCTGGTAATGACGGTTTAGTTGGCGGTTCTACCCTTTTTTTTAATGAAATATGTAACTTGCATTCCACAAGCCTGTTTTAATTGTGAATTCATGTAATTTAAATTATATCCTTTACACAAAATGTTCACCCAGTCACTATGGTGTTATAAACTATGGAGATCGACATATATTGTCTTGTTACAAAAGCAGTTTTCTTTGTACATATTTGTAGTTTGTTTTTGCTGTAGTTTTGTTTCTATTTGAGTAATATCATTAGATACACAAATAAAAAGTTTAACATTTTAGATGAGACTCCTGCTGATGTAGTGTGAATATAACCATATAATACTGCAACTGTTGAAGTATTATTTGATGTTTTTCAACTCCAAAAAAACAATAAAACTTCTGGAGGATCCTAATCACAGATGTGGCAGAGCAATTTTCAGTCTGATACACTTCTCCTTGGCCCAGTCGCATCATGTGACCTCAGTTTCTAGAATGCTGTTGCTCCGGGAGAGGACAGAAGGGAGACAGCACACACAAAGAGTTGTCCCTCCTCCCCCAGGTGAGACCGACTTAGCCCTCTGTTCTCGACTCACATGACCAGAGAGCCCAAAAAAGAAAAACAAGAGTGGGAAAGTGATGAGACTCACCGCTCATATTTCCTGACACCACTCACAGACACAAATCTAGATGCCTAAACAAGAGGACATTGATTTTAAAGAGTGGATGTGACTGTGTCCTTCACCCTAATGCATTTTCGGGGTGACTTTTGTTTACACCTCTGCAGATTATTGTGTGGCTCAGCTATGTTCCGTGTGGACAGCTAAAGCGGAATGCAAGTATGTAAGCTGATCATTGTTGAGTCATGACTGTAAGTAGAATATTAAAAAAAGACAAAGTATGTATTTTACTTGAAGGTCATGGCTGTGTTTGGTCTCGACTCACAGCTATAACATCGTGGCAAGCATGTGTGACTCACAGCTTCAGAATGCTCCACTCCCTCTTTCCCACCGTCTTTGCCTCTTTACTCCCTCTTCTTCCCACTCTTAAGGCGTCCATTTCAACTTCATCACTGTTTCTTGACTTTCTGCCTCTGTTTTATCGTAGACACTGACATGACTCAGAACTGTAGGGACAATTTCACACTGCATCAGCACGCGTGTGGAAAGGATGTGTGGACTTGAACACTGGAATTCAGGACAGCTAATTTAGGAATGAAACATGCCGCTGAGAAACAGCAGCTGACTTTGTAGTCTCATACTGGAGCCCATACACACACTCACACAGTATTGTTAGGAATGACCGTGGCTTGTTGAACAAACACCAGGGTAACAAGCCGCACTACATCCAAGTGTAACACACTGGTGATGGCCAGCGGTGCTAAGAGTGTAGAATTACTGTTAGCTGAACATGAGTGATGTAAAGACTCTTAAAAGATGTGCACTGACAAATAAAATTGGAATCTGCTTTTGGTTTTCTTGCTGAAAACAGTTTAGCTTTACCGTATGTAAATTAACCAAGACAGGTTTGACGTGTTATGTAGAATTTATTTACCTATTTGCATGATATTGTAAGTTCAATCAGAAGAAGAAGAAGAAGAAGGAGAAGGAGAAGATTAAAAAAACTAAAGAATTCCACCAATGAGTATTTTTAGTAGTAGTTTAGCGCATCTATGCTAAATAGTGAGCACTGTGTTGAATCTTCATGAAAGCATCCACCTTATATGATCACAGGATGCAGCTGCAAACAGGAAATGCAGCATAGTGAGCAGATATGATCAAAGTGACACATCGCAATAATGCAGATGTTTTGTTATTTATGGCTTATGTTTTAGAATACCAGAACAGGAATTAGACTTTGCAATTCAAATATCTACTGAGGATGCAAACATGGATGTCTGCGTGCTCTGCTATCGGTGAGCAAACATTACAAACCCAACTTGTGCGCTGCATCGACGTCCATTGTACACTCTGTAGGTTTTCAGATAAGGCAGGACGTTATTGATCCGCCAAGGAAGACATTAGATTGTAATATGTATTTGTGGGACGGATGAAAATTTGTAATCACATTTAAATGCTCTAAAGCTTGTTAGTTCTGGTTAACTCAACAGCACTATATTGCAATATCTGCAGTGAAGGTAGGGCAGTAAACAGATTTACAAAAACATTTTTAGTCACAATTAATCGCACTAAAGTTAACTCGCGATTAATGGCGAATTTGTGTTCTTTCTAAATGTAACTTAATGAAGAGTTTACTGTATCAACACAAGAGGGACCATTAATGCTAACGTTTTTATCATGTTGTTGAACCTTTTCAGTGCCGCTGAGGTTACTCTAAAGCATGTTCTTGAAAGTGTCTGTTATGTTGGGTTGTCGGAGTAAACGAATGTTTCTATGTGGAAAGGATTATTGACCACTATTATGTTGATAACATCTTCCTTTAAGCTGCTTTTAGGACATATACAAAATGTGTGATTAATTTGCAAGTTAACTTTAGTGCGATTAATTGTGATTAAAAATGTTATTCTTAGTAAATCTATTTACAGCCCTTCACCGCAGATATTGCATTGTGCTGTCGAGCTAACAAAGGGAATGAGTCAGGCCATATTGTGTAAGTGTGAGCCTCAGAGGAATTGGTTAACCACTGAGGGACTTTAACGCTGTATGAGAGAAAGCATTTGCTTCAGCATGGTAGCATGGTGGAGTGGTGGAGTGTAGAGGCTGGAGAGGTTTGGAAAAAGGTTGGAGCGAAACAGAGGAGCAGTGTTAGAGAGAGCTCCAACTGACTGGCCATTAAGAGCCTTTCACATAAGTGGATATCGGAGACAGGAAATGGAGGAGAATGGTTCATATTGGGAACGTGGAAAACAGCCTGAAAAGCGGGAGCAGTGAGGAGCTCCAAACAAAACCAGAGAGACAGTCGGAGACAAGCCGAGGAGCATGACAGAGCTCGAACAGAAAGGTCTTTATCTGTGAAGTGTCATTAATACCCCGAGGGAAACTGCTCTTGCAGTTCCTCTGCTCATAAAGGATGTGGCTTTTACGGTTTCAGACTAGCTAACCAACTAGATGATCAACAATGGAGGATGAATGAGTATTCTTCACTATGAGTTTGCATTTTAGCTCACTTTTATAGTTTGGAAATTGACAATCAATGCAGGTCAGTGGTTTGGGACTCACCCTCACTGTTGGTATTTGTTCATGGAAATACAGTGGAATACTCATAAACCGCACTTCTGATAACAGAGTAAACATCCTCTACCAGCATGTATTTCAAAACCAGGGTGTTAGTTCTCAACTGAAAGTCCTTTATGAATTGTATTTTGTTCCGTATGAGAGTACATTTGTTTGGATTGGGTGCGTTTTTTTAGTATTGTGTTTCAACATGGCCGTACTTGCTGACCCTCACTGAAGTGCTGATGCTAGGATCTAACTTCCTGTTCTTCTCTAACTGGTAAACAACAGTCAAAACACTTCCAGAATATGCACCAAAACATGTTGGTTCAAACCACATTTGTAAATAAATCTGTATAAGACTGAATCATGTGTTTGACGAGTAACTAAATTGTATTTCTAGACTTCATTTTATATGTAAGTATATAAGTATTTTTCTCCATCTACTGATCTTCCCATGGTTGTAACTGCTGCCTCCCTTTAATGACTTGTGCAAGTCCACACCCATTTGGTGTTCAAGTCAGGACTTGTGCTTGAGGGGCTTGTACAATGAGCCGAAAACACAAAAGATTGGCCACGTGCACTCGCCTCCTGGCTCCATCTTATGCTAACATTTATTCTACCGAGTGATCTTTAAACAACAGCAGGGAGTGTGAGTCGTTCAGCGACTCCAGTTACACTCGTGTTTTTCCTCCTTCTCTTCTTCACTTCTCCACATGTTGATTGTGAAGTCAGAAGCTCTTGGTCAGCTTCTCTCTCTACCTCTCTTCCTCATCTGTGCTGTCTCTTGAGGTAAACCTTCTTCTCATGGCAGTTGGCTTGGTTCCCATTTGTCTACATTCCCCGGCTTCATTCTGTGTTGCCGTGGAGAAGCCTCTGGAGACAAGAGCTAGTCTTGTCTTCCTCTGAAATAAACTCTAAATATCACCAAGTGAGTTGGATCTCTGTGACGCACTACTAAATATCATTCTTAAATTAACCCCAGAAAGGCTCCCATGCTCTCAAAACTTCAGCTGTAACTTTAACGTTTATTTAAATTTGAGCTGTTCATACGTAACATTTCGTGTTGGTTGTATCGGTGGTGATTTTGTGTGGGCGTGACAGGTCGTTCTGTCCTGTTAAACATGTAAATACCTGTTGCCTGGATATGGGATTGTTTGCTCTTCCCCGTGGGGCTCCATGTGGAAAGGAGCAGCAAGTGGAAAATCACTGCTGTGGAAGGTGTGTCATCTTCCTGTGGGCATCTCTGCTGCTGCTCTAACAGCAGGAGATAATTCACACAGATGCTATTTGAAACGTCTGTTTATTGTTTACCTTCTAGTCTTTGCTAGCTGATCCCAGATTGGTTGAAGCATTTGTGTTAGTCCTTACCGTAGCCACCCTTTTACATTTAAATGTCACCTCTCAAACATGTATGATCTTTAGTGGACTCTGATGTCATCATTTGATCTGGAACTCAGCAGAAGGTGGACAGTGATGAAGTTGGAGTGCATTGCATGAGGCGATTGACATTCATTTTTCAACTCTGATACACACACAAAACATTTCAAGGAGCAATATGAGCTCACATGATCAGGTTCAGAGTCAGTTCACCCTTTAACAGGCATTAGCTCCTGCACAGTGGCGCTCCGAACATCAAAACTCAAAACATACATTTTTGTTAAAGTTGTTCTCCTCATTGACCGTAGTATTGCTGCACTTCTTATCAGTCAGTCATGCCATAAAAGAAAGACACGTTCCTTATATTAAAATGGGTCTTTTTCGGATACATGTGTTGTGTGTGTACATCTAAGCCCCTGATAGTAAATTGAGATGAAAATACAATTGTTCTGCTTTCATCATATGTTATACCATCAAAAACCAGTCTGAAGTTGAGTTGGGTGAGATGGTGAGATGGTCCCCAAATCAGAGGAAGGATTGTTGAATATGTAATGATTCTAATCATAGCTTCAACTAGAAGAACAGCCTTGTACACTTGTAAAGTGGGCTTTAGAGTCATGAAGTATGTTTTTCAGTCTTCACTGACATCTGTCAGTGACAGTGTTGAATCTGGACCAGCAGATGTTGGTTTGCAGCAGTGTATGTCAAGCATTAACCGAACAAGGTCTGTTTGCCTGGTCAGGATTAGAGCACTTTTTCCATTGAATTAAGATCGAATGAACGTGCGTGTGTGTGAGCGTACACGCATGCGTATGTGAAATTAGCAAAGAAAATCTAATTTCTTGACATGCTCTTCAGATGTGTGTATGTTGTAGCCCTTTTAGTGCCTCTCAGAAAAACTGACTCACTCAGCTGGTATGACCCACTTTAGAAAAGAAGAAACTGTAGTGCCACTGTTGTTGACAATGAACGCCTGGCTGGATGTGTTGACTCTTAAATTCCCCAAACTTTAATCTAAAAGGAATCTCATCTATACATGTAACACAGACAAGTTCAGAATCAGAATCACTTTTGTTATACGGAGTGAAATTGCTTTTCGTTACTACCTCAACTCCTGCTCGAAATAAAAGAGTAATGGAGAAACAGAGAGAAACAAACATGCAAGGTAAAAAGAAAAATAAAGACATCATAATATATACTACTAAGCGCAAATCAAAAGTATTCTATGTCTTAGCCATGGCTCCCAATAGAGGGCTCTCTTGGATTTGAACCTTCATAATAATATTCTGCTGCTACATGATGTGTAGTGGATGTAAAACATTTCATGTAATGTTTGCAGGTACCAGGATGTCAAAGGTCTCAGCTGTGGTGTTGATGACACGTGAGTTACATCATTATTTACCATAATAATGAACACATCTTGTTTTGGATCACAATATGGAAGATAATTTGTACCTTGAGTAACAATGATAATATTAATAATAAAGTGATATAATATAATAAATCACGAGAGGAGAGAGGTAAGCACTATGTGTAGCGCTCACAAGAGGATGGAGGCGGAATTGAATTTAGACACTGCAAATGCATCTGTAATTGTATTTCTGAATCAAGGATGCGAATAAGTGGAGCACCTAACGTGAGTAGGTGGGAAAGCCTTCATATCGTGAGCCCAAGTCTGCGTTCCGTACGACTGGGCCACAGGAAAAAAATAGGAAAAAAAAGTTATTTTCTGGTCCACCTTGCCTCATGCCCTGGATCACAGTGATAAATAATGATGTGAGTTTTGACTATATTTGTTGTGTAAGTCATGATTCATTTGGTTGTGAAAACACAATCATTTGGACTACACATCAAATGACACATGTATGACATCATAGCAGAATCCGACTGAGGCTCATTTAACACTTTCCGTGACCCTGTAGAGCTTGTCCCGCCTGCTGGCTCTCACTCGAGTGTCGTACTTCTCTACTACACATCACACAAAACCTAAAGTAACTGCGAAAAGCAGTGCTCTCACAGCATTAGAACGTATATTTCAAATTCACAGACAACATATGTGAGATCTATGGCACATTTCACGCCAGACCAGGAAATAACTTTCATCTCTCCATTGACTCTGTTCATATTGTTTGTTAACTTAGGTCCACTGAGGCGGAAGTAGATGGGCGGGACTGAGGCTCCCCATTTTGCATCAGCCTCTTTAGCAACTCCTTATATATCATTTACAATTCTTCTTTACTTGTATAATTAACATAAGTTCTTCTTTAATTATGATGATGAATGTTAAATGTCTGCTTACATCTGTTGTTTCTTGATGAATTAATAGTCAAATTGTCTCCCTGTGTCTCTCTTTCAGTCGTCTCCCTGGTGTTAGCAGAGGAAATCCAAAGTAAGATGTTCTCTCCAAATTGTTTTACTTCCTCTGTATCTGATTCAGTACTTTGTATTTGCATTTATGAGACTAATGCAATTGTTTTCGCTGTGAACATTAAATTCATGAATCATTGGTATATGTATGTCAGTGTCACTTTGTACTGTTGACTTTGTTGTGTCAGTGTTTGAATTGCTGAAGTAACCCGAGGTTTGTGTCTCCACAGCTGCAGATGACCCATTCACCTATGGTGAGTGTCACAAACACTGTCTTATACTGAACGCTTTAAAATAAAGGAGCACTTTTCTACAGTGTGGTGTCTGATAGACTCTCATAGAATTCATAGCAAGAAATTTTAGCGAAACGTTGATCGAGTTGTGAATACGTTTTTAGTCGGGTGGGATTCGATTTTAACAAATATTCTAATTAATCTCTCTTTATTAATCTCAATTAATCGCAGTTTAATGGTATAAGAATTTGCCACAAGAAGCCACATTTTTCAATTTCAATGAATTTGATATATCACTGAATCCAATGATGGACCCATACATACATTTAAACAACAAAATATTGTTCATTTTGCATCCGTTTGACAATAGCACAATAAATCACGATGGTGGCTATATTCAAGTTTTTAAACTGAAGCTCTTTTAATGTATTGAAAATATTTATATAAGAATTTCAATTTATAAGAATATCAAGTACATTCAGAGTAGTGGAAACCCTGGCAATTGTGTAGCGAAAAACATCCCTGCACAAAAGCAAACAGATGCTTTTGTTTGCTTTTGTTCAGGGATTCCTCTATGGAAATAAGAATATTACAATAGCTATATGTTACAGCATAAGATTAACCTGCTGCGGTTTATAGTTGATCGTAGAGTTGCACATAACCATTGAAACCATCGAAAACAGCTTGTCGAAATAGTCCCTAGCTGTCAATACACAAGTGGCCGTGATGCTAACTGCTCTCTGTTGCTGTTCAGACTACCACAGACTGCGTGTTTGGGGCCTGGTTCTGGCTGGGGTGTTGTGTCTGATCGGCATCACCATTCTGCTCAGTAAGATGAACCCTCTCTAACAGCTCCCTCCAAAGAGTTTCTCTCATGTGTTCATGGCTTTGTTGTGATTTTCAGGCGGACACTGTCGGTGCAAGTTCAACCAGGACAAGAGGTGAGCATTCTGTGATTGACACAGCTTTCATGATTCCATACATGCGCTCCCTATAATCCTCAACCAAAATTCACATTTACTTTGGAATTATTCACCAGTTATGCATCCATTTAAACAGTCAGATCTGTTCCCCAACCTGCTTTTTCCCATGTTGTCTGTCATTTTACCGCAAACAACTTGTTGTTTTTGGAGGTTTATTATGAACTTTGACTTTATTTTTTTAAATATATTTAATATATATATACACTATATATTTATATTATATATATCAAAATGCTGTTCTACCATACCAAAACTGCAAGTGATGTGTGATGAAATAGTGTGTACAAGCTGCAAATTCAGTATAAGAATGCCGCAGTGTGTGGGAAATAAAATGCCACCTTGGAATCTGCATCAGAGGTCAGTTGGTTGAATCCAAAGACTTCTGAACACAACAAAGTTAAATACATTTTGTAACGCGCAACTCATTACATTGAATTATAACATATTTTTTTGTGATTGTTTGCTCTCTCTTTCTCTGTGTTTAGGAGGAGGACGGCAAGCAACGCTTAGCCAATGCTCAATGAAGGTGAAGTATCAACCAATGATTTTGGTTGCAGCTAAAAAAGAGGAATCGCAGTTGTATACCACACCAGCAGAGGGCGATAGGGCTGGTAAATGAAAATCTGTGTCTGCCCATTTGAGTGAAAAACAAAACCTTCCTGACAAGTTAGGTATTTCTTCCTCTGTTGTGTCACTGTGCTTCAAATTTAAAGAAAAGTAGAATGAAAAAAAACAAGGCCGCATGTGCATTTCTTCCCATCTGCACACGCTGGAGCCATCTCCCGTCTAACACCTCGACCACAGGACTGCAGGTCCGCGACCCTCCAGCTCTCATCGCACGCTTGACGCGCTGCCAGGGTCCAAAGTTATATTTACTCAGTCCATCTGTTTCACTGTTAACGACCTCGCAACGCATACAGAGACACAACAGGGAGTTTTGGACGGGGATGCCACGAACCTCGCTGTTCAACAGGTGCTCACGCTCTGGGAGCTTTTTCGTGCGGAGAAGCACGACAAACACAGGGAAGAGGATTCACCACCAGCGACCAACTTTTATTCGATTTGAAAGAGGAAAATTAGAATTGCAGTTTAACATTGGGTGTAGAACGTTTTTAACTGTTGATTCAAACTATTTTACAAATATGTTTGCTTTAATATGTACACATATATTTTCCAACACTCTTTTTACTGAAAAAAAGACTTATTTTGGAGTGTGTTTCTTCCAGATCATTGTTTGGAACAGAAATGTGGCGTTGGAAAACAGAAGTGAAAACACTGCAGATTCAAGTCAGGAAGGATGTTAGGTTGAGTCAGCATGGTTGTTCAGGAGTCAGCGACAATAGTGAGGTTGGAAAATATTAATGTCACAGACATTGGCATGTCATTGTCGTCAGCTGGTGG
Source organism: Synchiropus splendidus (assembly GCF_027744825.2). Lineage (NCBI taxonomy): Eukaryota > Metazoa > Chordata > Actinopteri > Syngnathiformes > Callionymidae > Synchiropus > Synchiropus splendidus. Next base: position 14,901,922 of record NC_071345.1, on the reverse strand, counting down.
CAGAAGTGTTGGCGTTACATCAGATTTAATTTTCAGTGTTTTATACCAGATAGAACTCCCGAGATGGTGAGAGAGATTAGTTCCTGTTTTGGTGATCCTCACTAAATCAAGATGTGATTTACGGTCAGACTGTGAGAGGAAAGAATTTCATTGTCAGGCACCAGATTCCTGTTCACCAGCTAACAGAAGCAGCACCTTCATTTTGACAACATCTCTCACCAGGTCGCTCCTGTGACGACTAGACATCTTGAATTCCTGGAGAAGATCTGCCACAGAAATTGTGACATCCAAGCACAAACCTTTGTTAAATTGTTACAAATAGCAGACGAAAGCAGCTCAAGATCGTCGGGTGGGGGGGCGCTGAAGAGCTCCCGGCCACCGTAATGCTAACTGACCTGACGTCCAAATACACAACATACAACTTTACACACAATCATGTGCAACTGTATTTTGTTACTATTTGTCTGGCATTTTTGTTTATTGCTGTGTCTTCATCCATCACACCAACTACCAAAGTGTGTGTGTATGACTGTATTTTATGTGCAAAATGAACACAAATGTAGATATTAGCATCCATCTTAACACAATGTGTCCGTGTGTATTCCTAAACAACCAATAAACAACAAGGTGTGATCCACTCAATCCCACTGTCTTCATTTAATGAAGGGATTCAGACCGTCGTACACAAGTTAAAATGTGTTTAAAAAAATGTATATATATATATATATATATATATATATATATATATATATATATATATATATATATATATATGTAGTGGTAAGAACGTCCCGGACTTCGAACAAATCGGAGTTCGAAGATTTCGAACGAAAATCCAGGGCTCGAACGCCCCCGAAAAAAGCCGGGAAAAACATAACACGCGCGGACTGATCAGCTGACCCACGATGCACTTTGTTATTGTGTATAACGCAGCCTCTGTATGCAGACGTGTCCCGTTAGCTACATTTACTGACTGTTTCTTCTTCATATTGAGGTGTAAAACCTTTCCTGTCTCCACACTGGACCGTGGTAGAGTGTCACAGGGGAGGTGCTCGCTCTCCACACCTCCGAGGCTGGAGCGCACACTCCAGGGTTTGATGTCCTGTTGTGGGCTGGAGCTGGGACAGGGATGAGGCGAGTCTGGGACAGAGCGTGACTTGGTTTATGACTTTGTCACAGCCAAACTGCACAGAAGCGCACATTCAGAGCTGGACACGCACCGGGCACCTCTTCACTTCTGGAGAGACGTCACTCACTCATCAACCCCTCCCACATGCAGCGGCCACACACATAGAGGAACAGCGCACCTGCAGCAGACACTCTACATTCACTCCTACAAAAGCCTATTTTAAGGCATTATTTCTTTTTCACACAAATGGCTTCTTGAACGGCCGTCTGGAACGGATTGTGGGCGAGAACCGAGGTACCACTGTATTACAGTATATCTATATATCTTTTTTTACACACATTTTTACACAGTAACTTGTGTATGAGAGAAAATAATTGTCTCATACACATTTAAAAACAGTAGTGAATGACTATATATATATATATATATATATATATATATATATATATATATATATATATATATATATATATATATAACATTACACATATTTTAACTTTGTTCCTAGATATTGTATTTTAAATCAAACTAAATAATTGTATGTTATTTCCTTAGATGTCTTTGTTTAATCTATTCAAAATCATTCAAATGTATTGTTGCGTTTATATTGATTTCTGAATATAAAATAACTATTTTCAATTTACTGGCATATATTTTGATTTACTTTAATGTATTTGCCCCCATTTTTCTATGTATTTGATTTAACAATAATAAATAATAATTTTTGTCTTTTGACTCTTTCGGGGGTTGGCATTGCAACAACACATGACAACAATGACAAAAATGTCATAATAAAGTATAAATAAAATGAAAAGTAGGTTTAATGTCTGTTTGACAGGTAAAAACCCGAGTACTTGCTTGTTGCTGAACCCCTAACGTAAATCGCTGTGAACTGCTGACGACAAAGTAGAAAAGGTTTTGGCGTCATCTAGTGTCACATAATGGACACTGTAAGCGCAGTGTCGCGGTTGTTGCGGGCAATAGCTGCGGGAAGGAGAGAGACGGTTCCCATCAGTGACGTCACATGTTTTCTGCGTTTTTTTCTTGATAAACACCAATTTGCCAAGACTGTTTAAAGTATCTGACACACTGAGAGATGGGTGGGGTCGTTCTGATGAACTGTCAGGACAACACGTGAGTGTTGGTGGGGCCATCTCAGTGCGACGAGGGTCTGAAGTGGATGGAAAGATAGCGGTTGTTTGTGTATCTTCTCCAAACCGCTGCGGTTGGGGGAGGTGCGTGCGAACATGTTTACTCAATTCCACCTATCCAAGTAGAGTTTTGAGACTCGATCTTCTCAGTTTGTTTGCGTCGCGGCCTGACTCAAGAAGATGAGGGGCCCGTCTCCCCCAGTCACCCCTCCCCCCTTTAGATCCAGTCGCATCATTGGTTGGATAAATGTGTCAAGGTAACTGCTTATAAGGACAGAAGTACTTCCCTTGAAAATTAAAAGCTAAAAAAATTTCTCTTGAATGGATGGCTGTGAGAATAAAAAGGAAAAATTGACTGAATAAAAGAATAAATTATTATTTAAATTTAAGCAAAGTTCCTTTTCATATGTCCACATTTAATTCGGGATCTTTTTCCTTTTTGTGCTCCCACATTTCAGTAATACTTATCTCACGCTATTCTATTATGGCTTCCAATAAAAGAAATTGCATCATCTCAAGCTTTTTAAAACCATTTCTAAGCAACTTTTGAATCGGTTTCTCGGCATCACATGGATAAACAATGGCATATAAGCACGATCGTGTTCCCTCATACCAGAAGATTTGTGGGCGCATTGTTTTCAAGAATATTTCTTTACTGTGGGAGATAGCGCTGTATTTCGTTAATGTATTGTGATTTCTTCACTCGCATTTTCCAACAGCGAAAGTTCAGTTTTAAAATGGCTTGCCTTTACAGCTTTTATTTTGGCGGTAGTGGCCGGAAGCTGCATCTTGTCCTTGCCTGCTGATTTCGCTATATCAGCGCACCAGTTGAAGTTAGTATCTGAGTCGACGGAGGAGCCCGTGGGAACTAGTCTCTGTGCGTCAGAACACTTTCCAGGAATTTCCCTTCGACAAAAAAGCATCAGTACCGTTGTTTTCCATGGACCCCAGCGCTCCCTCAGCAGACTGGTCCGATGAGAAGACGGCCATGAACCAGCAGCCACCACCACCGCCCTACCCGGGCGAGTTCTACCAGGGATACCCACCTCCGGGCCCGGGGATGTCCGCTCCGCAGCCGGTGAGTCTTCAGACTGTCTATTGAGTTTAATTCCACGGAGAGGAACTTTATATTCAAGTGGTTTAAATAGTTGGTGTAAGATTATTACACTGAGTATCCAAAAGGTTGAGTGTTTATTTCCTTTCTTTTCGAAAGTTTGTCGTCAAATTGAAGCTTATTTACGAGACTATTATTTTGCCTTTTATTTGTACGGTTTTATATAAGGTTATATGTGACAGACCTGAATTATAACAATTATACAAGACATGTTAGACTCAAATATAAGACTTAAAACACGCATCTGCACACAGGTGAGTGTGTACATTAGGCTTGACTTTGAGTATGTGTACGTTATTTCCAGATGGGCTATGCAGGCCAACCAGGCTATGGAGGCCAGCCAGGGTATGAAGGTGCCAAGTACGGACAGCAGCCATACCCCCAGAATCAGTACGGTCCAATGAATCCGTCCACAGTGGTGGTCCAGCCCACTATGTATGTGGCCCAAGCCCCCCTGGCCAACCCGGTGAACGACCACTTGTGCTACTCCATCTTCACCATGTTGTGCTGCTGCCTGCCGTTGGGAATTGCTGCTCTCATCTACTCCATTAATGTGAGTCACGTTCAATACGTTCGCCGCATCCGCCGTCTGTGTTGGGAGACAGTGCCACGCCCAAAGATATAGAGGATCAACGACTGTAGAAAACAGGTCAAAATGTGTGGTGATAAATGCAGACGTAGCTCATCATCAACCACAGTCAAGTCAACAAAACCATCAACAGTATGACGGCGTCACATTGAAAAGCTCTGAAATACTCTTAAACTTAATCAATCATTTACGGATGCCATCCTCAGGAAACATGTTCCATGCTCCAGTAAACGTCAAGAGCATAGATGAACAAAATGTCGTCACCTTATGTTGGCAGGTTGATAAATCAGTCAGCATCACATGCTGCCACACTGCTTTCATATACCTTGAAAACTACTGGCACCATGAGAGTAAAACTAAGCACTATGATATAAGATGCTCCAAAAAAGTGTTGTCTATGGACCGGAAACCCGTATCCATTTAGTGAAGTCAGAAAAAGCTACTTGGAAAAAAACACAAACCACCAGATTAGAAGCATTAGCTCTCAATGACAGTTATTGATCGGGTCATAACTTGGATGGAACAACTCATGAAAATAAAATGGTAAAGGGCAAGCTTACAGCTAAAGCTAAAAAAGCTTTAAGGTGTTTCCATTATTTTGTCCAACCCCGGTATACTGTATATATTTATATTGCGACACCTGTTGAGTCATCTGAACTGCAATTACTTCCTCATCATCTTCAATTGTGTTTCATTCATCACTGTTGCTGTCATTGAAATTTGAAGAGGAAGAGACTGGCATGGTTGTGGGCGTGCATGCGATGTGGCAGTTTGGTTGTGTGACGATTTGGGTTGTTTTTCTATGGTTGTTGTAAGTGTCACACTTATGCTTAAATCACAGCGTTCAAAGGTGCATTCGGTTGCTACGTTCCTTAATGAGGTCACGTACTGATCCTGATACTGATACCGAAGAAAGCATACCACTAAAACCATAAACCAGCTGTACACTTCGAACCACATTGTAGTCCATAGTCCATTTTTTTCAGACAATACTTTGTGCGGACAAAAAAAGTGTTCTCTAACAAACGAATATACAAAGTTGTATTTAAAGGATTTAAAGTTTGCATAATATATATATATATATATATATATATATATATATATATATATATATATATATATTGCGACTGCTGTAGAAACATACCAGAGCAGTGAGGGATTTGTCGTGTTTAATTTCTATATTTACGTAACTAAACAGCAGAAAACAATAATACAAGGTTATCATCTTGAATGTTCAAGTCTACACCCAGAAGCTCCGCCCACTTCGGTCGGAAACTGTGGCCTGAAAACGTGCGAGGGGCCAGCATGTTGCTCCTCCACTTGTATCAAGATTGGTTCACGTGTAGGAATCTGATTGACGCTCTAGACAAAGAAGGGAGTGGTGCACTCTGTGCTGAATTCTTCCTTTCATTCATTCACTGTGTCAGAAAACAAGCCGCGTGCTTGAGCTCTGACTGCGGAGATCGACTTATCGATTTATCCAAAAGTGAAACTTTCTGGATGATGAGCAAGTAGCTGCATGTTATTGTCCTCCAACTGCCCTGGTTAGTAGAGCTGGCTTGTCTGGGTGTGGAGAGCTTAACATTGGGAAACCCCTCTCAACACATCAGTCTTGAACCCAGGCTTGGTGATCACGCATGCTTCCATTTTATATCAAAGCTATTTGCTTCATCAGAAGGTTGGAGTCTAGGCTGTTGTTTAGCACAACATATCTGGGAGTAATTCATTTTTGATTTGAAAGGTGTTTTATACTGAGTCTGTGAATCTGTTGGAAGTTGACAGGCAACTGTTCCGTATAGCTGTTACCTCAAATCAGGTCAGATGATAAAGTGGAGAAAGTGCTGGTGTGGCAGGAATCGGCCCAAAGAGTTGAAATCTGACCATAAAAGAGCAGCTGTTGATGACATGTTTGCCAGGGGCCTCACCCTTATCCCTCACTGGGCACAAGGTTCTGTCAACAGTGGCTGATTATGCAACCTCCAAGCAACCAGTTGCAGTATTTTCGTTGAATTACAAAAAGCTATTTTTCAACAAGCAGATGTCAACAATCCGTCCCAAAATGCTTGACTCAAAACACTGGACTGTTAATGTGCATTTTGTGTCAAGAAGGAAAGAGGCTACCAGGTATTAGTCAAGCTGACACCGAATGTGGGTATATGTATGGGTGCTTTAGCCTACAGGATAAACTTTCAGTCCCCCATGACTGTTCCTTAGTTACATTTTTGGGCTCTTGTTGGATCAGAAATATGAATGAAGTGTGACTATTACATGAGTGTCAAATTAAGAAGTTCATTGTGGGTAATATGAATAGTAGGAACGTTTTTCGGTTATTTCTCTTGTTCATACTGCCCCCAGCTGGCGAGAGTGAGTACTAACAGGGGGACACTGCGGTCGAGGGAGAACACGTGTCTGAATGCCCCTGTTAATATGCCGCTGACCCCATCACCAAAAGATGCAACTCCAGATTATGTTTTCAGAACTTCTGGAATTCAGATGGCGATGCTGGTCATGTAAAGGAGCGCCACTGCTGCCACCAAACTCAGGCTTTTAGCTAGGAGGGCATCTGGCCGTCAAAACATGAAAAAAATGGACATCCAATTCTTGACCGTATCTTGGCCGCCAGATTACGCTGGTATATGGCGGCATCTGTTTTGTTTAGTCACAGTGCAAAACTCCTGCCAGAGCTAGTAAAAGTAGTTACAGGGCAAGGTGATTGTCCATTCCACAGCTGAATCCCATAAGGACTGTGTAGGTGCACATTTTCGGTCCAAACAAACAAGTTTCCCGTACAAGTCCAGATGCTCTGAGATTGGCTGATGCATGTAGGTGACTCAAAATGCATCATGGTATGAGGAAACATAGGAAAACTCTTGAGAGTAAACCTCTGACTCACAGGCCCAACAGGGGGCCCTGGGGTGGCATGCAGAGACTTGCCTTCTCTGCTTTCATTCACTCAAATTCTTTCTTTCAAAGAAAGCGAAACTAGAGAGAATCAAGTCAGGTCACTATCAAGTAGATCTCAATTTGTTGTGGCGATTATATGCACACAGCCACTGGAACAAGTTTTGATTCCATTTTCAGCTGGTCATGTGATGAAAAAATGTTCGAGATGAGTAAATGCGAAGCTGTGAGCACATGTTATGGCTAGATCTGTGATTTGTACAAAGTTTCAACAGTACTTTTACATGATTCACCCACAATTGCTCTGTGAAGTCAGGAAATGGGAAGAGGAAGTGGGTTGTAAAACTCAGAAATTGCATTATTCTATCAGTGTTTTACCCAATGGAGTCTTGTGTGTCTGCACTGCAGAATCCCTCTTATAGGTCAATTACCAGGCTGCTGTTACAACTCAGATCATGTTATATAATAAAAGTCTTATTAACAAATATTGTTGTTTTGGCAAAGAAAACCCAACTTTCTATGATGAAGTTTGTGCCCATGAAACGTTGCAAATACAGATCTAATTTTGAACCTGCTAAGGCATGTGAACCAAGCCAACAAAGACTTCTTGGAATCTCTTCTATCTCTCACCACAATATCTCCAGTGTCTCGGCATAGAATTTCCGAGACAGTTCTTGCTGTTGCCTTGTTGTCGCTCATGGAAACAGTGTTTCTCTCAAGTGTGGAATGTGAGACACAGTGACATCACAACCTTCACTACTGCTTCTGTCCCCTAAAAGTAAAAGTAATAAACTATCAAAGTGTCTTGTGGAAGAATCAGATTGGGAGAGACAGTGGCTACTATGCTTGAGTATATTTGGACTGAGGCCCCAGAGACCGACTGCTGTTATCATCTTGATTTATATGCAGTAAAGAGTCAACTAAATCATTGAGTGGTGTCGTCTCCATGGCGATGTGACCTCACGCATATCTCCATAAAGCACTTTTCCAGACAGAGAATCATGGAAGCGAAGAGCAGAGTTTTTATGAAGTGGTGACAATAAAAACAATAAACAGCAACAGACGTATTTTAGTGATGTTTCTTCCTAAAATTTCCATTAAAAACATGGTGAAATCCACCATAATCATGGCTGTGCTTTCCACTTGTTGTTTAGATGTTTCCACTACCTTATATCTCGTGTTATATTCAGGTGACCACTATTTTTTTAACTGCCTGCAATACGTGACAGTGGTGGCGGCTGAAAGGATGTGGTTGTGATACTTTTGAGCTGGGAAAAACACCCTTGTGCGGTTTCATTCTCCTGCTAGTATGATTCCACTTTTGTACTTGAAGGGTTATGATAGATTTTATAGCCAAAAGTCAAAGCTCTTGATTTAGTGTTAGGTCTTTTTTCCTTCACAGCTCTGGTCACAAGCTTTAGGAAACAATTGAAGACAAGGTCCTGGATACAAGAGGAGGAAATTGTTTTTTTGACTTGAGTTTTGACTTTGTCTTTAGACTCTCCTTTGGTGAGAGAAACCTGTGCTCAGAGTGAGTCCTCCACTGCTTAGCCTAGCTAGCTAGCTCGGAAGCCTTCCGAAGCTTATCCAGGAATGTGATTCGGGCACGTCAAACTAAAGGAGGTTCGAGGGAAGTGAAATCTGGGCCTCTCTGTTTAGACAGCCTACAGGGTGACCTGACCTCAGATAAGCGGTCCGGATGGATGGACTTCTGTACCACAAATCACAACACAACACAAAACACAGGTCTTTATGTTGGCAATTTCAGTTTTGTGATTCAAAATTCCTGTTGTGGAATATTAACAGTTCTAAAGGTAGCCACATGTTCATTCTGACGTTGAACTAAATATAGCAGGATTCACTGAAACACCTGCTGCTTGCCAGTCACTGTGACTCCCACATTAACTATGCTAACAACATGAAGCGTTCCTTGCTACATTCACTGGGAGAGAAGAGACGGCTATATCCGAATGCCTCTTACAAAGCTCCATTATTTACGTACCAAAAAAATGTGATGCGCTCTCCTATTGAGCTCGATGTTTGACGTAGGTTTTTATAAATGTTTGCTCAACAGCGTTTACACAGACTCCCAGGAAGGCCGTCTGGGGAGCATTATCGTCTCTTTCCTGGAAGTAGTTAAGAATGGAAAGACATTACAGAACATTCCTGTAAACCAAATGGTTGAAGACTACAAGATGTTTCATCATTTTACAATAAATGTTGCCAAGTGGAGTACAATTTTGATGGCCAGAGGTCCATCACTTGTAGAAACTGAGTTCAACTGTGTACATGGAACTTGGTCACGTGATGTGGTTCTATTCACTTAGTTTAGGATTTACTACCCTGGTGCACTGGTAGGCAATTGATTTTCACACATTTCCTTCATATTGCGCAATGGCCAATTCATTTATGTGGCTCCTGAGATTCAATGTTTAACATAGTCAGCATTTTGAATGGCCACAAAGTTCCTGCAGTTGGCATTTAGTCTTTTTGCGCTCCAAAGGAAAACTAAGGACACATTTGTTGGTTGCTGTTGCTGTGCTCATTAAATATTTTATTTACAACCGTGCCTGCTTCCGCAGCAAACTGCCATGATGATGGATATTGTTTTTCAATAAAAACAAGACTCAGTTACTGAAGCTGTCTTTTGTCTTCTGTCAGTTATAGAAAAAAAATCAGGCATAGTTGAGACTATTTTCAGTTGAAGGACTTTCCATTTTAAGTCTAAATATATGCATTTAATATGACACAAACTGTTTTTAAAATGTTGGCTTTTGTGTGATTGAGTTTGGGAAACCTGTCTTACAAAGGCTGGAATGGTTATGAGAGGATTTGATGCCAACTATTTAATGAATAACCACAGCCACAGGAATGCGTTATCAAAACTCAGGTTCCGAGGACACATCTTTTTTTTCTCTTTTAGTCAAGCTTTGAGTTGAGCTAAGGTTCGACTCAGCTACAGGCCCTGGTCAAAAGAGTGTTTTAGACGTCAGTATCTGGAATGAGAATGTGTAACGGACTCTCCTATTTGTGAACGCCAACTGCTTGCCAAGCAGAAAGAAGGAGACCAGGTGAGAGTTTAATGTCTTGAAACGCTTCCTGTGCTTAATAGAGATTTCTGGAACATAAAGTTCAGTGTTTCTGCAATAGCTGTTCATTTCCTGCCCAGCAAGGGATAAGTGATTGTTGTTGGAAACAAGATGATTTATGGGGCTACAAATACTCCTATTTAAATATAATCACAGGTGCACCCTTTAAAACCTTGAGTCATCGTCAGGGAGTTGTTGTTTAGACGAGAGAAAGGTCTCCTCTCCCTGAAACTGAGACAGTAATCAATCACATATGTGGAGCTCCAAGTCGATTCCATTTAAAGATGAAAGCAAGTAGCCCTGTGTTTGGGAATGCAGTCGTCACAGAAACGTGTCTATAAAAGCAGCAGACATGCTGCTCAACAAACAGAGCCTGTGTTTCTGTGTCATGCCTGAGTGTTTATCGTCCTAACACAGCAAAGGCACAGGCTGTTCACTCCTGACTTTGCTGCCAGCCTATCACTGCAGGCCTCAGAATCAGGGGTCAAATGGTTTGGGGTCATCATTGGGGGCTGGGTTGGTTGGACTGCTTGGAATGTTCCTACTAATGGGGTGACACTGTAGCCGGTTGGGGGAAAATAAGGATATTTGTAGCATATGTAGTAGAATTTCCCCTTGTTTGGTGTAAAGCCTGAGTTTGTTTACATCTCTGGTTCGACACGAACACCGTGTTTACATTTAAAAATAAGCCTCTCCTATTCCTCTATATGAGGAAATTCACTTGTCAAACATCATGGCTGCATTTGATGGGAAAACAGTTGAGGGAAATGACATGTGACAGGATGTTACAGCACACTGACAATAGGGCAGAAGCTTGCCATTAGCTAGAGAGGCACGGAAACATTGGTATAAGGACGCCCAAACACAAAAGGTCAGATTTGATAAAGTGAAAACCAGCTGCTCTGCTTTTAATCATTTGAAAAATGTATGAAAAAAAGATATTTGATATTGTACTCGTGGGCCCACTCGTAGGATTTACAATCTCCTTTACCTCTTGCGGGGTGACATTGGCTCCAGTCCTCAGTGGCCTCACGAGGTGAATACACAGAAGATAGCGAGTGCGTGACGGGAACATAAATGGCCAAACATTTTAAATAAAAACCTGTGAAATTAGATGAACATGTAAAAGGCCTGTCTGCTTGTTTATGATCAGGCTATATTTAGTCTCAGACAGACAGAGGAAATGCCTGCTAATTCGATCGAAGTAGCAGAGCAGGGGTGCAGTAAATTTGATAAGCTCCATTGTCCTTGTCTGTGCTATGCCTGAGAGCCATTTGTCATTACTGACAACAAGAAAGGCCCACCGACCTAGGTACCATTTAAGGTTCATCAAACAACCTATACATCAACAAAACCATTTTCAGACTCAGCTCTGGACTTTGTTCAAATGAATAAAATCTTTTTTGTTCTGTTCATCACCATTACAGTATCGGGTAATTGTAGTGCTTTCCATTTCCACCCAGGATTGGCGCTGCCAATCTCAGATATCAGAAATTCCCAGTTAAAACACCTCCATAGTAATCCATTCACTGTGGTAAATTGTACCTGCGTCACAGATGAACATCAGTATGTTTGGACGGGGAACAAGTTAGCATCGCCTAGTCCAACCTGTGTTATGTGTCCCCAGTAGCCCTCAAAACAAGGGAGTCAACGGGTAGATCATTGTGCCCAGTCGTGGAAGTGTCCTGCATGTCGCAATACCTCTGATAAAATGTCGACAGTTCATCTCATAACATCAGTTATTGTTTATCTGTTTGTGTGTTTATATAGAGTGTCAATAAATGCTGAAGGCTTTGCAAGAAGATGCAAGAATACCTGCTGTCAGTAAAGTTTTGGGGCAATTTTTTTCAGCGATTGAGAGACTTCATCGTCACAAACAGCAGCAGGCGGTCAAAATATAAATTTAAAAAAATGAAATAATAATAATAATAAAAGAAGAAATCGAGATGTAATGTTGCTAACATCTGCACTGCAAGTTAAGATGCTTTTTCCATGAGATGCTGGGGGAAAAACAAACCTGAGCAATGTCACTGTCGTTTCAGTGACATTGCATGGAGGTAACTCTGCATTTGGCGTACAGCATTAAAAAAATGGACAACTTGTTTTCAATGAAATAGTCATGACTTAATTTGTCTTTTCAGTGAGTATTGTGAGAGGTTTTTTTTAAGTTAGCTGGGTATAATATCACGATGATGTGATATGTTATGATATCACATCATAACCTAAGAATCATGATGCGTATCATATCGTGAGGTTGCTGTCAGTTCTTGGGGACAGACATTAAAAAGAGACAGAATAAAACCCTTTTATTTTTCACAACTTACGCAGTGGTGGATTGTTAGGTAACATGGGAATTAACATTTTTGATGGGTAGATCACTGCACAATGACTCGCGAGTCAGTAGAGTGGCTTCATAAAGAGTCCACCAGTCCATCGCAGAGTGCCAACAGAGAGACAATGTCTCACACTTATGTAGATCTTCAGACTGCCAGAGGACTCTGGGCGCCCCACTGTAGCCTGTGCCAGCATGAGTAGAACATACACACTCTCAACAGAAAGTTGTTGTCAGAATGGTTCTTCTGAAATCAGAAGTCTAAAAAGTTGAATATGCTAGATGAATGTTCTCATCAGTAGATGTGAGAGGTAATGAGAAAGTGTCCCCAAATGATAAAGGATTTCCTAAAGTGGGACGGCCTGGGTGCAAAACAAAAGTGCACTAAAGAAAATACCAGCTCCGACGGTTGCCTGGCAGCTGACCATTGAGTGTGCGACGGGGGAGGGTCACATGATTTAATTGTTCAAAGCAAACACCTTTGGCCTTCGCTCACGTGGCTAATATTGGATTCGATAATTTGATTTCCCAGAAATCCTGTTTGCTTTTGGGCTCGAAGGTTACAGCGTCTAGTTTGTTACACATCTGTTGCAGTGGCAAAGTTGAAGAATCACTCTTATCATGCAGAAGGCAGGAGGACTGTTTTAATCCTTCTAGATGTTTCCCTTGAGGTTCATCATTATCCAAATATATTCCATTTTCCATGCAGACTTGAGCAAAATGTGGCTCAAGGATTCAAACTTTTGAGCCGTTATGATCGCCTCTACTTTTGTGTTCGATTCAGTCCCTCACGCAAGTTTTATGTTGTGGCTAAAAATGCCTCATTTTACGGAACTTTTTATTTTTATTGAGATGAGAGTTGCGATGGTTCTGGAACAACATGATAGGAAATAGCGAACATTGTAAATTAGCTTGTGACAAACTAGTGTCAGTTTTAGCCCAAACAATTGCCTGCAACAATTATTGACAAATATGCTTTATTTGCAAAAAAGCAAAGAGTGTTTTAAGTGCAAAGAGCACACACACACATCAATACGCATGATATATAGAAAAAGACATGGAAATAAATACATCTTTTCGATTATGATGTTTGGATGAGTCTAAGTGGTGAAGATTGGAATGTTTGTGTGGGTGTGTGACCGGAGTTGTTCAGTGGTGGATAAATACAGCAAATTAAAGCAGTACATAGAGATGTGTTACACAGGGAGGGGATGTACAATGTCAAAAACAGCATCAGGAGAAATGGACCTTCTGGTCAGCCATGTTTGTTTACATCACACTCCGCCACCGCTTTTTAGGTTTGTCCACTTAAAAACTGGGATTTGGACATTCAATTAAGATTTGTCTACGTCTGAATCGCTACCCTTGGCTGCAGTATTTGTGGGCAAATGTGAGCGTTTGCTGTCACTCATGACTGGAGTGAATTTCATCACGCACGTGCTGCATAGAGGGATCTGTGAAAGGAAGTGAATGACTGGTGGAATTTGAGCAGAGCCGAATGATGCGGAACCGGTGGCAGAAAAAGGAACAAAATCAAGGAACAGAACCTGATGAGAGTAATTGACAGGAAGATATGGAACACGTACAATCTAACAGTAGCATGTGACAGTCAAGTACCGCAACGCACAGAGCAACCATTAAAATAAAACATAACATGGTGGTCAGACCTTTTGCTTGGTAGAACAACGGAGCTAAACAAGGTGAACAAAGCAAGAACTAAAGAACACATGGCTGCCAGAACTAGCGCATGGATGTAGTCTACAAATGGTCTAGCACAAGAAGTATACAGATGGTTAGAGATGGACCAGAGCCAGTTACTCAGTCACTCTCACCAGGTGAAGCCTAAATTGCTAAAATCCCTGCAGCAGTATTACCTCCACTTTGGTTGTGTTTTCCATTGGCATTGGTTTGTGTGCAGTAAAACTCTAATAGTTATGGATGGCAACCCATTAGATTGGTGAACACATATTAAATATTAATACGATAATGTCTTGCGTGTTTGCCGTTAATAGTCAGTAATTGTGGTGTTTATTAGAGTGATTCTTTGGAGTCCATTTTAGGGTAAAATATAGTCAAACTTAACATGACGCTTAAAAATTCCCTTTTATGACTTTATAACTTGCTAATGTGTATGTGTATAGCTATGACACACACTTCAATAATACCTGCTCTCTGCTCTCAAGTAACAACATAGATGTCAATGAAATTTGCCAGACATGTTATGTTTGGTGGTGACCAAAATGTGGCTTGCTTAACTGCTGTTGATGTTTTTTTTCTCCTTCATCGCTCCTGACAGTCTTCATGTTGATGTACAGTAGCCAGTTACGCTACTGCCACCCGCCTGAGTACAATCATAATGTATTTTTCTAACTGGGCAATAATATTAACACCACGATTAGGGTGAAAATGAGTGGCTTGGTGGAGTAAATATATTAGTATTTGGCTCTGTCAGAGAAGAGTTACGATAGTCTGCCATTTAAGGAAGCAGCCATTTCATTTCATGAATGACAGAACATCTTCACACAGCTGCTTTTGTGGATCTCAGCCTAATTGAAAGCAGACATCTGCTGCACCACAAACAACAAAGGTTTTTTTTGCTGAGATTTGATTCGACAAGCTGGAAGGTCTCTGATGTGAGTGCTTGGAGGAAGCAATTGCTCAACATCTGGATCACATGTCATAAACGGCCCTGAAGTTTGACGCAAATTCAGTCTTTAAACATAGTCTATAACCAAAGTGACGCCCAAGTCCTGGGATCCTTGTGCAACCAGTCGCCTGTCACGTGGTAGCAACAAAGCCACGCCCAGGAAGTATCATGTGTTTGCAGCACTGAGAGTGTGGCTCAGAGGCGGATAATCACAACCAGCTTCACTTTCTCACGGCATCTCTGTCACACACCAACACACGTTTTCTGAAGCGTTTCTCGGCTATTAGCCAACAGTTTCTCACGGCTCTTTGTCTTTGCTTAGCAAACTGGACCTGCAGTAGTCAGCAGACCCATCTGTCCCCAGCTGTTCACCTCTGTCACGCTCCATGTTCCCTCCCTTCCAAGTGTTTTCCACTTCGCACCAATGTTGAGGAGAGATAATGTCATGAAGGAATGAGATGTGTGGACGTTGTCCAAGTCCCTCTGAGCCAGGCAGTGGCTTTTCCTGCTTATCTGCAGTGGAATTTTTTTCATTTATAAGCCAAGATAAACATGTTTTTTTAAAACAAATGTCCATGAACTAATTAGGAATTAGTATTAGTAGACACAGATCAGTTCTTAAAAAAGATAAACAATGTCATTTTGTTCAGAGCTCTGTTAGAGATGGGAACGATCAGATCCAGTATCGGTATCAGGCTGTGATACCAATGTTTGTAGCCGATCGGTAATTGCCGACATGATGACCGATCCAAGAACCGAGTCTGAGCTTCCTGTTTTCAGCTGAAATCTCTTCACGGTCAGCTGCTCTGCAAGTTCACTGCAAACTGTGGAATGAATTTCCTGTGCATTGGTGAGAGGCAAGAGACGTGCCTTGGGAAGTCCATTCCACAGTTTGCGGTGAGCTCGCAGAGCAGCGGTCTGAGACTTCAGCTAAAAACATGGTGTCATCTAACATGCGAACGTTTAGCAGAAATCACCCAGAGAAAAAAACTCCCTGACTTCAGTCCTGGGATGTGCTGTATTTATGGGTCAGTTGGAACCCAAAGCACACGTAAGTGAAGTGGAGCTTTGGTGTTCCTTGGCAAAACACAACAGGAGCGTGAGACCACGAGATGGTTAAGCAAGGCTTTGTGTAACCGAGCAGCACATTGGATGTATTCAAATCGCAAATGCAGTGTGTGTCCTTAAATTCGTCAAATATCTCGGATGTTGGACTTCACACGTCTGTCCCACATCACTTGGAAAATGGATATTTACGCTTCTAGAGCAAGTCCGTTTTTTTCCTGATAAAATGAAGCAGCATCTTTTATCCATTCACTTTCTACATATGGCTGATTGTCCTCACAGAGATGATTTTATTCTTTACTAAAAAGGTCAACCAAGCCACTTCATGATTTCTCCAGTGTGTACCAGACTTGTAGCCCTTAGAAGATAGTATTTTCCACCTCTGAATTCAATTCATTGGTTTCCAGACACGTGAAGCCAACCACTTGGGCGACCGCATGGCGGCCGAACGCAACAGCAGGACAGCCAGAACCCTGAACCACGTGGCTCTGGGCCTGGGCCTGGGTTGCTTCATCCTGATGATCGTCTACGTGGCAGTTATGGTCTCCGTCCTCGGCAGCCGATAAATCGGTCGACTCTCAGATTGCTACTTCCCTATCTACAGCGCTTACCTGGCAAATCTCGAGCTACCAAAGCTATTTGTAATCTGACTTATGCATAAAATATGAATGTTCAAAAACAAGTGTGACAACACCTTGATTTGTTTATCACCTGTGCCTTCGCGTCCCTGCTTTATGTACCGCTCTCTCTCTCTCTTTTTTTTTCAAGACGTAGTGTTTTAGTGTGTATAGTGATGCACGCGGTATGCTTGATACAAATGTACCATACTCTTTCGAAACATATTGAAATGCTGTTGCCTTTTCAAATCAACACTTGGCTGTGATTATGTATCAAGTACAAAGTTTGTATGAAAACTAACCAAAAACACATTTGTTTGCTACAGAAAAAAAATGTTCATATTTGGTTTCAAGGCAGATTATAATTGTTATTTTATTTACAAGTTTCCAAGATTAGTGTTCTCGCTACTAAACAGAGCTGTAAAAGCATATTGCAAAATTCTTTTCTAAATAAAGATATTAACATGGAAGGTGTCAGTGTGTTTCATGAATTAAAACAATTGACTGCAGCTGCATTCAATTGTTTTGACAGTTCTCCAATATACTGTATATTGGAGACTGAAAACAGGATTTCCATCTGGTCTCGGCCATTTATTCAAACTTCCTCTTATCCCTTTTTACTTAACAAGTTTAATTGTGAACGGTTACTTAGACTTAGTGGATCAAGAGTGCATTTGAGAAAAGCACACAGTGACATTCAAAAGTTTCTTTCAAACCACAAAGTGGCTGTTCATGATGCCTCATATCCTGTTTTGGGAAGAGCTTTTTTTTTAATACAATTGAAAAGAATCAAGTCAATCCAAAATAAATAATTAAATTTGCGGACCACATATTAACCATCTATACTACGTCATTTTGTTCAGAGCTCTGTTAGGGATGAGACTGATCCGATTCAATATCGATATCGGCCACTGATACCAACGTTTGTGACAGATCGAGAATTGCCGACATGATGACCGATCCACGAGCCGAGAGTGAGCTTTATGTTTTCAACTGAAATCTCTTCACAGTCAGCTCCTCTGCAAGTTCACTGCAAACTGTGGAATGGATTTCCTGTGCGTCGGTGAGAGGCAAGAGACGTGCCTTGGGAGGTCCATTCCACAGTTTGCACTGAGCTCACAGAGCAGCGGTCTGAGACGTCAGTTGAAAACATGTCGTAATTTAACATGCAAGCGTTTAGCAGAAGTCACCCGGAGAAAAACCTCCCACACTTCAGTCCCAGGATGTAAGGTATTTATGAGTCAGTTGGAACCCAAAGTACACGTAAGTGAAGTGGAGTGGAGTGGTAGTGGTCGCTATCAAAACATAATAGGAAATCAATAAATCTGAATACATATCAAATGCTGATGTGAAAACTTCAGAGTTGCAAATTTGTTTTCAGGATAATGTTTTTGCTGGTGTCAGGATTTCATGTTTCCCGACTGCCTTCTGTGGTCTCACTCCGACCTCTAGTTTCCTTCTCTAATTAATGCCTATCAACAATAATGGTGAAAAAAACGCTAACTGAGCTCTGGTATCGGCTTGGAGGAATATCGGCATCGGCAGATATCGGGACCGGAAGTCCATAAGCTCTGTCTGTGGCGCTTTCAGTTTATAACAATGTGGGGTTTCATTGAAATGGTTGCTGAAAACCAAAGACCTCAGAGCGGAGAGTGCCACCTAGTGGCCCCTGAAAATGTTACATGAAGCCCATCACTGCTGAAGGCTCATGAAGCTGATTGTCCTCACAGAAATGACTTTGTTCTTCACTTGTAAGGTCAACCAAGTCACTTCATGATTTTCCACCTCTGAATTCAATTCATTGGTTTCCAGACACGTGAAGCCAACAACTTGGGCGACCGCATGGCGGCCGAACGCAGCAGCAGGACAGCCAGAACCCTGAACCACGTGGCTCTGGGCCTGGGCCTGGGTTGCTTCATCCTGACCCTTGTCTACGTGGTAGTGGTGTTCCACCTCACCGGCGGCCGATAAATCGGTGGACTCGCAGATGGCTACTTCTCTATCTACAGCGCTTACCTGGCCAATCTCGAGCTACCAAAGCTATTTGTAATCTGACTTATGCATAAAATATAAATGTTCAAAAACAAGTGTGACAACACCTTGATTTGTTTATCACCTGTGCCTTCGTGTCCCTGCTTTATGTACCCCTCTCTCTCTCTCTTTTTCCTGACGTAATGTTTTAGTGTGTATAGTGATGCACGCGGTATGCTTGATACAAATGTACCATACTCTTTCAAAACATATTGAAATGCTGTTGCCTTTTCAAATCAACACTTGGCTGTGATTATGTATCAAGTAAAAAGTTTGTATGAAAACTAACCAAAAACACATTTGTTTGCTACAGAAAAAAAAGTTCATATTTGATTTCAAGGCAGATTATAATTATTATTTTTTTACAAGCATTTGTGTTCTCTCTACTAAAAGCATTTTGCAAAATTCTTTTCTAAATAAAGGTATTAACATGGAAGGTGTCAGTGTGTTTCATGAATTTTAACATTGGCTGCCGATGCATTCAATTGTTTTGACAGTTCTCCAATATACTGTGTATCGGAGACTGAAAACAGGATTTTCATCTGGTCGCAGCCATTTATTCAAACTTCCTCTTATCCCTTTTACTTAAGTTTAATTGTAAACAATTTCTTGGGCTTCATGTACAACACGTGGACTCTAAAAACTACCTAATATTGTGCCTTTATTTCATGTGAATTTTCTATAATTTATGGAGGTGGAAGTGCTCATTTTTAGTTGAATATTTGTTTTACATTTACATTGAAAATGTTTTTAAAATGTGTTATGATCTTTTTCATTTTCCCATGATCATTTTCAAAACAAAAATAACTATTGTTTCAATCCTGAGCTGGTACTGGCAGGTAATTTAGCACCTCTCTTCACTTGAACAAACAATTGTAAATTATGCATGGAATGCAGTGTGAAGTAACGTACTTTAAGTGAGGTTTGTGTTGTCAGCATGACCTTCAAACTTCACAGCGATGACCCACAATGACACAGTGAACTTTTCCGCTGTGAGTACCTGAGTTCTACGAGTCAAATGTGAACGGTTTCCAAGACCGTGGACCATGTCTTATTGACTTTTAATGAGGTGTGAAGTAGTATCAGAGAGTCTGTCTGGACCAAGCTACATTACTATTGATGGTAACACTAGGAACTGATGTCTTGATTTACATGCAGCGGAGAGTAAAACTGTATTATTATTGTGTAATGTTACCTCCGTGATGAGGGGTGGCGCTGTGGCCTCTCCAGTTCAACTGTCAGTAGGAAGCAGCAGTATTGGACGAATGCTGCGATCCAGGTACTGTGGAAGTTGGAAGACATCACAGCTGAGTTTACTGCAAAGAAGATGGCGACGTCAATGAAAGCTATTCTCAAGGCTGCGTTTTATATATATATATATATATATATATATATATATATATATATATATATATATATATATATATATATATACACACAAACAACAAGAAAGGCAGGATGGGGTGGAAATACAAATTAGTGGAATGTGTTTGTTTTCGTCTGGTGTATTTCATTTAATCTAAACTTCTGCGTCCTGTTTACGTTTGAGGACGCCATCTTGGATTGCAAACTTGAGGTTCCCACCTTCAGACTGGGAAGTCCTACGTCATCAGGGGGCCGGGCTGGGAATTTCCCAGTTCCCACTGGAACGCGGCATAAGTTCACGGCCATCATGCTGAATGGAAAAACACACCAGAATCATGGGAGCGATGGTTCAACGCTGTGACCCTGGCGGAGTGGTATAAATAGCGGAAAGGTGCGACAGATTTCTGGATTAAACCAAACAAGTACACTCACCAGAACAAAAACGAAATATTGAGACAAGACGTTCTGTTTTCTTTGTATCGCTGGAAACGTATGTTATTATAGTTGCCTGCACCACACCTGTCTAATGTTTGTGCCAGGTTGAAAACGCTGACAATGCACCAGCAAACCAGAGTGACAGTTAAATCAAATTCGACAAGTATTGACTATTGACGACAACTATTGACACAACAGAGCCGTGTTTCAGAAGGGCGTGTGTGAACCATGAGTCGATCAGCAAATATAGATAACGGTTCTGTTATCCTAACTCCATTTCCTTATACCGACTAATTCCATCCTTTAATCTCCTGCACGAAACTGCACCATATCCGTAACCATATCTCACTGTTTTGTGCTGTTTAAATTGTTGGTGTTTGTATTTGTTTTTATGTTGAAGCTCCTACATGTGTCTGCAAGGTGTTGCTTTAGATTATTATTATTAGTGGTGGGAATTTAAATTAATTTAAATTAGTGGTGGGAATTAATTAATTCATCGCGTTTGTTTTAATTTAATTTCATTTAATTGAACAGTTTTCTCTCCAGACAACAGGGAACCTTTGTAAGTGCAGGAGTTCCTGGTCCACTGATCACACTGATGCACAAAACACGTCGCAGCTAGGATGATAACAACAACAAACATGGAGGAATCCCTGAACAAAAGCAAACAAAAGCTTCTGTTTGCTTTAGTTCAGGGATGGTTTTCTCTACACAATGGCCAGGGTTTCCACTACTCTGAATGTACTTGAAATTCATATAAAATTTAAATTCTTATATAAATATTTTCAAGACATGAAAAGAGCTTTAGTTTAAATAAGGTGATATAAAAACTTGAATATAGCCATCATTCTGATTTATTGTGCTATTGTCAAACTGATGCAAAATGAACAATATTTTGTTGTTTAAATGTATGTATGGCTCCATCATTGGATTCAGTAATATACCAAAGTCAGTCAAATTGAAAAATGTGGCTTCTTGTGGCAAATATTCCTATACAATTAAACTGCAACTAATTGGGATTATTTAATCACAAATTCTCTAATTAATTAGATTTTTTTAATTGAGTCCCATCCCTAATTATTATTTGTAGTAATTGTAATAATAATGATAATAATAATAATAAACTGTACCAGATACTAGATTGTCTTCACTTCTTTCTGACGAGTTTGCACTTCTGAGTTTATGTCACTGGTGCAGTTAACGTTTCCTCTGATCTTCTGACGTTAGACTGTAGTTTATTTACTGTTTTGTTATTCAATTTTTTGTGTTTTGTTTAACTTTATGACAGTATAGAGAAGCAATTGATAAACCATGAGAGGAATAAGTTGAAATTCAACATGGCGAAAGAGGAAGAGGAGTGTAAGACATTGTTAATGCTAACAGGTACCATCACTTAGCAAACCAAAGACACTTGAGGTGACAGTTAAAATTCAACTTATTTCAGTCTTTGGTGAAAAGCCCAACAGTTGTGGCCATGATATGATACCGTGAAGTAAACTACATCAATGATCATGGATAGATTTCAACGCCTGTCTCTTTTGGTATTGACTTAGCGTGTTAGCGCCAACCAGCAGAGAAGCCCTTTCAGTTTGTTTACATAACGTACTCTTCCGACCCAGCGAGCATGAGACTCTGATAGATGCCTCTATTTCACTGTCAGAAAACCAAACGTTGAATTACGGTGCTTTACGTTCAAAAACGGTAGTTATTTTAACATTGAATCAACACTGGCAACATGAAATCCTGATGTCTTTTGTTGACCTTCAAGCCTGGGAAGTGCACCACGTCTAGGACTTTCTTTCACAGCTCACTGAACTGGCCTCACAATGAAATGCATCCCACCTGAAATGTGCTCCCTCAGGAAGTGGCTGCCTGCGACAGTAAATGTTTGCAACATGTTTGGCTGGAACGTCAGAGGAGCATTCTTGAGACCGTGAGTCATTTGAACTTTCTGTCTGATTGTGAAAGTGTGGAGAAAGAGAAGGGGGAGAAGTGAGCTTCAACAAACCAGCCTGGCTGGGAAGTGGCAATAGTTCCGGAGATGTCCCTCCCCTTTCCGCTCGTCCACCTCCCACATCATTTTCTGATTAGCTGGGAGCACACAGAGAAGCCCGGTGTTACGGAGGAGTGAAACGTTGAGTGAGTTACGAACGTGTGCGTGATGTTTTCATGAACGCAGTCATGACGGCTCAACAGAGATCACTATTAGCTGGTGTTGATGACACCTTTTCATGTGCCCGTAATAGATTCTCGTGACCTCAGATGCCACATGATCAGCGTTGGAAAGTACACTTTCAAACCTCCTGGAATGGAACGCTAATGTGTACAACACTATCAGAGCAGCAGATGAGGATCAAGGCATGGAAAGCCCACCGTCCGTCACTTTAAAGGCTCTGAAGGAAAAGGCCCTGATCGCAGTCAGACGTCATAAATAACATCTTACAGTTTTACCTCCTGAAGCTGGTAATCACAGTGTCATGTGATGGTGCCTGGACTTGCTAAAAGCCCTTCAGTAGACGCTGAAAGGAAATATAATCCAGGCTCTGAGCCACACCCCTAAGCCCTCATGCAGTGGTTTTATGATTTGAACATGGTGCAGAAATGCTGCTTTGGGGTTTTACCATGATGTTTTAAGTTTGAATACGTATTGCAAAGTAAAATCGTGGTTTTCTTTCTCATTTTCATGCACACACATCATCTAGATGAATATTTCAGAAAATGTGCTAAACTCACTCCTTTTATTTTGCAGGTCATTTCTATCTGTCTCAGATTTAAAAAGCCCAATTTTCATCATGTGAATATTTATTGTAAGCATTCCAGAGACATGGAATTTTGATCCGTTCCTTCTTTTTGACTCCCACTCTATCAACAACAATACGGAAGAGGATTAGGGCCAGTAAAGAAAAAAAAATTGGCAGAATTCGGGGTTATCATTCTTCCTTTAATCTGTTCACTTTCTGCATTTTTCTGCCTTTTTTTGTTCTTTCTCTTTTAGTCACCAGCACCACTTCAGCAGTAAATATAAGATGTTTAAAGGCTAAAATTTTCTTCTTTTCATTGGCCATTTTTTAAATATTATTTCAATAATTAATAATTTGTCTTTTTATCTTGAATGCTTTGTTATGTTGATTGATATTCAAATGTAATGCAAATAAAATGAAATATTTCAAAAGGTTTCGTGGCATATTTACACTTCTTTGCATTCTTAGTTATATTTAATCTTTTTAGGCTCATTTTGTCCTTGTTACTTAAGTATAGATTTTTCCATCATGTTTTGTGGTCATCGCTGTCTTTCTTTTGATGATGGCCCCTCACACCCGGTACAGTTTCTGATGTGGCCCTGTAGGAAATTTTATTGCCCACCACTGCTCTAGGCTGATTATCACATCCGGTTTTCTCCCCGGCTTTGATGAACCAGCTTCTTGAAATGGACCCCAGAAAAGGCCACAGTCGGAGCAGGTTTTTGCTCCAATACACACAACTTCACCAGGCAGGTGTCAGGTGTGGTTTCGGGTGATGTCTGATTGCTTAAACTTTGTTTGCTTGTTTTTGACAAAAATCCTATTCTGGATCAGTTTGGTTAACCAGGTTTACATTTATCAACATTTTATGACTTTCCCTTAGCCTGCGTCCGGTCACGTGACCACATCCATCTTGATATGTATAGATACAGACAGACAGGCAGACAGACACAGACAGAAAGATAGATAGACAGACAGACAGAGTTGCAGCGAGCTGCAGCGTGTTGGACAACTTCCAATCCTGGACAATCGCCCAGTACAAACAAAAATGCCTGAAACGTTAATCAAACCAAAGTGGTGCTCAAAAATGGCTGCAGCAATTCAGTGAAAATAGATCAGCCGACACTCTAGCGCTCACTGGGCACTGACGTTTGCTTTAACGTCACCATGTACAGACGGATCGCGTGAATAAGACGAACGAATGTTCCTTTGTTGACATAGGTGTGTTCTCAAGTTCCAAGTTCGGCGCCAACTGAATCGTATCATCGACCCGAGGAGAAATCTGGCTGTGGCTTCAGCCGTCGATGCTGCCATCTGCCGGTTGAAGTTAAGACACAACGGAAGTCAAGGTTTAACGATCATAAACCCCATAAGTGGACACAACATATGTCCGTTATTTGTACTGTTATTTTTATTGATGTTTATTTACATTTTCAACCAGTATGTCTATGACTAACCAACGGCTTTTTTTTGTCATTGATATAGTTAGTCGCGATTACATTACTCCTACGTCATACTTCCGGTGACACCAGTTATGAAATAAATAAATAATTAAATAAATAAATAAATGCAAAGAATTGCGGCCCCAATTTCTACGCAAATGTAAAGGCATATGTAACGGAGTCAAAAATCTATTATTTTATTTCAATATGTTTTATTTATTTTGTTTATAAATTTGTATTTTTGTTGTGTACGTATTTATTTTGTGAATGTTTATCTCAATGAGTTATTTTTATTTCATTATTTTATTTGAGTTCCGGTGACGTCCGGTAGCCCGCTCAACTTGCCCTCATAGTTGAGCGTATGCTGCTGTAGGGTATGCTGCGTAGGGTGCTGTGGGCCGTGTCCGGACTTCATTTTTTTTTTTTTCCTATGTTATTTTCACAGTTGCTGAAGAATAAAAGAAAAATAATTTCAACAGACTGTCAGTTGTGACCTACATTACACATAGTTAGGCTACTGTCCTAACTACTGTTTAAAAACTAAAGCTAGCTCAAGTATTGTCAAGTTGCATAAGTAATAATATTTTTTATTTGCCTTCAGACAAATATATTCCAACATATGCAAATGCTGCAAGTTTATATACTGTACATGTTTTCCATTTTCCTGTCGGGGGACGCAACAGCAAGTCAGTTTCCGCTCCACCACCTCAGCCTATCATCTCCATCACCGTGGTTCTATATTCATATCCCCCTTTCTCACATCTATTAACCTAAATTGTTCTCTTCCTCTTCCATTTCTAACAATCTTCATCCAACATTGTTCCCAGTCTCTCCTCACCTGAGTCTAACTTTGTCTCCAAACCTCTCTGCATGAGCTGTCCTTATTTCCGATCTTGTCCATCTGAGTCACTGCCAGTGAAAACCTGGTCATCTTCATCTCTGGCTTCTTGTCTTTGTGTCAGAATCTGCTTGGCACCACCTTACAGTCAAGTATGTCTCTCAGATTCAACCTTCAGCACATGTAATCGACCTGTGAACTCCTCCCTCCACTGCCTGTGCTCCTCCGTTTGCCATTTTAGTTTTTTCCTGTCACTATTCTCTCCCTCGGGGAATGTTCCATAGCTCTGTCTCTTTCTCCACCTGCCGGCATCCTGTGTGCAGGGTATGAGCAGTGACTACGCTGATGAAACAGAAACAATGACTCGTTCTCATGCATAGTCCACACTTTAATGAGTGTATGAAATGAGTACAAATGAAAACTGAATAAACCTTAGAAAAGGTCGGAATAATTTAACACAGTGATGAAAACATACACAATTTACCTGCATGATTAAAGCAACCCCAGGCAGCCTTGCGAAAGCAGATTTGATATCTGTCCAAATTCAAGAATAGTTGGATTATTTTTGTTCAGACTTGAGGAGAATGAACATCTACGTTATTCTGTAGCATGAAAGTCTCATATCACATCACTACACAGATACAATATTTACTAGCTTTAGCAGAGATTGAAGAATATTCTGAGAGCTGGAATAAGAACTTTTGGACACACACATTTAAGTATATGCCAGTCAAGGCTTTAGTGAATGAGAAAACATTTGACATTATAGTTGTATGTATGTGAATATGCAACAAAATATCCCTTTGTGTCTTCATTAAATCACATGTGCTAACCATATGTATTTCAGGCCAAGACAAAGATGCTTAAATAAGCCACATAAAGCAACATATATCTTCACCATTCCCTCTTTAATTTAGCGGTATTCACCCACTAACAGAGGGCGCCCCATTTTTACATACAAAACCAGCTCATAAGAACCATTTTAAAATCAATCTGCTCAAACAGATTAAACAAGAAAACAAGAGATTTCAGTTCAAGAGGAAACATGTTTAGTTTTCATGATTCTACAGTTGATACAAATGTGCAATGGAGTCGACTTATCCCATGATGACATTCTGTTACAGGAGGGGATGTTCATAAATAGCATGAGGAGGGTCTTAGTATGAGCGGATGGCAGGTGGGACGTGGGCGCAGTCTTGTTCATCCAGAGAGCTGTCGATAACAGGACGGTACTCCAAGGTCACCTGTGGAGGGAGGCACACAGTCAGTAATTCTGGTGCCTGCTTGCAGTTATTAAATACCCCGGAGACATACTTTTCCGGTTTTGGAATCAACATAGGACATGGTGTGTTTCCTCCAGTGTTGATCGAAAGGCTTCTTCTCCTGACCCTGAATAGGCTTCGAGTAATCGTACTCATCCAAACGGTCCTGCAGCCAGGACAGAAGGGCTGTCACTTTCAGTTTCAATAAAGTTATGCAAAATGATCTAATCGGACATAACAATCGAGACTTATATTAAAAGTCTGTGCAAGAAAAGTCCAAGCAGGGAGCTGGGAATTCAAATGTGAATCTGACTTTTCCAACCAATGAATGTAAGTGTGGAACCTTAAAATCTTCTCTGGCATGAGCTCCCCTGCTTTCCTTCCTCTGCTCAGCTGCGTTGATGGTCTGGACGGCATTCAGCATCAGATTCTGCAGCTCCAACGTTTCCACCAGGTCGGTGTTCCACACGATACCTGTGAAGGAAGAAGCGGTTGGATTATATTTATCTTCCAATATAGTTGTCGACCGATGCAA
This sequence comes from Synchiropus splendidus, assembly GCF_027744825.2. Classification (NCBI taxonomy): domain Eukaryota; kingdom Metazoa; phylum Chordata; class Actinopteri; order Syngnathiformes; family Callionymidae; genus Synchiropus; species Synchiropus splendidus. Next base: position 14,874,639 of record NC_071345.1, on the reverse strand, counting down.
GTAAGAAGCGGAGAAACACAAAATCAAAGTTTCACCTCTGTCGAAGGTCTTGATGTCATTCATAGTCTGGTAAATGGCGTCCATCTTCTCACATCCTTCTTTCAGGACAGAACCAGTACGGAACACTGCAGCGTGATTCTGCATGGCCTGGAGGTGGAGAAATTGATCTCACATGAATAACGCAGGAGCAGAAATGTCCGAGCCAGATGAGAGCTGTATGTGTGAGCCAAACCTTCTGCATGTTCAGTCTGATTTCAGAGGTTCGCAGGCTTCCGTCGGCAAACCTCACTTTATCCAGGTTGGCAACCGACTCCTCTCCTGCACTGGGTGCCAGAGGGGACAGTTTCTCCCCTGAGCAGGAAAACAAAGACGTTTTCATGACATGAACCATCAGTATACACTAAAGAGACAACAATGGTGGAAGTCATGCTCTGCTTTGCCAAGTCAATTCTACAGTCAAACTAAAAATCCTGCAAAGGTTTGGCCTTAGTTATTACCAGGTTTGTGGTTCTCAGCGATGGTCAGGGCGCAGGCTCTGCCAAACACCACCAAGTCCAAAAGCGAGTTTGCCCCCAGCCTGTTAGCACCATGAACACTGGCGCACGCCGCCTCGCCGCAGGCATACAGCCCTGGAACCACCTTGTCTTCTCCTTGTGTGTGAGTGATCACCTGCAGTGGGGGAATTGAGAAAGTGTTGATCAAAGTCTGCAGGATGTTTCGTCCTAGCAGACATATAAGTGCTGGCGAGTACTGCTGACCTGCCCCTTGAAGTTGGTGGGGATCCCGCCCATGTTGTAATGGACCGTGGGGAGCACTGGGATGGGCTCTTTGGTGACGTCAACGCCAGCAAAGATCATAGCCGTTTCTGAAATGCCAGGCAGTCTGGTGGCAAGTTGCTGAGGGGGAAGGTGGTGCAGCTGCAGGTACACATGGTCTTTATCTGGACCAACACCCCTGACAAAGCAAAAAAACACTTCATTTTACAGTTCCAACATCCATATCTGATCAACTACATACCTGCCCTCCCTGATTTCAATGGTCATGGATCGAGACACCACATCTCTAGAGGCCAGGTCTTTTGCATTTGGAGCATAACGCTCCATGAAGCGCTCACCCTCACTGTTGATCAGGATGCCTCCCTCACCACGGCAACCCTCTGTGATCAAACAGCCAGCACCGTAGATTCCTGAAACAGTGGTTTGGAGGCCAGTTAAGTGAATGAAGTGAATAAACGCCTGTTTAGCTGAGCGCCTTGGACCACTATATATAGAAAGCCACTTGGATATTTGAGGTGTGAACATGACTGACCCCTGAGGGTTACAGCTCTGAAACTCAACACAGCTCTTCCAGCTTAAATATACACTGGGAACAACAACAAAAACAAATATGCATAAGTAACTAATGTGAGCTCCATGTAAACAAGTGACCATATACAACCCGACAAGCAAATTTTAGCACCGTTTAACAATCCGGTGTCTCTCTTCAGCCAAACCCAGAGACACAAACCAGAGAGAGCACATCACATTTGTGTTATTGCTCCCACATTGGCCTCATGTGACTCACACTCCAGTTTAAGGTCTTAATGTTCTCCATTTTCTCACCAGTTGGATGGAACTGGACAAACTCCAAATCCTGGCAGGGCAGGCCCGCTCTGGTCACCATGGCATTGCCATCTCCTGTACTAGTGTGAGCTGAGGTGCAGCTGAAGTAAGTGCGTCCATAACCCCTGAAAGAGAATTAAGTACACAGTTAAAATACAGCGATTAATATACTAGTTACTTTTACGCCGTTGTGTTCTGCTTTTACCCGGTTGCAATGACAGTGTTTTGGGCTCGGAAGCGATGAATAGAACCGTCCTCCATGCAAAGAGCGATCACTCCTTTACACTCTCCGTTTTCCATCAGGAGATCCAGGGCAAAGTACTCCACAAAATAGCTGGTGTCATAACGCAGCGACTGCACACGGTAGACAGGAGGTCTGGTCAGGCTTAACAGTCAGTCGTACCACATTTTCAATGATTTACATGAGAATTCATCCATTAGCATTTACCCGTCCGTAAAGGGTGTGCAGCAGGGAATGTCCGGTCCTGTCCGCCACACAACAGCAGCGATGGGCTTGGCCTCCTTTACCGTATTTGAGACTCTGGCCCCCGAAGGCTCTCTGGTAAATCTTGCCGTCCTCAGTGCGGCTGAATGGCATACCGAAGTTCTCGAGCTAAGTGTACGACAAAGATGAAAAAACAAATTTAATCAGACTGTCAACAGAGTCCACTGACAAAATAATGACATGTTACACGATTGAGTATCAGGGCTGCAACTAATGATTATTTTAGTTGTTTTCTAATCTACTCATGATTTTTTCGATAAGTCGACGAATCCTTACCTTTGTTTGGACCCATTTTGAATTTCTGTTTCCCTAACCTAAATTTCCTTAAATCATCTCACTGTGATACTCAGACACCATACATTATTAAACAAGTATATTAAAATAATGACCCATAATCCAGGAACAAGTATTAAGCCTGTGAAGCATGAAGCATATAGCAGTTGACAGAGAGCTCCAGTTCTTTAAAACTGAGGTCTTCATTGGTCCTTGACAAGAATTTAAAATCATCACTATACACATGTATCCTGTGTAAAATATCGGATCAACATCCACATTAAAAGGTGTTATATGAATAATAATCTAAAACGATGTGTTCAGTGTAGCTCCCTAGTTCAGTTCTGGTTGTTATTCGGAGAAACACTGACGCATCACTGTTTTAAAAAAAAAAAAAAAAAAAAACATCCTTGTTTGCTCATCCTTGAGAAAAGTAATCTTCGCGAACAAAACGAAGCTGCACTTTTGAACACCACGACCCGTCACCGCTCGAACTCCTCTGTGACTGAGGCGGTCAGTCGGATGTGGTGACACGAGCCTGGTGCGTGCAGCGACGACAGCCAGTTGCAGTCTGACCTCAGTCAGGAACCAATTAAAGGAACAGAAATTAACATATGTTAATGGTTCCAGAGAATGTGATATTTTCTCACTGCCTCTGAATAACAACTAGTTCTCGATTCCCATCCTGCCGCCCGTGTGTGTTTACACCAACAGCAACACGACGCAGAACGATAGCAAAATCGATAACGTCAACGTCAACTAATTGTTGCAGCCCTGTTGATTATTAATGGTTAATTTCTGTTTTTTAAGTGTGAAAATAATCTGTTTTTTTTAAATGATTACAAATTACCTCCACCACAGCTGCAGGTGCCTGCTCAGTCATGTAGTGGATGGCATCCTGATCCCCGAGCCAATCAGATCCTTTAACTGTGTCATAGAAATGCCACCTCCAGTCATCCTCCTCCATGTTGCCAAGAGCTGCGTTGATACCCCCCTATAAAGAATGGATATTTTAAAAGGGACAAATGGTTAAACAACTGTTTAAACAAAAAAAGAGCATTCTTGGATATTAAAAACACGATTTTGTATTGGTACCTGAGCAGCAACGGTGTGAGATCTGGTAGGGAACAGCTTGGTGACACATGCTGTGTTAAAGCCTGCCTCAGACAGTCCAAATGCTGCCCTTAGTCCTGCTCCTCCTGCTCCCACCACGACAGCATCAAACTCGTGATCAACCACTGGGTACTGGGTTGAAATCTGAAAGGAAAAAAAACAATTTAAATGGGTTTAAATTGGAGACGTGTGCATTTCCATACAGTGATCGACTTACATCATTAGACACTTTGGCATTGTTCTTCTTGCCATAGATGGAAAAGTGGAAATCTCTTGAGCCTTGAAGTGCTGCGGCTGGTGCCTGACAAGAAATGTTTTTATGTTATCATCATTAACAACAAAGGTGACCGATTTGTATCAACAACACCGGAATTCATTTCAGTGGAATGACTGATTCTACAGCGTAGAAAAAAAAAAAAAAAGTTGAAATTCTGAAATGACAAAACAAACAGTGCTTACATTTACATTTCACTGATGATGACTTTTTTTACGCCACTCAGAAGCGCTAAACAGATTCATTGCTTTCTGTGTGACGTCCTACTAACAGCTAACATAGCGGGGCTACTGTTTTGCAACAAGGGCAACCACGGTTAACATGTAATGAACGGAAGAACCGATTTACAATATTGCCCACTGAGCTTATGTGACTTAAATGCAACCTAAAGGGGGAAGAAATCTGCTTAAATGGATATTCAACGGGCCACTCTACAGTAGTAACGGAGTCACATTGAAACACCCTAAGCTACATAACACCGGTTACGCAAGGCAGAAGTTGCTTGTTACGACAGATAAAAAAAAGCAGAGCTTGTATTTGTAAGCTTTAAAATGACTTTGGACAAATAGTGAATAGTTGTTAAATCGAAAATACATGACTGATACTTACTGATTTTGGACTTGTCAGCGCTCTTCTGGAGAGAAGCCGGGAGGCAGCTCGCACACTCGCCATGTTGTCGGATGAAGGATCCGCAGATCCGGAGGAGCAGCTTGCTTTCAGTTGCGTTGGACTCAACCATCTACCGTTTTTAGGGGGGTTCTTAATGGTAACCTTTTCTCTTTTGTGCAATGTGCGTCATAGAATATTAAGGTCAACAAACAATTAATTTTGTCTGGATTTCATAATATATGGTAAACTACTGTTGTGTAAACCTTGCAGGAAGCATTCATTTTAATTTGTTCTAACTGAGAAACACCCCCTTCATATGAAGGCGCAGCACTTCTCGACATACTTGTATAAGGTGCCTCTTTCAGGAACAAATGCATAAGTGACCTCGCCGTTGTGTTGAAGGTGAGATGCTGTATAGCTATGAATTCACACCAACTCACTTAAATAAGCGACACGTTATGTTCTGTGGAATTATGTCCATTTTTTGATAACGCCGAAGGTCAAAATGTTAGCTTAGCATGTTAGCCCCGTGTTGAGGTAAACAAACTTGCAGCCTGTCACATTGGTGAATAGACATAAAACCATTGTTAAATCTCTTAAATGAAATTTGCCATTCATATGTCCATATTTCGCATGCCATCTATTCAAGTGTCTTCTCACTGTTAAACCTGTTTAGGAGGTTTTGATTTTGGATTCACTGCCTCCAGTTCAGAACCATCATTATGTGCTGCAGGTCTCCCCCATGAACGACTTGAATGATCCTCCCAGGTGGAACATTGAACCACCAGACCACAGAGGAAGAGGGCCGGCAGCTGGCGATGGAAACCAATGGAACTACGCCCTGCTGGTCCCTATATTGGGATTGGCTGCCTTTCGTAAGTTATACAAGGAGGTGTGTGTGTGTTCATATGAACATGTGGGTGAGAGTCAGTAATACAGCGAACATGCAAGTCACCCAGATGTCCATGTAGTTCCTGCTACATAAGTGACTGTATTGCACGACTTGACATTGCGCTTAAGCTTCACACTTCCATTTTAACTTTCCAAACAGTTCATGTGTATCAGTATTAGTCATTCTATCATTTCTTTAAAACCTGTACAAAGCTTGATAAAGTTGCATTTTCATTTTGTAAACTGTTTTTCTTGAAGAAGCCCTGTTGCCATCGCATGGTTACCATTATGCTTTTAACCTAAATGAAGCTGTCAACTTTAGGAGCTAATGTTTTGTTGACATATGATCTCATGTCCCAGGCCAACACCAACAGGCCTCAACGGTCTATAGTTATGGCATTCCCTGTTTTGCATTTGCCACACTCCCAACTCAGATTTGATACTAAAATATGTTGTAGCCATAATACAAACCTGATAATTGCTACATACACACCCAGTTATTTCAAATTTGGTTAAGTATTCATAACTATATTTATACGTGCCTATTTTGTAATCCCAAAAATCTTCAGGAATTCACTGTGTCCTCTCTTAACACAATAACCTCCCTTAGCCCCTTGTGGCGCTTAATTTCAATTACTCTTTTTGAATAAATGAAATTAAAGTATTTATTCAGTCTGTATGTAGACTTTTCTTCACTACAAAACAAGTTTGAACTTTAATCTTATCGGCTTCATGAACGTTGTGGTGCTTAATTTTTTATATTTTATTTTCTACACTGAATATGTATGTGAATAATGATTTGAGAGTCAGTTAAAATATGACTTCACCTCTGTGTCTTTCTCTCTTGAGGTTGGATATGGGACAGAGATTCACAAAAAGAGCTCGAGAAGGCCAAATCCCAGTATGAGAAAGAGGTGACGACGATGAAAAGTGAGCTGGAAGTTCGCTACAGGGAGACTCTAACGGAGCAACGCAGGTCTCTGGTTCAGCTGGAGGTGCAGCTGGAAAAGGAGAAACAGAGGGTCGAAGGCTTTAGGAACGCCATGTTGACACAGAATCAACGTTTCATGCAAGAAAGGAAACTGTTGCAGGAGGTAAAGTCTTGTCTTTCACTCAGAGGATTTGTGCTGTAGTTCTTATGCACTGCTGACAACTGTATCATTCGACAAGGAACAGAGAGTCGTTGCAGAAGAAAAGCAGAGGGTGGTGAAGTCTGGAGCTGCAGGGGCTGTGCTGCATGACGCCTTGAAGCAAGAGGATACCTGGGCCCAGCAAGCACGCGCCACCCTGAAGGAGCTGGAAGCTCAACTTGTCGAGCGACAGAGTGTCTTTTGTTCCCCCATCCAGTCGCGACACCAGCGGGAGGAACTGGAGAGGAACATGCTTCTGAAGGTGGTCAGACAACCCATCGGCAGGGAAATGGATCTAGAATCTGATCTCAAAGACATTTTTAGGAGGGATAAGCACTGTGCAGACTATATGAACATGGATAAGAGAAAGAATGGAAGTCTGATGTGGGTCTATCTCAAGTACTGGCAGCTGCAGGTCACAGTCCAGAAGCACAAGAGAGCAGAGGAAGCCCTCCTCACTGGGAAGAGTCATTCTAAATGATCAGAACTGGCTTCAGTCTTTTTTAAAATATCTTAATTGGTTGAGGAATATTCAGGAATCCTGAGGTACTGTATCTTAAATTCCTGCATGAATGTCAGTGTTGGATGTTTCCTGGGATGTTAATGCTGTAATGGTCTGCTTTCCCTGTAAACTGAAAACAACAGCAAATGTATGTAATGTCACTGAGCCCAGAAAGCATGTCCTCTTTTGTCCATCCTTCATCTACAGTTATTCACTAGCTCTCATCACGTTGGCTATAAATACTGCTGACAAACCAGAACATACAAGAATCAAGTCAATGCCAGTAAATACTACTGAAGTTACTGACTTCACATTTGCGTGGCACATTTGCTGCCAAAAACTTTTTTTAAATTGCCACATCAAATTCAGTCAATAAGCGGGAGCTGGACCTCCTCTAAACATGAAAGGCGGGCGAGTCTGCTGGGCCTTTTTAGATTGTTTAATTAAATATACAAGTTGATCCAATACACAATATTCCTAATCATCGCACAATCATATGTAGTTTGTCTTTATCCATAATGGACAGTGGCGACATGGGGCCTACTTCTTCGATAGCTTTGATGGAGCAAGTCAGTTGTAATTTCTTTTTTTGACATTTGGTTTATACTTTATACTAGAGGTTGCTGTGCTAATAAACAGGGTATGGGCACTATTGCAGGGGTCGGATGCTTTCATTCTGTGATGTCCTGTTCATTAGTTTCCTACTCATTAGTATGACCAGTACTTTTTAAAAAGGGATTTTTTAAAAAGTTGACTTAATTTCAAAATGTGTGCTGTATCATGTCTCTCTATATTGCATTTTGGTTGTCATTAAAAAAAAATCACATCTTTGCAATAGACATTTTTGCACCAACCATGTTCACAGCTACTTTACCCTATAGCTGTGGATAAACTTAAGATAGCATGGGCTTGTAAGAACAAAGTATCAAATAATGCTTAGGGTTAGCTGAAACAATCAGCACCACAATGAGAGTCAACAGATTTGTCTTCAGACACCTGATAGGTTGAACTATGAGTGCTTGACTGGTTGTAACAAAAACCTGTACCACCCCTGCCCTTTGAGGACAGAGTTGAGTACCCCTGCCCTAAGGCCAACTGTGCAATACTCAAGTATTAAAATCACTTGTTTTTATTATAATAGTACAGCAATGTTTTACAGATTTTTTTTTTAACTGACCACGTTTCAAATGTCCAGATATATTTAAATACATGGAGGATCCTGAACTTTAGATGGAGTACTTGTACCTGTAATAACTTCACTTTTACTGTCCCAACATCATCACTGACTGTTTTACGAAAACAAAGCTGGATCTTCGACAGGAACCAAAACTCTTTGAGTCTGCATCATCGGCTGAACCAAGATGGTCTTTTCCTGGGCAGCTCCACAATCCTCTTGTCTTTGTCTTGTTCATTTGGTGTCTCGCCATCATAGAAGACAACAGTCTCCACTGATGGGGCCCTGAGAGGACCTCCTTCCATTTCCTTGATCTTCGTCCGAATCTCAATCGTCTCCTTGCACACTTTTGCATAACAGAAGCCACACAAGACGTGTTTCTGCTTCAGGTGGCCACACTCTGGACATGGCTCAATGTTTGTCTGAGGGACAGAGAAGAAGCTGTTTGAATCAACCCATTTTACTCTGGTCGACGTAAATGTGCCTGGCGGATCACCTGAAGTTTTAGCAGTTTACTTTCAGCTCTCCTCCTGGTTCTGTTGACCTCTATGGTTCGTCTCTTCTTCGGCGCCGCCATCCACATGATGCTGTCAAGCAGTCCCTGAGGCTGCTCGTGAGTGGGAGGCAGGAGGCTGGGACCCGTAATAGCCAGGGCTGGAACTGCACACATGGTTTAGTGATTAAAAACGATTCAACAAAGTGGCATTCTAGTAGAGCGAAGACACGAGTTGACACGAGGTTCAAACGAAGACGTTAAGCAGTGAACAGGTGACAGTGCGCAGCAGACAAACTAGCATGCTAATGGAGTTGACACTCACCCAATTGCCTGTCAAGCCCAGCCGACTGGAAAAGTCTGCTCTCAATATGGAGCAAAGAGCGTCTAAGGGTTTGGACTATTGCAGCTAAATTCATCATCTCATCGGTGTACACGACTTCTTCCCTCTTTCACAAACCCACGGTCATGTGTGTCATTAAACGGCGACGAAACTTCTTCTGCGCTACAAGCTTGTCGACTATGAACCTTTTCTGTGTATTGTTGCCATCTAGCGGTCAACAGTGATGGTACACTCTAGATTATATTACTCTCTATAATCATAAGATTGAGGACCTGCAATATTGGATCTATGCGTTAATGTTCATTGAAACCCAATTTACGATATAATGCAACATCAATGCGTCAATAAACTCACATTCATGACTGTTTACACTATTGATGACTTTTCTATAGAGTGTTTTTAGCGGTAGATTAATCTGTTCAGATGGTTATACGAAAATATCTTCATATATTTAAGTATTTCTGTCGAATAATCCATTATCTTCCGCAATCACCTATCGGACACATTTGTTCTGCCTAAGATCAACATTTTTGTCAGCCACCACAATGACAACAGTTATTGCCATATGGGGGCAGTATTTTTGTCGAAGTTGTCTTTAACCCCTCGGACCTCACAGTGTGCGCGAAGAAGAAGACCTCGAACAAGATGGCGGAACGCGGCTACAGTTTCTCGCTTACCACATTTAGGTAAACTTTATCAATGTATCGATAAAATTAATGAATCAACATGCATGTAAAGTAGTAAACCATGGTCGATGGGCTTAGCCAAGTGTTTTAATATAGCCAGTCTTTAATGTTTTGTGAAGAACGGTTGTATTTGTTCTCATTGTTGCTGATGCACTGTCATCCTGGGGATGAATCGGCTAATATGAGCCGCTAGCATGCCGGCTAAACGATTCAGTGAATAATCCGTTTGCTATTTAAAAGTCGGCTTTTTTTTCCTTATAATTATGGTAAGTATACGGAGGGGAAAAACAACCGAGAGGTTTATGGATTTTTCGTGCGTTCCTATGATACAAAGCACTTGACGATTTTGCTTTCGGTTTCTCATACACGACAGTTCCTCACAAAGCGTCGCAGATACGTTAACGTTGGCACTCTTTTTTTTGGAAATATTCGTGTACTTTCCCAGTGTAATGGCAGTGTATTACCTCTTTCTATTGCAGTCCCTCTGGTAAACTGGTCCAGATTGAATATGCACTGGCTGCAGTAGCGGCAGGAGCCCCGTCAGTGGGCATCAAAGGTGAAGAGTCACGTCCAGTGTATTTTTAAATACTGTTATTTACTGTACTTTTTTTCAGCATTATTCTTAAATACCTGTTATTTATTAAGAAATGATTCATCTATCAATGTTTACTGTTCTGTTTTAATGACTTTTTTTGTTAACCATGTGGTTATTTAGGTGCATATTCAACAACCTTCAATTGAATTAAATACCACGATGAGTCCTTGATATGACCTCTTTTTTGATGTCATTTAGTTTTAGTCTTTTCTTGAACTTATCCCGATAATTGTGTTTTTGAAGTTTGATTGTGACCTGACAAATGGTTGGAGCAAAGTAAGTTAACGTTTGTGTGTTTCTCATCAGCTTCCAATGGAGTTGTCTTGGCAACAGAGAAGAAACAGAAGTCTATTCTGTATGATGAGCAGAGTGTTCATAAAGTGGAACCCATCACAAAACACATCGGCATGGTGTACAGTGGCATGGGCCCTGATTACAGGTGGGTTTTATCTGACTATTTAGCTTTTATGGTTGGACCACTTCACATTACACAATACAAGAAGCTTCACTCAACGCTGTCAAATGATGAAAAAAGTCTAAAAAAAATCAAGAAGAGTTTTGTCATTTTTTCATAACATTGTTTCTTTTGCACAACATGTTTTTATTGAGTTTTTTTTTTTTTTTTTACATTTTATCTAGTACACATAGACACCCAGGAAACAAAAACCTGTTGGCCAGAAAAAGGCAAATACTAACATGTATAAACGAAAAGAACAAAAAACAAAGAAACAAACAAAATAAAGTGGGTATTTGTGAAAAGGGTATACTTTCCGGTTTCCTTCATCAATGAAGAATTGTTTGTGTCCATTTTATTTTGAATTATTCACGCCCCATATATTTCAGAAAGGGGTTCCATATATCCTCAATTATTTTTGTCTTTCACCATCTGTGATTGTTTTTCTTTTCCCACATTAGTAAAAGCTCGATCAGTCTTTGCAACCACTGAGCCTTGCTTGTCCAGTCATACTCTTCCATGTCACTCCTATATATTTCTTGGCTTTTGAAAAAACATGGCTTCATAAAATGAATTTCACTTTTGAACTAGTTTTCTGGATAAATATAAACCCAACATACATTGTTTGGGTTCACATTGTATTTTGATTAATATAACTCTTTCTATATGTCTGTTTTAAAATTAAAGGAGTAACTTGTGCGGTCTCAAAGTGTCTTTCCTTCCTACAAAATATCCAATTCTGTCAGTTGTACAGAATGTTTCGGACGTCTGCCCCATCTGGTAAAGGGAATGTAGTTAATCCTGCTGTATTCATATGTAGTTATATAGGCCTTTGTGTTGATCTGGAATCAGGTTAATAATACCAGTCAAACGTGACTTATTTACTATCCAATATGTAGAAAAGCATTACACACTACATTTGTCTTTTAATAAAATCCCACCAGAATTGATTTCAGCTGGGTAGTCTTTATTAGGAGTTGGTTTATCTGCTGAGTTACTTGGATTAAAATGTTAATAGATCTCTTTCCCCTCGCAGGGTCTTAGTCCGACGAGCAAGGAAGCTGGCACAACAGTACTTCCTGGTGTATCAAGAACCTATCCCTACAGGCCAGCTTGTCCAGAGAGTGGCCTCGGTCATGCAGGAGTACACACAGTCTGGGTGTGTCCTGAAGAAAATAATACAGATGTTGCCATATTTGGTATAATATAAAGTATGCAATGTATTTGTTTCTGCTTTTAGGGGTGTGCGTCCTTTTGGGGTGTCATTGCTGATAGCTGGATGGGATGAAGACCAGCCCTACTTGTTCCAATCTGATCCTTCTGTATGTTATTTTGATTTACTAAGACCTCTGACATATTTGTTAAAATTCAAATCCAAACTTTTATATTTATATGCTGCTTTTGTTCAGTCTGATTTCTGACTGTCATACTTTTTGTTGTAGGGTGCATATTTTGCATGGAAAGCCACTGCCATGGGAAAGAACTATGTCAATGGAAAGACATTCCTCGAGAAAAGGTACAGTTCTGCAACGCTACTTCAAGGTTTGAACATTGATTCGTAAATGTATGTATTCTAAACATTTGTTTCTCAGGTATAACAATGATCTCGAATTGGAAGATGCCATTCACACAGCCATCCTGACATTGAAGGTATTTTCATGCAAAAGAAAATATGTAGTCTAATTCGGCTTTTCCTCATGACGGTCTTCGGCTTTCAGGAGAGCTTTGAAGGTCAGATGACGGAAGAAAACATCGAGGTGGGAATCTGCAATGAGGCCGGCTTTAAAAGACTGACCCCTGCAGAGGTGAAAGACTACCTGGCTGCCATTGCATGATGGGACTCACCATGTGATTTCACTCAGGCCACAGTAAACTTTATAAATTACAGCTCATTAGTCAACTTAATTCACATTTTTGTATTCATAAAGTTCTAAACTGGTGTGGTTGTTCATCACCTGCAACTGCATTATTCCAACGTGTGGTGTCCTTGTTCATGAGGTGACAGCTTGTCACAGCATATTTGGTATAGCAAATGATCATATAACTAATTGGATTTGTGCATATGGATTCGCTCTGTGTATTGTTTGCCTTTTCTATCCCAAGGGTTGGCTACTGTGCTGACAATAAATTGCTCTGGTTAAAAACTCCATGGTTCAGTCCCATTTTCCTGCTCTAATGCTAGTTGTTAAGTACGCAAGAGTCAGGCCTCTTCAACAACACTGGTGCCTGGTTGAGATCTTGCTGATATCACTATGGAATAGCTTTGCAATATATATATTTTTCAGATTGGAAGCAATTTTAGAGTTTGTATTTTCACCTCCTGCATCTTATCCAAAATAAATGATTATGAGATCACCATGGCTGTATTGCGTTATTACGTCTTTTATGTCGTTACTGCAGTATATAAGGTTGTTATTCATTTGAACGTCAGTTGCAGCCCTCAGTGTTTGTTGAGAGTGAGCGCGCGCCGGAACGTAAGCCTTTTTACGTCAAACTGAATCCCTCCGCCAGTGTTATTGAACGACTACACGCGTCTCACCATGGCTTTGTTTACAACTCTTTTCCTACTTGATGTATTCGTGCTTGATGTTTTTTGTGTAATCTAGACCAGACACAAAGTTGCGTTTTAATTTCTACCCGAGATCTATTTTTCCGAGCGGCAGCGAGCGAGCAACATCAGATCCGGCTGTGACGTTTGTGGCGCCAGAAATCAAGGGTTCAGAGAAGGCTGAGCTCCTCAGCTGTCGGTTAGTTTTGGTGCTTCTGTCGGCGACACGGCGAGTGATTTGATGCCTTCAGGAGGCACGGGTGCTCGCATATAAGGCCACTGTGGGGACAACATGGTGATACTACGCAGCAGTGGCGGTGTCGGAGCCGAACCAGTGGAGTTGGACACTAGCTCGGAGTTTCTGTCGCTGCTTCCCGCGTCGCAGAGAAAGTCCAGCCGGCTGACGCGCGCCTCCCGCTCCCTGGACTATGGCTTCAGCAGTCCGGAAAACGACACTATAAACGTGAGCTTAGACGAACAACTTGCTGAGCAAACACGCTCGTGAACACATTAGTCTAACTTGCCGTGGTAGTTTTGCTAGCCTGCTATGCTAACACTCCGCTAACGGATGAGTTAATCACTGACAGATAATCGCCCGTAGCATCCAAACATTTGGACAGAGATATTGGAAATTAATATGCAACAACCACTGTTTACTAGCTAGCACATACCTTTAATTGGAAACAAGTCAATCTTAGGTGCTTTTATAATTATTTGGGGTTAATATTTTAAGATTATTGACATCTAATAATAGTAAATAAAAGTAAATACAATGTAATTCCTTTCATACTACAAGTGCGTGTACGTCAACCTATTACAATGGCAAAATAGGTTTCTAGAGTCAGTATCTTAAGTGTGATTAAAACCCGTTCTTAAGCGTATTCTAATGTATTTTACTAGATGATTCATGAGCTGCATGCCCTCACTGATAGAACTATACTGCAGTCTCTTGTTTGTGACTTATGTATGTGATTTAAATGACCAAACATTATGTGACTGACAGGGCCACGCTGACATGAAGTCAAATGAGGGAAGTAGATCCAGAAGGACCAGAGGGCAGAGGGTTAAAATGGACGACTCCTTCGCAAACCTGGAATCAAACACCACACCTGTGACTGATGATACGACTGGAGGCTCCTGTATCAGGTGGTTACCACAGGGCTTATTAATTTTGCATGGATATGTATTCTTTTGATGTTTCTCCACCAGTTACAAATGATCTTGTCTTACCTTTTTTTCATTTCAGGAAATCCTCCCGACTGCAGAGGGATGGGAAGTCATCAAATAAGTTGGAAGCAGGTAAGTTGTCTAAGGGCTGCATAGTGACGACATTTATATGTGTTGGTGTTTTTGGCTTTTACTGAGTGTTTGGATTGACAAAGATGTTCCAGATGAAGTTGAGGGATCTTCAACTCCAAAAAGGAGCCACTTTAACCTTCAGAGTCGGGTCGATGAAGACGATGACGATGAGGACCGCTCGGTGCGTCGCAGTTCCAGAATTACGAGATACAAACTGGATTCCAGAAATCAGTCTGTGCTGTATGATCGACTCATTACAAAGTGAGTCTTTGTTTCTGAAATAGATGATCGGATTCACAGTTTCCTGTTTTGTGGTACTCTTTGAGATGATGAGCATGTAATTAAAATAAAAAAATAACTTTTTTGCTGCCGTTTAGCACTGCTGAGGCAGTCCTTCAAAAAATGGATGACATGGAAAAGATGCGGCGCAGGCTGAGGAACAGAGACACCAATCAAGAGGTGAACGAAATGATCAGCTGAATTTGGACATCGCTGTGTTCAGACCAATTAGGTTGTATCTTGAATTGCATTTCTCAATTGTGTTTTGGTCCCCCTTTTTTAAATAGATGGGTGTGTACACAAGAGGACCATTAAAAAGATCGCTGAGGTCCAATGTGGAAAGAAAAGTCGAAGAAAAGGGGGAGCAAGGTAAAATCTTTACATCACACTGTCAATATTTTTACTTTTATTTTCTTCAGGTAAAAGGAAGTCTTAATTGATCCTGCAACATCAATACACATATTTTGCTTAACAAGCTGTTGTTTTTGGTGGTGCACTGTCTTTAATAAAAAACTATTTACATTAGAGACACGTGGTCCTCATATTATCGTCATCAATTCTATATGAAGTGCCTCACAATGAAAACGGATGTCTGAACTGAAGGATGTTCTTGTTTTTGCAAGAAAAATGAGAACTATATAAAAAAGGAAAACAAACAGCAGCATACTTTTTTGACATCCTAGCTTCAGCTGACTAAATCAAACCCATCTCTTTGACTCCTGTCAACTTGCTTTTTATTGTGAATTTGTTTGTCTTGAACTGTCTAAAAATGTCACTTTTGTGTTCCAACTCCAGTGGCAGATGAGGAAGATAATGAAGATGAGGAAGAAGAGGAAGAAGGGGAAGATGATGAGGAAGAGGAGGAGGAAGAAGAGGAGGAAGAAGAGGATGAAGATGGCGAGGACGAGGACGAGGACGAGGAAGAAGAAAACCAAAGGCGTTACCACTTCAGACAGAGGAAGACAGTTGTTCGCTACCAGGCTCCGCAGGAAGGTATTGAAACATATCAATACATTTCCATGAGTTAAACATCAGCAAGAGTGCCAGGAAATGGTTTCTGCAAAAATACTTAAATATGTATTTTCATTGTTTGGTTTCAGAACCCAGAGAGACTAGAAAGCGTGGCATATACTTCAAACACTCACACTCATCCCCCGCCAGGTTCAGATTCAGTTCCAGGGCCCCCAGGAGCCCGTACAGTTTAAGAACCAGCAGGTTGGCACAGCACAACACACACACACACACACACACACACACACACACACACACACACACACACACACACACACACACACACACACACACACACACACACACACACACACACACACACACACACACACACACACACACACACAGTGTGCTGACATTGTCCTGCACACAAAGTTAAAGTGATCTAAATGGTTAACTGTTTTGTTTCAACAACAATTTGTCTTGTTCTTTCAAGAATGACTAACAATACTGCATGAATATTCTATCCTCATTCCTTTTTTCTTCCAATCTGCCACATTCAGGAGTAGTTCAAATAGGTAAGCGCTCTGCTTCCTTATCCTCTTGTGTCATGTTCACATCTCTGCTCTTTTTCACTTCAAACTTAACTAATGCCACAAAATAATGAGGCGTTGAAAGAGATCATGAAATATAAAACAAATTGAGAGTCACGGTGTATGATTCATGGTGTATTATTTATTCTCTAGGCCTGTATTATTAGTAGAAATCATAAAGATGAAATTTAGGGGTTCACATTTGTGTCCTGTTGGCCCACACAGGAGGCGACACGCCATTCACAGTAGCGACTCCACATCATCATCTTCAGATGACGAGCAGTTCCAGAGGAGGAGAAGTAAGAGTCACAGTCGATCGGTGAACAGGTGAGAGCATTCATCTGTACAGTAGCAGAGCTTCATGTGCAGTCGAGACCATGAAGAGGATGAAGAGGAGGTAGCCTGACATAACTGATCTGATGTGGCTTCATTTATGCTTCAGGTGTCTTCCTATGAATCTACTAAAAGAGGACCTGCTGGGAATCCACAAGGACAGAATGAAAATAGGAGCGAGTCTTGCTGACGTGGATCCAATGCAGATAGACAAGACTGTAAGTCCCCGATTCCTGTAACAATTTCTTTAAAGAACATGCAGACTAGCTGTTGCACCACATATTTAAAGGGTGTAATGAGTTAATTGAATCTGTTAATAAAGTTTTGTGATTTCAGGTGCGATTTGACAGCATTGGAGGCCTGAGTAGACACATTTCAGCATTGAAGGAAATGGTGGTCTTTCCTCTTCTTTACCCAGAAGTCTTCGAGAGGTTCAAGATGCAACCACCAAGGTGAAATGAAAACTTGGTCTCATACTACTAAGAACTACTGAGTTTTTTTCTCTCGTGAATTTGTTTATATGCTACAAGAACTTTTGTAGATTTAAAAGTTAACAGTGTTTCAGCCTCATAATGGCCATTTGGGTGATGAGGACCTTAGGACTTTTTGTCTGTATTTTTGTATAATTTGTTTTACACTTTTATCAAAAGAAAAGGTTCAAACTTAACATGTAAACATAATGCGGAAAAAAACGGTGACAAAATAAGTCGTTGACTAAGACTATGATCTTGCACACTAAATGTTTTTGTGGCTTTATTCTACCTTCAGGGGTTGTTTATTCTATGGACCTCCGGGAACAGGGAAGACCCTGGTCGCCAGAGCGCTGGCCAATGAGTGCAGTTCTGATGAGAAGAAGGTCTCTTTCTTCATGAGGAAAGGAGCTGACTGCCTCAGCAAATGGGTGGGAGAATCTGAGAGGCAGCTCCGCCTGTTGTTTGATCAGGTAGTCTGTTGTACCGAAACACATTTTTGAATTCATTTGAACTGCCATTTATTTTAGGCCATAAAGAAGTTTTTGGTCCAAATTACAAGTGTCCTGATGTGCTCCTAGGCGTACCAGATGCGTCCCTCCATCATCTTCTTCGATGAGATTGATGGTCTGGCTCCAGTGAGGTCCAGTCGGCAGGACCAGATCCATAGGTGGGCCCTGCTGAACTCTCTGCAGAGTTAAACAACATATTCATTGTCACTCAACGCTCCAGTCCGATTTATTTATTTATTTTCTTAATGTGCATTGGTAGTTGAACATCACTTCAGTTGAGTCTTTCCTAACGTCAGTGGTTCCATCCTTGTAGATATTTTTTTTGGCAGTGGAGCGAACAAATGCCTGAAACCAAAATGCATTTAATCTACTCATCTATTAGAAAGGGTGGGTTGACGCTCTGTGTATGTCGTCGTATAGATAACATTCCCATATAAATGTCTTAACAGACAATATAGCCGTATTAATTAACCCGCCTACTTTCATTTTTAAAGAATGCAACATTCAACACTGTTAAAACAGCATTGTATAGGATAGCTGTATTCATCTATCCATCAACTCTGCGTGTGAAAGATGGCTAAAATGCCCATTTCATTAGTGCTCTAATTCCTCCAACAATATCAAGCACAGGTAAGTATGACATAGAAAAACTGCTTTTGTTCTTGATCTGGTGGAAACCCCAATGTGTTACTCTATAAATGGTTGTGGGTATGAGAACTAAAAGATGCCATCCAGTTCCTTATTCAATTATTGTCTGTGCCTATTTAAAAACTGTTTTTATCCCTGCTTCTGTAGCTCTATCGTGTCCACTCTCTTGGCTCTCATGGATGGATTAGATAGCAGAGGAGAGGTTGTGGTGATTGGAGCTACAAACAGACTGGACTCCATTGATCCAGCTCTCAGGAGACCGGGACGATTTGACAGGGAGTTCCTCTTTGGTTTACCTGACCGAGAGGTGAGTTTAAAAATTCTGAAACCATTGTGTCGTTAAACATACTTTGTGTCTGGTGGTTTTACTCTTTTAAAACCTTTTAGTCACAGAAGGTTTTGTTTCAAAAATACATGATGCACACTAAGTTCAGTTTCATCAGTTCTGATAAATTTACGCTGCAGGCGAGGAAGGACATATTGAAGATTCACACTCGACTGTGGAGCCCACAGCCCTCCGATGGATTTCTGGAAGAGCTTGCAGACAAATGTGTCGGTATGGCTGATCCACTTTTCCTGTGTGTCTAATGCTCTTGCACATTGTAATCTGACTGTAGTATCTCAGTAGTTGTTGCGTTAAAGGTGAACAGTAGATGGCAGTACTGTAGCTCTGGATTAAAACAAAATCATAGCTGCAAATGTCAGTGTATTCCTTATTCCTTAGTCCGCCAAAGTTTTACAGCAAAAGATGGTTTCACACAGAGGCTATTCTCAAAAAGATGTTATTAAGGTCCGTATTGAATTATAAAATTTAGGCGACAATGACAGTTGGCCCATATGAAGGAAATCATGATAAAGTGAACTGAAACAGTTAAAATCAAGAGGCTCAATTCAGCCTCAAAATGTATTTAATCTGACTGTTGATGTTGGTTTAGGTTACTGCGGCGCAGACATTAAGGCGGTGTGTTCAGAGGCTGCCCTTTGTGCTCTTCGTCGTCGCTATCCTCAAATCTACTCCTCATCCCAGAAACTTGTGCTCGATGTCAATTCTATCGCCATCACACACAGAGACTTCATGTCAGCCATGTCAAAGATGGTTCCTGCAGCGCAAAGGTATGACAATCTTCCTTTCCCACGAACAAATAACTGGATTGTGTATTAAAAAAAAAGTTTCCCACCAGAGCTGTTGTTTCACCGGCCAAAGCTTTAATTCCTGCCATTCGTCCGTTGATGTATGCTGCCCTTCAAAACATCCTCCAGACCGTCAGCAGAGTATTCCCACATGCTGAGCTGGGTTTGAAGAGAAAGAGAGATCAAGGTACAGAAGGCTTGTTGTACTTCAATTTGTACTATACCCCTCCCAGAATTAAGGACACAAAGATCTGTTTCTCTGTGCTTACATCCTTGGTTACATCCATATCTTTTTTG
Organism: Synchiropus splendidus; assembly: GCF_027744825.2. Taxonomy (NCBI): domain Eukaryota; kingdom Metazoa; phylum Chordata; class Actinopteri; order Syngnathiformes; family Callionymidae; genus Synchiropus; species Synchiropus splendidus. The sequence continues at coordinate 14,854,935 of NC_071345.1, read as the reverse complement.
TGTTTTCAATGGACCTCCCGACTGACATTTTTAGTTCATCCCCTTCCGTTGTCCGATGACGACCTGATTTTCAGTGAAGATGAGGTGGACTGCACTGCCCCCAATTCACCACTCAAAATGCAGACGGCTAAAGGAACACTGGACTTCAACAGGTTTGTGTGCCATTGAATACTGAAATTTGAGTTTATACTTCAATGGACCTCAGTCCTTCTAATGCGTCTGAATTGAAGAAGGCGAGGAATGAATTGACTGAAGTTAAAAATCGATCTGTTCGACTGCTATTTTAAGTATTTATTTCCCCATTGACCCAGATTCTTCAATATCAACAAGGCAAGCCCTTTTCAAGTCACCAAGAAAAGTTTTATCCCTCTTTGCATCTGTCTTTGGGTAGGAGTGTGACAAGTCAGCCAACATCTTACCGCCCCAGACTGCTGTTGGTGGGTCGACCTGGATCAGGGCAAAGCTCTCACTTGGCCCCCGCTGTGCTTCATGCTCTGGAAAAGTTCACAGTGTACACTCTTGACATAGCTGTGTTGTTTGGAGCCAGTGCGACTGCACCAGAGGAGACCTGTGCCCAGGTTAGTCAAATATCAATGTAGCAAACTAGCTGCAAATTTATTGATCCCATCCAATGAGTTGTTTATTGGATGGGTTTCATGTCGTTGTTATTCAACATGTTCTAAAGCAGCCTTGTCAAATTCAGTGTGTCCGTTCCAGTGGACCACACTGGCCAAAATGGCTGCCACATAAAGTGTAGCTCATGGGCCTCGCATCCTTCAATGATGGATATTGGGGATAGAAATGTGCTACTCACAAATGTGATTGTCACAGGAAAAAATATCAACAATTTAAGGATGCAGATAGCTGTGCATTCTGGCTTTACTGGCAGTAAAGAATCTAGTTTAAGTTCAAGTTTTCTGTATTTATTTATCATGATATTATTCTGTTAACATTTGTGCTCTGCAGATATTTGTCGAAGCAAAGCGGACCTCTCCGAGTATTCTGTACGTCCCACATATTGGACAGTGGTGGGAAACAGTTGGCCCAGCGATGAAAGCCACATTCCTCAGCTTACTAGGCTCCATCCCTGCCTTCGCTCCTATCCTGCTGCTTGCCACGTGTAACTTCCAGTATTCCCACCTCAGTCTAGAGGTATGCATTACACTATTAAAACTGAACTAATAAGACTTAAGGTCTTCATTCACTATTTTTGTATTTTTTTTCTTTCCCAGATTCAGGAACTGTTCAGAATTGAATACGGGGAGGTTTTCCAGGTTCCTGTTCCCACCAGCAGAGAGAGAAGAAACTTTTTTGAGGACTTGATTTTGAACCAGGCTGCCAGAGCTCCACCATCCAGGAAGAAAGCTGGTGAGAAATCAATGTTTATACACATTTTTTTTTCTTATTGATGAGTTATGGTTCTTGCCTAGGTATCTATGTTTTCAACATCTCTGAGGCTTATCTCCCATTGTATGTTGAAGTATTGCATGGTTGAAGTGTGAATTGTCTCCTAATGCAGTGCTCCACGCTCTGGAGGTGCTTCCTGTTGCTCCTCCTCCGGTGCCTCCGAAGCTGACTGAACAAGAGACCAAACGTTTAGAGGAACAAGAGGAAGACACCCTCCGAGAACTTCGCCTTTTCCTCCGTGACGTCACTAACCGTCTGTCCCAAGATAAGCGCTTCAAAGCCTTCACCAAGCCTGTGGATTTAGAAGAGGTACGAGATCATCCCAGACCTGTGATAATATCACAGAGCAGACAATGCGAAAAGGTCATGCTCAAAACACAAATGGCGAGATATACTGACGTCTAGACATGTTTCTTATTTAAGGTTCCAGATTACGCCGAGGTGATCATGAAGCCCATGGACCTGTCCACTGTCCTCTCTAAGATTGACCGGCATCAGTATATGACGGTCAAAGAGTTTCTTGAAGACGTGGATCTTATTTGGAAGAATGCTCTTGAATACAACCCGGACCGGGACCCCTCAGGTACCACAGTTCTTTTTTTGACATGTATGTTTTTTTGGTTTGCTGTTTGAGTGAGTGTACTGTAAATAAAAGAGATGATTCTTCTCAAAATGTAGAGATGCCTTTGTGTTTTTTCCCTTTCAGACCGTCAGATTCGCCACCGAGCATGTGCCCTTAAGGACACTGTCCACGCCATTATTAAAACAGAACTTGATGAAAACTTTGAGAAGATTTGCCAGGAGATGAAGGTTTCTCGCGGCCGGAGAGGTAAGTCTTGACTATCTATCCAGATGTCGAGCCAGTCAAAAACAATCTGCATCTAATTGATGCTTTATTGAAGCCTCTTGTTCTACCAACTTTTGTGTTCTTCTAGGCTGCGCGACTGCGCTTCAGGCACCGACCTTCTACAATGTACTACCGAAACAGCCCAAATCTCCAGCAGAGGTCAAGGTCGCTGCAGTGACCCCACAAAGGGACCCGACTACTTCCACAGCTGCACTCACTCCTAATACATCTGCTGCTAGTGTGACAACACCCAAGAGCTCAAGTGAGATTTTGATCTTTGGGTAATCTGAACGATAAAATCTACGCCAGAAATAAGAATAGATTCCTTTTTCCACAGCCCAGAAGAAGAGACGCCGTAAGGGACGCTGGTCTTCTGGCATTTATGCAAAGAAGAAGCACTCCTTGTCTCCTCATGTATCCAGGGATGAGGTTCTTGTAGATTCTGAAGAGGGAGATAAGGATGGTGAACAGGAGAATGACAAAACAGGGGAAATAGATAATGATGACGGGAAGGAAGGAGAAGGTCCAGAGCTGGTAGATGATGTAGAAGCAGGCTCAGCATTGACTGAGAAAGGCTCCAATTCCTCCAATTTATTAGCGTCCAATAATCCGGCGGATGCTCTGGAACTAAAAAAACACTCAGACCAACTGAAAGAGATTGGGGAGGACAAGACTGTCCACGATGAAGAGGATCCTGACAAGGATGTCCATGAAGGAGTGCCTGGTGAAACCTGCGGTCAAGAACCTTCAAAAGCTTGCTCTGAGAAAAGTCTCATTGATGATGAGCAAAAGTTCCCTGGAGAGCAGAGGAAAAGTGTTGAGGAGATGGAGGTGGAAGCGACAGCAGCAGACCAATGTGAAGCTGCTCACGACACCAGCACAGGTTTTTATTCTCAATCCATTAAAGAAGAACGTGTCTGCCTTTTTAATCCAAGGACTATTGCAGAGGTTTAGTTTTTCTTTAAATGTAGAGATGTTTTTAATAAATGAATAGTCAATATTGGTCTATCAGATATTTGGAGACTGTTTTGGAACACTCAGTGCAGTCTCCAGGCCATGAGCTCCCGCAAAAATGTACCGCTGAATTAAACTATGACACTTTTCTCAGGTTTTTTTCCCCCTCTTTTCAGAGCGAAATGTGAGGCGCATGACTCGTTCTTTGAAGAATGCCGTACAGCAGCAGCAGATGATCAACATGGACAGGGCTTTGCAGATATTGGACCAAGAAACTCCCCCTCTGGTTGTAGACAAAGAAAGATTAAAGGTTTGTGCTGCTCAGCAGAGTCTTGTTAGATGGAACTGCCCCCCCGAGAAATCATTCCATTGTTTTTAATTTTAGGGGCTCTTGGAGAAGGTGGTGATCAAAACAGATGGATACGAAGTCTTCAAACTAGAGAAACTCTATGCGCTGATCTGCCAGAGCATCTATAGACACAGAGGGGACTATGACAAAACAGCACTAATACAGGTTTGTATGTGTTTGAATAGTTCAGTGCTTGAAGTACTGTTCAACCTTTTTTTTTTATGTAAATAACATATTACATACTTTCTACTTGCCATTTTGTGATCTGACCCTAAGGGTGGGTTATTTGGGGTGAGCACACAAAGAAAAAGGTTCAAATTCATGAATGATTCTGTTGGCCTGCTCTGTCAGTTGTCCTATACCATTGGTCGGGACTTTCGGTGACAGATGACACCATATTTGGACCATTGGAATATTCCCTTTTCTCTCTTTTGCTCAATGCATATAAGCAAAATATAATTTAAAGTTCATATTCTGAAAATAAACATTTTTTCTGTTGTTGCTGTCCACACTAGAAAGCAATGTTGGCTAGTTTTGAGACCAACTGTACAACTATAGCCTTTTTATGCTAGCGAAATCCTTGTTTCAGTCCATCATAATTGTGTTCATTTTTAGAGATGTGCAAATTTATATTTATTCATGCCTTTACAATTTTCCTATGTTATTTAAAGTGAATCTTGGGTGACGCCGTCTCATGGTTTTTTTTTTCAATGATCTTTGTGTTTTTCTTCAGGAACTGGAACTAGAGGTCGATGACTTCTGTTGATTTTCTCTCAAGTTCTTCCTGATGCAGGATTCAAGGAGCTCTGCCTCAGCTCCGTAAATGTTTAAATGTATTGTTCAGTTTGTAGAATTTTCCAGGCACTTGTTATTAATTGTCATGAATTGAGTCTTTGTATTTTCCTATATTTAAATAAATCCTGTTACTTAATAATCAGGAGTCTGTGTGTGACTTTGGGGTCCAGCCTTAAAACCGCATGTCAGTATTGTTTCTCAATATGTACGTTATAAAATATAGTGTCGATTGACAGGTCTCTGAAAAACACGTTTGTGGAAACGCCTACTTCTGTTTGAGCTGTGGAAGATCAGGGAAATGGTGTGTAAAAAATGACCATATATATATATTTTTTAAATTTATATATATATATATATATATATATATATATATATATATATATATATATATATATATATATATATATATATATATATATATTTTTTTTTTTTTTTTTAATGATATTGCAATTTCATATCAAAAGTGTTTTCACCAGCCAACGATTTTGGCTCTTGAATAACGGAATGATAAGCTTAGAATGACAAGTCGTTTCTGTGAATTGGGGTCTTACATGTGACGGAAAGTAAAATGGACATTACTCTGGCTAAGTTCGAGCTTACTGAAAATAATAATAATAATAATAAAATAATTCAAGGGCGATTACTTCTAGAGAATCAGTGTTGGTTCTTGATCGCTATTACAATCCATTGCAGTATATTTATTATCAATGTTTGCCAAAGCAAATGCGCTTTGTTCACATATTTCAGTACGATAGTTCACTAAATCCAGCTGTTTGTGGTTATATAACAATATTCCTGCATCCTGACGTGAAGGCTAAACTAGCATTAAATCATGTTCGCAGCTGCTCAACCCTCAAACCGAGCGATAATGTGGCCTCAAATAAAAACCTCGTTAGCCACTACGAGAAGGTGGAGAACTCGAAAAGCAGCTCGCAGCTTCTGGCAGCGCTGGGTGTTTGCCGTGTCAGGTTTAGGTTAGTGCTGGAGGAGCTGCTGGGTCATGTAAGGACACGGGCTGCCCGGGAAGTTTATAGCCTCCCAAACACGCTCGTAGACTCAACGGTTTTTGGCGCACTGTGTTTTAAATACAAACGCGGAGGCCAGCTACGCTTCAACTCTCCATATTCGCTCGTTTTTTGTGCTGTTTTAGGTGTTTAGTTAGCCGCCAGAGTCGCCGCGGAATGACGTCAGGACGTATCACAGAATGAGGACGCTGTTTGATCATTATAAAAAAAATCAGCCATAAAAAAAAAATCTGAATTAGGTCAGGGAAGTGATACAATGGCCGTAACTGGGGTTCTTGTAGTAGCGCCACTGTGAGACGCGCAGGCCGGGGCGTGGAGCAACCTGTCAGGGAGAGGAGCGAGCGTGTGTCCCGGTGATTGTAGCATCTACAGACCGAGCTGCAGCCCTCAAACCGGTTCGCTGGGAGCCACAAGAAGCGCCGGGGCTTCATGCTCAGCCGCCGCTCGGACACCACCGCAGCCGGGAGCCGGGATATTCCAGCCTCACCAGATTTGGGAGCAGCAGCAGCGCGTTCATGAGTGCAGTTCCAGTAAGTTGAGCAGCAGACATGATCAATAATGTCCGGCTCGGCTAACACTAGCAGCACACTCATGCTACATGCCTCATTAACATGCCATTGTGTGTGTGTGTGTGTGTGTGTTCATTTTGAACGTGCGATTCATGCCTCGCCATTCCACCGTCTTATCACTTCACAGCCCAGTGTTGTGATTCAGCATTTAGAACCTGAGCCACGCTAGAGCTCGTGCTTGTTATTGTTGTTTGGGACTGTAGTCCTTACACTGCTGTTATTGTTGCACATTATATAATATAGAACAGTGACTGCGTGCTGTCTTGTTAATCGTTGCTTGTTATATAAACACACAGCAGGGGCTTTGTCAACCATCTGTCAATCACTTCTGACCCCTTTTTTCCATGGCAACATTACCTGGAGAACTATGTGTAGTATTCCCAGTTATCAGAGTGATATCGACCTGAACTGAATCATGAACTGTTGGTCATAACAAGATAAAGTACTGTGTACTAGCCAGCTGGTTGGCACCACCCAACTAGTTCAAATCGGAGTCAAGGTATTCAAGGGAGACTCAGAGTAGAGCCTCTGTTCGCCGGGGATGGATGTGACAATGAATACAGTGGCAGCGACGAGAACAGAAAATGTAATAATACAAACGGTAAAACCATATATGCTACAGGGGAAATTATTCCGAGCGCAGCCGGAAAGGTTGTTCATTCATATATAAGATGGAGATGTCAAGAACCCAGTTTGAGTCTTTGCTCACCTTAGCTGACCCTGAAAACAAGATGGCCGTCAGCCACGGTACCTTTTATTTAAAACACAGGTGGGATTTTGTGTGGCTCATAGTCATTATTGTTAGGTCTTTAGGGTGCTTCAACAGCTCGCTGTTTTCCTTATCATGCCAGCGTGGACATCATATTTCTGTCAAGTTTACTGTGCTAATGTGTCTGGTTAACTGTCACATTTTTTTTTAAATAGATGCTTAAATTTGACAATCAATTTAATTTTTTTGCTCGGAAAAATAGGTAGGATAATGTGTAGATTGACCTGCATTTCACCTCATATATTAAAAATAATTCTGGCTGGACCACGGCTGTTTTAGGGTGAATTTTAAGTGTACACCGATGGGTGCATATGATTCGAGTATTGGTATCTTTGGATGAGTCCACTATGTTGCTCACTTCTATCAACACTCTTCCTATAAGTATGTCAACACCAATGAAATTGCCAGTAAAATTGCAACACTGGCCACAACATCCCTCCATTACTAGTACAGAATGTAGCGCTGGGATGAAGTCATCATTGTGTCGGTCTGTTTTTCATCACAAGGATTGTGATCAAACTCCCATGTTCTTTTTCTTTTTTGGGTGCATGAAATATTGAACCTTAAAAACAATTTTGGAAGAAACAAAAGAGGAAGATCTGAAAAGAAAACCAAGTGAATTCATCAGTTTGCATCACTAATTGACTACAAAAATAATTGGGGGTTTATTCTCTCACTCTTATAAACAATTCCACATTTCCCCCCATCACATGGCTGAGATGTCGTGTTGGTGTTAGTGGGATTGTTAACACAACCATTTCTTGTTTCTTGAGCCGTTAACCGCGAAGCCGAGCATGTGGTATTTTTCATTAGATTTGCCTGCCCGGTTTTCTTGGAAAAAAAAAACATTTGAAAGTGTGAAATTTATGTTGCAGGGAGACTGGGCTTCAGTGAGGACACATTTGCCTTCCTAAACACACAGTTGACGCCATCTTCATGTAAAATGGCCGATAACTGACTGACTGAAATGCAGTGGCTTTTTTGTAGTTTTGGTTTCATTTCTGATCTAACATCTAGTTCAGAGGTAAAACTGAAGTGCCCTCGCCACATTTCTCTTCTTTCGTCAGCACATTGTGCCTGAGGGACTTATCTTTTTTCTAGATCCAAACAAACAGATATAAAATCTTTGTGGCTGGATTCCATTTTTTTCCCTTTCGTATACAAATATTTTTAAGCTCGCAACTGATTGTAATTCCCTGGTGTTCCTGTGGGCTTGTTTTGTGTCATCTACATCTGAGAATCTCTTTCTTCTATTTTTGTAAGCTGTGATTATTGTTTTTATTCTGTTTGGGGTTTCTCATTCTTTACTAAACCAATGGCTTCATTAAATAAAGCCACTGTCATTGTCATTTTGGATTCATTTTGGCTTCCTACAGCCTGAACAGTGGCCATCATGGGGAACCAGTGGCACGACATAAAAGACTTTTTTTGTTTGTCTCTCATTAAACTACATGTATCTTTCCCAGTTTAACTGTTGTTGTGTCTTTGGTTAGTTGTCTGTGACTCTGTGTATAGATGCTAGTTTATGGATGTTTTTACTGTTCGACTGTTACACTCTGAAACAGGCTTTGTGCTTCTGCCCACATCTAGTTTAATTTAATATTTAAACCCAAAGAACACAACAATTCATTCATTCATTGCTGTTATGCCTTCTATTGATACTTGTGCTGTTTTCTCAACCACAAGTAGTATTATACTATAATAATACTGATGACTGATACTGTTGGGATAAGTAGGACAGGAAATGCAGGCTTCTTTTGGAAAGGAGGTGTGTAGTGGTAACATTATTTCAAGAACTTTATTTCACTTTTGTATGCTTTTAAACTACGGGCTACAGCTTTTGTTCGGGGTATGTATTTACTTTGTCTTTGTGAAGTGTTTATTGTGGGAAAATGTATTATTTGTCTGTATTATTTTTATTATTACATTATTTATATAGCTCCATTACTGTGTGAAGGCTGTCCACAAAGTGCTTCGCAGACCAAACAGAACATGAACAATAACGTGTAATTAAGTGTCTACGTGTGCTTATGTATGTAGCACTGTTTGTGTACAGAGACATGAATGTGGTTGACAAACATGAAAGCAGAAGTAAGTAGGAAAATAGGAGAGTATTATGTAAAGCATATGCTTTTAGTTGTATTATAAAGGTGGAGGTACATGCTGTGTTTCGGATCTTCTCAGGCAGCCTGTACCTGATGGAGAAGGAGACTTTCACTCTTAAAGTCTGGACTTTGGGGCAACCAGCAAGGAACCTCCTGGAGAGCTGGCTCATTAGGCCGACCCAATTAAAAAAAAAAGAAAAACATTTCAAGTTGTGGACAGGGAGCCAGCGTGAAGACATTTTTTTGTTTTGTTATTAAGTCAGCATGTGACAGGATGGGTTTGATTTTGGATACAATTTTAAACTGGGCTGTTTTAATGTGAGAATCAAATGAAAGTGAAGAGAGAGTTGTGTTTCTGGACAAGGCAGGCTTGGAGAGATTGGTGAAGGGAAGACTAATATCTCTGTTTCTGACTTGTTCAACTGAAGGAAATGTTGTGCCATCTTCTGTGGAACCATGAAATGAGTAGAAAGGCTAAAATGTAGTGCAGGTTAAGGCAACAAAACAATGTTCAGCATATGTAAATGCATAATATTTTCTGCCTTCTTTCTCAGGTCGTCTGGTCTTGAGTCTTGATCAGAGTCTGACAATGTCAAGTCGCAGAAAATCCACAGTCCCTTGTATGGTTCTGCCCTCTGATGTCGTGGGGCAGGTGGAGGAGAAAAGAGAGGGTCAAAAGGAGGAAGAAGGAAAGGGCGATGTGGATGCAATTAAGGAGTCAGTGGAGGAGACACGGATTTCTGAGGAGCCGCTTCCACCGGTGGTGGCTCCTGCTCCCTGTGACCAAGGTGCGATTTCAGTCAAAACCAAATGGTTTTGTTGCATATAATCATGCTGATCTGGAGATGTCCTTCTCTCCACAGAAGAGCCTTCAGCTCAGACTGCAGCCGACCCCATGGTCGTCAACCCCTCACTGAAGTCGAGCACAGCAAACCCTCCCGATCGACCCAGCGGTGACGAGTCAAACCAAGAACCAACAAGTGTCAAGGCGGAGGTCGGCACGGATCCTGCGACCGTGTCCGCCATCTCACTCAGCAAGACCCCCATTATGAGGTTGAAAGGCAAGTCTGAACCAAAGAGGATAGCCGTGTCCTTGAAATCGGCAGAAGAAGCAGCTGAAGGTTTCGGGGGAGCCAATGAGGGCGACGTAGGAGGAGACCAGGAGCCCATCGAGGCTCCGCTTGGGCAAATGACCCCAATGGAGATGCTGCTGCACGACTCCATGAAGCTCGGAGGAGGAGGCCTGCTGGTCAGTCAGCCTTCAGAACCGCAGAGGAAGACGCCCATTCTGAACCCCACGGTTCTCCCTGCTGGCCTGGCACAAGTACGGACGGCTTATTTTTTGGAAAATTATTTGCTTGAAATAGGGGCTAATTTATCATAATTCATTAATTACATAAGATTTGATCGTAGAATTATCCGATTTAAGTTGAATATGTACACATCATTTTTACATCCGTCAGTCTCATTTAGTCTCCTGTGTCATGGATGTTTCGGTTATGACATCACATTGTATCATGTGGTGCACCTGGAACTAGTGCACTGAAAGTGTTCCCCGTGAAACGCGATTAATACACATTATTTCAGCGATAAAGCTTATTTTTATGCAATGAGATAATCACAATGAAGGTGTTGTAACCCCTGCCCTAGTTCAAATATGTGTTGAGTGGTACTTTCTCATCAGCGGTTAACTGGAAGCAAAGCTCTTATCTGACTGGTACTACACCTCTTTGACTAGCTCTGCTAGTGAGTTTCTGTGCTGCCACACATTCATCTGGGGAGGGAGGACTATAAAACCAGAGAGGATCGAGATTGATGACACTGGTCTCCAGGCAAAAATGTGTTTCATTATTCTGCAGTAGTGTTGACAAGGCAGCCATTATCTGAAGGCAGGAACCATTTTTTTTTGCTCAGCGACTGATGAGTTTTGTGCCTCTCCATCCTTGTGATGCCCAGTTAATCGTATTTCTCAGTTTAAATGAAGTTTCTTTTTATAATTATGAGCCTTATAATGTATTCAGGTGTTTACACTATGTACTTGAATTTAAGGTGGACCCCCGTAAACAGTGCACCTCTTTTTCTGCCGCAGGTTCTCTCGGCATTTCAAGCCCAGCAGACCGCTGCAGCAGCTGCAGCTCAGCATCAGCTTCTGATCCCCCTCAGCAGCATCCCGTCGTACAGCGCAGCGATGGACACCAACCCTCTGCTGGGCAGCACCTATAAGAGGTTTCCGTACCCCTCGTTGGCTGAGATCAGTAGTCTGGCCGCTCAGACGCAATTCACCGAGGAGCAGATTAAGGTGAGTGAAGCCCCGGGGGAGCGCCACAAAAATCCGATTAAAAGAGTTTAATGCAAATTTGATATCTGTGCCGCAGGTTTGGTTCTCAGCCCAGCGGCTGAAGCACGGCGTGAGTTGGACCCCGGAGGAAGTGGAGGAGGCCAGGAGGAAGCAGTTCAATGGTACCGTGCACACAGTGCCTCAAACCATCACTGTTATACCAGCCCACCAACTGTCAGCGGCCGCCAACGGGCTGCACTCCATCCTGCAGACATGCCAGTTGGTGGGCCAGCCGGGCCTGGTGTTCACTCAGGTAGGTAAGGAAGAGCATGGTTGCATTTTCATGTTAATGGGAGACTATGGTCTGGTATGTCTGATTGAAGTATCTCAGATTAAAGATACAAACAAACAAGTAATTAGAGGTCATATAGTTAATGATTTGTGTTCCAATATTTGACAGTAGAATGATCAAACTTAAGTAAAATCTATACGGCTTCAACATCAGGGAGTGAACGAACGCATGTGACCTTGGAGCATACTTATTTGTCATACAAGAATAAAGTGTAATAGGACATCATTTAATTTTAGGCAAATTGATGCACTTTAAGTTACAGACAAAATATTGTTGATAAAGTTATTCTTCATTCTAAGTTGATCTATATTACTTGCTTTTTTCTTTTCTTTAGAGTTAACAAGGATACAATGTTGTGTAGTGCTGGACAAATTATACTATTTACAGCGGCAATAGAAAATAATTGAGAAGCACTGGGTTATGACGTCACATTGCATCAGTTGGTGCTCTGAAAAATGTTGCTCGTGAAAGGAACTTAATACATGATAAATCTGATTTGCAAAAATCAATTTCTTTTTCAGAGAGATTTGCAACTTAAATTCTGGTTTGGGATGTATTGCTGATAGGGGAATACATATAAACAGACGACTTGCTTATTTACTGTTAATAATTCTGCTGTTGTTAAGAGTAAATATTTGGTGACCATTCTTGTGTAAATGTCGACACACTAATGATAATCAATATTTATAATGTACTATACTCGTACTATAACTTGTAATGTATAATAATTGGCTGCTAATACATTTATAAATAATAAGTAGTTAATTCATGGTATTTATGTTTCCTAATCCGACGTGTAACCTTGAGTTGTATTTGAAAACCAATTTAAAATGCTGCCGTATTGGTGACAGAAGCTATGGGTCTTCAATATTCTTTATGACAAGTTTAACCTGCTAAAAGAAATAAATTCCCTCGGTGCCGTCACCATCACTGTTAATTTTCGAGAAAGCGAACAGAAATACTGCTGATGTCCAGTTGTCTGTGTGTGTGTGATTCTAAATCTGTGTGTGTGTCTCAGGTGGGCCCAAGTGGAAACCTTCCAGTGAACAACCCCATCACTCTGACAGTAGCCGGGCTGTCTGGTCAGTCTCAGACCCCCAGCCGAGTCCCCTGCCCACCCACCCCGACAAATAGTGATCTCAAGCGGGCCACGACTGTCCAGCCTCCCTCTCTTTCCCCACAGGTAAGAAAAAGTGTTGTGTCACATGGAGTGAAATTGCGATAAAATTGTAAGACTGTGAAGCTTGTTTTAGTGTTTTGATCTCGATATCAGCAATTTAGAAACAAGTTGCTCTGTCCTTTGAGGGATTATTTTTGGATTTACTTTTCAAATTTGCCAATAAATCAGACAACTCTGACAGAAAGTAAAATATCTCAGAAAATATTCTGAGACATTGACAATGGAAATGTTCATCTGCTGTGACTAATGGCCATTTGTTTTCCTCAGGAAAACTCTGCCCTGAGCATTGATACTTTTGGTTTGAGGCCTAAGAAGTCCAAAGAGCAGCTTGCAGAGCTGAAAGCCAGCTACCTTAAAAACCACTTTGTCAGTGACGCCGAAATTGCCCGCTTGATGAAGATCACCAACCTGACGAAAGGAGAAATCAAAAAATGGTTCAGTGACACGAGATACAATCAACGCAACTCCAAGAATAGCCATGTCATTGTGTTCCACGACGGAGGAGGCAGAGGAGTCGGTAGCAGCTCTGCTTCTACGCCCATCATCATCGACTCCAGCGATGAGACCCCCACATCTCCTCATCCTCCACACGCGCCCTTGGTCAAGGAGACAAGGTCAAAGTCCTGGAATCCATTCCCAGACTTCACTCTGCAGAAGTTTAAGGAGAAGACGCCGGAGCAGCTGGTGGTGCTGGAGGAGAGTTTCGAGAAGAACGTCACACCGTCGGACGAAGAGCTGACCCGCCTCAGAACAGAGACCAAACTCACACGGAGAGAGATCGACGCCTGGTTCACTGAGAGGCGGAAAATGCCCTCAATCATTGCTACTTCTCCAGTCTCACCAGATACAGGAAATGCTGAGACTGAAGGAGATCCTGCTGCAGAAGGTGAAGGGACCTCCTCCGGGAGAGGGAGTCAGACTCCCCCTGGTGGCCGCAGTAAGCATATGCCCACAACTAGTTGTACCAGTAAAGACTTCAAGGATAAGTGTAAAAAGACACCAGAGCAGCTTCATATTCTAAAAAGTGCCTTTGTTAGGACCCAGTGGCCCACGCCAGAGGAGTACGACCAGCTGTCCAAGGAGAGCGACCTTCCACGCTCCTACATTGTCAGCTGGTTTGGGGATTCTCGATATTCATGGAAGAACGGAAACTTGAAGTGGTTCTTCCAGTACCAAAGTGGCAACGTGGAGGGGCCCAACGGATCGGGGGGTGGCAGGATGGGCAGCGGCCGTAAAAGAAGGGGCAGGAATCGGGGTTGGGGCCGTTCCCGAACACGGAAGCAGCCGCGGAGGTCTGCCTCCTCCAGCGCCGACGTTGACAGAGCTCCCCCCATGAAGAAGTACAAGACTGGAAGGGATATTCTGAAGGAGTACTACCTGAAGCATGGCTTCCTCAATGAGCAAGACCTGGACGAGCTTGTCACTAAGACCAACATGAGCTACGAAAGGGTAAGGAACGACCAAAACGCTGGGAGCTCTGTGGTCATCATAACACAAAACACTGATTCTGCGCTTTGTGCGCTTCTCTTTCCAGGTAAGGGAGTGGTTCGCTGAAGTCCAGCGGCGCCTGGACCTGGGTCTGGATCCGTTCCAGGTGCAGGCCGATCAGAAGGACAGAGATTTTGGGGGCAGTCAGTCAAAGGGGGAGTCGTCTACTGCCTCAGGGGATCTCAGCACCGCTTTGGGAGACGAGGACGATGAAGATGACGAAGACGAAGACAATGATGGCGACGACACGGACGACAGTGAGGTTTGGGAGCCATCGCGTAGCGTCAGGAAGTCGCTGTCAGTCTCTGAAGACTAGTGATTGTTGGTGCCCAGGTGTGGAATGTTACATGACTTATACTGTTCTAATTACTGCTGGAAGTACGACAACAGTTTGTTCATTTGATTTGATTTTTTTTTTTTTTTTTTTTTTTCACGTGCGGTTTGTTCCTTACGAATATATACCAGGTGTGGAAGGGATGACAGTTTTACACACCCGGCTATAACTAATTGGCATCCCAAAATATTACAGGTTACCTGTAATTTCAAATTATTAATGGCAATATAATAACTGAAGATGCCTATGAAACATTGTTACCGTTGAGGGTTAGCATCTAGACGCACACTCTTTCGCTAATGTACGGTGTTTATTTCACCGAAATCGATTTGCACTTGTTGTGATGCTGCATTTCCTTGAAAAGGAGTGTTTGTTACATGTTTACAATTGAGAGGTAATGTACCCCCCTCCCAAACCTGACACTGCTGTGTTAACGTGGCACTGCCAAGTCCTAAATTTCACTCGCCCGAGCGTTTTTTTTAAACAGAGAGAGGGAGAGGTCTTTCGTGACACTAAAACAGTTTTGATCTCTGTGGTCAGCTTAAGGCTACGTTCACGTTTCCATCAGTAATTCTGAGTGTCGTATTTAACACTGGCCAGCAGGGGGCCACATATTCAAGAGAAAACATGCACTGTCCTCCCGTTAACGATCTTTTTTTTTTGGATCTTTCTCGTGAGAAGATGATGAAGGTGCCATGTCGTAAGAATTATACCTACACCGTAAGTTAGTTTCCCCGAGTTTGCGAATGTGAACGTAGCCTGTGATCCAATATTCACAGTTTTCTACTCGTATAAATGCTGTAACTTATGCTGTTTTTTCAAGTCTTCCCTCTTGAAGTGAATAATCAGCGTGCTGATGTACAAATGCCACAATATGTTGATATGCACTGGGACGTAGTTTCTTTTTTGTTAATGGATTTGCACCTTAGATAGAACACGCTCTATCACTAGTCGAACTCCCTTTGAAAGGAGATCACTGGGGTCTCAGTTTGGTTTGACTGATCTCGGGGGGGGTTTCCTCTAAATTTATTAAGATGCGTAAGCACCAGCTTCATCTCTGCTTTCGATTTTCAATCAACATGATGTCAACCAAATCACCAACACTTTGCCTTCAAGAATCCAAATCTCCATGACAACCACGAGGCCTAGTATTCATGAGAATTTGCCAAACTAAATTTCATAATCACCGTATGTCGACCAGATCAACCATCAAGCACCAAACGGAAGTAAAAATGCACTTTTTGCCACACGGTGGCGTGATCCCCGATTAGGCACCTTAACGCTAATATTTGTGTGGTGACATGGCTCTGAGAGACCAAAAGTGTTTTGTACGACTACAATCGAAACCAGTATTTTGCCTTTATACCCCTGATGTGTTTTCATGGAACATGAAACCACCTTTTTTTGAGTCTTGTGTTCAGAGTTGGATGTTTGAAAAAGGTAGGAGAGCAATCGTGTGCCGCTTTATTTTGCAAAAATTGCACAATTTGAGCCACATTTGTTGTTTTTTTTTTTTTATTGTGCTGTGCGTTAATTGTGTGTCTCTTCACCTGGACGGTTGCCCACCTACTGGCCCGGTTTGAAATAATGAATGCCTACAAGACTCTATGACGTGCCCGATTCTGATGATGTCATCAGCAGGTTCTCTGTCATAATGATGGACTCAAAAGACTGAAAAGTGTTTTTCTGCGGGATGTTGGCGGACGGCTTTTGTCGTGGAAGAGTGCGTTGTGCCCTCAACCAAATTTCTCAACCAATGACGATGAGAACTCACGGAACGGGCTCTCACTTGCACTTCCTCTGGAGTGTGGAAGGGATTTGATAAAGCCTTTTTTTCGTAAACCCTTGTGCCTGCACGGCCTGTGGACGTTTGTCTCATTCCTGGGGTCACAGGAATTGTCTTTGACAACCATTTTCTGTCACCTGTCAACAGTACCTACGAGCACCTTCCAACACGCCTGGAGCATTTTCATCCTACCAGCTGTATGATCAGTAAATAGGTTAATAATGGTCAGAACCTGTGCTGTGACGAGTGCCTGGATGCTAGCATCCTCAAATAAGGTACCCTTCAAGATCCACACTAAACTGCATGCAATAACAGAGTGAAACAACTACTCTTTTCCTGTATATACAAGTTTGGGTTTGTAGTGTCCAAACCATGAAGAAACAAGTGTTTTTGGTGTAACGCTCGAAGCTAGTTTTAGTACCACAGTGACTGCGGTCATGGACCTTATTGTTTTCTTCACAACCTTTCCAAACCAAGTGTCATTTCACCTTCTATTCATTCTGGTGGAGTACTGCTTTGAATTTGGGTTACATGTTTCATTTATTAATTTTGAGTTTAAAATGCTGCACCTTTTTTTTTTTTTACCGTTTTGATGGAATACATGAGGTACTCACGGTTTTTCTATCACCAGCCTGTTTTTAAGGGTTTTAAAGACGGTTCATAGAGAAGAAAACTGTCATGACATTGTTGTCCAACAGCTTGTTATGACTGACTCATATGATGTAAGATAGACCAGTGTTTGGAAATAGCTTTAGAGTTTAGACGGTGCTGCCTGGTCAGATTGTTGCTACTTTGCAAGCACGTAGAATCACAACTCAATATCTGAAGCTCTTCCTCTTATCTGCGTTCATAATCACAACGCAACAAATTCCCATTTTTGCTTTGTTCAGAACACATCTCATTTTATAAAACTGTACCTTATTGTTATAACATCTCGTGTTCAATTCCTGGCTTCTCACACTTGCATTTCCTTAGTACTGCCAGCTTTAACTGAAGGATACGTTCAAGTCTGAGGCTTTAGAAGATACAAGCACCTTCACTGGCTTAGATGAAGGGCCAACATGTTTTTGTTTGGCAGTTTTATGAACTCTGACTCCATCTTGCTCGAACAAACTGCAGCTGCTGGCAATTGTTCTCATCCCATATTCCCCTCACTGTAAAACAATGGGACCCAACTTGCCTTTAGAAAAGTACTGAATCGACTGTTAGCGTCGATACTTTTGTGACAAAATGACACTTTTGTCTGCAGAAAAGTCACACCTTTTTTAAGCACAATGTGTGCTATTTTGTTTCGACCGCAAATGATTCCATATTCTTCTCCGTCTTCTGTTGGTGAAGAAACCTAGCTGACACAGACCTTTATTTCAATTTTTTTGACTCTTCACTCTTGAGTTGTGATTTTATCGACACAGAATCATCATGTATCATATTTATCCCGGTTGTGCTGTAGCGCTAATGTTGTGGTCCAAGTAGTTCTCTTGCTGTCCCAATGTGTTTGTGCAATCTGCCATGTATGTATCCTCCACTATGCTTAGTCTTGCTCGATCTCTGTATTTGAACAGGTTGTTTGATGAATGTGTCTGAAATGATTTTACATTTTACAGCTTGCCCAGATGTTTTTTAGCGTGTTTCACAGAAGAAAACATTTGACCTGTAATTTCACTTCAAATATTTAAAGCTTTAACTTTATACAGTAAAACCTGAGCTTCGGTTTTAGAGACTCATTTTTTTTATTTTTTTAGTTTACTTAAAAATAACTCAAACATGTATGTTGTTTTGAGTGTCCTTGTGAAATCTACTGAACTCATTTTTGTCCCCTTCTGCTTTCAGCCGGCCAGAAATGAATTCTGAAACAGTTCTGTTGTCTTCAAAATGTTTTCATGTGAAGCAAAGTCATCAAAAATGATTAGCCCACCAGTAAAATACTCGTACTACATGCAGCTATGAGGTTTTAACAGCCATTTCTAGCAATGTGCCTTTGATAACCTGCACCCGGAAAATCTTTTTTCTGTCTCTTGTAATGTCTGCACTGGACATTAGCCAGTATTCCTGCGTGTCAAATCCTGGAAACAAAGAAGGGCATGTCCACGTTAAGCCTTCTGTATTTATGGAGTGAGACTAAACTATTAAAACATTTCTAGTGAAAATAGAATGACCATTTTGTTTGGATCAGTATATTTGCTGTCTGACACATTGAGCAGCCATATTGGAACGTCATCCCTCAAACATTGTTACATTCTATACACAGAAATTCTGGACCAAATATGAACTCTCCCTTTAAATAATACACATCTCATGATAATTCTGGCTGGCTGGAAGCAACAGGGGGCGCTATGAGTCATCCATACAAGCAAAAAAACAAAACGAACCCCAACACACATTAAACTGTCTGTGAAGTTTTATGAATTACAGGAACTATATTTGCAAACAAAAATCTCTTGTGCCAGCCTGTCGCTGTTAAAACAAAACAAAAAAAATATGTGTGCAGTCATCATCTAAATCTCAACTGTTTGATGATCTGGCTTCATTTTTAGCTTGATGTAGGAAAGATTTATATTTTATACTTGTTTGAGGACAAAACCCAATAAAATTTTGATGAAAAGATCAAATCTTGTGCTGTATTTTGACTGATAAATGTGTGCGTTGTAAATGAGTGAATGCGTTTTCCTCAAAAACTAATAAGGAAGGCAACCCTTGATCAAAGTCTCAATGTGTCTGTTTCAAAGCATTTTTGGATTTCTTGATTCATTCTGAGTGGTGTGAACCTTGGATACCACAAAATATGACCAAGTCAGAGAGCAACAGATGAAACGCCTGACCTGAACTGAGCTGCCCTCAAACCCCAGTCTTCTTAGGGAGGAACTCAGAACTTGACTCCGTCCACGCCCTTCTGGAGGTGATCCTTACCCTTGTGCCTGCTTTATGCAACACCATTCATATTTCACCTGCTGTTCATATAGGCCTTCATTCATTATTCTTTTTTTTTTTAATACGTCACAGGGGTCTTAGACACAGTAGTTGTCATGATCTGGCGTTGTGCTTTGACTACCATTGGTTCATACATTATTTTAGCGTTTAAGATATACTATTTGTGATAACCGATGTATACATGTAGATTCATAATAAATGCGGCGTATTTCATCGTTAAATCCTGCTTTTTTTTAAACAGGAAGCGGACTATTTTGGCCGGAACCTTCGTCTTTCCGGAACCAATGTCGGCCTTCCTTGTGTTAGTCGAGCACTAAAGACCGATCCCATGCGGGGTGTAAACAAACTGCAGACACTGGCAGACATGTGTTTCTGATCCACTGGCCCATGATGGATGTTTTAGGGAGCACATTTGACGATACTCTGTTTTCAGAAACGAAAGACCGGGTCGGTTCGTCCCTGTCTTCTTATGAAGCTAAACTTTGTGAGCCTGAGGTGAGTGCCGCACATAAAACACGCCTGACTCCTAACATGCACACTCGCAAATGTATATATTTTCACGATCAAATATGAAAATACGTTAAACACTTACCATAACACATACCATACTTTCTTTAATAATGACGTTATTGTATGTACTGCCAGTGGTTTTGTCACAGTTCAGCTTTGGAGACAGACGACTCGTTGGAGCAACAGAAAGTCTACAAGTTTCGAGGGGATTTGGCTGCGCGGAGAGCAAAATACCAGGTTGGTGCCGCCTTAACATTGTGAGTCAGAATTGTTATTAGGCACGGCAGCCTAGGCATGACTAACCTTTGTTTCAGCTTGTCGATCAAACGTTTATATTTTATTATTTTGTCCAGTAAACCACCACTGTCTTTGTTCTTCAGCAAGCCCTGCATTCCTACAGCAGCTGCCTGGAGTTGCTTCCTGTGAGCAACCTGACCATCAGGAGAGATGTGCTTGAGGCCATGGCTCGATGCTTTGCCAAACTGGGACGGAAAGAACAGGCACTGGACTGTGTTGACCTGCTGGTAGTTACTCTGATTATTGTTTTGTGTATCACTCTAACTTGTTTTATTAGTTTGGGCCAACCTCACAAAGGCAGTCACCTTATAATAAATAGCTTTTTTGAGTTGTACAGAGGTAGTCGAAATGTTGCGCTCATTGAAAACACAATCGAATTTGCTTGCTTGGAACGGTTAATATTTCTCCATACAATGTTCTTCTCCTCAGTCAATCTTCTTCACACACGGTATGTCACTTGAAGTTTTTCTCTTTGATCTTTCCTTCAGAGCAAAGAAGCCACCAATACGTACCACCTGACCAGCCTTCTGCTGCTTCAGGTAAACATTGTTTTGCTCCTGATGAATGTGGTGGCAACCTCTTTGTCATTTTTTATTTGTCTTTTTCTGAGAACTCAAAAGAAGCTTGTGATCATTTTTGACGTCAGGTTTCTATCAGCCGACATTTTGACAACATTAGGTCCCAGATGTCGTCATTGCAGCAGCTCTGCAGCCTGTTACCCTTCAACCCTTGGCATTGGAACAGTCTCGGCCACTTGTGCCTGCAGCTGCTGGAGAGGGACGACATTTTAGGTCAGGCTTGGTTTCATGCCATGCATTCATTTTGGGTCATTTTTATCTGTACATAATCAATGATAAAAGTGCCATGAATAAATATTCCTCATATTATTCACAGATTAAACTCCACTATTATTTCACAATAATAATTTCAACAAATCTGGTCACTGCAGAAATCACTTGAGCGTTGAATATATTCTCCATGTTTTTGCCTATTTATTCTTTTGTGTGAGGTTATATTTATATGTTTTTTTTTATATTTTTAAACTCAAGGATTAAAGTGTAAATCAGGAGAGACAGAAGTGCAGCAGTGTGAGGAGGAGGAGGAGGAAGCTGATCTGAACAAGGACAGAATCTGGCTGAAGGCTTGCATGTCTTTCATCCGGACCAGGTAAAGGTGTCGCTTGGTTTAAGTAAGTCAATGCAGGCTGACAGTGGTGGACGGAGAACTCATAACAGTCGGAGACCACGACATGCCTCCTTGTACAGGTGCATTTCATAATACTTATGCTACAAACCTCCACAGATAATTCTGTGCCTAGACTGGCTTCACAGTCATAAAAACATAATCTGATTGTTGTTTTGGTAGGTTAATAATATTCTTAATAATGAAAATTATATGAGTGAATTGTCATGGAAAAAGGCAAAAGCAGTAGCGAGAGGTGAAAGGTCAGACTTTGTAGTGATGTCAAAACTCTTAACTTATAACTACTAGACAGTGTGTCAGATTTCCTGCATTGAATGTTGATGTAGAAATGTAAGTCTAGTTTTCTTAATTGATTATTTTTTATTACTTCTGTTCATTTTTGCAGATATAAATCTGCAATTTACCTCTTTATTGTCTGTTGTCTTTATCGTCTTGGTGATTCAACCAAAAATATGTTTGGTTCTGTGCTGTCAAATGTATCCAGAATCTGGAAATGCTTTTTGTGATGACTGCTTCCTGTCAATAACTTGATCTACATGATCTTTGATTTTCACCTCCTGACCAGCAAAACCATTTTGCAAAACAAAACGCTTCACATCTTTTTATCTGGTTTCAGCCACTAAGGATGAGCCAACCAGCTTTAAACTTCTTAAATTTGAGCTTTAAAATTTTAACTTGCCAACAGGAGTAGTTAAAAAAAAAAGTAAAATAATAAAAATAATGGGGCATTCCCTACATTTTCTCATATAAATTACAATATATCACTTTGTTTAGTTTTTCATTCTTGTTGCTTTTTGTGTGTGGTTTTTGCTCCACTGGGTTAGAGTGTGTCAAAGCAAAACTTTGACTGTACATTCACATAACTGAGATTATGCTAAAAAAAAAGACCCCAAACATGGAAAAACACTCCCAAGAACTCCAACCACAAAATTGTCATAAAAGATATTGTTTAGGCAATGAGAGCTGTAGTCGGCCGCCAAATGTAACTTGTAATCTAACTTAGTTACTTTTAAATTCAAGTAATCAGTAAAGTAAGTAAGTTACTTTTTCAAAGTAACTGTGGCAACTCTGTCCATCGGTATACATACTGTATATGAAGCGGTTGGAGTGTGACGCTATCTCTAACTCGCCACACTTGACTCGTAGCAGGCTGTCACCTAGTGAATCTGCATCTCATGCCTCAAGTGTTTGCTCTCAACACGGAATGAGATATCGCTTGCGTGTAAAGACTCCTGATTCAGATATGCTTTTTTTTTTGTATTAATATTTTGTGGGTCATTGACATTTAACAAATTTTAAAAGACTTAATTCTTGTCTTAAACTTTGTGCTCGTCGTCTTCTTTCATCTGCAGACTGCTGTTGAAGATCCTGCAGCAGCAGCAGTCTTCGTTCGTGCTGCAGCGCAGCCTGCGCGTCCTCCAGACGTCAGGAGAAGCTTTACAGCTGCTCCGACCAGAGGAAGCCACCCTGCAGAGCCTCACTGAGGTGAGAGAAATAAACCACAGGTCTTATGTCCAGCTGGACTCATTCACATTCTCGGCCTCGCAGGTGATGTCTGAAGACCTGATCCTGGAGAAGATGAGGACCGACTTCCAGGATGGAGAGTTGTTGGTCAATATGTGTGTTCAGAACTTCAGGGAGCGCTGGTGGAGTAAGCTCCTCCTGACTGGAATACTAACCAGCGATGGACCTGAATTTAATAAGATGAAGAAAACCTCTGCATCTTGACCTGCGAGAATGAAAAAACCCGAGCTTCTCTCTTCGCCACTGGATCCTTTCCAAACTATTTTCACCCTGCAAAAAGGACAAAATCGCATTGTAGCTGGGTGGTGTAGTGGCCTGTGCTGCCTGGAATTGCTCAGTCTGAAATATCTGATCAGTTCACACACTTCGCACCTCAGTATTAGCACTGGCCATGTATTTCACAACAGTATGTGTTGCGAATCTTAGACAAAAACACTCACTATGTTGACTCGGTTTTACATTTTTTCTCTCTTATTCCTGTGCCAGAGTCTCCACAGTGTCCTGTGTTGATGTACAAAACATTTTTTCTGTGTGCCAGGTGCAGATAAGACCCCCACACACCTATTGCAAGAATGTCGTTTATATAAGAGCTACTGTACCACAGTGGAATAGCTCCTGGTTTTTTTCTGACACGTTGAATTTCACTGGGAAGTAAAGTGCCATAAAGTAAGTGCCTCACTGTGTGGCTTGCTCTTCTACATTGAGAACAACTGAGAACTCCCAAGAAGAAAGCTATCATTTTGCTGTTGTCTTGTTAGTGACATCTGTTTATTCGAAGCAGACACTGCCTCTTCTCTCTGTGAAGGAGCGACAACTTCAACTACTCAAACAAAGAAGATCATTCCCCTCATAAAATGACGACATCAGAGCCATTAAAAGCGGCTTCTTGAAAACAACATCTCCCACGGCACCTGTCGTTATGGCAACTAGGGTTTCCCAGAAGGTCAAACAAAAGGCGCCGTATCAAGCAATTCTTCTGAGAGCACCGCGGTTGCTACAGGTTGATAAGCAGATAGCGAACTGGGCTCACAGGTTCGCTTGTAATGGAACACTTGGGATGATACCTGACGTGAAAACATGCGGCAATTGTCTAGGAAATATGAGCCGTGCTTATTTTCTCTCGCCTTCTCATGCACAGCCATACAATTCTCTATATAGGTTTTATAGTTTTATTCATGTAGTTGTTTCGCTAGTTTTGAATCCACTAAAAAAAGTTTGTCGACCCGATTTATTGACGCTGTTTAGCAATCTTTCATCCATTTGATTTATTGGTTCATTAGGGTTCACCTTTCTTTCTTGACACCAGATGATCTGATTTATACGGAAGAGGATTAGGGCCAGTGGAAAAAAAAAATATGGAAAATATGTGGTTTGTGTCGAAGAAAGAACCAGTCAGAGATAAAAGTCTTTCATCTTAGATTAAAAGTTAAACTTAAAAACTTAAAATTTTGACTTTAAAAAGAGAATTCTTAAAGAATTCTCTCTTTAAGGTCAGAATTCTGCCTTTTTTCCCCCCTTCACTGGCCCTGATTCTCTTCCGTGGATTTTAGTGTTCACATTAACCTTTAACATCATGGTGGACGAGCTCCAGTGTTGAGTGAAGTCGTTTTTTGTGCTTCAATTTTAACTTAAATTTTCCATCCGTCGCTGCCGGAACATTTAGTCTCCTTCTTTATGGGTGTTGTGGTCATGGCGTCACATTGCAGCTTGAATTGGTGATCTGGTGAAGAAAGAAAGAGTGCAGCTAATGTGTGTGTTATTTGGACCTGTAATTAATGATTTGAAATGAATCTCCTCGATTCTCTGCCCTGGTCTGAATGATGTTTGACTGAGAAATTTGCCTCCATCATTCAGTTCAACTCTTGTTTAATACATGCTATTTACACATGCCCGAGTCCAGTGACAGACTAAGTCCTTCTCTTTTTATCATATCACTTGTTTTGGATCTATTAAAAAGGCATCGCTGGATAAAGCCCAGATGAAATACAGCCTGTGAATGACCTACCATGAACAGCAAGAGAAATCTGAGCCAGGTTTCTGTCTGTGTCGCCACAAGAGGCGAGCCAGTTGAGAGAAGAGCTTCACTGGCTGTTTTGACAGGAGTCACATTGTAGCAAGCGTGCTGGCTGCCAGTGAGAGTCTCATCTGTCCGAGTGACACCACACCTCAGTTCCCCCTGTACCTCATGTCTCTGGGTCAGGACTATAGTAGCAGCATTCTCCTCTCAGCTGGGACGCCGCCACTCAACAAAGCGCCCGTTATTTGACTGCCACTACGGTCATCAAACACATTTCAATGCGTTTCTGTGTGCATTTCTCCACCAAAGCAACAATTCATGGAAACCATTTGTGTGCCAATAATAATAGTATCTGTTACTGAGAGAGCGGAAATAACAACCATGTTAAACATTAGAATAAAAAAATACGTGGTTTGCTTGTCAATGAAATAAGTTTAGAGCATCTTTAGCTGGGATATCAATTGCAGAGGTGGAATCAACAGAATAAAGTGCAATATTTAGTACATTATCTTGAACAAGCCTTGCTTTAAATACAATAATAGTTCCACGGTTACAGTGCATCATGGGATGTGTAGTGTCTGGTTTTTACACCTTGGATTTGAACTGGGGAAAAAAAAAAAAAAAAAAAAAAAAAAAAAAAATATATATATATATATATATATATATATATATATATATATATATATATTTTATATGTTTAGGGATTCCTCCATGTTTGTTGTTATCATCCTGGCTGCCACGTGTCTTGTGCTTCAGTGTGTATATATATATATATATATATATATATATATATATATATATATATATATATATATATAGTGTGTGAGAGGATATTGCAAGTTATTAAGAGGTGCTGAATATTTGCTTGAGCATCAAACCTGGGCTGTTGTTTGTAGCGACGACTGCTTGTTCAAACAAGATGTTTCTAAAAGATAAAAGAATAATATTCGGTGGTCAAGAAAACTCTGTTGGCTCCTCTCTTACTGACTCTTGGATTCCACACAAGCAAAAATAGGTGAAATGTTGTAAGGCTGTTCTGCCTCCAGGGCTGTTTCCTCTGTAGGAATTTTCGGGTCATTGTGAACTACATTTTCTTTTGTTGACCATTCTACGCACACACACTGCTGCCCTGCCCAGAATTAATCTGTTGAAACAAATGTCTGCCACCACAATGATGAGTGTGCCAACCGCACGGAAACTCCTATTGAAACATTAGTACAAGGTAAGATGCTTGAGTTTACACTCTCACCCTCTGTGAGAGAGAGAGAGGGAGGCAGGGACGGTGGGGGCAGGCGGGGAGGGGCATGGGACTGGCAGCAACAGTAGACTTGCTGTCCTCTGCAACACTTCTGAGCTGACCACAGCCTGCGGCAACATGTCTGTCACTAAATACATGGACTACCATGGCGTGCCTCTCTCCCCACACATCCACAAGAAGGAACATCTGGATTACGCCCAGAACTTCTCGGTGCAGGACACAGACGTCTTCGCCGTGACTTACCCCAAATCAGGTACGTGTCTTTAGGTTACCCTGGGATGAATGTCAGTTGTGCCAAAGTTATGAACATCATGGTGAAGAATACAGGTGTGAGGCCACCAAGTTGAACTTCACAGAACCTGAAACTCACCAGTGAAACACAGTTGCTTTTCCTCAGCTTTTTCTTGTGTTTGGAAAGTATGTTTTTAAAATAATGATTTATTCCATGAATGTTTGTGTCCTGTTGTGATGAATCCCATGGCTGTTGTCAGGTCTGTATGCAGTGTGGAAAGAGCAGAGGCTTATGAGGAAGCTACTGGAGTCAGTGGCGGATTGACTCAGTCTTCTGTTAGAAGCTGTTGTTGAGGGGAGGCTCTGTTTTGAATAACCTCATCCTGCTGCGCGACGGGAAGAGTCAAAACATATGGTTTGACCGGCAAGACACAGCAGGTCTGTTCGTGTTGCTGAAGACATCATGCAAGGTGATGTCAGTGGGGGGGGGCCGCGGACACGCAGGCATGCTGACATGGAGTTTCCTCAGCTCATGCTGGAAGTGCTGATTCCTCACGCAAGCCGCAGAAACTGTTGATCAGTTCTTTATGTGTGGTGAGGAGGAGAGGAAGTGTTGCGTGAGTGGCTTGTGTTTCCAGATGATTTACACCCTCTGTATTCTCATCACAAGGGAGACCCATGTTTACTCTGTGCTCTTGGGCCCCAGGGACTGTTTGGATGCAGCAGATCCTCCCACTGGTGCTCAACGGCGGAGACTTGACGCCAATTCAAACAATCCCAAACTGGGACAGAGCTCCCTGGCTGGAGGACGGACGACTGAGGGTGGTGGTGGATCAACTTCCCTGTCCCAGATTGATGGTGACTCATTTCCACTACAAGATGATGCCTCCGTCCTTCTTCACCTCCAAAGCGAAGGTCTGTGCCTTTGAGGGATCAGACAGGGAGGACCTTTCATTTCCTGACATGTCTCCCACAGGTGGTGTATGTGATGAGGAATCCCAAAGACATTGTGGTGTCGTCCTTCCACTTCCATAAGATCGCTGCTTTCTTGGAAGATCCTGGAACCTTTGAGGATTTTTTGGACAAATTCCTGGATGGAAAAGGTCAGAAGGAAAATCCTAAATAAACAAATACATATTAATACATAGATATACATATAAATACATACATATACAAATAAATACAGCTGAATGTGTTCTTAGTTTGTGTTTCATCGCAGTTCTGTTTGGGAAATGGACCGAGCACATTAAGAGCTGGAAACACACTGACCTCGGTGACCGGATCATGTTCATCACTTACGAGGAAATGATTGAGGTAATAGTTAGCGCTGAAAACGATGGATTTCTACTACATTTTCAGGAAATTTTCACATACTGGTCAAAGAAGCGCTGATGATATTTCAGTGGTGTTTTAACTAAAGAAAGTTTATCTCACTGCCACCTGCTGCCCCATTGATGACATTACTGTCAATGAGATTTCACATGATAAAAGTGCGATATGGTTCAAATAAGTGCAGGGAGGCAATATTGGGCGGTTGCTTCCAAGTCCCTCTACACCTGAATGTGCAGTTAGTTTCAAGATTTAACTGACATTTAGTAAGTTATTTTTTCCAATTAAGATGTTGGTTTTTGGATCCCTTTCCATCTGGTTTCGTCTCCTTTAGGATCTTCCTGCAGCCATAAGGAAATTATCCAAGTTCCTGGGTAAGAATCTGAGCGAGGATGTCGTTCAAAAAATTGCGGAAAATTGCTCATTCCAGTCCATGAAGGACAACAACATGTCGAACCTAAGTCTGGTCCCAAAATCCTACATCAACCAAGAGGAGACTTCCTTCCTGAGGAAGGGTGAGATCTGGGGCTGAATATTTTTAAAAGAATAATATAAGGAATTCTGGGGAAATGATCTTCGTGTTCCTATGATTTAACAGGAATCACAGGCGACTGGAAAAACCACTTCAACAGTGAGCAACTGGCTCGGTTCTCTTCGGTCATCAACAAAGAGATGGAAGGGGAGAGCTTCTCTCTTCCATGGAAAATGGGCTGACCACCTGACGGAACCCTGAGTCACCGCCTCAGTCGGATTGTGGTGCTGCTGAGATGGACTCACCTAAAATTATATTTGCTATTGTTTCGTCGCAAAGTTATACAGACAGAAAGCGTATGCATGTTAGCAAGTTGTGGTTAGTTCTTACTGTGGCTTTCAGCATTTTCTATGTATTTTATTATCCTATTCACTGTGATTTATTAAAGAGCCAGTGATGTATCCTCCTCATTCCTCACCCAGACCTCATTATTTCGATGAGCTTTCCCTCCTTTCCTTCCTCCTCGCGCTTCCACGTCAAAGAAAACATTCTGGTCTTGTAATGTTATGATAAGATGGCACAACAGAATACATAAGTGCAATCTCAAAGAATATGAGGAGTGAGGCCACCCAACCATTCTCAAGGTCCCAGTTGGTCAGGATGAGGCTCCGCGTGAACATAGATTTTCTTGTGTCCTGTATAATAGTTTTACTTACATAAATGCAATAAATAAATAAATAAACCTCAGCTGTAATTTAATTGTAGTTTAGTGTTGTTTTAGGGACTTCCATCGAGACACATTGGAAATAGGCAGAGAATAGAAAAAAAAAATAAAGATAATATAAATAGACAAATAAAAAGATAAAATAATAAAAGGTAAAAGATAAATAAAAATAAGATAAAATATAAGTAAAAAAAATATGAATAAAAAATAAAAGAGGTATAAATATTTATAAGATTAAAGGAGAAATACACCAGCAGCCACATTATAAAAAGTCTGTTCTTTAGTTATCGAACAAATTATAATTAAGCAGCTATTAATATTTGTAAAATGAAAATTTTAAGGTAAAACAAAAATGATTTTTGAAGAAAATAAACGATTTAATGACCATCAAATAAAGAACTGACCATGAACTGGAAAGGCTAGAAAAATATATTGTTTTTTTTCCTGGAGCGACCTAAAAATGATCTGCTGAGAAACCCGCGAACGGAGGGTTTATTTTGGCATAGTTTTGTTTATTTGGCCTGTAGAGGGCAGACTCGTACGCCACTGGGATTCCTGGGCCGGTTACATCTCCTTCCTTCATGATGAAGAGTCCAGTGAAAGATGAGAACATTATGAAACAAGACGAAAAATGATTGAGGCAAACAAAACTACAATATCTTAATGCAGTTGGTATCGACCTCTTGGTCTTTCAGGACTGCAGTCGTGAACTTGTGTTAATGTAGGGCCACATAGTTCCGCACCACAGAGGTGTTATGAATACATCCACAAGGTCATCGCTGGAGGAAAACATCTGCTGAAGGCTGCGTCAACTGTCTATTTAATGTGACACAGTTGAATTTACTGCCCTCAACTCACGCAGAGACGTTTGTGAAGTGATCTATCCTATAGAGGGCAGGCGCGAGTCAGGTGCGACCAACACACTATTTTAAGACGCGTACTGAAGAGTGAATTTGAGGCAAAAATCTTTGTGACAAAAACTTTGTGAGTTTTGCAAATGATAATGTCAGAGAGATAGTATAAATATGTAATTGATTTTAAACACAGCAAAATAACATTGTTTATTGTGTGATCTGTGGTTTACAAAGGGAAGAAAAGTCACTCTATTTTACATTTCAAAGCCTTAAATAACACTTGCGTCTTACAATTTAGCCAGTTGAGCAAGGAGAAGTGTATATTTTGTCATTCTGGGATTCAACAGAAGCACCTTAAATGTGTGTATCCCTTGAGTTCTGACACAATTTGGCCTTTTGTGCCGGAGAAAAGGGAAGCGTGCGTGCATGTGCGGGCAGACGCCTTGGCTCCTGCTGGAGGACACCCACCTCGCTGCCGCCTCCAGCCCGCTGGTCCTGCCCTGGGCTGCCCACAGGATGCCAGCCTGCTTTGATGCCCTCTTCTCATCAATTACGAGCACACACACTTGAGATAGCCAGTGACTCCTTAGAAGATCCTGTAAACATGTTTGCCACGTTCACTGAGCCAAGTCTTCTTAAGGCCGCTGACTTCCTCTGTCCTGAGCTGCACTTATATAGAGTTCAGCCAGGGCCAACAGATGGAAATATTCTTTATATAAAGCTTTACGTTCTTTTGCCTTTGATATTTTGCTTCAACACTTTGTTTGGAGCTTGAAGTGCTCTACAAAAATGTATTTAAAGTGATGTTACGATAAAAACATATGTTTAACTCAAGTTCCTTGCCCCTTCTGAGAGCTCCTCAAGGATCCATACCGGCGCTCAGTTGTGTCCCCAGCCTCTCCCTCTCATTCAGCCAGCTAAATCGTCCGTGCCTGATCTCATAGATAGATAGATACACGTCGCTCTCGTGGGTCATATAGCTGCTGTATACACCCCAGACTTGAGCGATAACTTAAATCTCCACATCATCTCCACCCTTTGGTTGTGCTGAATGAGCACACATCACTTAACTTTACCGCTGTGCAGCGTCTCTCATAACTGACGCCACAAAACAGTGATAATTTGTACATGACGTAAGCCGTCCCCGTCTCTTGCCCCAAGTTACTGAGATAGGCTGCGACCTGGCACCACCCCTTTAAAGAAAGATCTCAATCAACTCCCTCCCTGCTCAAAAGCAGCAAAGCATTGAGGGTTTCATTGGTCATATTTAAAATGGACCTTCATTCACCCTCCAACATTTGTTTTATGAAATATTTTTTGGGTTCTTTCCTTGTATTGTGCACTAATGTTGCTCTATTTCTAGTGTGTGGTAGCAGTAACACCAGGTCTCTTTACACAGCAGGTGATGGAGATCAACTGCAGGAACGGAACTATCAACGGAGGAAGATCACAGCTGGACAGGAAACCTTCATCCAACATGAGCTCAGACAGCCTTGAGGCCACTGGGTCTTCCTGTAAAAGCAGTTCTCAGCACCCATTCACAGTGGGCTCCTACTGTGAGCAGCCCTGTCTATGGCACCCCAGTCCTAGTCGGACAGTACCTCACCCACAACCCCTACTCTACCCTCAGTCATCAAGCAGCCTGCTTTTTCTCAGAACTCCTCCTGTTTTCTTAGAATGTAACAAGGGAGTTGTGGGTTCAAATCTCAATGTGGTAAACACTGAAGACTCTTACTCAAGGGCCTTGGTGCAAGTATTTGAAATGTTATGGGTAAACTTCAGTTTCAGTATTAAATACTGTACTTCTATTCCTTACTATTAAAGATTAATTTTCTATTCAGTTTTTTTATATAAATGAAGGTTCAATAAGATGCACAAGATGGGCCTGGTTTGACCACTATGACTAGAGGTGTAAACCTCACTCTCAGACGAGGCTAAAATGAAAAAAATAAAAAAATAAACATTTTAGAACAGAATTAAGGTCTATGAGATGTTCTGACTAACATTTAGAAGAGTGTTGCAGTGCATTCCAACTTGTCTTGTGGATGGCAAAATTGTTCTCTGCGTACATTAGAGGTCGGACATGGAAGCAAGTTAGAAACGCAAGGAATTACTGACCCATATAGAAATGTTTTATTCTCAAAACGTTGCCAGAAATGTTATCAGCAGGAAGCTACATTGTGGTTCCCAGAATGATCTTAGATTACAATGCTCTACAAACATTCTAAAAATGTTTGGCGATGACCTTGGTGGAACATTATGCCCTGCATGTTCTCAAGAAGGCACAGAGCTCTCCCCAGAACGAGCCTGGACAATGTTGTGAGTGAGTACTTTCATCTTCCGCGGCTGCAGTAATTCTCTCACGGTGTCACCAGCTTATCACCGGGCACACAAAGACAAACACCCATTCCCACACAGCGCTTGCTGACCTGAACCATTTTGTAAGGCAAAATAGATAGAACACTTTACCTCACCAAAGGTTGCCTCCTCAATGTCTTCTCTTTTATATCACACAACATTGTGGGGACCTTTCATAAAACTTCATCCCCTCATGTCTAAATCTTTCCATGATCTTCGAGTTAACATCACAGGAACATTTTTCAGTACAGTCCTAAAAGAGGTCCCCAAGGTCTCCACACACTCACAGGGAATGTTGTGGGACTGTTCCTTGCAAGCTAACCTCCTCAGTTCTCGGTGTGCTCCAGTTTGTACCTTTTATTGAAACACTTCCAAAGGTCTCCGCTGGCGACTCCTCTACTGGCTCCGGACCTCGCGAATGACCCACATTGGTCACCTCTGAGGACTTTCAATCTCCATCTTCAGCTTCGAGGTAATTGTTTTGTGATTAATTCCACCAAGGGTGGATAACCTACATTTCTGCCCCACGCACACCGACACATGCGGTCTTCAGTCACGCCCCACCCAGGGTGTCTGCAGAGTTCCGGGCCTTCAGGCAATTAGCCGTAATGGCAGGAAGCTAGTTAGCCTTATCTGCTGCCATGGCGGACTCCGCTGGCACTGATGAACCCAGGACCCGTCACGTAGGAAGACAGTCGGCCAGACAGACGGCTTGGACCGGCGGCGGGGGGCACATGGCCGCGGAGGATATTTAGATTGTGCACTTGCCTGAGAGTGGACGGAAATAAGATCCTTTAGCTTTTCTCTATTTACGTATGCATTTTGAAAATGTGAGAAAGATCTATGTAAAGATCTTGACGCCAGTGTAGCCAGTCCTGAATTCCTACGGCGTGGTAACATGTATTTATTTACAGAATTGTCAAAACATCCTCGCCGTGTGTCTCCGCTTGGTCTGCAGAAAGACTCCTGGCTGCAGGGACGATTCCCCATTGTTCTAGCCTCTGTACGCAAGGCACCTCACGTCTCGCCCGGGTAAAGATCAGGAGGATGTGATCAGGGACACTGAATAAAAAAGAAAACAAACAGAAGAAATCCTGAGTGAGACTGAGACTCAACAGTCACGTAGATATGCCAGTAAAGAGCCACTTAACACCCATGTCCAATTCTAAATCCAAAAGTGTCAAAAAGTTGCTTATCATAGTTGATATAAAATGCAGTCTTGATGTTGACCAGAGTAAATAATTCAAAATAATAAACAAAATAATTCTGCTGGTATATAAAAAAAGAAAAATAATCAATTATTTTCTTTTCTTTTTATATAACGTTTTCACTCTTGCACACTTCATTCATTGAAGTAATGGCGAGGCGCAGCACCAAAGGGACCTCAGGCAAAGCAAAATTGTGCTGTAGAAACTCAGATACGTTGGTTTTGCTGAAACAAATTGCAGAAAATCTATTTGTTTAGAAATGTCTCCAGAAAGTGGTGGGCAATATGCCAAAAATTATTTATTATTGTTTATTCTTTTTTTTTTTTAAAGACTGTTTTGATTGTGTTACAAACTCTTTTGCATGATGTAGAGGAATCTCCACACAAATCTTTAACTTTTTCAACTGCCTCAGCTTCTTAACTACAATGACTCTTCATCTCTTTACACATTGGAGCACATTTATTTGGTTCTGTATTTAGTTTTCATCCAATTTTTTTATACATGGATTCTCCTAATGCATGATGACCATTTTAACAGTTTGTCCCACAAAAATTGTTATTATTTTAGCGTAATTTTAAAAACAGCGCCTTATATCATGTTGTTTTAGTTTGCTAGAGATTCACCATCTTCCAATATCCAACGTATATAATGAGAATCTTTAAACAAAATATATTTCTAGCATGTAACGTCATGCCGTGATTATACTTTCCCATTTCGCAGGACTGAAGTCACACATTTAAGCTACAATGCAATTGAATATTCCTTTCCCTTTCCTTTTCTCTTTTCTGTCTTTTGACTCAGAGTATTCAATCGCCCTGTTGTCTAATACTATATACAGTATATTTGCTTATTTGTTAAATGAAATGCCAAAGATTCAAATAACCCAACAAAAGCCATGACATCTAAATGCAGACTGACAAATACTTTTCGAATATATATATATATATATATATATATATATATATATATATATATATATATATATATATATATATATATATATATATATATATATATATATATATATATATATTTCTGTGAATCTATTTCTGACGGAGCCAATGAATTGCATGCTGCTGTATGCTTCAACAAGCTGTGAAGGGGATTCAGATCCTCAAACTTGACCAGTGACTCAGCGACACCGCGTACGTGTTAGACTAACACAACCGTTCTCCTCTGCCAGTTCGTATGATGTTTGCTAAATGAGAGGTTTCATGTGTTTGGAGGAAAACATCCTCGGAGGAAACAAGTGAAACGCCAACTTCTGGTGAAGCCTGGAGCTTGTTTGGACTTTATTCACTCATGTGAAGGCATCCGAAATAAATGGTTAAACAAACAGCTCCATTCCAGTAAAGACTTTGTTTGTTTTCACATGGCGAAGCCAACCAACCGCGGGCATCCCGTGCTGAAGAGCGGAGCGTGTTTGGCTACACCTTTGCCAAAGGGATTGATCCCCTGCCAACAGAATCCAAACTTTACTACCAACAAATTCAGATGAAGACATCTGAGGTCAGTGACGCAGTAGCGGTCAGACAAGGACAAAAATAAATCCTTCTATTCCTGCCAAGTATCTTTGATGGTCTGATTGGGTTGGAGGAAAAAAAAAGGCCCATTTGTCTTCCTACCATTGTCACTGGTGATTGTGTGTTTTTACTGTCCTATTGACATTGAATCAAAAATAGAACATTTAAATGACGGTGTAATCAGGCTGCATCATTAGAGTAACTCACAGTCTGAGTTCTGAAGTTTAGATGAGTAAAGTAGATGAGGGTGGCAGCGAGAACACAGGTCAAAAACTCAAAATGTATCTGGAAGAGTTAACTATTTGAGTATTTCAAATTACAACTTATTATAAAAACTGAACCTACAAACAGAAAAAAGCAATAAAACAAATAAACAACCTCTGTCGCCACAAAAAATGTGACCTTCCACTTCCAGTTCTTCTGTCTTCATCTTCATCCTCTGGCTGTCCGTGTGACATTATGCCACTTTTTTGTACTGTAAATATTGAGATTTGAGTGTTGAGCTGCAGGAGAGAATGCTAAATATTCATTCACTCACCGTCCTGCCACAAGTTTATTACAAACTACAGCGGTTGGACAAAATAATGGAAACACCTTAAAGCCAAAAAAACTTTAAGCTGTTACCATTATTTTGTCCAACCCTTGTATTTGAACCAGATATTTGAAGACATTTAAAGCAGTTATGTAATATATAAATTTATCCATTCCCCCCCTAGTCAATTACCAAAGATAGTCATCTTGTATGTAACTGTTCTTTAAATAATAGAAATGATTTAAAGGGAGCCTACAGTCCATTTTTTTCTCTTCAAGTATCAAATCTCACACAGTCATGGAGTAATTTCTCATGAAAATAATAACTAAAAACTTTGTATTTGCTAAATTATTATAGTTAAAGTTTATAAAATAACTTCTACTGCAAGTGCAGTAGAAAAGCAGATCCAACAGGTCCACTGATGCAGCGGTGTAGGTGCTTATTCATCAACTATGTGGTAGGAATCCACCAAACATTTGGTGACTGAATACATTCGTCCAAATAGTGCATAAAAGGCAACAATAGTGGCGTGATCAACCATGCACATTTTTGTATATCTCTTCAATGTTTGGCAATAGTTTACACAGACAATAGACTTGACATAAAAAATAAAATCCAAGTCAAAGAGGCCTTTCTGCTAATATTTGTAATGTTGAAAAACTCACATTCATTTATGTCATGATGTGCTATTTCGGGCGTTGTATTCCTTATTGTGGCCTTGTTTTTAAATAGCTCCGTTCAGTCTGTCTACTATTTTACTAGTGGTAATAAACAAAAATACAACCCTCGGTCATGATCTGAATAAAGCTGGTTTTGCTGGCTCCTCAGAACTGCAGCATAAATAATGTGGACCCTTTGGTGCTGTAACTGTGACCCTTGTATAAAGAATGGCTAATGGTAGAGATGGAACCTTGTGCAGGATCTGGATGCGCAAACAAAGATCTGAGAGACCTAATGGCGGCCTGCAGCATTGTTTAGACTGCAGAAGAGTTTGATGAGAGATGTGTTGGCCAGACCAGGTGGTTCTTCATTTGTGGGGGTGAGGAGATGCGGCAGGAGCAGCTCTGGAGCGGTGATGGACCGCAGCTGTGGTGCACTGGCGGCAGTGTTTGGTTGTTGGCTGTTTATACAACGACAATGGCCGACGTAAACAGAAGTTTAGATGACCTCAGGGCGTCGCTCCTACTGCACTCTCTGTGTATAAGATGAATAAATATAGCAAGCAGATGCGTTTCTGTTAATTTAGCACAGGAACAATACAGCCAGCGAGGCAGAGCGGAAGTATTCATTTTGTTTGGATTCCAAAATGGATGCTGGTCGGGTTTCACGGATGATGCCGCCGCCACTGCTGCACACCACAGCCTTGTGCTCACGCCACCCATATATAAACTGTTGGGAGTTTGAGCAGAGCTTCTAGCAGCTTTTCAATGAATGAGTGAATGTTGATAAAGAATGAATTGTTATTTAAATTCTAATCAGTTCAGCACTGACACAAGTAGGCACACATACACGTACCAGATTTGTAGAACAAAACGCATACTACTATGAGCTAGGCCCGAAAACTCATCTATCCCACACTGTCTTTCCACCTTGGATACTACAAACCTCACAATGCACTGCAATAATTGAAGCTATTGTAACAGCCTATGTCACAAGAGCCAGAAGTTTAAATGAAATTTAACAATATTGTATATGTAAATTAGGGCTCCATAAGCAATTGGCTCGATTTGATATTTTACCGATCACAATTCTGGTTTGTATTGCAATTCAATTTATATCGCGGTTGTCATTCATTTATTTGAAAATAAATAATAATAAAAATGCACATCATAGTTTCCCACAGACATTTGGTGAAAATGGTGACCGTGGTTCTTTTTGTGTACACATAATGAGTATTATTCTCCATTTATAAATATACAGAGCACTTCAGCATCTCGCTGCTGCAATAATATGTGAAAAAAATTACTCTGGGCAGAAATATTTTTTTAAAAGATGTGACAAATATGAGGATCGATTTTTTTCCCCTAGCCCCTATATAAATGTTGCCCTGATGATGGGGATATTAAAGTCCTGATATAATAATAACTGAATAATTACACAATGCTGCTATGCTATGCTACAAAAGAAACATTTATATCGACAAAGAGAATAGTCTTGAGAATGAACTTGGCCTGGGATGTATGTCTGGTCGTGCTGGTCGATGCTGTCATGCGATTTAGGTTCATAGCTGTCATTACAGTGCAGTCAAGAAAAATTTACCTGTGCAAGTCGATGCATCATTTATACATCCCTGGACTGATATAAATTTAATTTATTGATACCAAAAGTGTAACCATAGAAAAAGAAGAAAGACAAAAAGTGAGATTTGACACTGCTGGATTCAGCGTCAGATGTCAGATGACTCGTAGATGAAGGTTCAAAGTCGTATTGGTGAACTGCTCGTCAGATATTTCATATTATATAATGTGTTACGTCAATGTAACTGTGATAACTAATTCTTGACCAAAGTGATTCTCCCATTTTAAAAGGACGACAGATCTGTTCTCAAAAGTGACAAACTGAAGTTCTTTACAGTTCAGTACAGCATGGGTGTTGGGTCTTCATGTGTTTTAACGTGATTTTTTTTAAGGTGAAGAGAGGACGTCTCCCTCGGATTATCAGCAGCAACGTTTGATGCGGCGCACTGGGACTTCATCCATCTTATCTTGCTTGAGGACACAAGCGCGTCACTCTGTGGTCACACGCTCGGGGTGTGTCTTGTCCAGGCACGAGAGTCTGTCCCTGTCGCTCCATCCTCTTCCTGTCGTCTCGCCCTCACGTCTTCAGCAGTCCTGTCATTGTTATGGTGTGTCTGTGCCGTAGGAGCAGCTGTGCTCGTATATAGACGCAGGTTGTGTATTTTTACGCATACACAGAGTCATGAAATATCGAACTAATATTTGGATACACAAGTTACACTGCTTATTGTCAGTGGGGCTGAAAATAGAAGTCATCGTGTACGGAATGTAAACGGTTTGCAGGCATCCATCCTGCTGATATTCTGGCTGCTCGCTTACAATGATAAACAGATTTTCGATGAACTGCATTGTTATTGACTGCCACTTGGTTATAAGGCAGACCTTGGAAAATTGCGGCCCACGGGCCATATACGTCCCTTTGCCTGTGTTATTATGGCCCTCATGAGGTCAGACTGAAACTATACAACTGATAAGTAGTCATTTTTGTGACTCTTTTTTTGACTCTTGTTTCTTTCTTTGCATTACTATTTCAACAGTAATTATAACATGTTCAGGAGTAAAATTTCTTTTTGGTGAGTATTTTTTGTTTCTAAAAATCCATATATATATTTTGAAAGTAATTTCCTTTTAATATTTCATAGATATTTGTGCTATAGTTTCATTATTATTTACATTCAAATTAAACTGCATATTAAATGGAATATCTTTATAGGTTTCACGCCATATTTGCACTTCTTAATATCCGTGTTTCCATTGAATCTTTAATGGTTCATTCTGTTCTCGTTTACTTAAGACTTTTTTTCTTAGTTTTTTAGTCCTCGCTGCCTTTCTTTTGGCATGGTGGCCCCTCACAACAGTCACAGTTTATAATGTGTCCCTTGTGGAAGTTTAACAGCCCACCTCTGTTATAAGGGATCCCGCTCGCCTCAGTCTAAACTTTTTTTTAAGTTCCTTAAGAGATCAAGTAAAGGTAAGGGCAGACAGGCCGGTGATAGCGTGGTCTGCGCCCACCCTTGTTCATGGCATGCCCACACTTATTATGAGCACACTCCACTCTAAAGAGCCATAATAGCACCTCCTGATAGCCATGTAACAGATGGCTCCTGGGATTCACTGCTCTGTAATTTGCTTTTCAGATGGTGGCTCGCCAACACCAGCGGGCCACTGGTTGGGAGATGGGAGCGGCCGACTGGCTGCGGGCCAATGAAAGTTGTTGGACCCACAGGACCATGGCAGTAGGCTCTAAGAGATAAACGCGCGTATGATCTTCAAAGGTTATTTAAAACCTGAAAATCTGACTTGCTATCTGCAATAGTTTATTTGGCAAATCCATCTGACTGTTTGAATGTCCTTTATTATGATTATCAAATTTCAAACCACTTTTCAAACCAAAGAATGCGATGTCCTTGGGAATACGAAGCTTCATGATACAGTGTCCTCATCTTCAGAGCCCACTAGATGGCACTCTTTGCTCATAAATCTTTGGATTTGAACAACCATTTCAAAGAAACCTCACTCTATTTACAAACCAAGAGCGCCACCTCCTGAGCACTGAGAATGAGGGCACTGTTTCACAAAGCCTCTTCTGCTCATCACCAGGAATAGTAGCCTGACGTCTTGGGCACCTGTTAACTTATAAGTAGCAACGAACTGTCATTGAAAACAGTGTAGAAAGAAACATGATCTTGAAAGTACTGAAAGTTGAGAAACGCTCAACTGGGAAGTGAAACAAAAAATAAATATTCAGAGCAAACAGAGCAAAAAAAAAATGCTAGATTTGTCGCTACACACTTTTCACAAGAAAAGTTGCCAGGAGAGATTGGAAAGTTGCCAGATTTAGTGACAAAATCGCGAAGTTGGAGACATAGCAAGTGTGAAAATCATTGTCTACAAGTTGCAAGAGTGATACAGAGGACTGGCATGTTTAAAACATATTTTTTCACCTTGACAAACCTTTATGTGGGAGGCCTTCCTAACTTGATGAATGAGAGTCAGGATAACTAGGTGACACAAGTTATTGGGATGGTATCCACATATGTAAAAACAGTTACATTGTGTGTTCACAAATAATTACACTTTCACATTATATATTGCTAATAATGTGGCACAATTTCGCTCACTGGAATGAAAAAATAAAATAAAATTCTACTATACATGGCGTGTGACTTTGTTTTGTTTAAATCAGTTCTTGGTTGTGGCAATTCAGTTGGTTTAGTTAGCTAAATTTATGTTATTTATATATGTGTCCATTCAATATGTCTACATACATATTAAAAAATATTACAGATTTTTTAAAATAACAAAAACAGATCATCATTTGTCTGAGAAGCAGTTAAGAACTGGCAGTTAAAGCGCCCCATGTGCTCCTGTCCCCCGTACACACCCACCTCTGGCTTCCTCTGGTGCCCCTATATAACCTCTGACACAGCTTCTCTGTCAGGCACACACTCAGAAGGGGCCAGTGAGGTCACATTGCCTTCCACCGATTTTCATTAAGCAGTGTTTGAAATTAAATTTGCTCTTCCATAACAATTTGAAGCAGCAGTGTAGAATGATGAGGTCACCATTGATCCTGGCAATGGGCCTGATGCTGCTGAGAAGCTCAGGTAAGTTTGAACTTTCAAGCTGTGTTTAATGGTTTATGATCACGCGATAGGCATTGTAAAAAAACATCATTTTAGCTGAGTGAAGTTGGAGTTTAAAATGATCCTAGAATGTTATATTTTCATTCTGTAGATGCTAAGATGGATATTATTCCCAAAACACAAGATGTCCACCTGGGGGATGAGGTACTGCGTATGTGCAAAGGTGAGCAGTTTCAGCAAAATGGCTTGTTTGCCCACCCTTCATCCTGACTTTTTTTTAATCGACACCTGCTTCTCAGCCAATGGAGAGGGTGTAATAACATGGCAAAAGGATGGAGAAGACGTAGACGAGGAGCTGGTGTTTAAGTTAGACGAAACGTCTTCTAAACTGATCATCACGAAAGCAACCATGCAGGACACGGGCCGGTACACCTGCCTGTGTGAGTATGAGAGCGGCCACAAGGATGAAGTCCAGATGCAACTGTTTGTATATGGTAAGCAGGCATTATTATCAACAGTTTGATTTGGGTAATGAACAGCCTCTTACATTTGGGCAGAGGGTCCATCGTTCGGCAGCACCGCCGTCTACCATGAGTTCCTGGAAGGAACCAATGGTGTGGTGCCATGTCTGGTCTCTGGTCAGCCCGCGGTGGAAGTCTCCTGGTATAAGGATAAAGAGGAAATCCCTTTGAATGGTGAGAACACTGGCCTCAGGCATTCAAGTCATCGTAGCCAATGAACCAAAGAGTATTGCTCAGTATGGAGTGTTTCATGAATATTAATAGCAGTGGTAGGTTGTTATTAATAATAACGACTGTGATTCATTGTATTGATATTGGATGCAAAAAGAATAAGAAGAAGTGCTCCAGTGATGACAGAACCTTTCACTGTACACAGCGCCCAAGACGGCATTTTTGTGTTTCTATTTTTAAATTCAAATTTCAAGTCCAGCAGCACCAGCTTATTTAGTCTCCCTCATGAGTCATGTTAGGGTTATGACATCACATTGTGCGGCATAATGTGGCGCCCTTGGAATTGGTGCAATGAAAAATGTTCCCTGCGGATGAAGGTTTATTTTGCATTGATAGAAACTATTGGGGGAAAGTCTCATCCCTGATGAATAGATAAGATTAAAAACATAATACAAGGGATCTTCTCCAGTCAGACAGCGGGTAGGACCATCCAAAAGCTTGAGACACTTCAGCGTGTTATTTGTCATTATCTTTGTCATTACAGGTTTATTATAGTTCCTATCCTAAATGCAGATTATTTAAAATCTAGACTCGCAGTTATAGCATTTTTGGGAAATGTGGTTCTTAATTACTTGTTAAATTCGAGCTTAATATTGTGCTGTGTTGGCTCGTTTGTGAACAAAACAACGAGAAGACCACACTAACGTTTTGATGGGTTTCACGTTCATCCTTGGCTGTTGCGGTTTACGCTACTGCCACCTGTTGTCTGAGTGAGTTCATTACACGGGGAATGTTTTCTGGCTATGAGCGATGAAGTTACGTAGAATTTTTCAGTGAAGCCATCTGTGTGTGAATGACGGTAAAACTTGATGCTCAAATTAAATTATTTTTAAATAAAAGCAGATTGCTCATACAACGTGTTTAGTTTAAAGTTTGCTTTGATTATTTCCATGAAATGAAAACAATGAAATAATAATAATAATTATAGAATTAAAATAACTATGTGAATTTTACCATTTCCTTTCAACATTGTTAATTCATCACCCAAAATACTCTCATCCATACACTTAGCATTCTGTCATTGCTTTTCCACAGAACATCACTAAAAGCTAGAAATCTTAAATGCTAGAGATGACTTTTTTTCTTACGACAACAGTGTGTCTGTGTCTCCTACACGCACGGTGGTTCTCCTCCCTTCTTGATTCCAGAGAGGAAGCGTGTGCGCCGGATGCCAGATAACACACTCCTGATAGAAAAAGTCAAGCGGGAAGATGCTGGGACGTATCTGTGCGTCGCCCAGATCAAAGGAAGGCCCATCAGTCAGCAACTGCCTATCTCTGTTGTTGTCAATGGTAACTATCTCTCAAAGACAACCATTTGAACGGAAAAAAACACTATATACATTTATCGAAAACCTGGTTTCTCCACAGCTCCACCCACTGCACATCTGCGAGAAGAGGTCAAGAAAGTGATCGCTGGACCAGAAACCAATGTTTCCCTGCGCTGCTTAGTGGACGGTCTCCCCAAACCCAACATTACCTGGAACATGTAAAAACACCTCTACATTTTCACTGCAATCCGCATAAAAGGATATCACTGTTTTGCCTTGTGAATGTTGACATTACAGAAAGTAGCTGAGCATTTTAATGGGGCCTTTGTAATGATTCACAAAAAGTGGAGCAGGACAGTTTACAATGAAAAATTAGGTCATTTCCATGTTGTTATTTAGATGAGACTGTAATTATCCCTAATGTAGCGTGCAATCCTCTGTGTATGCGGGAGGGTGGCCCTCTGTAGGGAAAAGGAAAATCCAGATAACTCGCTCACTGTGCTTCTAATTTTAATCATTCGCACACCACAAGAATACGTTTTTCTCTTTCAGGCCGGTGCCTTTTGACTGGGCACATCATCATTTCAACTCAGATCGCAGTCAGCTGACCATCAAGTCTGTGGTCCGAGCCGATCTTGGGGAGTACGTCTGCACCGCCACCAACAAGATCGGGGAGAACAGCGCTACCTTCATGCTCCATGTCTGGGGTTGGTTCTGGTTCCAACTTCCTCTCGCCCTTTGTAGCTCCAGAGCTGACCTACTTGTTTGTCTCACAGAGACTCCTCAGGTGTCCTTGTCAACATACCAGCTGACTGTTCCCCTGGGTCAGCAAGTGTCTGTGTCCTGCAACGCCTCTGGATATCCAGAGCCTACGCTTCACTGGCTCAGCAAGTCCAACGGACGCACGCTTGTAAGTCCTTTTTTATCCTGATCTAACCCATTTCTCAATTACACAGCGATTACATTAAAGTTACCACTCACCCAAAAGACGGATTTGTACAAGAGAAATCTTCTCTGACTTCTGAAATTAAACACTCCTTGCCAGTCACCAACAGTCATGATGTGATAGAGCCCAAACTCATGTCCTGTTGAAACTTTACTGCACTTGTCAACCAACTACGACTTGAGACACTTGTTCTGGACA
The DNA here is from genome assembly GCF_027744825.2 of Synchiropus splendidus. Taxonomy (NCBI): domain Eukaryota; kingdom Metazoa; phylum Chordata; class Actinopteri; order Syngnathiformes; family Callionymidae; genus Synchiropus; species Synchiropus splendidus. The sequence continues at coordinate 14,811,240 of NC_071345.1, read as the reverse complement.
GAGAAATTAAAATGTTTCTGGTAAATGCACACATCCAGACAAAAAGTTTCAATCGAAAAAAGTACCTTAATCAGAAACAGACATCATTTCTGACAGAACTGGTTTGTGACCGGACGTTTGTCTCCCTCAGGTCTCCACATCTGGGCGAGTCCGGGTCATTGACAGTGTTTTAGAGATCGATGAAGTGGCGCCCTCTGATGGTGGGTTATATTCCTGCATGGCTGTCAGCACGGCTGGAAATGCATCAAGAGACGTTGCGATCCACAGTAAGATGAAGCATGCAGATAGTAATGTCCTCTCATCTTTCAAAGCTCATCAGAACTTTGAATTCTATTGCCCCCCAGCACAGCCTGGTGCACCGCTGTACCGCTCCATCACAACTGAATCAACATCAGTCTTCATCACCATCAGGGAACAGCCCAACAACGGCGGGACTCCAGTCACAAGCTTTGTGCTTCAATGGAGGCAGAGTGAGGCCGAGCCTTGGATGGAGATTAACGAGCCAGTGTCAAGTGAGTCTTAGGAAAAGGATATGGCTGAGATAATATTAATGTACTAAGCTCAAAGGAAATATTTCATCTTAAAGTAAACTTTTATACAAACATTTTTAAAACTTCACAATCCTTAGACGTGAACAATATTGACCTCAATGCTTGACCTGTTTTCATTGCTGCTAACATAACATGATACCCAACGTAATAATGAATTGATATTCACTTGAACTGAGCTGAATCTGACAACAATATGTGTTTATTGACCTCCAGAGAGCTTCACCATCGCCTCACTGAAGCCCTACGCTGCTTACGATGTGAGGTTAGCTGGCATGAATGCAGCAGGACTCGGGGAATTTTCTGACATCAAAACGGTTCGCACCAAAGGCATACGTAAGTTTCTGACACTTGAGACTTGCACATTCACGTATATTGAAATATGTCTTATTATGTTTGTCTTTATCTTTCATTTACTTGGGTCTGATCTTCTTGCCTTCCACATGACCACATTAATGCCTCTAGAAGGTAATTTGGGAATTTAAGATCTGCCTCTTAGTGTCGTGCATTTTTTTGTGTCACTGAAGTAACACTCTTTATCGTGTCTAGGTGAACCGGATGCTCCTGCTTTGTCCCTCGATGCGATGAAAGTCACAGGCAACTCTTTCGCCGTCCCTTTAAAGCCGAATGACGCCGGTCAGAGTCCTCTTCTCCACTACAACATGCGCTACACAAAAGTAAGGGAGTTGATAAATAGTCATGCAAGTTCATCATCAAATTGTTTTCACTTTGAAGTACATGCTGGGATATTTTCAAAAAAGGCAAATGTCCCATAGTCTCATACTCATCTCACCTCCTCTCTCTCCTCTTCTTTCCTCCTTTGTTTCTTCTGATGGTGTTTTAAACAGGATAAAGAGGGAGCTGAGTGGAAAGAGAATCAATTACCATCAAATTTAGACGCTATCGTTCTGAAAGACCTGACTTTTGGCTCGGAATATCAACTGGAGGTCACGGCCGTCAATTCCAACGGTTCCTCTATTCCGGCCACGCTTAACTTCACCATCGCTCAGCAGCCCGGTAAGCAAAAGTCAGTTTATGTTGATCCAATTTGTCATAGACGTTAGGACATGCTTTACAGTTGGCGGTTAGACCTTTGTTGTATGTAGTATTCAGTATTCAAAGGCTGTGCCACTGATACAAATACAAGATACTTGTAAGACCAAGTGGTTGTTTCACTAATGTCAAATAAATTAACATGTTTTTATGTTCAGTACCTATTAATTTGTGGCATCATTTGCATTATATCAACACTTATCACAAATAGAGAGAAGAAAAATAGATATTCTTTCATGCCCTTGATCCAAATGTTTCTTTTCATTGTTTTGAACACCCAAAAAAGGCCATTGGTTGTTGTACAAATGACATTTCAAAGTACATTTGCTGAATGAAAATCACTTCAGAACTTCTGGCAGTGAAGCTGTGCTAGTCACCCATGTAGCTGCACTTGTCCTTCCTTGCAAAAAAAATGAAGTCACAAGTTTTTCTCTTAAGTCAATGACCTTTTCTTTTTCAAATATTATCTTGGAAATGTTTTTTTTTTACCTCATGTTGCACAGTCATTGTAAATAAAATGTATAAATAATAAAACTATTTTTCTAAAAACTTGCTTTTGATTGAAGGATGTAATTTATTCTTTCATTGGTATGATGCAGTGTTGTGACCAGAATAGAGCACTGAAACATGGTTATTAATTTTAAAAGGCATAATTACAAAATCAGTGCATTTATAGTACACTGTAACCCATCAGGATTTCAATCGTCTCCTTGTCCCACAGCCAGCCAGAGCATGACCAAGGGCAGCATTGTGGGTGTTGTCCTGGTGATCTTCTTGGTGGTGTTCCTGGTGGTTGACGCTACATGCTGCTACACTAACCACTGTGGTCTCCTCATGACCATCGCTGTGAAAATCTTCGGAAAAAAGGTTCCGGGCCTTAAAATGCTGGAAGAAGGAGCTGCGACCACCAATGGGTAAGTACTCGTGACTGGGTGAATTGTTTAATAGAGAAGTTATAGCTGTTACAATCACTTTTGTGTTTGTCTGCCACAGAGAAGTGAAGCTGAACGGGCTGACCACACCCAGAGGCTCCTTGCAGCACACTGCAGTTCAGACCAGCACCAAGGACCTGAATGAGGTCACCTGTGATAGAGCACCTCTCACCAAACATGAGTATGTGCTGTCACTGCTATGACAAGCATTCAAATATAGCGGGCAGAGCCTAACCAGATGGCGCTGCTAGTTGTTCTGATTTCACCATTTTCATTGCAGGAAAACACAACCAGACAGGAACCAGACACCTGCAGAGGCGTGAGAAAAGCACACTAGTACAACTAGTGGTGCCTGACAACACGACACCATGCTCTTAGATGATCTGGAGCATAGCTGTATGTACGTGGCTGGAGAAGCTTTAAGACTGCAGACGTGTGCACCATCATTTCCGACAACACTCTTTACTGCTTTTATGCTGTCATCCTTCAAAGGTGAAGATACATTTATCCTGGTGCTTTTTCTTTTTCCGTCTGGCTGCACATCCAGTTTGGAGAAAACTCAAAACAGGGTCATTTTGATGTGTTCCACAGGGTAAAAATATTTGTGTATGTAATTTATTTTCCACTGTTTTCTTTAAAAAAAAACTCAACTCATATTTGTTTAATGTCTTAGATGCTTTGCTGATTGAAAGGTGGCAGCTGTGCCGATTTTAACTGTACATAAAGATTTTTCCTAATACCTAAAATATGTAGATTGACCTTAAATACATTTAAAATAATGATACTTTACAAAGTGAAATGAAAGCACCATTTTATTTTCACATACACACCTTGTACCTGAAATAATATTGATGGTGTATTGTACATAGCATTTTGCTTTTTGTCTCAAATTTTCGATTATATTCAGTCAAATCAATGCTTCACTATTTGTATTATATCAAAATGAAATCACCGTTGACAACAGAAACATGTAACCCCAACTGAAGCGTTTTAACTTCCTTGTTTTGTGAATAAAATAAACCCTTTGTGTAATATATTACAATGTATAATAAAATCTAACAGTCTAGTGTTTTGATACTAGTTTTCAGACAAGAAAAATGTGTTTTACCCCTTTACCCCTCATTTTTATTTCTTACATAGTTGACTGTTCATGATGTTCAATGACCTGTGAAACCCCGAAATGTTTAAACATCCAAATCCTGAGTTTGGTGAGTTGGGAAAAAAGTTCATACTGAATTCAAGATGCTGCAAGATGCTTTCTGTACATTTAAATGCAAAAATAAAATTACTTGCGATATTAGAAGACATGTGCCAGTGTTTTGTTTCTTCTTCCCAACCCTGTGAAACAAAACACAAAACAATGATTCGCTAAATTATCAAATAAGATGAGTTCCCGTTGACGTTTGAGTTTGTGCAGTATATCAACACCTATCACAAATAGAGAGAAGATAAAGACACATATTCTTTCATGCCCTTGATCCAAATGTTTCTGTTCATCGTTTTGAACACCCAAAAAAATGGCCATTGGTTGTTATACAAATGACAGATCAAAGTAAATTTGCTGAATGGAAATCACTTCAGAACTTCTTGTAATGACCCTACTAGCTGCACTTGTCCTTCCTTGCAAAAAAAATGAAGTCACAATTTAAGTTTTTCTCTGAAGTCAGAGAAATAATTACCTTTTTTTCCCCCAAATATCTTGGAAATGTTTTTTTTAACCTTACGTTGCACGGTAAATAAAATAAATAAAAACTTTTTTTTCTTCTAAAAACAAGCTTTTGATTGAAGGACGTCATTTATTCTTTCATTGGTATGATAGAAAAAACAAAACAAAACAAAAACAGCAGAATGGAGCACTGAAACGCAGTTATTATTTATACTGAATTCAAGATGTCGCAAGATGTTTTCCGTACAATTAAATGCAAAATAAACTCACTTGCAATATTAGAAGACATGTGCCAGTGTTTTTTTTTTTTTTTACTTTTCATGGATGTTGCCTTGGCGTATGTTCCGATTCTTCCCATCCATGTGAAACAAAACACAAAATGATTCGCTAAATTATTAAATAAGATGAGTTCCTGTTGACGTTTGAGTTGGTGCAGTATATCAGGTTTAAAACGTGGAATCAGGACGAAAACCAACGTCACACTGAGCAAGGGAGTACGTACAAAGACCTTCGGTAGTCCGGGAAGATAAATAGATGCGATCAAATCAAATAAAGCGTCAGATTTAGTTCAGTGTTTTCTGCAGTTTGGTTGACGCCCCTCACCCGCAGCGCGCCTCCTCTCTGATACGTTACTGCTGACCAGAAGCACATGACCGGGCGTGTTTACACCTGCGCTGACACAAAAGAGACGCAGCAGCAACACTCCGCTGCGTCTCTGAACACCGCTGCCGTCTCGCTGACATAAGAAGGAATATTGTCAGTGGAGGTCAGTGTGTAAGCGACACTCGCCTGGAGCTGGTGAGTTCTACTAACTATGCTGCTCAATGTCCACGAACACAACCGCTGTCACACGCTCTTCCGTAGCAGCGGTTAGCTTAGCATGCTCGCCAGCGTTATTAGCCTCAGCTAAGTTGCCCGGTATGTGGACTATACATGTTGACACTCTGTGCCAACTCAAGTGCCCTTGCTCCTGAAATGTGATTTTTATGCTGCCGTTTTATTACATTTAATTCGGGCGTGTGTAACAAGGTAACGTTTGTCACCTGGAGCCCATCCTTACCTGTGTTGGCTCGCCTGCGCTTGTCAAGTCGCTTTCCAATGTTGGAGCAACACGCCTGAATACAGTGTATAAATCCTGCCTGTTTACATCTACGACCTGATTATTAATGAAGAGTGTTTCACCAGTTATGGAAAACGGTTTTGGAAAACTGCTAATGGTTATTCTTTTAAATATGAAATGTCATCCTTAATAATAACAGTAATAACAGAAATACGCACGTGACTCGACACCATTCTCATAGACACCGCATCAAAAAAGTAAATACACCACACCCAAAAGGGAATAAACAAACGCTATTTTAAAATGTTGAAAATGTTCTTTTGGAATCTAGCAAGTCCAAATATTGTTTCCAATGTTTGTTGCAACAAATACTCACATGACTGACTGTTTTCTTTTATGTGATTATGCTATATTCAGATATTATCAGCAACCTCTCATAGAGTCCAGCGAAGGTCTGCAAACCCATAGTCCACTACATTCCAGGATGGAGGACTCAGATGTAGAGCGTAAGCCTTTTGGTTCCCTATATGACAATAGCAGCCTGTCACTGCAGGTGTTATCGTTTTGCATTGCTGCATGCCGTTTAGTCGTCTGTTTATTTGCGTTTCAGAGGTTTCGTTGGCTCTCTTGGATGCTGCCAATGATAAAGACCAGCAGGTCCAGGTTCAGGTCAGGAAGTCGATGTTGACGCTGGGAAAACAGCAGCCTGACCGAGTGTTAGCCATGTGCCAGGACTACCTTCTGAAACATCCCAAGGTGCCTCTTCTCATGATCAACAGCCTAACTTTCAAAAACCATGACAGAACGTGACCGTTTTAATTTGACCGTCCACTACTTTAGAAGCAGTCAAACAGTGTAATGTATTATGATTTTAATTTTGTCACACACAGTGACTTCAGCTGATGTTGTCATTCCATTGTTTGAAGGCACACCAAATACATGGCTTCAACAAGTTTCATGTTCCTTAAATGATGGCACATGATTGTCACTGCTCTTCAAAATAGTACTTCAACCACACAGTGGAGCAAGATTAGTCTTTATATTTTGTCCAATTTGGTATGGATTTTGATATTCACCAGTGGAGGTATTGTCTAGTTAATCTCACCTTGCAGTTTTTGAGAGAATCAACTGAAGATTGAAAGTGTAAAATTTTGTCTTTTAACTATTAATGAGATGAAATAAAGTAATGAGTGTTTGGGGTCAGTTTATGTTTGTTTAAATTATGTAATGATAAACTTGTGCTTTCTAGCAAGTGTGACCAAGGGCACACTAAAGTAAAGCAGTGTGTGACGACATTGTGATCAGTTGATGTTGACATTGATGTTGAATGTGAGGAAAGATCAGTGTTGAAATAAGGCACTGTGAGGCACTTTTATCTTTCCCTCCGAAATGATAACTCACATTGGTTTCTTCGTTTCTAGTTGGTTGTCAATCACCGCGTCGTAATCCTACGAACCATTGAATTGATTGTGGAGTGCAGGATAGAGTCTATTAGTTACGCCAGGATAAAGAACATCATCTCCCTGGCGTCAGATGAGATGACACGGTCCAAGGTAAGCAGTCACTTAAGGTGGAAATTTCAACAGCTTTTCATTTTGATTTCACTATGTAAATCACTTTCACTTCTCTGTACCTCTGTTGTTCAAACAGGAAGTGATCCCTGACTGGCAGCAAGCGGCCAGTAACATATTAGTTGCTGTTGGCAACAAGCACATCAATGACATCATGGAGGAGATACTGAGCAAGTTTCAACCTGGCATCTTGCCACACTTCTTTGTGGTCCAGACGCTTGCCAGTCTATCTGATTCAAATGGTACATTTTCATTTAAAAAGTGAATACTTATTTACATTTTGTTGATTTTTTTATTTTTCCCTCCCTAGTTTATGGCATGGTACCTTTCTTGAATGCTATTCTTGGTACCATGCTGCCCATGCTGAACATGGCCAAACAGGACAATCTGAAGTGGGTTTTTTCTTTTGGTAAGAAATAATTTTGCTCTGTGAACAGCTGGCATTTCTTCTTATAGTTTGATCCAAAATGTGGCACTATGTTATAGAGTGATAAAATAATTTAACATGGCAAATTGTGTACTAAATAGTATATTAAATGCATATTAAAGTAGTGTAAACATTTGAGATGTTGAAAGTATGACTCCATGTGCACTGAACACAGTTACCCAAAAACATTCTCCCAATCTTGAATACTGCTGTTACTGCTGCACATTTGACGACAGTAAATGAATGTCCATGTGTCCTGACTGAATGTTGCTGTCCTTTCTTTGCCGACTTGCAGCCTTATGTCGCTTCAGTGAGAGCATATTGGAGTATCTGGCCAACCTGGACAAGGCTCCTGATCCGACCGTCCGCAAAGACACGTTCTCTGGGGAATTCTGTGCAGCATTTGACATCCTTTTCAACAGCTGGTTGCAGAGCCGGGAGTCCAAGGTATGTCATACTTTACTTTAGGTTTGTAATAAACATGGCTTTGTTGTGCAACATTACACTCTCAATATAAACCTCCACAACTTTGCAACCGTAAAGATATCTGTCAGTAGTAGAGAGTTCAGAATATTCACATCAGTGGCTGTAAATTTCACGACTGTACAAAGTGCTGAGACTCACATGTTGCTGACTGCAAGTGGTTTATTATGGTCAAAGAGTGTGACACATTCATATTAGAGTCCTCTGTGCCTAACAGGAAACAAGAAAGCAAAGTGTGGATTTATGCGTTTAAGGAAAAAAAGTAGCAAACTGTATGGATTTTTACATTGTTTAGTATTGACACCCGTAGAGAAGCAGAAATACATACTTAAAGCTCCTTAAAGCATTGAAATGTGATCCTTAAAGTCAACCTATGATGGAGTTTCAAAAGAGATCCAGAATGTCTCCTAGGAAATCTGCAACAGAGAAATGTACAGTCATTTGACCATACATTATACTCTTGCCTGTAGAGTTTATTGTAGTTTGGTGTTTTCCCTGTTTTCTTCTACTCTCTATGTCCATATTTCTGCCCCCTGACTTCCTATCCTGTCTCTGCTGTCCAGTTGAGGCTGACGGTTGCTGAAGCTGTGGCCTCCATGTGCCATCTGATGGCTCATGATAAACTGGAAGAGCACATCCCAAAACTCCTGCCTGCCATCCTCTCTCTTTACAAGAAGAACAATGAGCACTATATCATCAGCAAGGTGTGTAGTGGCTGCAAAGTTCCTAAGATGCTGAAGAAAACTGGCAGAGAAATTGAGTATGGAAATTGTTTTATTGTAACTTTGTAGCTTTCATAATTTTGTGTTATGAAGTATATTGACAACAAAGTTGAGCATTTCATTTCTGCAGTTGACAACATGCCATAAAGATGTGTATGCTGAGCAGGTTATTTTGTCTGTAAAACCGGTTTTCCAGATCTGTAGAACACAATGGTTCCTTCTGCATGACACAATAGTACCTAACAGTTGTAGGCAATTTTTAAATAATATGTCAGTGTTGTGGACAGTGTTGTGCCTGTTTGCTTATAGTCCTCACATCTTTATTCAGAGTCTTTGCCAAGTTCTTGATGCGTCTGTCAACATGGGCAGCAGAGTATTGGAGACGCAACTGGACAGTCTGCTGTTTGTCCTGCACCAACAGGTACACGTGGTGATGTGCTGTCAGGCTGAGAGAGTTAGCTAGGTTTCTCTGTTTAAACTAACAGAATTAAACCAAATCTAATTACTGTAAAAAACCCCCCTTATTGTCGTGTATACATATGTTTTCCGTCATGATTGTCTGGATATATTATTTTTTCAACTTGTCAGCCCGGATTTGTCATGCAACATCACCTCAAACATGCGCTCATTTCTTCGTCACATATGCTTCACTTTTAAGTAAGCTGTCAAGTGATAGTCAGGCAGTTGTCACATGTGAGTCATAAGGCTTGATGCCAGTGGTTGCAAAATCAGCGGCGGAAAATGACTAGAACTAGAAAAAGCAGTTTATGGAAACATTACCCGTGATTATCGGCCAGTCAAGTTGGGTGCGAGTCATTCCAAAAGGCGTCAATTTTGAATGTGTAAATCATACCAAACAAACAAAAAGCAAAACTGGTTAAAGCCATGACATTGTATGCTTCTTTATGCAAAACCCCAAGTTCAGTTAGAAGTCTTGGTTCCTCATTTGAGTGCAGTGATTTATTGAAAAAAATCACTGCAGTGTAGTATTAGCTTGTCAATTAATTCATTAAAAAAATAAGCATACATGTGTATATATCTGTTTATTTTCCCATCATCTCTACCAGGTGTCTGCTACTGTGGACTATAGCAACCCTCCCACCATCAAGAACCACAACGAAGTGCTTCGCTGCTTCAGTCTTTTGGGTAACAAAACATGTTTCAGTTGCACTTTCAATCATCGAATCTTCATCAAAATTATATGAATAAGACCAAATGTTATTTAGTTATAATTTACCAAATAGTAGTTCAGTGATATGGAGAATTGAGTATTTTCTTTGCAAAGAAACAACACAAAATTTTGACTCCTAGTTAGCTACAAGGAAGTGGTAGAGTAAGTTGTTTGTGATATTCTTATGTTGCAACAAACTCTTTTTCACTCATGTCTCTGGGCGCCTGTAGTCACAAGACTGTAATGGAATCACCATTAACAGGTCAGGCTCTGTCGGCAAGGATAATTCAGTTAGCTGTCTACATTCCTCTTCATCTGTTCTTCTGTCCTATTGCATGTGTCTGTTTTAACTTCACGTTTTAATAATGCAGTGTTTATTTGATCGTAGCCAACGTCTTCCCAGACCGAGTGGTCATGTTTGTCCTCCAGAGGCTTGAGAACAGTAATGAACGCAGCAGGATGGGCTCCTTGGCTGTGCTGCGGCATCTCATCAACTCCACTCGTGAGTCCATAATGAAAGCAGGACAGAACGGATTAGATGGAACGATTCAGACAAACAATGAAGTGATTATTTATATTGCTCTTCTTCTGCGTAGCTTCTATGATGGAATGTAAAAAGTTGCTAATCCTTGCAAGCATCCGACAACCGATGGCGGACCATAGCAACAAGGTAAAAGACATTTTCTTCCCCCCAAAAATGAGCGACATTCGGTAATAAGCTGTGGGTCATGCAGGTCAAGAAGCGTCTGATCCAGGTGATCAGTGCAATGGCTCATCATGGTTACCTGGAGTTGGAAGGAGGAGAGCTCCTGGTCCGATTCATCGTTCAAAACTGTGCCCTGCCCGACACAAATCAGGTGTGGTTTTCTTTGATGCTCTGTATCTCCTCTGTGTTCTAAACCTTCTGTTATTGTTGTCTTACAAATAGAATGTAATGTTTCGAATTTGTCAAAGAATCTATTTGGCAACTCACAAATGAACTATGCGAACATCTTAGCTAGTTTTGGAATTGTGAAAATGAAGTGCTGTTCATGTAGTGCAGTGGAGCACAAACGTACATGGATGTTTTTTTTTTCCTCCCAGCGAGGCCAGAAGCCCACAGACCCTGAGGAAGTTACGAACGAGGCACTGAGGACGATGTGTGACAACACTCTTCACTTGCTCACCACAACTGTTGGACGTCTCGCTGATGTATGTTCCGTACACATCGACTGTCTCTCTTAGCAACACTCATCTCTGTCTTTGTGGCAAAGTAAATTTACATTGCTATTTACATTGGTATTTGTAAGTAGAGTCTTATCCTGTGGCTTTGCTTTGTTACTTTTTAAGAGTTTTAGAAACCTTTTAAGAAACTTGTTCCAATGGTTGTTGTTGTATGGTTGAGTTTCCCATGTATGTTGTTGGCTTCTTTTTAGGTTAACCTTGTCCAAGTCCAAGAAATCAGAATCAATCATTACATTCTTAGGTAGCTCCAACATTAGTGAATGTGGTTTAGTTGAATTTTTTTCTAAATGTATTCAATTTATTGTCCTAAAACCTTGTTTACAGTGGAATTGCTTTTTATTATCTTTGCTGACGTTATTTTTGTCAACAACACTATAACACAATAACTAACAAATTGTGTTTTGCAGGTATTATGGCCCAAGCTTCTGTACTATCTGACGCCCGCTCAGTACAGCAATGCCACCACACCTCTGTGCAAGAGCCTCATTGTGTTGGGCAGCAAGAAAAAAGAGAATCAGGATTCAAGTTTCAAAATAGACTTCTCTCAGGAAGGTGAGAGGGCTGAACATGGTTTTTTTTAAATCTGTATTTCTATATTTCAATGACTACAGAAAATCCTATCCATAATGTGACATGATTTTTAACTTGTCAACATTGTGTCTTCATTTAGTAAATCTGCCTTCGCCACAGACGCTCATGATCAGACTACTGGTACGTTTGACTGTAATGCATACAAGAATCAAATAAAACATTTACTGTACTGATCCCAGACTGGGTATCACGGTGTTGCTGCCGCAGGTAATGCAAACAGGAGAAAGAAAATGTCAAGAAGTGGTTATAATTTATAAAAATGAATGTTGTTTACCCAAACGATAACCCGCAGGAGTGTAGTTATATAACTATGACCAAGGATAATGTGTCGGAATGTGGGTGTTACTACTACTACTACTATTTTGTGTCACTGCATGCTATTTATCAGCTCATCATATTTTCTTAGTGTCTGCTTTTGATTTGCATGTTTTTATTGGTGGTTGGAATGAATGTTTTCCGTCTTTAGGTGAATGCAGCATTTCCATTCAACAGCCGATGCCATGGAGCACCATCCCTCTCACTGCTTCGTGTCCTCAGCGTCAATATTCATCACAATACAGAATCTCTCTGGGAAAAAGAAATTCCCACTCTTGTGTCGATGTTGGAAGGTATTTGTTTTTGGTTACGTTTCACAAATTTGTGGGTACGTGGTTGTCTGCCTCTGCCCTTTCATGGCTGGCCACCGTTCGAGGGGATCCCAGCCACTTGTCCCAAGGAATGAATAAATGAATAAACAAGCTTGTATTTTGGTCTCCAGATTCAAATGCAGAGAACTTTGACAAGAGGTGCTGGAATGAAAGTCTATTGAAGGTATGTGTTTGAATTGCTTGCTTTGATTCCTGCCCTGCCAGCTCTTACACTGACATGCATTGACTGTATTCGGTAAATGAAGATTGGTATCAATATCAAAAGTGGTGTGTTCATCCACTTGATCTAAAAAAAAAAAAAATATATATATATATATATATATATATATATATATAGATTCATCAGATGAACTTTACCATCAGGAAAGTTCCTGTCTCTCATCTTGATGTTGAACAGACCAAGCAACTGGCTTTCAGCTCCTTATTTGATGTTGACCGCGACTGTTTCCTGTTTCGGACTCAAAATACAGATACCAGTGTTTGCTCTGACATCACTCCAACTTGAAAACCATTTTCTAATGTGTGAGAATGTAAGGACCTTTGTCACACATGGTCTGTATCATCAACAGAAATACCTGTGAAGTTTCATTTCCTGTCCTGGAATGACATGTTCTCAGGGGAAAAAATGAACAAGAAACTAGATTTGCTTGTATTCTGTGCTGAGTGATGCTAAAATAAGTAACATTTCTCTTTGATAGTACTGGAAAAATACACTACTGGAGAGCTGTTATTCATTGAACATCTTCAATACTGATGCATACATATGTATGCTGACTTACCCGGGCGGCTCAATTCAATCGGGATGCTTCAGGAGTGATTAACTGCCATGTGGTGTGGTGATCTGTTGCAGTTCCTGTCCAAAACGGTGGCTTGTGTTGATGATGACAAATGGTCCTGTCATTTAGCAGCTGAGGCCACAAGATACCTCTCGACTTACAACAATGATTTGGAGGAGAAGGTATGTTTTTTCTAGTAACTCTCATAACCAGCCGCTGAGCAGAGGTGTGGGAATATGATTTCTCACCCAAACATGGAGCCCCAAAGCTGTGTAATAAAGCTTCATCAACATTCAGCCCTTGTGTAAAAACTGTTATTTACAAAACCTCTTTTTCTCCTCTCTGTTCCTCTTTCCATTGCAGAGTTTCCTGTATCAGTGTATAGGTGTGACTCTGCAGCAATGTTTTAATAAGGAGGTGGTGAAGAAACAGCTGCAGGACATTCTTCTTGCAGCTCGACACAATAATGCTGTCGAAAGAGAGGTACGCTGGCTGTGGCGCCTCGCCTTTTGACTTATTTGGGTGTAAAGTTGGATTATTGCTTTGAATATTAAGTTGGGTTATTGCTTTGACATTAACCTACAGCATTCGATTGAACGCTTAAATGGTCATAGTGAAGTTTATTGGTTCAAGATGTCTGTGTTTCAAGCTCAAATGAAATGTTTCTTAGAACCAGAGCATTTTCTATTTTCGTTTGTCATCTCATGTCAACTGATACAAATATGATTATTGGTTTTTCAATGTCTGACAGTTTTATTGTCTGCATTCTGATTTTAGTCAGTCCTCAAAAATCATATTCTTTTTTAGTCGTATACTTGAACAGTACAATGGTTAAACATATGAAAGTTAAAGATTTTGGTGTCCTCACTCGATCAGGGTGTTGCTCTGGGTATCGGACTTTGTGCCAACAGCCACTTGGAAGGCACGTTAGCCAAGCTGGATGAGTTTGGAAAATCTGATGCCTTCAAGAAGTCACAAAGCATCTTCAACCTGCTCAAGGTACATTCTTTGAGACTGAAATGTCATTTTGACCTTGCATTTTAATGCACATGTATTTGCCTTCCAGGATCGTAATGAGGTGGAAGTTGAAAAGGTGAAAAGCACTTTAATCCTTTGCTACGGTCAGGTGGCCCTGAACGCACCACCCGAGAAGATAATTCATCGCATTGATGAAGACATCCTGCGCTGCATTAGCAAACACTTCAACACTAAGGTGAACAAAATATCAAGGTTAATTCACAAATACTTTGTCCTTAATACTTCAGCAACCATTGGATTTTGTGACGAGTGAAACAATTTATGGGTCCAAGTACTTTGATGTAAAATTAGGAAATTTAACAGAATCAGCTGTCTTCACCATAATTCAATCTATTTTAGTGCAATTTAAACACTTCCTGCACTTCCCTGGGAAAAACAGTAGTCACGGATTTTGTCCCAAAGAAAGCCGTTGTTTCTTTCCTTACTCACACATTTATCTTGTAAATTATATTTGTATATTATATTTCTTTTAGTTGCGTGGGATTAAACGTTCTGTTAGACACCTAGTAACCCATATACAGCATTAAATCATGCACAATGAAAAGTTATTTTCAGACTACAAGCACCATATTTATTTCAGTCAAATCACCACCATTGTCTGTCTGTGTCTGAGCTTTTGACTTCATCACCTCTACTTTGCGCAGGTTCTGGGAATTAAAGTAGAGACTAAGGTATTGTCACATGAAGCGGGGTCCTTTTTTTTCCCCACTTCTGTACTGGTTTAAGAACTTTGACTACTTTTATTGTGTCTGCTTAATCGCCTAAATAGGTCTGTGCTGATTCTTCTCTCTTGCTCTTGCACATGTTTAAGCACTGGGGTAATCGGGTGATAAGGTCATGGTTACAGCTGCTTACTAATGATAATAATTTTTGGGGAAATTTCACAACTGAGAAACTGAAACATCCTTTTTGTTATTAAATGCATTAGATTCCTATGATGTGATGTGAAAGCTTTCTCTTCTCCTTTACAAATGAACTTGTGCAATAGAAGCATCTCTTCTGATCTGGATGTAGAAATTCTTTTTCTTTAGAGGCTTCAATCTGCTGTTGTTGGTTTGCTGTGCCATCTAAGCTTATCACTAATTTCAACTGTTTCCATGTGGGATCATGGAGGATCAATCTTAGCTGATAGATTGATTGTCTTCTGATTTTCTGCTCGACCGTTCTCCGGTTAATGGGTTTTGTGCATCAGTTTTGCTTCTGCCGTTTGCAAAATCAACCAAACCAGGCCTGGTGTCGCTTGTTAGTGGTTCTGTTAGTGGACTGTGCAACATTTTTGTCAAAATGATTCTGCTGATGTGTGAAACTCAACTGCTGCTTCTTTTCTCTGCTTTATTTATTTATTTTTTAAGTGGAGCTTCACTTTTTCTCCATGTGTTCTTGCTTGTAGGACCTGACCATGAAGCTCAGCTTGATCCAAAGTATTGGGTTCATTGCCAAAGCCATCAGCGAGTGCGTTAAAAAACAAGGATATATCTTCTCTCGGAAGCAGGAGCTCATCAATGTCATGCTGGTGAGCTGTGTGCACTTTTGGAAACTTGTCTCTTCTCTTAGCTACAACACTGAGATTTTTTTTCTCACCTGTTCAGGACTTCATCAAAGCAGAGCCTACAGATGTCCTGCGGACTCCGGTACGTCATCTTGTGATGGATACCTGTGCCAACCTCATGTATCCTTGTACTTTCTGCAGCCTTTGTGCATCGCTATGAATATGTAAAATCAATTAAGAATTTGTTCTGCCGTCTCTGCCTTATATCAGCTTAATAGCCGTCTCTGGATGAAGGGATCGTGAGTCTTACTAAAACACAAATCCACTTTCATTTGATTGAAACATGCACCGAGGTCCATCCATCTCACTGGTTTTGTGGCCCATCTTTTCTATCTGTTTTTCTATTTTGTTCTCTGTACATTCAATCAGAATTGCCTTTAGGTGGTAGTTTTTTTTTCCATGTTGGTGTGTATTTCTTGGTGAACAATGTCAGTATGATGCGCATAAACTGTCAAAAGAATCATCTGGCCAAATCAATTTCTAAATTTGGTCCTAAATTAATCACCAACACTCTGTTATTTTACTGTAGATGCTGTAAAACACTTAGGCCAGTTTGAGTCAAACTTGTCAGTTGTTTTCACTTGACCATACGAACCATAGGCCTTTGGATCCGGCTTTGAATGAAAGTGAAAGGTTTGATCTGCTAAAGGTGTGTTTGGACAGCGTATACACGTTGCCACCTGACACACACACTCCAGAGAGAACCAAAGATGAGGACATGTTGGACCCCAAGCAGAGAAAAGTAAGGAATCTCTATCAGTCATTTTCTGAATTATTTAAATGCAAATAATGTATATTTCTGTGAACCATGTGCAGGCCTTGTATGGAGACACCATGACGTCACTGCATCGATTACTTAAGAGTGTACTGGCCAGAGATCCCACACCTGACGGCTTGCAGAGCGTCTTCAAGGTAAATTCAAAAGCGGGGTAGTCGTTTTTTTTTTTTTTTTTAATTCTGTGTTTTCTGCTCTGTGCAGCACATCGAGCCATGGCTAAGTTCAGAACAAGAGCATGAGCGAGAGAGAGCCATTACAGCCACCGCTGAGATGCTGACCCACTACCTGGATAGTCTTACTGTTAAGGTACAAACGGGTGGACAATGATGACGAGACGGGCACTAAATGCTTCTTCTTTCTTGACAGAACATGGTGTCTTTCCACAATCTTGGCGCCCTTCTGGGCCGACTGTCTCCCCGCTGTGCCGACCCCAACCCTCTAGTGCGTGCAGCTGCTGTCGACTGTATCTACACTTTGCTTTACATACAGTTGAGATATGAAGGTACTGTGAGTCAGGGTGCAAAGATGTTTTGATCCGGTAAACTTGATATCAGAACTGAATCACTCGCTATGTTGTGAAGGTTTTGCTCTTGACTACAAGGATGAGGCTGTAGACAGTTTGTTGCAACTTAAGGAGCAGTTGGAAAACCCTGATCACTCCATTCTCTTCAAGACCTGCTCGGACCTCACCAAGGTAATAATCCAGATCCGAATCCTGACTTCATTAGAGGAACGACTGAGTTCACACTAGGACCTGTAATGAAAGAGTACCAGACGTACAACCATCCATACACAGAGTATAGAGTGATATTGGACCACCATTGGATCTTTTCCGTCTTTCTCAAATGTATTTTCGGCTTAGCATTTCTGAACACAAGCTGGAAATGCAGGAAGATACAATATATCTATCCAGTATCCTTAAAGATCGAAATGCTATTGCCCTCATGTCTGAGGTCACTATATCACGCAAAGTTCTGATGTTGTCACCACATCTCAAGGTGCAACGCCAGCAGTTGATAACTGTGCGCCAGTTCCGGTTAACGGTTGTGACTTTTGCTGCAGGTGATGAGCAAGCGTCTGCCCCAGATGCAGCTGTCCACGTTGGTGTTCATGTTGTTTGAAGGACTGGTTGACAGCCAGACAAACTGCTGCCGAGCGTCATCCGTCATCCTGAATACACTGCTGAAAAACAGAGGAGGTGGTCTTCAAGAAATGGTAGAATAAATACCCTCATCCACTGTGACATTCTAAAGAAGACAAAGAGTTTGTTGAGACATCAGTTTCATTAGTTGAGCTTTTCCTTGTGAGAAACTCCTCTGTCTTATTTTAGGTGACCGAGATGCTAGAAGTGCTCCATGTGCGCCTGCAGAGCATCACAGATGAGCAGGTATCAAATAACACGTATATGGGAGTAAATTAAAAAATAAATATATATATATATTAACTGTAATTTGTTGCATGTCCACTGAACAATAATGTAATTATTATTATTATACGTCAGGTCAGAGTGGCTGTAGGAAAGACCGTGCTGATTCTGGCGTCTCAACATCTTCAAACTGTTTTTGAGACTCTAGTTAACCAGCCACTTCCCTTCGACAGGTATAGACTTAGATCAGCTATCTATCAATATACGAGTCCCGACTCACTTGTGATGATGTGTTTGGCTCACATAGTTGGATCTGTGAGATGTGGATGGCGTTGGGAGCTGACGCCATCATGGCCAATCAGGTCTTTGAGATGGTGATGGAGAAAATGGTCATCATGGCTCCTTATGTGGACAGAGAGTCGATGATGAGAGGAACGGCCAAGGTGGCCACTAGCCATCCGCTTGCAGTAAGTAAAGACCTTTGGATCTGCTCCTAATGTTCAGCTGCTGCTCCATTGATTCATGCTTTTTGAAATGTGCTGCCCTGGACTTAATGTTCCACGCATTTTAACCGGAAAACACATAATGCTTTCTAATTTCGGTATTTCAAGTTCACTGGTGCTGTTTAAGTTTCTACTCATTTCATTCAGCTCCATTCAACGTCACTAAAATTGCTGCTTTATAAAGCATTTGAGATTTTTGATGTTTAAATGAACAAAATTGCCCATGAATTGTTTTGGTCACACTTTGGTCACACTTAACTCACTTAACTTAAGTGCTCTCTGACCTAGTTATTCTGACATGCTAATTCTGATGCAGACAATTGAGTTGCTCCTTCTTTGTTTGCAGATGACCTGCGGCCTGAAAGAGTTGCTCCTGAATGGACAGTGTCAGGAGCCGGTGATCAGTCAGTTCTCTCGTCTCTTTTCCTGCCTCACTGTCAGACTGGCAGCCAGTGTCGGAGTCGTAGCGCCGAAAGATGCGAGCACGAAACAAATTCTCCCTATTCACATCGCTGGGTGGGAGGATTTTGTCTTCTCACAGTGTTAAATGTTTATAGATTAATATACGGTTGTAGTTATTAATTTATTTCTGTGCCTGCAACGTCTGTTCAGGGTGGCTACTGATGCCCTCAGAATCTTGCTAGCACGAGCCCAGTTGGATGAGGTGATGAAACGACTGGATGAGGAAAACGCATGGGAGGCAATGAAGGAACCAAATACACACATCACCGGAGTTACACAGCTAGCAAGGTGTGTAGACTGTTAAAACAGTGCAGTGTATTTGACAGTGTTTCACTTAGAGGTGCTTGTTTTACAGGGCGATGGCCAAGCATGCAGGTCCCAGGTTGCCGGCTATCGTGGAGTGTTTGTGTCCGTCCCTGAACAACATCTATCAGTGTCAGAGGATCACTGTGACTGCCTTCTTCTCTGAGGTGGTTTCATTTCTTCCTACCGAGAACATGTCCAGCGATTGACAGGAGGATTATTAAATGTCCTTACTAGCTTAACTTTCTTTTTCAATGTTATGTTTTAGTTATCAATGAGTTCAATTCATAGTGAAATAAAAGCGAGGAGATACTTGAAACACAACTTTCTCGGCTCCTCTGCTCGTGATGATATTTCTCCTTGAGACACCGAAGTGATATATAAAACTCACATTTTTGTCTTTTTAAATTCCAGCTTCTGAGCCATCATGTTGTGACCGAGTTGATGCTGATTGACATGCTGATGAACAACATGATGGAGAGGATATCTGATCCATGCTGCACTGTGCGCATGCTAGCCGTGCGGGGGCTGGGAAACATTGCTCTGGGGTCACCTGAAAAGGTGCACACGTGCACTCTAACTGTTGCATTAGGACATCGAACACTGTTTTAAAAATTCTGCTTCTCTCTGCATTAGGTGAA
Organism: Synchiropus splendidus; assembly: GCF_027744825.2. NCBI lineage: Eukaryota > Metazoa > Chordata > Actinopteri > Syngnathiformes > Callionymidae > Synchiropus > Synchiropus splendidus. The sequence continues at coordinate 14,791,729 of NC_071345.1, read as the reverse complement.
TAAATATGCCAAAGAGCTTCTTGCTGCCATGAGCTCGGGGATGGAGGAGAAAGACGACCCTGGTGACTTTCTCCTCTTATTAATTTTTCTTTTGTTGGTCCTGAATGGACGTTTTACATTTGTTTGTTCTTCTGCAGGTAAACTGATCACTCTTGAAGCCATGTCAGGTTTATCTAAAGTTCTCCTCCACCTGGACAAGCAGAACATCCATTTGTTAGTTGTTTACATCTTCATGAAGATTAAGCCTTTTTTGGAAAGTGTAAGTATCAACTCCACAGTTGTTTCCCTCATAAGATTGATCTTTTGAACTTATAGTATCGATGTGAAATTGGATCTGTGTGTCATTCCTTTATTCAAATTTCATGTTGAAACCAAAATCAAGAAGTGTGATTTGTTTTCAAAACAGATTCCATAAGGAAAAACAACAAAATTCAAGCGGTTGATTTTGCCAAGAAAACGAAGAAAAAAATGAGGGTTTTGACCTAAATTGAATATTTTGTTTTCTACAGACTGATTCTAACACATCACTCTGCAACACATGACCAGTCTGTTTTGTATTTTTTCAGTTTAAATATTTGTTTCAAAATGAAAATTGAATGAACAAATGATCAATGAACATACTAGGTCGACTTCTATGGACTGATTTATCTCACGCTTGCTTTTCAAGTCCTACCATTTCTGTTTCCAGGACAACGATGAGATCCGCTGTGCTTCCATTCACCTGATGGGAAACCTCTCCAAGTTCGGTTCTGGTGAGCCAGTCTTCAAAGACCAGATCCACAATGTCCTGGTCAGCCTGTTGCTGCATCTGTGTGACCCAAACCCACAAGTGGTCAAGGTAGGATAAACAAACACTCACTGAGTGAGGTTAATATTTTTCAACATGAGACCTGTGTGTATGTTTCCAGGCCTGTAAGTTTGCCATGCGTGTGTGTGCTCCCGTGGTGGGGTCCGAGCAGATCACAGCTATGTTCCAGAACCACTTGCATGAAGACAAGAGCCTGCACTATGGAGAGTTCATAAATGACCTCACCAAGTACCTGGTATGGCAGAGATGTCAAAACACCTATTAGTCAGCATCGAGCCTGTCATTGTTAAAATCACTATGTCTACACAACAACACACTCCATTATTGCCTTTCATACTCAAATGGCTGGTAAACGTCTGACTGGGAGACTAACATTCACTGTAAGTGCTTGATATTGACTTTATTTTGGTGTTCAGATCCAGGATTTCCCAGGCATGCTCAACTTCTACCACATCTCAGTCATCCAGTTTTTCAAGAGTAACTGGTCTGAGGTCCGAGCAGGAGCTGCCATGTTCATCGGTACGGCTTCATGTAGTATTAAGTGAACTCTGGTTCATGCAATTGGTCTTTCTTCTCCATTGTAACTGTGCCTTTTCAAAATGTTCTGAACAGGGTTTCTGCTCGGGAATCTTTCGCAGGAGCATTTGTCCCACCTCAACATGGCCACCATCACGAAAGGTGATGTTAACAACTTGTTTATTCAGTTCAACAAATAATGATTCGCCTCTCTGAATTCTGTTTCTTGTACTTGAACTCATGCACAGGCTTAGTGATGCTGCTGCAGGATCCTGATCCTGTGGTGAGAGTGAAGGCTGCCGAAGCCATGGGATATTTCCAATGACGGCCTCAGTGTCTACATGTCAGTGGGCCATTGTGATTTAGTTCAACATGTTCATGTGCACTCTTTGTAAATAAGATGATTAAGTGTCAAGAAAACAACCACAGGGCCAGATTCCAAATCTCATGATCAGCCAGTAGATTTGTATACTAAATACTCAAACACAAATAAACACCGTTTTTATTTGCTTGAGCTAAACCTTCATTTAACTTACTAAAACGTGACCTAAAACTGTGTTGCATTTCTCCACAGAGGTTTTTCTGTTGCTAACCATTGTTGTCTGTTAGCAAACCTTAAAAGATAATAGTCAGTGAGAGGTACTTTTTTATGTGTTGGTCTTCAAACAGTGTTTAGAAAATGACGATACACATTTATATATACGCAATGCATTATAGAGATATTTTCGTGACTGGTGATGAAAGTGTCTTTAGGTGTGCATGTTCTAACTGTAAATATTTGTCTTTATCTAAGTCCAGCCTTTTTTTAAGTGAACTAGCTGTCATGTCTTCCATTGAATATGAAATCGAGCTCAGTTTTCGTCCTTGAGATATGAGATGTTTCAGGCCGTGTGCAAACGCCGACCTGGCCTCTTTTCACTACATTTGTGGTACAAAATAAAGTTTATTTGCGTGGAAATTCATGCCAGGGTTTTTCTGGTGCCAAAAAACTCCACCAAAAATAATAAATAAAAAAAAAAATAATAAAAAAACGTGTTACCTGCAACCACTTTTTTGTATGCTTTTTTTTTTTTTTTAAACATTCACACTCATGTTTACGCTGATGTAATGTGCCGTGTCAGCAAGACTTAATAAATATATAAATAAATAATGCTCATAGCGCTCAAGATAAAAATATTTAGCTTTTTTTATTTTCACAAACCGTCCTCTATGTATTTGTCTGTGTTTTCTATTTTTTTTTTTTTCACTGTGAAATAGCCCAGATGGTCTCCGAGCGGTGTTTGTTGAAGGGTGATTGATGTAATGCCACTGCACTGGTACGGGTTCACTTGCTGCCTCGCTGAGGTCTCAATAGTTTTGGTTTGTGGTTTAATATTCCTGTAGCACTTTAATGCTTCACAACGCTGTCCCTGTCTGAAAAACTAGCTATCAAAATAGCTCATTTAACTGGAGAGTCAAATGATGTTCTGTTGTATTCACTTCATATCAACTATATTGACAACACTAAAGCAGTCTTCGACTGTAATATCAGACATAAACAGTTGCTATTGCACTTCATTTCCTGAAACGAAAAGTTTTTACATCTCTGTATTTATTGTACAAAGGACTACATAAGCAGGGTTGCGTTGCTTCTAAGTCTTGGGTTTAAGGGTTAAACATTTGACGTTGTTATCGCAGCATCTGTGTTTTAACATGTTCCTTGTGATGCAGGCAGATTGTAATAGCTCTGAACGGCCTCGAAGAGAAGCAGAAATGAATGAATAAAAAGACCCATTTTTCCAGCTTGTTTTTTCTTCATTTGTCTTTAACATCAGTGTTGTTTTAGCTTGAATGAAAGCTATACTAGTTGACTGTTTTGACATGTCTGTTTGACCTACTAAGTAGCCTGAAAGTGTTTTTTATCATTAAATTGTAACACTTTTCTCCGTGTCCACTAGGGAGCAGTGAAGTGTCGAGTGAGGATAGATGCATAGGTGGCTGTCAGAAGCTCTGCCACTACTACGAGAGAAAAGGAGGTAGCTGTTGCAGAGAAGGTCATTGTCCATTTGAACCTGTTCATGTGTTATTTTGCAGGTGAGTGGCACTTGGAGGTAGCGCTACGGTGGCCTCAAGTGGACAAACCGTACGTCTCACAGTAGACTGATTCATGAGGTCCATCAATCAGTTTGAGGAAAAAAAACAAATAATCTGGATAAAATTATAAAAGTTGCTTCAAGGCATCCGATGTACAGTGTCCTCGACTGTGAAGTGTGACTTCAATATCAAGATGGAGCAGTGTCTGTGCACTTGTACAGGAAGATTCTAGAGTATTTTGAGTATAATATATTATTCAGTTAAACTTGTATATAATCAATCTATACAGTTCATGGCCATTAGAGATGCTTTTATTTTATTTCACATATTTAGATACTGTTTGTAAACTATTACAACAACCACCTAGGGGAAACATTGGAATAGATTTGTTGGATATACCAGAAATCGGATATTCGTATTTCCTTATTTATATTCGCATTTCTATGTGTAAAGTAAATTAGTATATTTAAGTCAATTTTAACGTATTTCAAAATATATTTCCACTTTGTTTCCTGTTCTCCATCCCACCTTTATTATTTAACTGTGGCCCTCCTGACTTTCCATACTGGACGAGCGCCCTGGGTCAAAACTATTGCTAAAAAGAGTTATTTTTACAAGACCATTATTATATGAAATAATGAAGGGCAGATTGAAGCGGATCTTCCTGACTTTTCCCGCGGCTGTTGAAGCGTAGCAGAGCTGGCTGGTGAATTATTGAACACAGTCTGATGTGGGCAGTGAGGCACTGGCTGGAGGTGCGGATCGGTGAGGATCCCTCTTCAGAATGAAACCCCTCACTTTATACTTCTAAATTCAATCTTAGCTCACTAGAAACATGAGATACTGTCACCTCGTACTAAAGATGATAATAATTGATATGGACTCAACGCGCATCTCAACTGAGAAGCAGGTTTCTCACAAATTCGTCAATTTAAACAAGACGTAAAAACTGTTTTAATAATCTAAGACTTAATAACCTCCAATGCCAATTCATTGTTCTGTTTTATTGTTTAATTTTATCAGTTGCTTTTGTACTGTGAAATTAGGGATTTTAAAGTTTGATTATTATTTTGGTCAGCATTGGAACCTCATGGTCTGATGCGGAATTTTGGAAGACTTTGAATTGACCTTATCTATTCGCTGGGTTAATGGCTCATGGAAGGATCCTTTTGTGGGAGATTTACTTCATGTCAACAAGAATACATCTGAGTCTAATATAACGTATAAAACTTTAACTTATAAAACAGCTTCTGCTGAACAGAGTTTTCAGTGGATGTTTTGTTGGAACTTTACTTATTTCACAGAACACATTTGTTGACCATTTTATTAACATTCATATATATATATATATATATATATATATATATATATATATATACTGTAAAGCCTTCAGAGGAGCCCAAGGCTTGTCTTCCACAGTCCAGAAGCTAAACCACAGTTGGACTGAGCGTAAAAAAAAACAAGGAGACCTATTTAAATCTGAGAGAACAACACAGCATCAGACGCCTGCTGAAGGATATTGGTCCATCAGGTGTGTCAGTGTTGAGAGCTTTACTGTGCTGCATCGATTTTAATAATTCAATAAAATAGTTCTATGATATATAGATTAAAACTTTTGGTGTAAAAGAAACAGAAAGGAAAGGCTGAGTGTCTTCTGTGCTTCAGTTGATTTTAAGTAAAGATGGAGTCACTCTTGGCACTCATCTCTATTACCGACTCTGAGAGTGTGAACTGTCAGAGAGATGCTGTTCTGGTCGCGCCTCAGTACTCAGCTCTCTGTCCTCTAGTCTGACAGAACTGGACCTCAGTGACAATGAGCTGCAGGAGTCTGCTGGACTGGTGAGTCACTGTCACACAAAACTCTCAGGTCAGAACACAAAATTCCTTTCTGAATTCTGGTCCAAGTTTAAAGTACTGAGGAGTCTTTTTTTCCCTCCTAATGTTGCCTGACAGGGTGTCTGATCTGAGTTTCTCTTGCCTGGACTGAAGGTCTCTTCTGAGAGACTTGAACCTGAGGACCGGGACTGGTCATGTATGGATGGAGTTGCTACAAATAGTGTTTTTCTGTGGTAAACCAAGGCGAGGTAACGTTTCCCACAAGTCTGTTCCGTCCTCCAGGGTGGATTTCAGTGGATAGCGGAGGTTGTGACCCTGGCTGAGCAAGTGTAAGTCTATTGTTGGTCATCTACCTTAAGACATCCAATTTAGTTTGAGGCAAAGCGAAGGTGCTAATCAAACATAAAACCTTTCAGGTGATGCAGGAAGGTCAAGGTCATGGTGCGGCCAGCATGAAGTACAGTGGAACTTCAGTTTTTGACGTCCGGACTTCGAACAAATCGGAGTTCGAACAAAAATTTCGAAATTTGTTTGCTTCTGATTTCGAACGAAAATCCAGAACTCGAACGCCCCCGAAAAAAAGCCGGAAAAACCTAACGTGCGTGAACCGATCAGCTGACCCACGACACGCTTTGTTATTGTGTATAACGCAGCCTCTGTATGCAGACGTGTCCCGTTAGCTACATTTACTGGCTGTTTTTTCTTCATATTGAGGTGTAAAACCTTTCCTGTCTCCGCACTGGACCGTGGTAGAGTGTCACAGGGGAGGTGCTCGCTCTCCACACCTCCGAGGCTGGAGCGCACACTCCAGGGTTTGATGTCCTGTTGTGGGCTGGAGCTGGGACAGGGATGAGGCGAGTCTGGGACAGAGCGTTACTTGGTTCATGACTTTGTCACAGCCAAACTGCACAGAAGTGCACATTCAGAGCTGGACACGCACCGGGCACCTCTTCACTTCTGGAGAGACGTCACTCACTGGGCAACCCCTCCCACATGCAGCGGCCACACACATAGAGGAACAGCGCACCTGCAGCAGACACTCTACATTCACTCCTACAAAAGACTATTTTAAGGCTTGGAACACATTATTTCTTTTTCCATTCATTGTAATGGGAAAAATCTATTCAGATTTCCAACAAATCGCTTCCCAAACGGCCGTCTGGAAGGGATTGAGGTCAAGAACCCAGGTATCACTGTAATAGCATAGCAAAATATAAGTTTGCAAAAATAGCTTTGCATCGCCCGCCCTTCAAAAAAAAAACCTCCATAATGCACTGCAACAGTAACTAAGATAAAGATGAGTTTCATACTTCCTCCTATCAGTCTGGGATAATGGTAGTTGTCAGTCTTATTCTTTTTATTTTTTTATTTTGTTGTACACAACTTTGAATTCACATGTGAAAACTGCGTGTTTTGGTTACGAGTCCCTAAGTCCAGTGATGAGCGTCTGCGTCGGAGAGTGGATCACATACGTTACTTGTGTTTAAGTGAGCTGTGGTTAAGTCATACACCACAGAAAATAGATGCTTGGAGCACAACAACTGTGCTGCTGTCTGTACCTGGCATGAACTCAGAGACAGGTCAAATCACTATGACTCATCTGACAGCTCGGACGCAGCCGTGCACTCCACCACTCATGTTCCCGTCAGCCACTCCAACTCCACACACCTTTGCATGTCACCTCCTGCTCAGCGCCACCAAACACTCCACTGCTTTGGGATTCTTTGTCTCTGATGGTATATTTTTAAGTCTGGGACAGATAGAACAACTTCTAGTAGAACACTTTCCCTCCCTTTCATAAGACGAAAGGAGACACAGTATCTGTTCCCATCAGTCTGTTGAGAGTTTCTTTGCTGATGGTTGTCATTGCACCTCCATCATGGATACGCTGTCATCCAGAGTGAACCACACATTGTTTAAAAAAAAAACGGACCACGATATTATTGCTCCACTTTTCCTTCTCAACTGTCAGATTGCTCCAACAAACCACCAGCCCACGCCGCTCCAGACTGTCTTCAGACTGACAGCAGCCGCAGCAAACGCCGAGGATCAAAACGCCAACTGTGCCCTGAAAACAAGCTAATCTCAAACAAACGACAGACGAATCCATCTTCACTGGAACTTTATTGGTCCTCGGCATTTTTAGAAACATTTTATCTCATAGAATTTGTACATACAGAATCATTCAACAAAAGAAGGAGAGTATTTGATTCGTATCGATGTGGAATTCACTGCTATGTTCTATCGATTCTGCTAGTCCGTTATGACAGAGTAAGTATGAGTTTCCTGGCTGTGTGAGTAAGACTTTCCACTAACATGTATTTCATCCCACTGTTTTCAATGTTGCCTCAGTATGTACACTGCATACAAATATATAGATTTTTAAGCTAGATAATATTCAGTCTATCAGTTGTATATATGGCTTTCTTGAACAAAATCTCAAAACTTTATTTTATATTGATTGATTACATATACATTTCTGTGACCCTATTTTCTCACTCTTGCGTTTGCAATATACTCATACTAACACTTTGAAAAAGCATAATTCAATTTAAACAAAATTTTAAATGAAGCAATAGAGAGCAGATATTCAATTTCTAAAGTCGATATGCTTTTCTCATTATATTAATATATATTTTACTGAAAGGTATCTTGCAGCTTCTGCTTTGCCTGTAGGACACCCCTCCTCCTGTGGTATTGATTGTGGAGGAAGACGCGTTTTGGGGCCACAAACTTGATGAGAAGTTATTGAAAGCAATGATTTTTATTTTAGTTTTATCACAAAAACAGTAATGTTCTACTTGGAGCTGATTAGGTTAGTGGACAGTGCTCCCCCTAGAGGTCTCCACAGCTCTTTTTTTATGAAGCCAAAATGACTTTTGGCTCCTCTCTGGCCGGCTTACAGTAAGTGCAGTGTTACAGTCCTATGTGACGGTGTTGGGGATTATAGTTTTGCAGTCATAGGAAACACTTGGTTGGCCTTTAAGAGGAGTACTAGTACTCTTCTGCGCTACGTCTTCCAAAGTCCATCCAGCCCGTGTAGTCCCTGTCCATTATTCTGTGGGCGGGGGAAAGACCACTGGCTCTGCTGGTGATGGAGGTTCTGGTCTGGGCGGGAGATCCTGCAGGGAGAGAGAAACTTGTAAATGTGCATTCTGGACGTCAGAACTCAAGGTAACTCATGCGGATTTGTTTCTATTCTTGTCCTTGTCCTGTACATCCAGCGAGCTCAGCAGGTCTGACTGTCTGACTCAGTGTTGATGGAAGTGTAGTGACAGAGAAAGCGAGACAGGTCAGGATCCAAGATGGCGGAGTCTGGGTTGTGAGTCAATAGTGAGGGAAGGATGTGGTGAATGGGGAGGCCGGAGGGAGGTGGGAATAGCAGATGGCCTGGCTGAAGCGCAGCGTGCGCGACGGAGGATTAGAGGGAGATCTTCAGGAGGGACGCGAGAACATGCTCTTCTTCCATCTCCTCCTCTCACCTTTTCTGGAGATCAGTCTGGCCAGGAGCTGGCTGAGTTTGTTGCGGGTGTCTGCCTCTTCCTGGGCTTGGTTGTAGCTGAGGCGCTCTGAGGGGGGAGCTCGAGCCGAGCGCACCTGGCGGGTCTGGTTGAAGGTGGGCATGGGAAGGTTGTCCGACACCAGAGCCTCGCCCTGCACCTGCTGTGACTGAAGAGGCCAGACCAGAGTCAGCATGAGCAGCATATTTGCAGGAACAACAGTGAGACAGATGCATAGAGAAGTGTGTGTGTGTGTGTAGGGTTTGAGTGTGAGCCACTTGCCATGGATTGTGAGGGGAGACTCAGGGAGCCGCTGGACAGAGCCACCAGGAACACACACACATAGATAACTACATTCATGGCTGTGAGGGAGAAGGAAATAAGGCACACTTAGTCGATGCATCGCTCCGGTTTGATAACTTTGAAGGCTGCTAAGTAAGAAATAATCATTTTAAGAGAGGGGCTCATTTTTAAACCCGCGACTTGGTGGTTATTACACACACAAGAGGAGCGGTGTGCAGGACCGAGTCGAAGACACCGCGTCAGCATTTGCAATATCCTCAAAGGAAGCAACCAATTATCTCTATTTAGATCCTTCTGCTCCCTTTTTGACCGCCGCTCACTTGGGAGCAGCAATTAACATGACACTGCTGACAGAGAATACATTACACGACTTGGGCTTTTTCTCACCGGACGGCTGAGATGGATGGGGATTCTCTTCAACTTGCTCCCTAATTGGTACCGATTTTTTTTTTTTTTAATTTCCCTGGATGCTGTTATACAAATGACTGGATGGGTGAAGACGCGTGTATTGTCTTTGGATATTTGTGGTTGGCTTGTTAGACTCACAGGAGGGAAGATTTTTCCCCTTTGTGAAAACCATTTGTCAGCGGAGAATCTTACTTCCTGTAATTCAGTCCTTGTTCTCCATATCAATTGATACTTTCTCTCCTCTCACTTCTCCCCTGCCCAGTTTCTTTTTGCAGTTTGCTCTTCAAAAAAATATTAAATTCAGGTGTAAAAAAATTTGAGTCACCATCACCATCATTTAGGATTCATTTTAAAGCCACACGCGCTTTATTTAAAAAGTTAAAATCGCTGACCTCTCAAAGTATTTTATGATCGCTGAACTCATTTATGAACAGGTACAATATTTTATTATGCAGCTTTATGGTGACACTTTAAAATGATGTCTGTTTTATATGTACAAAACTGAGAGCTACTTGAGTTTAAATTGAGAATAAATAGCTATTCTCTCCATGCTAATGTAATTCCTGTTGACAACATCTGCTTCATTCTCTATTCAATAGGCCACAGATGATGCCAATGTTCTCCTCTTGTATCTTTATCAAAATATATATTTGCAATTCTTCTCCTGATCACACATTTTTTATCTTAAATAAATTCAGAATTTCAACCATAATTTATACATTCATGCTCTTCACTATTGTTGACCCCTATTTTAGATTGATATTGAATGAATGTGTTAAATAAAAACTATTAATTTAATATTTACATAAAGGTGAAATAAATCAAGTCTTGAAATTAAAATGAGAAAATTGTCTGGTCCTACCTGTGGATGTTTGTGCTCTGCAGACAAGCGTGGTCGGGTGAGTAGCGTTGCTCCAATCTTCAGCCTGGGTGTGTGAGAGAGACCACTCAGTGTTTTATACAGACACACAGGAAGGGGGCGGGGCCTGAGTGAGTGGGAGGAGCTCTTCACTGGCGCAGAAAGCGGCAGCACTGACGCATACGTGCACGCACACACCGTGACGCAACAGTGCTACTTATTCCTCAACCCACCTTAGAGAGAAGCGGCCGGAGAGGAGGTCAGGGTTTATCTCACTCACACGTAAATGCAGAGCACGACTCCGTTTGAAATTCTTGTGGAGCCTTTTGTTTGCGATTGTCTTTCTTCTGCCAGAAATATTTGTCTGGAGCGGAACAAGCGTTTGTTCAGACCATCCAGTTAAGCCGCCTGGATTTAAAGTCTTAAGTGAGACACTGAATGCCTGCCATCAAAAGCAGAAATGCATTTGGTCCAAAAATGATCAGAATAATTATGCAAAAATGATTATTGGCATCGTACGAACCACTAGAAAATGTAAGTAACATTCCAGCCTCTCTTTCCTGATAGCCGCTAAGGTTCAACCACAATATTACGACTGTTAAAATACTGACATAGTTATGTTGTTATGTAGTTATAATGTTTTTCCCAACAAAAATATCAAAAAGTACAACAGAAAATCATCACCAATAAAAATTCATTATAAATATATATATATATTTGTCATTTTTGCATGTATTTGCGCATGAATGATGAAAACTGAATGACCATCATCTATGACATGGTTAGATTGTTATGAATATTTTCCATTGATTTTTATGACAAGAGAAAATGTGATGAGTCAGAGTGAGTTAACAATTGACAGAGGCTGCCCAGTCACAGCTAAAGTAAGTCGAGTTCAACATGTTAGTCTAAAAAGCTGTTGCTTAAAGTGGTATTCTCAGCTTTGCTTTTGCTTTTTGGTTGTTTTTCAAAAGCAAACAATAACCAAACTTAGCAGCAATATTACTAATGAATGCAGTAACATAATAATAACATATAATAACATAATAATAAGGGGGTTAAATGCATCAAGGACCAGAACAAGTTTGGTACTTTAAAACACATCTGCAAAATCAAAAATATGAAAGTTTTTTTTGCTCTAATATTTTAAATATATGCACTCTTAAAAATCCTCCCCGTTTCTGTGAGCAAGCCAAAGATGATGCCAGGCATCTGTTGACGCAGTGTTCTCTCAAAAGAAATAAATGAATGTTCTGCTGAATCAAGGTCAGTTACAAGGAACATCCAAGTGTTTGGACGGAGAGTGAATAGCAGATGATGAAAGCCAGATGCTGAAGGTTAAAATGTTTCAGTGAAAAAAAAAAAAAAAAAGAAGATCCATACATGTTTTAAATATTTAATTGGTCTGTGTAATTCAATTTGCTCAGGCGTCCGTGCTCCTCAGTTTTCAGTGAGAACCTTGACTCTTTCCTGGAGAGGCTTCGGAACGCCAGGCTTTGTCGTCGCTCATTAGAGTCTGTGAAACCCAATTTCGCTGGCAATGTTATCAGATTATGAATTTGAAGGCCGTAACTGCATCAGCAGACAATAATGCACAATATTAATGTCACATCGCTCGGCGGAATGATGGATTGTGTGCATCTGATATATAATTTTTTGTAATATATATTTTTGTTTTCTTACTCTGAAACTCCTTTCCACATGCTGGAAACAAAAACACAATGACTGTCACTCTTGTGCTTAAGTGCTTGTCGTTTCAATGCAGAGTCACTTCACGGTCCGTGGGTTAACCACAGCGGGCAGGACCATGTTTCAGAGGCTCCCGCATGCTGTGGATCTCCTGAACTCTGAGGACAAGTGATGAATGGTGAGGCTTCATGAAACAAAAGAAAATGAAAAAAACTGCAATTGGTTTGAAAACAGCGTGAGGTTTCATTGAAAGGGTTGTTCCAATCCAAATATTTATGAGCAGAGAGTGCCACCTAGTGGACTCTGATAATGATGACACTGTTTCATGAAGCTTCAATCGCCCATCACTACTGAACTACTGTTGTTCAAGTGGACCTCTTTTGGAGCACATATACAGTGCACAACACTTCAGGACATTGAGAGTGGGAGCATACGCAGATGTATTTCGCATCCCTGCTCCTTCAACATAACAAATATGGAGTCTCCTTCCTGTGATATGCCACTGTCATAATTACCACTTTTGTTTCCTTTTACCGTACTGCCACTTTATCCAACGTAACGATCTTAAAATAATAATAATAACAATGATAAAAGTACATTATTTGTCCAGAACACGACCAAGTCTGTCCCAGCCACACCCAGGTAGTGATGGGTTAATGAGGTTTCAGGAAACAGTGACCTGATTTTCAGAGGCCACTAGATGGCACTGTCTGCTGTATAATGTTTTCTGTTGATCTAAAATTTCAATGAAACCTCACGTCGGTTTAAAACATGAGCGACACCTACTGAGCGTTGAAATTTACCACGCTGTTTCATCTCACCATCTAGGTATGGGACACCCTGGACAGGTGGCCAGTCGGGACCACAACTGTCGTGTGCCACTGGATAAAAGACGGCTACAGCCCAGCGCCACTCTCCACTCTAATTTTAGCTCTGTCTTGGGCAGCTGGTGAAGAAGTCTACAGTGATGTCAGTGGCACCTGACAGGGGCCTGTCCCTCCATTTCTTGAAGTTGCCTGACTTCGCTTCGAACTTCTGTGAAGGTACTTTGCCTCATAACAGTGATTCATAGTATCCGCTGCCCAGCTAATTCACTCTATTGTGCGGTTAAAGTGAGGGAAAGCTAACATGTTGGCAAAGCTGTTGGGAAACGGACAACAAGTGACAGAAAGCAAACTAATACACTCTCCTCAGGATTTCATTACGGGGCTCAGATGGGGCGCGAGACGGAGCTACAAAATTCAGTCTCACTTTCAGTCAAGGCAATGAAAGTGCGAGGAAGAGTTGGTGGGCACTCTGGCTTGTTGGATCGTGCATCACTTCCTCTGACTTGTCACAAAATTATCCTCATGTTTAAGAGGAAATAATCTGTTGTTGCTACTTATGATTCAGTGACATACTTTATTTTTAATTGTGTGTGAAATCACATGTGTTTCAGCCACTGATTTATGACTGGGAGTTGCCAATTCCTGGGGATTCCAAAGAGCCAGCTGCCGGGTGAGTTTGCAGGGCCATAGCCACAGACCTTTTCCACTGCAGGAGAAAACTCCCTTTTTTCTTTCTCTACTTGAGAAACACGTCACTTACTGTTTCTCATATCCAGCGACAAGTATTTTGGCATCTGACTTCACATTTCCTGTGGCAGAGCGGCTCGTCCAACTCTGCCTCATTCTGTCCTGAGCGCCAGCCAAGCGGCTCCTCTGACCCACAGCACCAGGTAAAAACAGTGTTTGTGCAATCCCCTGAAGTTCAAACAACCACATTAGCGTCCCGAAAATGAGATGCAGAGTGAGTTTTGAGCCAAGTGTTATGTTGGGATTTTTATGAATTTTGTTTTCCTCAATATATTTTTTTGGCTTTTAATTTTTTTTCGGTTGACAACTTTAATTTGTATTCATTTTGTTTGTATGGTAGAACGTGTTATATTTAAACTCACTCGTGTGTAGCTACACTGAATGACTGTGAGCAACACTTTTTGTCACTGGAGACACAGTCACAATGTCACAATGCTAATAATGATTTAATTAATCATTTTCACAACAGGTGGCCCCTTTTTTCCCAGCATCACCTGACACCAGACTTTAGCTGAACTTCCTTTACAAAATAAAATACGATTGCTTCTTGACACACCTAGGCACTTGTATCCACAGCTTTACTTCCCTGAAGAATTTCAGTTGAATGATGAAAGAGGTAACGTACTGAAATAAATATCTTCCCGCTCCCTTCTACACATCCTATTTTCAGTTGAATTGCCTCTGAAATATGTCTGGAGTGCTGGAAATGCTGTTGCAATGTCTGCAACAGATCATAGTCTTCCTGAGTAACTGAGTCTCAAAAGATGCGGTTCAACATGCAGTTGACGGAAAATTTCTCTCTTCTCGTGTGTGTGTGTGTGTGTGTGTGTGTGTGTGTGTGTGTGTGTGTGTGTGTTCCCTCTCCTCCCACCAATGAATTGCGGTGCTTGAGTTAATTGCAGTGCGGTGAAAGACCACCAGCCTCTTCAGTAGATGGACAATATCTGCTCTGCTACCAGAATCAAATCATTCATAAATGGAGAGGTTTTTCCATCATTACAAGACGAACTAGTGATTTCATTTATGAATTCCTTCCATTACTGCTCACATTATTAATCCACCTTATCAACTCCAGCCTTGGTCCAGTGACCCATGTGGCCAGCAGGGAAGAATGAAGTGGTTCCTGCTGGTATACGTGTGTTGTTCAAGTGGTCCAGAATGACGAACAGAAAATATTGTGTAACCATTTTGTCTGAATTATACCAGTGTTTCAACACCCGCATTAGCATCCAGTGAAATGTCGCATGGCCAGTTACTCCATGTCTCCTCAACATGAATTGTCTCCACAATGTCTCATACATGAACTATGCTAATTCGAAGTAATTCTTTGCTAAGATACCAGTATTTGAGTGCTAAACAGGGTGCAGTTGACCCACAGGTTGCGTACATGTAACACCTGTTTAACTTAAAGTTTGTGGTTTGGAGAGATGAGCTGAAGAAGGCCGCATAATGAACCACCCTCCCAGCACGGAACAGCATTTAAGCACCTTGGAGAGCGCCAGAGAGGGATGACTGACCAGTGGAGGGGAGACATGAGCCTTGAATGAAGTACTCTGTCAATGGAAAATCTTGTGAACTACACATGGAAGATGGAGTCACACTGCAATATTTGCCTGTACCTCCAGAGGGAGCTAATTTTTTGGGTGGTAAATATAACAATTTGCACATTGTGTTGTGGCAGAAAAGGCGCTAATGGCAGCGCATATATTATGTAAACCGCTAATCTTCATGCCTGTTTATGGTAGCTTTATAAGTTTAACATTACAAATCTTTTTATGCACCTTTCAGTACGGACAGACCAGTGCTAAATAACCTCTCTATTGTAGACAGAGAGTCACCGTATTCATCAAGCTAGCACAAGTTGGCAATTATGTTCCTCTCATTCCCAGCACTCCAGGGTCCAGAAGCATTAAAAACAAACCAAATTTTTGCCTTTTTACGAGCCAGAATATTCAATTCTCATCCTCTATCTTATGCGAATACTCTAAAAAATCATGAGCTAATATTTAAGAAGACATCCGTGTCTACTGAGCTCATAAATTATGTAATATTCCGAGGATGAAAAATATCAGTAAAATCTCTTGTGAATAGACCACATTATTAGTAAATTTTTTTTTTCCTTTTCAGTCTATGGTGACCCTTGAATAAAGACGCTTGAACTCTGACCTAAAAAGCAACATGTGATAGTTCATTTTTAAACGCACTTCATATCTGTACTCTCCTGCAACACTTTTGCTCCTGCTGCTTAAAAAAAACCAAACAAAAAAACGTGTGTCTTCTTGGTGCATTTGTGAGAGTGAGCTGAAGTTACATTGCGTTTCTTGTTATTTGGTCTAAACTAGCAGCTCAGCATTCTGGCTCTTGCGTCGCCCACTGACATGAATTTCAATGTCTGTCGAGTGTGTCAGCCAGAACCCTGCTCATGCAAAATCACCATTATCAGCGCACGTAAATCTGAATCATCATCACCGTCATCGGCAGTAGCTCCGCAGTTCTCACTGGTCCTCCTGAGTCCGAAACACTTCAGACCTGATCTTCCACTCCGTCCTGTCTCTCCTCTCACGTTCTTTGTTTTGACAGTTAGTTTGGAGAGTTGTATTGGCAGCCGCGGGCAGTCTGTCTCTGCCAGGAAAAGGGCTTGTTTTGCAGCTTGGATGGAGAAAAGTTGTTTGAGGCAGAGCGGAGACAGTATTTTACCATTTTTAGTTGAAACTACAAGACTGAAGTCGACGTCTAAAATTCCTCCTGTGCGGATAATTTGCTAAAAAGCTGCTCCGTTGGCGATATTCTCACAAACCATGAATAATACAATACTTCTGTTCTTTCCTCTGGTCAGCTCAGCAACACAGAAAGAGCAGTTCCCTCCTGAATTGCAAGCTAACCACCTGTACTGACTCCACTCTGTGGTGCACACAATATGTGATTTGATGCTGCGAAGGATTTGTACCTCTTTATTCTCTCTTGTTTCTCAGTGGCCATTGAGAACTTTGGCCACAATTTTGGTTCAGATCAATATCGGTAACTGAACTAGCTTGAATTCCAGTGCTGATATCTAAGTTTACACAGACGCTGAACAGTCTGCAGGTTACCTCTCCATGAGTGGCTTTTAAGAACACTATTCAAAAGTTTCCATGTGCCTTTTTCCCCAATATGTATCCATCTAAGTGTAATGAAAACACACTGAAGTGACCCATGTAAACAGGGGGGATTTGTCTCCTACCACCAGGGCCACTTCTCCAGACAACTTTCTATGCCTGAAGACGCAGCTCTGGGTGACTGATCTCCGAGTGCATTTCTGACAGTAAAAACCATTGTATCTCCTTCACCCACAATTCTGGTCCTTTATCATGACCAAGCCTGCTGGTTTGACTGGCTGAATGTAGGGATGCACCGATGATTGATTTGTGGCCGAAGCTGAATACAATTTTGCATGCTTGGCCGAATACCGAATAATACAGAATAATACAGAATAATACAGAATATCCAATGTGGCTACGCTTTTTACTCTTTTTAAAAGAATGTTGCATTAACAGTCAATAACATATTTACGTACATATTTGTCAAAGAAAGGCAATGTTTAGACAATCGATTAGTTTTCCATTTTTTTATGGTATGCTTTGTTTTTCAAATATTAATAATAATTTATAAAACACAACACAATTTCCCATTATATAGGCTGATTATGTCAACAATGGTTGCACATTGCAAACCACAATTCTATTCTCGTTCTCCATCAAATAAAGAGGAAACGTGATACTTGACCTACTCCTGACCGGGCAGTGGGTTGCAGAGTCAGTGCTGTCACCACTGAATATGGAAAATGAATTGTGTTGCCAGATTTTTCCCATTTTTATCCTTCAAAAACACATTCTATATGTTGTGTTGTCGGTTAGATTGTTGTTGTCTTGATTGCGTCACATGTCATTTCGAGGTCGAATGTTGCCTTTTTTTTCACTATTTGTCCGAACATATTTGGCCACCGAATGTTCATTGTATCCCTAGTTGAATTACAACTGAGGAAAAAAAGTCATAGTCAAATATAAAATTCAGTTGGTGTGTGTTTGACGTTGACGGTAAAAAGAACATACAGATCCTGGAGATATCAGTCTTTTTATTCAATGTCTTGACAAATGTCTTGGTAACTGAATGTTGTGTGGAGAAAAAAAAGTTGCAGTTGGATACCACACGGTGATGAAGAAAGTGATTTACAACTTTGTAGAAAGATGGAATTTCCTCAGCATTCAAAATGTCTGTTTGGAAAATAACTCAAAATATTATGAAAATATTTCATATAGATTTCCCCAAATCTTGAAATGATGAAAATGGGAATGAATAAGGAATAGATAGTTCCAAACATCCACCCGCTGACTTGCTCTCACTCTGAACTTTTCTCCTGGGTTAAAACATATTCTCCCACCTAGTGGTGACTTTTGTCTTCAGCGTTGCATATTGACGCATCAATGGAGTCAAATGTTGTCAAATATTCACTTGGAAATAATCGATACTTGATGCCTTTGGAGTGAGAATCTGTTGGAGAATCACCACACAAGTGCTTGGCAGAGATCTGTGTCTCTGAACTGAACTGAATCTGACACCAGTTTCATTTAAATATTCGACTTCACCTACTGACTCATTCGCTCTTCGCTCATCGAAATGTGATGACCAAGCTATAGGACGGTGGCAGATGTGTAGTTGACCATCGCCAGAAAACTCAATTCACTAAATGGAAGTGGCGACACTTTGAGGTGAGGGTCATTACATTGATGTCCCTGCTGATAACAGCCAGAGACAGATCTGGCGTCGTGACAGTAAGCATTAAAAAGCTGTGTTAGCAATATTGCTAGTCTGGTGACGTGGTCATTGTGTGATCCATCAGACAGGGATTGTAAAATAATCGTAAGAATACGCTGTGAACATCTTTCTATACGTCTTTGTGGCTATGAAATCAATAAGTGGAGGAGAGACACGAAAGCCGCGCTGTGCTTTGATTAACCAGCAGGGACCGATGTTATTGCTCATGTCCCACCGAGTGTGTGAGATGACAGTGTGAGTGGGATTGCACCTGTGTGCTTCTTCCCCGCGGCAATGTGGCACCAATAAAGAGCTGACAAAGAAACACCATTCCGACTGTGGACGGGAAAGAACAAATGGAAGCATGACGGCCGCGGGAGCCGCCGCGGGGGGAAGAAGTGATGCATGTAATATAGCACAGAGAGCCGGAGGAGAAAACAGAGCTGTGTTATTGCTGCACTTTGTTTGATACGGAAGGTGGTGACCCGTGTGAGCCAAAATATGTTTGGTAGAGGAAAGTTCGGGTTCAGAAGAATGCCTTCTTTCTTTCATTCCCTTTAATATTGGCGTCAGATCTGAACTTTGGTGGCGGCATTACTTTATAGCCTCCGTCATCCATCCGTCCATCCATCCATCCATAGGTCATAGGGGTAACTGCCTCAGACAGGAAGCCCCGGGAATCTTCTCCCACAGGTTGGATTCAGACATTCCATAGCCAGTTGGAAGATATAATCTCTCCAACATGTCCAGGGTTTCGCCTGTGGCCTCCTTACCTGATGCCCAAACCACCTCATCTGGCTGCTCACAATGCGGAAGAGCAGCGGTTCTACTTTGAGCCTCTCCCAGATGCCTGTTCTCCTCACTCTGTCGATGAGGCTGAGCTCAGACACCCTACAGGATCGATGAACCAAGGCGTGGAGTGAGGAAACACGAGCAGGAGCAGGGAAAAACCTGAAACAGAAAACAGGCGAATAAGATTAAGCCTGACTAAGGGGGACAACCGAAAACGCACTTGAAGTTTGCTAACAAAAACGCTCGGTGGTGGATCTACTCACACACACTCAAGGAATAACTATAATGCGGAGAAACAGAAAAGGTGAGTCATAACAAAAAGACTCACACCCAAGCAGCAAGAAGCGATAAACAGAAAACAGAGGAATGAGAGTAAACTAAGGAGGCGGCTGAGAGAAAACGCCAAACATGCACAGAATTTAGAAATACAGGAGGACGAGAGAAGCGAGGGTCAAGAGAGAGTTTATCGTGAGGACGCGAAGCAACCATCTGGCAGCGCAGACTGGAACCCAGGTGTAGAAATCAAATGGGATCCAGCTGCGAGAAAGGAAAAGGAAACGACACACCAGAACACAGGAAATAACGAAATAAAAGTTGTCTTTTTTGTCTTCATGTTGTATTTTGGAGCAATGTACGACCACATTTGGAAGCCAGATTTTTCTTTTTTTGGTGGTGGATTCCACAGACGTTAATACATAATAAACTACACCATAATATACCAAAAGAGTATTATGAAAATGAGTTGCTTTCAACATGAGTTAATGGTCATTTTTCATTCGTCTTTCAGTCACATTGACATTGCGAACTCGTGCACACCTCATCAACCTTGTTCCTGGAGAGCTGCACACACGCAGCTCCACCTCCGTTACACAGATTATGCCGCTGGTTATTGCTCCCTTTTCTCTTATATCTTTCTTAAGTAACTCTGTAGTCAGTGAGTGAAAGGACACTTTATTTATCTATTCATACAGACACAGAGCAATCACACAGCTCTGCTGTTTTGTGGCTCACGGAGTGTCGCATGCTACTCGACAGGCTATTGTTGCTCTGTGGGCAGGAGAGCAGGTGGACGGCACGACCCGGCTCGTGATGAAGGTAGCGCTCTCTCATGGCTGCTCCTTCAACTGTGCTGTGTTCACACCACCTGTAGTCCGGGGTGAGAAGATACTCTTATGATGTTGATAATCTTCAAGAGATTCAGGTGGCGCTCACAAGAGCCTTTTGAGACCTCTGAAAAGCATCTTTTGCCAAAGGAGTCGAACAACTGACTTATTAAGAAAGAGTCCATTGCTAGCGGGATAGTAATGAGGGCCGCGAGACGCTCAGCTTTAATGCATCTGCCTAGTATGGTGGCAGTAATGTGTCATTATATTTACTTGACAGATGCAAATTTGTGATAGATACAAGCTATGGAGAAGTTTTGAAAAGAAAAAATGGTAAAGAAAGTGATGCCACCTCCACAAGAGTAAAAACTGTTCATGAAAGCACCGGTCAAAGCAGAGAGATCAAGAAAAATGTATGCTGATACTTTCATTTTGACCTAGTCTTAGAGTTTATTTTCAAAATTGAATTTATTATTTAATTTTATGATATTTTGACGTTGTTCTATCAATTTTATTCAGAATTTTATTCATGATTTATTTACAATGAATTTCTCTCGATTTTCTCAACAAGTTTTTTCTCTTGCAAATTTCATGAATATGACTTGCACCTGGCTCTGCTGCTGGTTGCACTTTTCCATGACAGATAAATCTTTGCCATAATCACATGGTTTCATGTAATTTCACAAGGTTTTGGTTTGTTTACGTCTAAGTAGATTAAATATTGGTTTACTTGAATGGGCCCCGGTCCCAATTGTTCTGGGAAAGGTGGGCCCTGAGATCACAAAGGTTAAGAACCTCGGCTCTAGTATAGGTCTGTTCAAATGATGGCTTGGGGGCCACACGTGACCTGCCCCAGAAGTTTCACTTGGGACAGGATTGTGTCTGGTTCTGTTGAGGTTTCTGCCTATTTGAGGCAGTTATGTAGTGATATAGTATTGGCAAATTAGTCTTGGTCTCGAGACCGGTCTCTAGACAAGTTTTTTCATGGTCTCGGTATCAAATGCATTTTTACTCTGTCTTGTCTCGATCTCAGACTGGATGGGCTCTGGATTTCTATGGACACCCAAACACCAATAAGGTATCTAAAGACTGGTGAGTGTCAGACTGAGCTGCTTGTGTCTGCTGACACCTGACTGGTTAAGCAATGTGAGCCTGTACCCACTGTAGCTCATATGTGGATCAGTTTGAGACCGCTTGGTCTGGAACCTCCAGATACCTCGGTCTTGTCTCGGCCCTGATACTCTCCAGTCTGGATAATGTCTTAGTCTCGGTTGGTGTGGTCTTCACCACAACACTACAGTCATTTCCTTGATACCGCTGCAATATTGTTTGAGATGTACTGGAGCTGCAGATTTAAAAACGTACTAAACTTACACGTGGAATTGGATAAAAGACACCCGCCCTGTTTTGACGTCGAGTCAGCTTTCATGTCAGGTGTTTCAATGGAGTAAAATGATTCTACCAGAAGTGATGGCTTCTAAAACAAGCCTGCTATGATATGGAAGTCAGTATTTGATCTCTACTATTTTCACATGATCAGCTTACAATCTCGCGGAAGGTGAGGTCCTTAAACTTGACCAGACTACTTCAGACCTCCAATCGCTCTGTGGTCGGCGTCACACTTTGGTGTGTCACGACGAGGACGCAGCTAGAAAGACCATCAGGCTGAAGGAGCCGCTGAAAAACGCTGCCAGTTTTTGATGCCTGGAGGAGGTGAAGTGCGCTGAATACCTTCCACACTTTCCTAGATGAACTGTGTCAATTGCACCTGGAGACAGAGACTCATCACCTCTTCTGTGATTTTGACAGTTGTTTATGACTGTTCAGCAGTAGGCTGAACTCAGACTGGTGAAAACGCTCAGTTCAGAACGTATAACTGGAGCTGCCTGTCCGAGCCGTATTCCTGAATTCATTCCTACGAACGACTTCCTGAAGATGACGAATGCGTTTCATCTCATTTTAAAGAAGAAGCTGCCGATGAAAATCAATTTGGTTTCACATGCAGTCAAACTTTGTAGAATCTGCGCTATTAAGTCAGTGCTAATCCATCATGTGTAACACTGACTCAGCTCATCATGTCACAGTTTTATTCAGCTGCTTTCTTGTTTCACTGTTGCAGCGTGAGGAGGGATTATCTTACATCCCTCCTGTCCATCCTGTGAATCACTTGTGATTCTGACTGACTGCGCTGTGCTGGACTCTGACTAATTCCACCAGAATCAAAGCATTTTACCCGCCTATGTCAGGCACAACACATGTAATCCCCGACGCATGTGTTCGCATGAAGCAGACGTGGATTCCGTCCTGTCGTGAATAAATCAATGAGCCGCCAAATAGAAATGGAGTTTTCGCTGAAACAAGGACGGACAGGAGTTGTTTTCATCCTCCGGCCGCATGTTAGGTTGCCCCACTGAAAAACTAGTCTGAAGGTGCACAACCTAAAAAATATTTTAGCCTCGTTTTTATATGTATGTATGTAATGTGATGAAATTTCACTGCTGATCACTGCGTCTTCTTCAAACATCAGTGTTCTCCTCTGTTTAGTAACACAATGTAAAATGATGGAATGGTAGTTGCAAATTAACTTTTTTTTGTTTTTTTTATATGTTTAGCAGATATTCTTTTTGATTATTGTTATTATCGTATTGTTATCATTTTTAGATTCTGTTCATTTATTTTGCTAATTCCCTTAATTTATTTTGGAAGCCTGTTTATCAAGAAAACATTTTTTAAATTATTATTATTTATATATTTTTTACTTTCATATGCTGTGGATCTTTAAGACACATTTGCAATATACTTGTTTAATTTTTTTTTTTTTTGTTGTTATTTTTTTGTCATCCTTTTTCCAGCAACTATGACGCTTCTTTGACACATTCATACTTTTTTTTTCTTATGGCGAATTGCTGAAAAACCAAACCCAACATCCGATCGTGGGCGTTTGTGTGCGTCTGACTGACCGTAACAAAAGACCAGCAGCTTCTTCCGTCACGTTCTCTTCGCTCTTCCCTCAGAGATGTCCGCTAATTGTTGAGCATAATTGCTTCTGCGCTATTTTTCTTTGACCACCTGACAACTTCAGTGACGTGTGAGATTCATGGCGAGCCGGCGACGGTCCCAGAATCATTAAAGGCCAATCAGCAGCGGTTTGTTCCGATGCTGGCGGTTTATGGTTTTCTACATTAAGTGACTTGCACTTCTTGTACTTCAGCAGTTCAATCATCATCGTTCACCTTGAGACAGATTTACTCACATGAATTCACTCAGGGTTAATAAAGAGCCTGACGTAGATCCTCCACCCACTGACTTGAATCACCCTTCACTATTCTTATTTAAACCCTACGGAGCCCAAAACCTGCTCCGAAACCCTGAAATGCATCGGGATATACGTTGGTTCATACAACCAACATAACCAGTAGATCAATGCATGGTTTTTCAAAATTCTTTCCACCGAAAATATGAAGGAATCGGTCTGTATTGGAGACCTTGGTTTTGAATGTTTGTCTGAGCACTTTTGTTGCTCATGGCATAAACTGTGCAAGTAAAGGCAATCCATGTCTGGTGCTCTGCTGCAAATGCCATAGATCAGTGCTGTATACTGTGTTGTGTTTAATCCATTCAAATGTAAAAACCTCTGGCTCTCACCGCCGTGTCAGAACAGTGTTCCTTCTGTGTTCATGACCATAGTTTCGCTACAGAATCAGTCTGGTTGATTCAGTGCGTATCTCAAACGAGTTATTACACATGAATACAGACATTTAGCTTGGGTTTTAATTTCATACTCCTAGGCCTTGAAATTCCTATTATTTAGAAAACTGAAACTGAAGACAAGTCCAGTGTACAACATTAATAGTCAATGTCTGGGTGATATGATATATGATATATGATGAATGATATATATATATATATATAGATATATATATATATATCTATATCTATATCTATATATATCATTTATTTATTTATATTTATCAAGAACGGCACAATTACTTAAGAAAACAAACAAATGTGAAATTGTGAAACCTGCAGTGTCTTTGTTCTGCTGAGCTCTCTAGATCAGATGGATTATGGTCCGGCACTAAGTGGAGAGAGTGAGAGGCTCATTATCCACAGCTATCTAGATCAGGTGGCGCTGGATAGATGGATGGGTTTACTTTATTAATCCGGCGCTACAATATTACAGTAGGTACGGCACAATAGCTGCTGCAGCTTTCCTTCACTTCCATATGTCTTATGGAACATTTGCCACTCAATAACAAGGTAACTGAATTCTATGATGAAGAATAGAGAATTATTATTGACACCAGCTGTGCAGTGCTTGTGCATCATTTTCGCTACTGAACTATGAGACTGTCATGTGCAGCGTGGATTTACCTTTTGAAACACAGATGACTATTTTAGTTTGTAATGGGTCTTTTCGTTTAATAACAGATTATGACTGAGTGGATGTTGACTCTATGAAAAGCCATTTCTTGTGAGGTGAATTCGGTTCACATATTTATCCTGGGTGAGAAGGGATGAGAAGATGGAATACAAGGAGGATAAAGGTAGAAAATCACTGGGGCTCATTTCACATATCGTAATAAGACAGTCAGATAACTGGTTCTACATGTCAAGGCGCAAAAGTTAAATACTCCAGCAATGGTTTTTGAGCTGTCAAGGATCCTGCACTCACACTTGTTTTTTGTTTTGTGATGCCTATCATGTTTTCATGTTGGGTGCGTTTGAGCATTGCATGGATGATCAGGGAGAGCTTGTGAGACCAGGCATCTGCTGAGGTGATGACGATGAAGGTGGGCACTGTCAGGTGCTGCTGATCATTTAACTACACCACAGGTGGCACCTTCTGGTCTGTAGGCAACGTGTAGTTTCCTTGTGTTCATTCAATACTCACTGAGATTTAATACACGCATGAGGAGAATCTAAGTCTTCTGAATCTTCTGCATAGTGAAATGCTGTGATGCAAAGTCCAAAATAGTTTTGCCCTGCTGTCAGCTCTGAGTTCCTGCAGTGTTTTATAAAGTCATTTGGAGTAGAACACATGAGCCCCTCAGGTAGAAGCCGTATAACCTGGTGAGATGGAGCCACACAGTGCCACCAAAATGTTTTCCCAGTCCATGAAAATGTCCTGTTTACTAAGAGACAAGAACAAAAGCTCCACATAACCAAACATTTTCGTCCTTTAATGTGTTTGTTTTGCAGAAATGATGATCATAGTATCGTCACCAACAAGCCAAGCACAAACTTCGAAATGTTTTTTTTTGGATTTTACCTTCTGTATGTGAACCATACGCTTACAAACTACACACAGCTTCTGAACTTGATTCATCTGTGCTACACAGTGTGTGTGTGTCGTGTGAAAGCGATCCAGGCTGGACTAAAAGCAGCACTACCTTAAAGCCACACCAGTTTTACTGCTCTGAAACGTCATCATCGATCTGACTAGTGACTTGAATTTGATGTATTCGATCCCACCTGTGAGAACCAGCTGCTAGGTGGAGCATTAAGATAGCCAGCTAAGTGCCATATGCTCACTAGCCAGATAACAAGAGGCGCTGTTTGGCCGGGCTGAAGCGGAGAACACGGCCTGAAGTGCTCTTTATTTTCGGAAGATAAATACGGTGAATGCTGAAATAATCTCTTCTCTGATCTGAATGTGTGAAATGAGCCGGAAACTAATACCTGTAGTGGACAGGTCATTGAGCTGTCTCCAGTAGAAACAGTGCACTGGGGTGCCATGTAAGCATATTTAGATGTCAGGTATTAATAATCCTCCCTCAGTAGAGTGTTTTCAGCCTCCTGGTGTGTATACATGTAAGCGATGAGCTAATAGTACCATTATGGTAATAATGCTCCGCAGCAGCTGATCGAGTGGCTGTGCGTGTGTATGTCTGTGTTGTGGTGCTGCATGAAACACTAGAGTCATTAAAAAGAAAAAGGGCCCATAAATCACCTTTAACACTGATGACCTTTTCATGGAATATATCTGAGGCCAGGAAAATCCATGGCAGACAGCAGATGTGTCTTTCCACCGAGAGGAAATTTTGGGATCATTATTACCGCTGCCAAGAAGGTCACGCTTTCTGTGTCTGTGTTCCAAATAACTTGAACAGTTGTGCACGGATTTGGATGAAATTTTCAGGAAACACGAGACCAGGAATAAATGATTCCATTTTGGGAGTCATCCGGATCACCATCGGGATCCAGGAATTTTGGGTGGTTGTATTTGGGGAGGGCTGATGCTGCTGCGCAGAGGTTTGCCCTCTCTGAGTGCTTTTTTTCTACATTGTGTATTGTATTTTTAATCGCAGCTTTGTTGATTGAATTCATTCGCAGCTCTGCTTTATAGTTCGTATAGTAATGAGAGGTAGATGTGGGTGGAATGCGTGCACACATTTCAATCAAGTATAAAATATAAAATTATAGTTTACAATAGATACAATCATTAACATTTATTGCAGACTAAAGAGAGAAATTACCCATTAGTCAATTATACATTAGTCACCATGGACATTTAATTTGCAAAAAAAAACTATAATAATAAGAATCCATGCTCTGTGTTTTTTTTTTCAGCCTTTATCTCTGATATTCATTCATTCACTGTTGTGTATCACAGTCACAGTTGGACATGACACACACACGCCCTCACACATTCCAATGCCTTTAATATTTTGTATTAAATTGCACTGTGCAGAAGAGCAGAAACCTAAAGCAGAACTGGACTTAAGACCAACTGTCGCAGTTGTTAAAATAGGGAGGATGAATGTATAATATTTAGATACTACTTGCAGCTCATATTTTGTCATATTTTTTTGTGGTAAATATTAGTTTCATCTCTGCATTGTTCCTGTTGTTGATGTTCTCACTTGACATGTTGAAGATGCAAATATTCAGAGGAGTGTGTCCAGGTTCTTGCCAATATTGGTAATCATTTGCTCCATAGGTCAATATCTAGAGCTCCTTCAATGGATCAGTGACCCACGATGCAAATTCCCTCAGCAGAATCAGAATGTTTGAAAGAGCTATACAGTTATCTGAAATTTAGACTGGTGGGCAACATGAGCTCCTCCAAGACAGACTGAATGGTGAGACTCTCTGTCTCACTCTGAGCACCGGGGACTCTGGAGAAAGGTCCTCTCCTGATGTAAGAGCTTGTGATGATCCAAACATGTCTGCGCATCCCAATTACTGCTCTGACCTTAATGGCAAGTGGCCACACACAACAATAAACCAAGTGTTTCTCCGTGTGTTTGTCAAGATGTCAGGGAGCCTGTCCTTCATGTTCGGTCGTGAGAGTTTCGAGAGTGCGCTGTCGTCACAGCTCTGCCTGGGAACCGACGTACGCCGATGACGTCAGGACTCTGACCATGTAGGTCACACCAGGAGTCCCACACATGTCAGTTACGTCAGCTCTCACAACAAAACAAGGCTCAAGCATTCAGGCCTTGTAGGCTATGACTTGAATTCCATCAATGTTTTGTCTGCTTGGACATCAGTTTATTGGGAGTTCTGAGACAGAAGCAGAGATGGCAGTCTGTTTGTCAGCTACTGGGGATGAGCTAAATAAAACCAACCCTATTGTCATGAGGTACAGGGAGTGACTAGTGAGGTGTCAAGCTCCAGGTCATCTTTGTCTCATGTGAGCCCCTTAAACACATACAGTAAGTGAAAAAAAAATGTTCCATGCAAATATAAAGTGCAGCAAAAATCACCTTTGCTATTAACTTTCTGTTTGATGCCTGTGAAAAAGAATTTGCCGAAAGATTCCAAAACAGATCAGCCGCCATCAACGAAACAGGACTGAAATCACATTCTGCATCAGTTCTTATTTTCTGTTTGTGGAATTTTGTACAAACTAGTTGGTCCATCGGGGCCTCATGAGCTGCTTTATTTATTTATTTTTTTGATAAGACTTGTAGCACAATGCTCAACCCTCTTGCTGGAGTATGTACTATGCCATCGACTTTGTTTTTTGCTGGAGTATTACAACGCCCCCATAGGCTGGGCACATGTACTACATCATTTTACACTGGCCCACAAATTCCAAAATTACCTTTGGCTTTTAAAGATTGAAATAAAAATAAATAAATAAACTTGGGTTCCACTTTACAAAATGTGTGTGTGGGGGTTGGAAACTTCTGGGGGTTGTTAATAGGGAAAAAATTCCGGTGAGAACCCTCACTATATGTGTTTAAAGCGCTTGTGGGCCTCATAAAATGACTTGGTGGGCCACTTGGTCCCCTGGCCTTGAGCTTGACTGAAAGAAAGTTGTGATCTCGCCATATTGTTCTCATTCGGGAAACACCTCTGTATTATCACTGAAGAGGATGTTGGGAAGAGCAAAGTCTGGACCACCTTGTCAACACCTGCTACTTATTGACAAAAAGCTGCTTCCTTTATGAAAACGTGATTCATGGGATGAGTGTAAACTGTTTTTGGAGTGATTATTGTGTGTATTTTATGTCAATCAACCAGTCTGACAGGTTGCACTAAAAGAGCTTAAGAGCTAAAAACAAGTTCATGCTGCTCTGCAATCAGAGCCCCACCAGGAGGACCAGCGTGAGACGTGATCTAATTCATTACTCTGCAGATGAAAAGTCAATGGTTATTGCTTTGTTTTGCAGTTTTAATGTTTTTGTTTTCACTCATTTCAGCGGAATACTGAGGGAGAAACCAGCCAGAAGTTAACGCGGTCTCAACAGTGAATGAAAACTTTCCTACAAACTCATGTTCCAATCTGATATTTCAAATTCATTTTTCCCATCTTTGTTCTTTTGCTGCTTCTTCTCTCTTTCATCTCCCTCAGTCTTCTTATTGACCATTACATGAGCAGCAAAGACATTAGGACATAACCACAGGAGATGGGCGCCATAAAACACAGTAAGAGCGGATGAAGCTGCCCAAATGTGTAAAAGCACACAAATTATCCGATCCATCCAACATCCAAATGGCCGAGGAGGACTGGAGATAAGAGAGGCCACTTGGTGTCCACGTGTGTCTGACACTCCTGTTGTCATGCACATGCAGAGCATTGTCGGGTCACTAACATTAAATGGCCACACAACTGAAATGTACTCACTAGAAATAGTAATGAATTTTCAACATCCTGTGTTACCAGTCCTCACCAACCCACACAAATTTGTCTCCATCAAACAGAGGTCCAGAGGATTGCAGGTGTAGATGGCTTTTAGTTTTGTTTATATGTTGTCACCATGATTAATCCAGTAGTAGAAGCGTCACTTTGGTGTAGAATAGTTCACTGTGTGATGTGCTCCATAATCCATGAGAGACTCAGACTAGACACCTTTGAGGGCTATTTGGGCTTCAAATAAGCAGGTGAAGGTGACTAAAGTCTGAAAGTATAAAATGCTTTTACAAGCGATTGATAACATATCTGTTGCATTAAATTCTTGGGATTCAATTCTTACAGAAATTTAAATGCTCTTTTTCTTCAGAGGGTCAGTTTAAACAAAGCACACCTCCTCACAGGACTTCAACTTCAGTCATGTTCGAGCATTGTCCTCCATCTTAGGCCTGTCTTTAAATGTTTTTATCCATCCCACTCACAACACCATATTTCACAGGGTGCAACACGTGGAGAAGGCATCTACCGACACAGCTCCAGGCCTCAGACCACACCAGAGATCACTCTCAGCTATGTCAGTGGAAATAATATAGCACAACTATCTGCACTTATGAGAATAAAGCACTAACTGTTCAATAGTCCAATAGCATGAAATCTGTAAACAATAATGCAAGGAATCTTAGAGCCTCTTGTTAGCACTTAGTTATAGATAGTGATGAGCTTATGAGGCTTCATGAAACAGTGTCCTGTATTCAGAGCCCACTAGATGGCACTGTCTGATCTGAAATCTTTGTATTTGCTCCACCATTTCAATGAAATCTGACATTTTTTTAAACTGAGGGTGCCATCTACTGGGCTCTGAAATTACGGACACTGTTTCATGAAGCCTCATCAGCCCACCACTAGTTATAGATGAAACAATAAATGGCTAAGAAGAGAAGCAGAGGACACGTCCCCATTGCTCTTGTGAGAAACATGTGGGGAGGAATCGACTTCATGTGAGGAAGGTGATGTTGAGTTTCTTCTACATTTTTGTGTTTCATGTACTAAAGGATGGGAAACAAAAATGGTCACGAAATTTCAGCGGTTGGTGCCAGAGGGAATGGTAATGATTATAGTAAACCAAAATCCAAAATTGTGTTCAGAGCAGCTGGTAATGTGTGTGGGCTACAGATGGTCGCAGATGTGTTCAATTCTGGCTAAATGTCCTCCCCGCTAAACACTTTCAGCTCCTTCCATCAGAGTCCCACTCACGCGCCGGCATTACAGCCAGAACCGCTCACTCCCACCGTCCATTATTGATTCTGGTGTCAGTGATTCTAGGTTCCGTGGTGGTGACTGTGATGATGATGGACGTTGAAGCAATAGTTAATGTCTCCAAAGGAGGGTGCTGTTTTGGAGAGCTCATATTAGAAACCATTTCAGCGTCAGTGCCAGTTGTAGTGGATAATATTTGTGGGCTTGTCTCCAGTATTCTAAACATATTGCCAATTTTTAGGTCTCAAATGACCAAAATTGTTACGATCGAGGAGCGGAGCGGGACCCAAGTGCCGTGATGAGGAACTTACAGGAGGCAAGACATGGAGAAAGGTACAATATTTAATGATTCACAACAATAAAAGCAGAACACCAAACCGGGAGAAGTCCATACGTCCAACATAAATCTGTAAACAGAAAAGACAATGAACGGCATTAACAAAAATCACGGTCAGAGCAGAAACCTCACGCACCAGGGATCATCAAGTAAATAAACAATGAACTATGAAGTCGATCTGGCAAACGTTGCTGGAGTCCAGGTGCTTTTGAGCTCTGGCGATGATGAAATGATGGACTCCATAAACCAAGGGAAGAGGGAAGAAATACAAAACAGAAGTTACAGAATGAAAGCGAATCATGACAAAGACACTTTCTTAGGTCAGTCATTTTTCGCAAACAGTAATTTTTGTCAATTTGTATCTATAGATTTATTATTTTCTATTATTTTAGTTCTATTAAATAACTAAAATCAATATTCTCCTGTTAGCAACTTTAAGAAACTTGTCTTTTGATGTCCTGAAAGAAGATGACTCAAATATAAACTGCAATGTTCTGACTGCTTCTCACGTTTTTAACATTACAGATGTATTCAAATCATTATAGTCTCTTATTGTTAAACCTAATAAACCACTCAAGGCGCTGACCATTGTTCCTCTGTACAGTACATGAACTGTAGGGAGCGCTGTCCCTCAGCTTTCTCGATATTTTCAGTCGAGTTAGTCCGTGATAAATGAGAGTGTAGCTGTGCCATGCTTGGTCTATTTTCATTTAAATCAACGTGCTACCTGTACACACACAGGAACACAGGCGCATGCAAGCAGCGATGTGTTTTGTTTTGCACGTGTTCATACGTACGTTTACGGAAAATTATGAACTAAATTATTCACTAACACAGTCTGAGTGGAGTGTTTTTCAGGTCTGTGAATGCTTGAGCTTCATCTGTTCGACGTTCCACTGGTGGTCATTCAAGTGACAGTGGTGGCGAGAGTGAGCTCTGTAGACTGCGAACTGCCGGTGTCATGACCATGGCACCGGGCCCTGCTGCTGGTGTGGTTTAACTTTTATATCTGGGTCGCTTCATCTCCAGCTGTGACTTGTGAAGTGCTGTCCGAGGTTCTGAATTCTGTCTCGTGTCAGGTGGAACGTCTCTGTTGCAAAACATGACACACACACAATCGCTGATTTAAACATTTAGACGTGTCTTTACATCCTTTTCAATGTGAACACACATTCACACTTCACCCTCCAACTGAAATCCCAGACTGCATGAGAAACCTCAAACCAGGAGCAGAGTACATCTGCGTCAGTGTGTATTATTTCACTGACGAAACAAAGGTTTTCATTTGACCCGACGGTGCATTTGGGGAATCTTTGTTTTACTTCCTCTTTGTGTTTGTTTGCTGTTGCCATAACAGTCCAGGTCCATGTTATCTCCATTGTACTGGACTGTAAGTCCTGCCATTATGATAAGGTTTTGGTGCTTCACTGAGTGGCCTTTTTCATACTTATCACTCATCCATATGGGCCAGTACACACTGTCACACTGTTTAAATCCAGTTGTGGACTGAGAGCTTCCAGGACAGTGGTGTGTCACACTGGCAGGCACAGTGGGAGCCTGCTGACCTGTATGAATGGGTGATATGTACGATGAAAATAGCCATTCAATAGAGGGATTACATCCATCAGCTGGTGTGTGTGTGTGTGTGTGTGTGTGTGTGTGTGTGTGTGTGTGTGTCTTTTATTTTCATCCACACTCCCACAGCCTGACGAACAATGAGTCTCCATCATCATGCCATCTCGCTCTACAGCCACCACTGTTTCTAAATTAAAACCACGACCTCGGAATGAAATATTCTTTTCAAATCCATGTTAGATGTGTGCCTCGCAACAGCAGCGCCCCCTACTGTCTCTGACGTGGACAATGAACGTGAATGACTGCTTAAAAGTGTACTAATATTAAACTTTTCTGTCCATATTTAGCATTTATTGTTAGTTAATCTTAGATTATAGATGAGGAAGCTCCCCAGTGAATGGATGAGGCAGGTTCAACATCTTTTGTGTAATGAAGTACCATCGACTGGAAGCCTTGCAAATATCGAGTATTACTGTGGAGTTTTAAATACAAGCCAGTGATGGATCCATGAGGCTTCATGAAGCAGTGTGGTAGATTTCAGAGCTCAGCAGGTGGCGCTCTTGTTTTAAAAATGAAGTGAGGTTTCATTGAAAGATTTGTTCAAAGCCAAAGATTGGAGAGCAGACAGCGCCATCTAGTGGCCTCTGAAAATTAGGACCCGGGTTCATGAAACGTTGCCTACAGCGAATAGTAAACAGAATTTTGAATGGCACTATGAAAACATAAAGTTTTAGTTTTCAATTCTGAATTACCTGGTGATCTTAAAGGACCAAAACCACACTTTAAAACAGGCGTTCTCCGCTCCATTCTCCCTCCTTTGTATGAGAGACGGTTCCTGAAATCACCTGTGTAAGTTCATCCACTCTGAAGCTGATCTTCTCCTGGCGCTGTGTTTTTAATATGCTGCAGCAATGATCCAGGAGCACATGCCAAATGCTCTCTTTAGTGGGATCCAGATGTAGCTGCTGCTCGCAGCACCTCATTTGGTGTGGTACTTTCACCCGGCTCGAGTCGTTCCTCAGCGACTCGCTACCTGAGCCGACTGCACAGAATTAGATTCTCCCTCATTTGGTAATTGAATGCCAACATCCTCGTCTGAGAAAAATGCCAGCGAGGAGGTGTCACGACAAAGATGGAGCACAGTTGGCGCGGGGAGATGAAAGCTTTCATTTCGACGCCCCTCCGGGGGGTGTGCGGCTAATTACGAGAATGATTGTCAATAACTTGCTTTTTTCATAATGTCTCCAGTGATCGCTGTCTTTCCATGTGATGTGGCTGAGAGCAGCAGCACAAGCACGGCATTTAAGAAGTTTTTCTGGTGTCCAACACTGAGTCTTATCGCAACACTGAAGTTTGTAGTTTCATTTAAAACAATATGAGATTCAAGTCCCAACAGTTTTGTGCAATAGGATGTGACTTCCGATGTCACTGAGCTCTGCCATCTGAAGTGTCATGTAAAGAGAGGCACATCCCTCAAGTGTTCACTCTAAAACTGGCATTTGACATGCATTTTCTGGAGCATATGACCCTCTATGTTGAGAGACCTTACTCACAGTACCAGTGAAGAGGTGTTGGTGAGTCAGTGTTGGACATCACATGGTGGATAGAGGAGAATGATGCCGTTGTAGGTAACAGTGCTGTTGTTTACATTGGCTAAACTCTGCATTTGGTTGCTTCTCGCTTTAACTCAGTCACATGACTGATGGCAGGGTGTTTATTTTCTGTGCCTTAGCTCTGTTTCGAGAAGGAACCAGCAGATAATACTTGAACTCTTTGTTTTATAAACACATCACACTCTCATGGCCAAAAGTAACTGAGCCTCCCTGAAGGCCCATTTAAGCTCCCTTTAAAGTTGTACCCGCCCGTTACAAACGTTGTTACTGTCACTGATCACATACTTCCATCATGTGTCCCGTATTGCTGTTCACCAATATATCCACCAGGGGGAGCAGCTCAGAGTCAAAGGTTTATGACAACGACAAACTCCAAAACAGACATGGTGACTGTGGAAGAGGTATTAATAATGTTCATCTTCCGTGTTCTTCATGCTTTTATTTTTGTGATTCCCAGTTGTCTCGTTTCCGTTTCCCTGTTTTTTCCCAGCTTTCCGGGCGACACGGCTGGCATTCATCAGCTAATCAAGTCTTCATGTGTATCAACACCTCGGTGCCAGCTCGTGTCCCCAGATGGTTACTTCGCGTTCCTACGGTAAACTCTCCCAAGACTCCAATCTCTTGTTTGTTTCCCTGAATATTTTAAATTCTGTGCGGGCTTGATTTCCTTTTCAGCCGCTTCCTTAGTTCTAGTTCTCCTAGCTTTGCTTTCTATTTTCACGATTAATCTCCGGTAGATCCGCGTGTTAGTGCTTTGTAAATCTCACTTTTATTTTCTGATAGATATCGTTATTTCCTCGTGTGTATGTGTGTTTTCCACCAGCGCTTTCTATTGATTGGGCCTTGCAATTTCCCGGTCCATGTTCTGGTTCCGGCGCCCTTGGTTCATCGTATCTGTTTGTCTGTGTATAACTTCGTCGTTGTTCATTAAATCTTTAAGTTTAA
This sequence comes from Synchiropus splendidus, assembly GCF_027744825.2. Taxonomy (NCBI): domain Eukaryota; kingdom Metazoa; phylum Chordata; class Actinopteri; order Syngnathiformes; family Callionymidae; genus Synchiropus; species Synchiropus splendidus. The sequence goes on along the minus strand of NC_071345.1, from coordinate 14,756,665 downwards.
CCTCGTCTCCGAGCCTTCTGTCAGCCAGCACACATTGCACCTGGGTCTGGTCACATAGACAGCCATGACACATCTTGCATAAAAGAGGAAACAGAGGCAGTGTTGTAGCAGGCGGAGGTTGGTGAGGCCAGAATTTCCACGTCTTCGTGTCTTCTTCGTGTAGCATTAGAGCTAGGTATCGTGTAGTAACAGCAACACTGCCCCCATGGTTTCCGCTGGAACTGCTCTTGATCCATATTTGTAAGCAAAGTTGAGCATAAATGGGCCTTGAGAGTGTCTCCGCCGAATGGGTTTGAGTCCCAGACCGACTGGCTCTCTGTCCAAAATCCTGTCTATTTGAGGAGCTACAGTATCATGAAGTCCTTGCTCCTCTGTACTCACTGGTTGTCAGCCTGAACGGCGGAGGGTTGATCCGGATCACGAGGGTCGGCCTGGGACTCCAAGACTAATTGAGACGTGCGAGACGTGGTTTGACTCGATTGATTGAGTCATCCCACCACTGCACCAGATCACCTTCATGGTCGGACGAGTTCTGCCGCCGCATTCATCTCCCACATTTGAGGCCCGGCGCTGCCAAATTGGGGTTAACCTGGGATGCAAACCAATACAGTTGATTTGCGCACAATTGCCTCTCTTTTTTTTTCCTCAGTCAGCTACTTTGCTCACACCTGTAACCGTAGCTTCCACATTTTATGCTTGACATTCTATACTAAGTCTACAAACAAGACCCAAGCTGGGATTGTTGCATGTGTTATGTAAATGTCAACGGAAAGTCGTGATGACAGACAAGATGAACTACTGCCACTGTTATTCCCATACGTCTCACACGCCACTACATTACCACAATATCCTTCATTTGAACTTTGAATTTATATTTATTAATTCCATGTTTTCAAGCAGTGGATCTTGCATTTCAGATGACAAAACCTGATATGGCTATCACAGTCTTTCACTCTACTCCTTAAAGGTCTGTGTTTTTTTACCACTATTTTACAGCAATGAAACATGTCTGCAGTTTTCTGTCAGAGATCATTTTCATTGCTCCCTCTGATATTTCTGTGCAGATGAAACATGCACATAATATTTTATTGTGTGTGTGTGTGTGTGTGTGTGTATATATATATATATATATATATATATATATATATATATATATATATATATATATATATATATATATATATATATATATATATATATTCCTTTTTTTCCATTATTATTTTGGTTAATTTATGATTATTATTATTATTTTTTTGTCTTTTTACTTTTTCACATTTTACTGGTTTCACCTGTGGTTTGCTTCTGTTGCACTAAAACCTGCTGATGTAAAGACCAGATGCAAGAATCTCTCCCGGAGACGAATACTCTCATTGTCTCTCCTATTCTGGGTAAATAAGTGCAATAACAACGCAGCTGTCTCCGGAGAAGACGATCAAAACATAAGAAATAAGTTAATTAAAAACACACTTTGGAAATCGTGTTTCAGAGATTAGGAAACAGGAAAAGTTCATTAACACTAATGGGGTTTTGGGGCTTCTTAATCCGATGGTTGTGTTTGTTAATGGGTCATTTCTTACTCAAGGTTTGGTGAGAGAAACAACTCTTGCACAAGTATGACATGATCAGTATTGAGGCTATTACAGTGATGAAGCGTGACTGAGAGGTGTTAAGCTCAAAGGCACCACTGGGGGGCGCTGTTCCTGAGGCCCCTCTGATCCCTGTAAGCAAAGTCCCACACAACAGCTGGTTTTCTATGAAGAAGAGACTGGAACATCATCCTTAACAAATATAGGAACCTGCTCCACCTTCATCAGCATCAGATCCTCCGCTGCAACAGACACACGACAGTGTTAAGCAGATTTTTTGATGAGTCAGGTAAGTGTATAACCTCTTTCTTATGTTTTATATTTGCATTGTTTGTATGTGTGAGTGTGCGTCTGGAAATATATTCCGGAGACACATTTCTTTATCCAAGTTCATATTTGATCAGACTGTTTCAATTCTTGTTTCAAACGGGTTGTGTTTATGTGGGTTTCACTGTCAGCCAAACAAACAACAAAGCCTGTTTATCAAGACCCTTCAAAAAAAAAGTTTTTTTCATGCATAAATAACTATGTGTCTAAAGGCCTGCGAGTCATTGCACATCAATAATTAATCAGTTCTCATGAACTCATTACGACTAACCATCCTGTTGCCATAGAAACGGATGGGTTTCCTTCTTTCAGCGTGCGACCGAGATGCAAAGAAACAAAACCGTGACGTGGAGTTGACAAATATCCGCCCGAATCCCCTCCTGTCTCCTGTGTTCTGGCCTGGTAATGAGCAACATGAAGGATTGGAGCACGAGAGCAACTTGAAGCGTCGCAGCCAGTCAACTCAGCAGAGATCTCATTACTGTCCGGCAACAAGCCGCTGTCGCTCACCACCACCACGGCTCCATGAATATTCATGTGGCGGGAGATTTATGCTGTGCTGACTTCAGATGGAGTCTTCAGCTGGATTAGCAAGTCCAGATCGTGACAGCATTCTGGCTTCATGATGACCGCCTTCAGTGACACTCCACACGCAGCCAACACCCTGGGGAGCTCCGTATCGCCTCCTTGTTGGGGGTAAAAAAAAGCACTGACGTCATGAAAGTGATGAAGTTTCACTGAGCTTCACTGCGATTTTAGCAGGATTTCCTGCAACCCACCAACTGTCAGGGACGAGTGAGGAGTGGGATTCTTCTAAGTTCTGGTCTCCTCCGACTCTTTAGCCAGAGGATTGTGAGGTTCCCCATCTGACACCTCGCAGCTGAGGCAGCTCTAAACTAGGACAGTGTCCAGCCTCTGTGAGGAAGTTTGGATCCAGGCCAAACTATAACATCTCAGGGGGGGAATGAAAGGAAAGACGGGGCAAAGAAAAAGAGGCTTAGCTTAAATAGAAACATAAATGAAGGCTACATTTCATAAATAATGAGCTTGATGAAAGTGGAGTTATTTTTAGGGGATGAAAAATAGAAGGTGAAAAAAAATCCAGGGGCCGCTGTTCCAGTTTTGCCTTCTTTAAACAAATATTTTCACATAACTAGAATATGAATGTTCTATTAAACAGTGCTGACAAAAGACAGTGTCAAAGAAATTCCCAACTTGTACTTGTAAAAATAAAATAAAAAATAGTTTTCCTCAGTGATGTGATGAGCAGGAAGCTGTTCTCTCCCAAATATCATGATCTCTATGGTAAAGGTGACATGTTGTATATAGGCTCCACATTATCTGACTCAGAACAGTTCCCATTAAAAAGAATAATTCAATACACCGTATGGTTCTGTGCAGGTACCATGAGGTGTGTGGCAGCGCCCCCTATTGACCACTGGTAAAAATACATTTTTATGGTTTAGCATTTATTTAATAAAAATATAAAATTATAAATGAATAAAATAAATATTTTTGTCTTCAGTCAGCTATTGTGCGCACACCTGTTTTGCAACTGTAGCTTCCACATTTTATTCTTGACATTCAATATCATGGCTACAAACAAGACCCAAGCTGGGATTGTTGTATGTGTTATGTAAATGTCAGTGGAAGGTAGTGATGACAGACAAGATGAAATACTGCCGCTATAAGTAGTATACCACAGTATCCTTCATTTGAAATTTGAATTTCTGTTTACTGTGAAAAAAATATAAAAGGACTTTATTTTATTTATTTATTTATTTTTTGGCTTTTCCTAACACCGAGAACTCTAACTTTATTGTTGAAACAAGTTGTGGCCAGTAAAAAAAAAAAGTTTAAAATACAATTACTCATGTGACGCAGGAGCGCTGAGATGAGATGAGCTTTCTGGCTGGGAGTGAAGCCAGGCCTCTTTCCCTCACAGTCACTCAGGGCCTCATCTCGGATCAGCAGAAGCTCCTTGTTTGTGCCTTGAAAACACCTTTGTAAAAAGCAGATTATTGGTCCTCAGGTGTTCCTCCCTCCTTGCATTTTCATTTTCATTTCCCAATTGAAATGTTCACTCTTTCCTCTTAAGTGAAGCAGCTAAAACATAATAATTCCACGCCACTTCATTCCCACCACTCTTCCTGAAGTGCCGTCCTCTTGGGTCCCAGCTGTTTGGTCACAGTGTACCGGCTCAGTGCTGGAGTGTGTCTTCTGATGGAACAATGGCACGTCTGAAGTGGACCTGCTTTCTCCTCTGCTCTTAACAACCGCCAGCTGAGGGAAGGCTCTCCGCAGGGGTCTCCTCAAGACTGTTATGTGCCAGACTGCCAGTTTGTTATTAGCTTCCAAGATATTTTTCCCCACATATTCTTCTATGAAGTCGCTGCACAACTTGTTACTGGACAGAATACATACTTGAATTTTTAATTGTCTTTCACTGCCTTCGAATGTCATCGAATACACGCTATTTTTTTTCAACTAAAAGTGACCTTTTTTTCTTGAAATTTTCTTTTATGTCATAATAAAAACAGAATAAACATATAGTACTCAACAGCACTCGCTCACAAATTCTTATTGATCTTAATTCTGAATCCATAATGCTTTAAGCAACATTGAAAACACATTGTAGATTGAAGGAATAACTGCTTAGAGTGGTGACACTGTGTGCAACAGGAACCAAAAACGCTGACTCACGAAAAAAGCAAAATCGCTACTAAAACTTATTACATGGACGAAGGCCAAACATCGAAACAAAGTCAAAGAACCAGGCCAAACAAGACGTGTATTTCATCAGACTCTCCTTTGACTCAGCTACTTTTCATATTGTTATCTCCCATCATCTGAAATGTTCAGCACTGTGAAAACAAAGCTCATCAAAAGACCACAATTTTATTTATTTATTTTGGAACCTGGAGGGCCAAATTTTGCCTCCGGGGCTCTGAGCTTCACACATGGAGCGTCGAGGCCTGACAGTGAGGAGGCCTGAGTCCTGATAGATGAGTGTGTGTAGGTTTCCTGGTGCTCCAGTTGCCTCCCACAGGCAGTTTAAATTGCCTGTGGGTGTGAATGGTTGTCGGGTCATGTGTGCCCTTAGAGGAATAGGACGTGACCAGGGTGTCTACCCACCTCTTGCCCTTTGACCCCGGCACACTGTGATGAGCAGCACAACACCAGTGGTTGAATTACAAATGTAGAATTTGCTGATATAGAATTAGATTCTATTGAAATCCTCAGCAAGATTCTGCTGACCAACCCATCCATAATGTTGAGTGAATATTCAATTCCCATGCAGATATCTCTTTAGCAGCTGTGAAGTGAACTGAAGGTCTTTTAATTATAAGTGAAAACACAAAAATATTACTAATAAAAACCCGATGATGACCACAGAACCTCACTCTCTTAGTCAAACATGTCGTCCACACCGAGGACTTTCTGCTTTCCTGCTGGAGCCCAATAAAATTCGAGGTTTCACTTACTTCACTTACTGAAAAAGAATTTCTAAATCAGACAAAATAAGTGTCGAACACTGCCCCCCGCGGAAAACAGTTGTACTACAGTTGCTCATGATTTATTATACTGTATGTTTTTTGTCCGCACATATATATTTCATATCCGCCCTAAACTAAAGAACATTTAAAGAAAACTATTTCAAATACGAGTTAAAGTAAGTATTTTTGGAAAATTGAAATTTGACTCGGGTTATAATTTCCTTGTGACTATTTTTTGTTTTAGTGTTGCATCCAGCTTGAAATATTTACAAAACTGCACATTAAAAGGCTGTGTGGGTCACAGTTAAATATCAGCGAGAAAAATTGGCTGCAAAATTTTTACCTTAATGAATCTGAAGAAGTTGGACACCACACCCATTTTTTATGTGTTTAAATTATTGAAGTGATAAGTACTTTGGTGCAGGGCGGGATAAATAAATAAAGAGAGTCCTTGGCGATAGAATAATAATTTACAGATCAGTAAAGATGTTCACACCAAACATTCCCATCAACAAACTAGATTTGTCTTTTTTCCACTCAAGTATCATTAACAATTTATTTTGTGAAAAACAGAGAGTCATTTGGTTGTTACTTTTATTGACAACATTCTGCAGCGTAGAATAAAATATGTTCCGTTCAGAAACAGATTCACTCAGTATTTCAGTTCTAAACATGTGGTTACATTTCTCAAAAAAGTCAGCATGAATATATATACACACACATTTACAAGGTTTCCCTTTCAGATGAAGGCATATATGGACGTACACACACGTTAATAACTTACATTCAGATCATCTCTCACACTCTTTCACACACACATATATGAAGTCTGTTACTTCATGATGCCTGAATCATAACTTTTAGCTGAATAAAATTCATGTAAAATACTCATTTTTTAAGGGGTTTCATAAGGCTTCGACATTCACTGGCTGTCAATCACTGCAGGTCAGAGCAACGTACTCTGGTTCAGTCGTCACTAGTTACAGGTGAAAGTGCTCGATAAATGTTTAAAAGGTCTGTCGTTTTTGACATGAAAATAAAGGAAAAGCCATCATTTTGTGAGTTGAACTTCTCAACATATGTGCTTCACAACGACGAGACAGCCATGATGCAGTGCCAACGGGTCGCCATCAGGACTCCGAATGATTCCCAGCTTCAAGTTTTACCGGAGCATTTACACGCAAACCAAAGCGCTAGACAAAAATTAGCATGTTTTGGCTGGTAGCTTGTTCAAGCAGCCACCTGCCAGAAATACATGAAATAAAAAACGCACACAGAGACACAGTCGACTATTTTAGGCACCGTCCCTTCTCCAGACCCAGTTTGCTCGTGCTTCATCCTGGCACCTCCATCCTGGATCTACAGATACAAGTGCCGCATGGATGAAAACAAAACCCTGACTGGGACTTTGGCTGGCACATTACGAATGACACCTGTGACTGTTTCAGAAAGTAAAATCGGGTGAGTTAAACCACATCGTCTTGTAAAGCTTCATATTAAATCCCTTTTTTAAAAGCAGACTTAGGTGTTTTATATAGACCTGTGGTTATGAATCTTTAAAATGAAAATCCTTCAGATTTTTTTTTTTTATCAACTTCCTGCACAGCTACAACCGGCGCTCAGGTGTCTTCTGATTGGTCAATGATCCGTGATGGAGTTCTCACTAGTTCTGTTCATGAACTGTGCCCAAAAGTTCCATAACACACTGCAATAGTTGAAGCTCATCGAGCAGCTATTTTGTATTCCTGGTTCCACAGTGTGTTTTGTGTTTAGCTGCGTCATGAACTGGCAAAGATGATGGTGGCGCTGCTGTACTTTCAACACTTGGGTCTTTAATTTCCAACACAGCATCTTAACGGACAAACTTTGGACAAAGAGAAAGGCAACACCCCTGTTCTCACTAGCACAGTGTTCCGAGCTACCGTCGCTCAGTTTCACGTCCACGTGTCCTCGGGATTATTGCTGGCCGAGTCCTCCTTCGACTTGGCTCTTCTGTGTCTAGTGGTGAGTTGCGGTACTGCGTCCTGTAACTGCATGGTATGAGGTAAGAGTATCTCAGTACTGGGGGGACCTCCGGGGTCTTTCATGGCCATGCTAGCTCCCACCATGGCAGGGTAGCTTCTGTTCCTCCTCAGACCCACATTCAGAGCCGGGAGCCCCCCGCCCAGCGCACTGGGGGCCAGCAGAGCATTCGCAGTCGACAAAGTGGGAAACAGTTTGAGCTTGTCCACGAGTCCCAGGTTCAGCTTGTCCTCCTCAGTCTGGTCTCGCTCCCTCTCCTCCACCAGAACCTCTCTGAGAATGGTACGCGCCGGCTTGGAGGCGAGGAAGGCGTCATAGGGCGGCTCTTCCTCGGAGGGGCTGAAGTGGAAAACTGGACGGGCTGCCGACTTAAAGGGGGAGTTGGGTGGAGTGGAGGGCTGCAGGGGGAGGGTGTCCGGGCGTCTCGGCTGAGGTCCATCCCCTTCTGGGTCAGCGCTCGGCGGCACCGGCGTAGAAGCTCCACTACCGTCTGACGCTCGGTCCCAGCTGCGGGGGTCGTACACTGACGCAGAGATGCCGTGCTCCAGCAGGAGGCGCACGAGCCCGAAGGAAGTGCTGGTGGTCCTGGTGGAGTCTCTGAGGTTGGTGGAGGACTCGGCCATGGAGAGAGCCAGAGAGAGGCGGCGTGGCGTGCAGGAGGGCGTGTAGGACGGAGTGTGTGGTCCAGAGAAAGGCGGCGGGGAGGCGGACGCCGTCGGAGAGGAGACGCAAACGCTCGCCTGATACGTGGACGTCGCTGAGCTGCAGGACAGAACAACAGAGTGAAAATCCACCCCAGGACTGACAGCAAGAGAAGCACTGACTGAAGGCTGAACTAAGCTTGGGTTAGTTATTTTGGTTGTGACACGCCCATGCTGCCGCACTCACGATCCCAACTGCATCAGTGGCTCTGCTCCACACCGGCCATGACAAACCACTGACACAACTCCATTTCCTCCTCCTCCTCTTCCTCATTATTATCACATGACCTGCCAGAGCCAATCACATGGCGGGAAGAGTTAAAAGGCTTCACCACACCATCATAACTCTGTAGACATTGAATTTGTCTGAGGAATCGCCAATTATTTAGAGTAGGAGAGCACCAAACCACGTTACCTGTAAAATATAAACCATTTCAAATCATCATCCTGCTTGCTGTCATGTGACTGACACTCAAAATCCACAGAATTTCATTGTGATCTCCTGTCTATTGTTCATGTGGGGAACTTGAAGGTGAAACAAAACCAGATAAACCTGACACTAAAATTCACCCACAAGCCATTATTACAAACTGTATTTATAATAATTTCTAATTTGATGCTGACTTCACTTGGTTCATGTACATCTTGATGAAAAATAAATAAATGACACCAAGTTCTACATACTTTGGCTTCATTATTTTGACAAAATAAATATTCTATTCGCAGTTTCAATGTGCAGTCTGAAAGTGAATTATTACGATTCACTTGTAGTTGTTTTCACAGCTTAAAGTTCACGTCAAAATCCCTCAAGATCCAGGAAACACTTCCCTCCAGTGTTGAGCTACCACATACCACCGTTGACAAACCACGGAGGTAAGTATTTATTTATGGAGGAGGGTAAAATGTCTTCACACAACTGTTTTCCACTGAATAATAATAATAACAAAAGAGGATTGCATTATCAACGCGCATGTTGAGGATGGATGGATGGATGGGAGGATGGATGAATGGATGGATGGATGGATGGATGGATGGGAGGATGGATGGATGGATGGATGGGAGGATGGATGGATGGATGGATGGATGGATGGATGGATGGATGGGTTGGTTACCTTGGGGACACAGAGGTGAGCTGATCCGACGGGTGGAGGATCCGGCAGGTGGTGAAGGTGTAGGTGGAGCTGGTGTGGGACTGACACTTCCCCGGGAAATTCACTGGAGGAGAGAGAGAGAGAGAGATGCAGCTGGTTAGTGTTGAAAGTAATGAGTGTCAATGAAATTCAGAAAATCTTGAAGCAGAAGAAGATCCCGCAATGAATCGTGACTGTAAACCAGATGACCTCAATTTGAATCACAGCTTGAGTTTTGAGTGAAAAGATGTCAGTTTTAAAGATACACCCAGCAGGATTGTTATGCTCTGAATCAATAGGGTGAGTTCAAAGACAAGGAGCTCAGAGGTGACCTACACTCCAATATTAACTGCGCCACAAGTGTCATGTGATCATGTGAGCTGCGCAGCTGCTCCGATAACACCTGATACGCAAGTACGCGTTCACTTTCTGACACATGGACTTTAACTGCTGCGTGAGCGAGTGAGCGAATCATCATCAGCAGATTGGACACCCCGCCAGCAGAGACAATGGAAGAGGAAGAAGTTGTGAATTTAAATCAAATATTTGATGATTCATGAAAGTGAAAGAGGAGATGTGCACAAAGGGAAAGTGAAAAGGCAAAACAAAAAAATAAAAAATATGTACTGTGTTTTGATGGACCAATGGCGGCACACGGACTTCCGGTGAAGAGGGGGTGTGGACCATGAGCATCTACAGATTCTGGGGTTGTTTCCTTCAGACCCTCCCTCTCCCCCCTGACCATCCCCAAGCTCCAAAAGTCTGGACAGCTGCTATGAAGCTCCCTCACCAGGCAGGTGGTCCACTGCACCCGACTGGAGCAGGTCCTTCATCTCCACGTGCCCGTTCATCTCAGCAGATGACAGGAGCAAAGACGAGTTGGCAGATGTTGGGAGGGACTTGGCCATGCCTTCAGCTGCGTCTCCTGACTTGTCTTCATGAGGGAAGCTCGGACAGTACTCGTTGCAGGGGGCAGAGAGAGTTGAGGTAGAACACGCCAGATCCAAAGTGGATGCACTGTCCACGGAAAATCCGGAAAAGGCGTCACAAGACAGGTCGTCCTCTTCTGGTTGGTCCAGCTGCCAGTTCTCTTGCAGGTCATCCTGCTCGTGGGCTAAAGTGCAGAAGCCCTTGGTGACCACCCCCGGCCGGTGGTCCAGCAGAGCCCCCATGTGAGGTTGAGCCAACTGCTGCCATGCATGAAGAGTAGCAGAGCCTGGAAAACACAGCAGATGAAACGGAACTATTACACCATGCTTAGAGTCTCTCTCAAAAGCCAAAAATCCAGAGCTTTTCAATTCATCTGCTATTTATATTTACCAGCAGAGCAGTTGTGCATACAGTTAATGGCATTAAAATATGCTTTAGTTAGTTTTTGGTGTGTTATTTCGAGGAATTGAGAGTCGTTTGAAAGGATGGTGTCGAGAAGGAAGTGGTGCCGCAGCAGAGGTGGGACAGAAAAATAGAACATTTTACTCGACTTCAAGTAAAACGGATCAAAAAGAGGTGTGATGCTGTATGAACCAAGCTCATATCAGAGCAAAATAAAGAAAGAATGAGAGGAAAAGAAAACTGAGGGAAAATGTGTCATTTTATTAACACAAACACAGAATGAGCAGGGACACAGAAGAACAATGGCACCATGAGGAATGAATGAACGTGGCACAAAGAGCAGTCATTTTCTGTTCAGTTGCAATTATCTGTATTCTGTAATACTATTTTTAAACTATTCACTTCAGCTCAAACTTCTTCACTGAAACTTAGCACTGCTTTCAGTTAAATTCATTTTATGTTTAGATGCAACGTGACCAATAAAACACTTTCTTTTGTATTACTTTTTGAAGTCCTATTAATTGACACACTGTAACAATATTCACTGAAATGCCACGCACTGCTACAATTTAAAATCATTTGCATGTTTGTAGTTCACGCTCTCACCAGTAGGTGTCGCAGGAAGCACAGTTTAATTTTGCGCGCTGCTTTAGGCGAGAATGAAGCGTCTGTAAAAGTGGCTTGTGCTCTAAGTTTGGAACCAGCAGTGGGGCTGAGTGTGTCTGAAGTAAAACGAGTGTTGCAAGTTCAAGCTTCCGTCTTGTTCCAAAACCTCCAGCAGCCCAGCGAGTGAGGCCAGTCGACCTTTGGACTCTGAAGTCCTCATGTCGGAGCTCCGCTGAGAATCGTGCGAGGGACTTAGAAGGATTTGTGATTGGTTGTGGTTATGAAAAATCACATATTGTTTCTGAGGATTAGAGAATGGAGAATTGAGATTCTGGGATGAAAGAAGAGTCAAATATATGGGGCTCAGTTTGACAGGTTTAGTGGTGCTGCTATCTTTGTTTAGGTTGTTTTCACCGGGATTTGAGGGCGTTTTGCTCTGAGAGGAATAATCACCTTCAAGTGGTTTTACTATCTGCAGCTTCTCCGGCAGGTAGGACCGCGAGGTGAAGGAGTATCCTGACCAGATGCTGCCGAGGGACGGATGGGAGTAGAAGGACAGCAGGCTTTCTGTCGGTGTGCCGGGACCTCCGCTGTTGTCCACGCCCTCCTTCTCGTCCTCCCTGGCCAGATAAGACAGCTTCCTCTCTCTCTCCTCTTCCAAAAAGCGTTTTTCTGAGAGGTAGTTGTCTCGACGGAGAGAGAGCCGGCGCAATGCTGCTTCCAAGTCCCTGCTGCCGGGCGTGCCAGGTGTGCCAGGGGGTCGCTTGTTCGAGTCCTCTGACCTAAACACACAGAACGTATTTAGGTACCGCCCAGATTTCAGCCATTGTGAGACGTTCTGTTGAACTCATACCCGTCCTCCGGAGAACCCGTGAAGCAGCTGCTCCTGTTGTCCAGAATCATCCCACTTCCTGTTTCGCTTGCGTACACAGAGCCCGGGCGAGGGGTGCTGACCCGGCTGGAGCGTCCTGAGGTGAAACAAGAGGTCTGATTGGATCCCGGGATGTTGAGGGGGGAGGGGCCCAATGAAGAACGCTGCTGGCGCATCAGGTTCAGGTTCTTCACAGTCTGGAAGACGCGCTTTGGTTGAAGTCTGCAGAAGAATAGGAAATATTGAACACCAGTTTGAAGAGCGAGCTGTTCATTATGGTATGTTCACCTCTGCTCCTCTACATCAGGATCTTCATTCTGGATCTCCTTCCTCATAGTTCCTTCAATTTCGGCTGCCAAAGAGTCCTGGAGGTTCCCAAAATTCAACGTTACATTTGGCACATTTCACAAACCGTGCCTATTCCTCACCATCGGGAACATTCCCAGAGAGTGGAACCGTCTCTGCGAGTTCAGCGGGAGCGTTTTATTTCTCAGGTTCTTCAGCTCCTCCTGAGCTTCACGGAGCATCTCCATACACTCGGCGTACTTGTCTTGCAGCTCACACAGCTGGAAAGAAAGAGACACTGGTGAGAGTGAGGCTTTTATCATTTCTGAGGTGATACCGCGCCCTATTGGTCAGTTTTGGGGTTGCATTGGCAAAATTGAGGTCTTCTACTGTAGCAGTTCATCACGGGACTCATTGAAATCACTGTCTTGGACCATTTATATTATATTATATAAATCTTGTGGGCCCTGGGATTGAGTTTAAAGAACCCAATGTGACGTGAAGATCTCACCTCTGCTGTGAGCTGTCGCTGAGCATCTTTGGCAGCTCCCAGGTGCTGAGTCAGCTCCTCGTTCTCCACAGCGTACTGAAAAAAAAACAAACCACCTGTGTTGACAACATGCATCTGCTAAAGCTAATGTTAGTGAGGACACAGCGTACCAGCTTTGCTTTCTTCTGCAGGTCCACGATCTGCGACAGGAGGTGTGTGATCTCCTCCTGCTGTCTCGAAACATCTTCAGTCTTCCGGGCCAGATCTTCAGACAGCGATGAAATCTGCAGGTTGGCATGACCTGTGGCGACAGCCAAGTGTCAGACCTGTCACAGCAGCGACGCGGCTGGAGCGGATGCAACACTCACGGAGTTCTTTGACGCAGTCGTTAACCAGCTGCTGCTCCTTCTCCTCATACGTGATGGTTTCTGTCTCCAAGTGGCTGGCCTGGAAGGGAACAGAGGGCTGACTAGAGACACTCCAAGACGCTACTTTACGCTATTCACATAACGGAGAAACACTAACATACGGAGAAATGTTCACGTGGGTCGGATTTCTTTTTCACTTTTTACATGTCCTGTACATTCAGCACGGCACAGTTAAGGAAGTAACTCATTTCCCTCCCCATTGTATTTGTTCTTACTGGGGATGAGCCGATCGATTGGTCCTGATCGACCGATTTCAGCGTGATCGGTGAATGCCAAAGCAAAATTAATTTCACAGAGCTTCACGACCAGCCTTTCACAGGTGTCATTTACACAGAGATTGAAATGACTGGATCATTAGGAGAATTAGCCACCTGAATCTGAAACTTTTAAAAACGTCTGGAGTGGAAACTTACATGTATACAGTGCTATCTGTCTCAGAGTCCCGCTACAAGCGGCCAGTATGTAAATATTTCACGGACATAGCAAAGCTTCAGCAGCAAAAATCCTGAATGGATCGTCCCTAGTTTTTACCCAATATTTTTACAGAACAGATTTCATTGATGTATTTCGTGCTCATGATATTAAATGTTTAATGACTTCAAACGAACAGCAGATGGCAGTAGCGTCCAGCGCTTCTATAACACGACCCACACGCCATGAAGAAGACGCTAAAAAAAATAATGAAAAAAGATATGTAAAGCCATATTTCTTCTCCACAGTCAGATGAAAGTTGATCCATTATTGTGACTGGATGGCATGAAGTGTTTTACAACGTAAAAATGTCAGGCTTCTTCCTGTTTAACATTTGTATTGACGAACCTACAGAACACAGGCAAAATCAAATCACTACTCTCTTAACCACCTTTAAAATAACTTCACTCATTATTCTATAGGATAGGATATATAGGATACTTCCGTGGGAAAAAAACACCCTGATAATCGTCATGTCCCTGTCCACCTCCATGATCTGCTTGTTTCAATGATTCAACTTTGTTTAAATAAGTTTGATCACATGTGATTTCATCTTTAAAGAGAAGGCGTGGCAGCTCTCGTGTAACCTCTGGCAGTGCGCCACGATTGTTTACATGTAGGGGAAACCTGAGAGTCCATGAATAAATGAGGGTCTAAAAGAGTGAGTGACCATACAAACCTCAGAGCGCAGGGATTTATTCTCCTCTTCCAGCTCTTTGAGTTTCTTCTGCAAGGAGTCCAGGGGGAAGAAATTTGGTGTTGATGTACTGTGTTCAATGGGACGCACGCTGTCAACACACATGCAACATGGTTTTATCATGATTCAGAAAGACACTCAGTAGAAAACCATGAAAATACAGTTCTGGACTATAAGCCACTATGTTTTTCTCACACTGAACACTTCTGCTTATACAACAACGCGACATATATTTTTTCCTTTTAAATTTATTTGTGTTTATTTAATTTGTTTGTCTTTTTGAATGATATTTTGAAAGGAGATAACAAATAAATCCTGAAACCTAGCTTGTCCATACTTATGTAACAACATGGGAGGAGACTCACGGCGTGGAAGTGGAGGAGTCCCCCTCACTCTCTTCAGCTGCGTTGGTATAGAACTGCAGGAGCTCATCTTTCATCGACAAGTCATGACGTAACTGAGAAACCTGGAAGTGGGAGGAGAGGAGAGTGAGGTGAGAATCCTTTGACGGAACAGTGTGTTCACTCCATGTCCGTGGCATAGCTCACCTCCTCTCGGATGTGCTCCACTTGTTCCTCCAGCAGCTCGTTCCTCTCGCTCAGGGCTTTATTCTTCTTCAGAAGAGACTGTCCTATGTGAGCGGCGAACTCCAAATCTCGCTCTTTCTGTAGCCACCAAAGAAACGACTGTCATGTACCGCACCAAATCTCAATTCTTTTAAAGAACACCATCAAACACTGAAGCAGGGCTTGACAAACAACAAGGCAGACACTTCTGTGTTTTGCATATATGATGCACTGTGAATACATACAGAAAACTTTTAAAAAAAATAAGCTAACAATAATTGTTCTGCATAACTTCATAACACTCCATGTTTTTATTCCAATGTTTTTTAAATTCATGTTTAGGTCTTAATTTGAAGTGGAATCGATAATGCTTTGCATATGTACAGCCCAGTGTTTATTACAATTATGTTTCATTTCTATCTTCTGGAGCAGCAAGTTGAATCACTGCCAGTTTAGCGTCAACACATCAAGTCCACTCACTGCATTATAGATTGTGCTCTACAATTTAATTTAAATAAAAACAAGCAGCACAAACAACATAGTTAAGTGAAATTAAAATGAATGACCTTGGGATGTAGTAACGTAACTCATATGATATTGGAGTTGGCAGCTTCGTATGACGTGCCAGGCCCATAACTGAGATAGTAGTGAGTTATACACAAGACAGGTAGGATGTTTCATTCCTTCAGCTTTAACGCATCCGCAGGTGGCATCACTGTAACCGTCACAGCGTCAGCTGCACCACAAAATTCTTACCATGTCAGTTGTGTTATACGCATGTAACCAGTGAACACACATTACTTAACATAGACAAAACAAGAACACAAGTAAATTACACTCAATGAGAGACAGCTGCAAACACACACAAACGGGTGCATGTACCAAGAAAACAAAAACTGCTCAGTTACATCTCGTCATAGCAAACAAGAACAGCGTTTTTCACTTCATCTGAGTCACAGACACGCTTCTGGAACACTACTAATAGAATACTAATAGAACCGAATACAAATGCAGAGCAGTGTTGCACTAAGCTAGTAGGATTTGAAGTCCTTCGTTTACATTAATCGCTCATTATTCGCTGATATTGCTGCAACTCCCTCCGCACATCACACCGGTGTACAAATTTGCGAATCGCAGGATGGTAGGGGGAGGTGGTGCTTTCCTCGCCCTCAGAGTGCCTTTGATTTGTGCAATCTGAGTGTTGTGATTTTAATGCCTCTATTTTGCTAATCTAAAAACAAAATTGAATTGTTCAAAAATTTAAAAAAAAAAAG
The DNA here is from genome assembly GCF_027744825.2 of Synchiropus splendidus. Lineage (NCBI taxonomy): Eukaryota > Metazoa > Chordata > Actinopteri > Syngnathiformes > Callionymidae > Synchiropus > Synchiropus splendidus. Next base: position 14,740,382 of record NC_071345.1, on the reverse strand, counting down.
CGCAACAGGGTTTAGTCAAGGTGGTGACCGTGGGAGTATTAGTGTAAATAGTATTATTATTTAGAGTATTATTTTCTCTTTATAGATGAACAAGGAATAACACGGTGAAAGAAGAACAGTTCACAATTTTACTGCTTCTACTTAGTAAAACAAATGTCCACTTAATTTCCTCAGACTCAAATCAAAAGTAATGAGTCATAATCTGTGTTGTCTCACCTCCTCCAGCAGTCGAGTGACAGCATCAATGTCACTGTAAGTCTTCGTCATCTGGCCCACTCTGTCCGCACACAACACTGTGGGCACAGAGGAGATCATCATCATCATCGTCATCATCATCAGTTAGGAAATTGTTAAGGCAAAAAGTAGATCACTTAAAAGCATTGGTCATGCAGGAGAGTTTTGGAAGTATGGAGAATTATCAGATATAAGTGACTTAAAGGATGATGAAGGCTGAGTCCGAACGGGATAAGAAAAAATACTTTAAAGGTATTCGATATTCAATAAACCCTGTACAACAGTGACACCGGATCATTGTGCTTTCATAAAAGATAAGCCTTTGGTGACTTCTGTTGGACGTGACGGAAAGCACTTTCAAACATACCTAATCGATTTTAGTGATCCATGATGTGGCACACATACCAACAAAGACAAGTTATCAAAGTCAGACAAGGACCACACCCTTTTTCTCAGGTACATAATTCTCCCAGTCCTTCCTCATAAAAGTGTTATCGTTGTAAATGAACACAAATCCAATCTGTCCTTGTCATGGTTCAATAAAATCTCAAATCAAAGCAACCATCAATACTGGAGGAGAATCATTTGATACATAAAACATACTTAAAGTGAAATAACAGAGATTAGTACTGAGTGTCACTATTTATTGTCTTACAACTTTCACGATACAGAGTTGAACAAACCACGCAGTCGGTTATGAGCCTGGAATTTTACAATATTAATCTGATTCATGCAGTTGGGATTACACGATTGTTCTCCAAGATATTAGCTCCATTACTAAATTCAGTAATCTGCTGGGAGGACACAAAAGGTTTCTCCTCTCAGCCACTACAGCCAGCTCATACAGGGTCCACAGACAGTGAGAAACCAAGTACGAGTCGACACACCAAACTACTTGTCTGGCTGCTAACCACAGAAGGATGCACAGTTTTCATCCCAATCTCTGTGTTAAATTTTGTGATCTATGACAACGCTGTCAACACACACACATTTCCGTCATATATATGTATAGTATTAGTGCACATGCAAATGCTCTTACAGTTTTGTCAGGCTTGACTAATTCCCTGTCTTAATCTGACCATAATGTGATCTGTGCATCATATGGTTCCATTTTGGAAACAAAATTTCTCCCTTGATAAACTTCAAATTCTAACTTTTTTTCCCTCCAAGACCAACACAAGGGATGAACGACAGTCATAAACTATTGACCCGTTCGGGGTTTTCATAGTAGCTTATGGAACACATTTATCCTTAGTGACTCAAAAGTATGGTCGCACTGTTAATTTGGGAACATTATTCAATGTCCAAGATGGAATTAAGGAAGGAAAAAGTAAATGGGAGCATAAACAGTCAAACTTCAGTTTAAATCCTTCCAAGCTGAAGAGCACGAGGACTCGCAGGCCAATGCAAATGTAACATTTCCATACATTTAAAAGCACTGGAGCTGCTACAGCTACAAAAACTGACAGGAGGCGCTGATATTCCGTCAGTTTTCATTATTAACTGCAGTGCCGGTAAATGTAATACTGAGATTGACCTATTGGAAAACCACACACGAGATGAAATGCCCAGTCAAAATAGTGTTTCTGTGGTAACAGTAACAGTTAAACCCATATAAACAAAGAAAGACAATACATCCCACACTTCAGTTGATAAACTGGGGGAATAAAACTTTTATTTGCTCAGAGATAAAACCACTTGGCACAAGCTGGGACTTTACCAGCAGTGATTTAAAATAGGCTGATTAAAATGTAACATCAGCAAGAGTTTCTGGTTAAGATCAGACAGATTTTCATAGTAGGACATTTCTGAAGTTTTACTATGATCATAAGCAGCCCTTTAAGTGTGTTTTCAATACAACATAGGTGGAGTTCCAGTTATAAGGGGGGCACATTATGAACTGTATTGATCTAGATAAAACTGTAGATCCTTCAAACGATTTCAGAAGAAGAGATGAGTGGAAAAAAGAGAGGGTAAAATATAATCCACTTAAAATAAGATGCAAATAAGTCTGTTTACATCACAAATAAGAGAAAAGGGTTCAGTAGAAAGCTAAATAAATAATTTTAAAAAATGTTCACGTTATGTCAAAGCATACCATGAAGGAAAACATGAAGGACAAGAAAATATAATTTTAATTCCACCCTTCTTAGCAGTTAGTATGATAGTGATAGTGTGAAAAAAGAGCAATTATACTTGTTATATTGTGAGGCTGAACGCTACAGTGTACATGTTTAAAAGCATGCCAAAACATCAAATGCCATCAGTCACTTTTTTATGCTCTCATTGAGAGCATGTGCTTATACAAAAACGAAAAAATGTATTCTTTATTACAAATTTATTTTGTAAATAAACAAAATGCATAATAATAATAAAACCTAAAATGAAAAATAATGCTGTAGAGAAAGAATGCAGTTAAAAATAAATGAAAATGGCAAGTATCTTTCCACAGTGTGTGTTTAGCTAATTTTTATAATAATTTGTATAATTTTTGTTGCATGAAAATATAATCTTCAAGTTCCCTTTAGGTTCATACAGCAATATAACTAAATGTTAATTATTCTTCTTCAAGTAAAGTGAGATGTTTCTTCCAGAGGAAAACCATCACACTTGACCACACAGTGAAAGTTAACAATGACACTGTGAAAGTGTGGACCGTTTCAAAATATTGACAGTCACTGAGCAACCTACTTTCAGTGACAACAAACTCCACGACAACTGACACAATTAAAACCTCAAACGCAGCGTGAAACTCAATTAGCAGCCCTCACATTGCCCACCTTAATTCACTTAACAAGCCTTAATAATTCATTTATCAAAAGATATATTCCTAACGGGACGCGCAACTAAGCCTCAACCTAAACAGTATTTAATGGTATATGGACACCAAACTAAGGCCACTCGAACAACGTCAACACAGTGATCCAATGTTTTAATATTTAGCGTACACATAAATGACCTGACTAACCTACCACGAAACTCAGGTGTAGCCAACACACTAGCGGCATCTCAACTCTAAACAAGTTGCTGGACTACCTTCATCCAGAATCTGCTGCTCTTCATCAAGCTCCTCTTCATCATCTGTAGGTTCATGGCTTGGCAGAGAGACATATTCCTCCTCCTCCTGCTCCTCGTGCTCACCAGACAAACAAACATAGACCGTCTGGTGGTCCTGCTGACTTGAGGTGTCCAGCCGGTCCTCACCAGCAGCATGCGCCATCCTGCCGCCTGATACTGGCCCTAACCTTTACACCACAAAGCCTGCAGGTCCATGACTGCTACCTGCCCTGGGTGTGTTTCCCTCAATGAATTAATAGCTAATCTGTCTGAAGCCGCAAGTGATGCAGAATGAAAAGTGTGTTTGTTCACACCAGGTTGCTCCAAACAGCCCCATGGTCTATTCTTAGCTGAAAGTGTCTGTTCCATGGAAGACAGTAGCTCAAATGTGAATCACTAACAATCAGACACCGGAGACCCAGTGACTCCACCCATCTCTTTGGTGACAGGTCAGAGATCTGCCTGGGACGTCTCACTGCCAATGAAGGGAGGCGACTTTGAAACCAGGAAACCTGTCCCCGAGGCTGTAAATATCATTTCACTGAGAAGACATGTAGACAAATGACCCGCAAATGTAAAGCTAGCCGGGGTCACGGCTGAGAGGTTCAGGCTTGTCTCGCTCCCAAAGGGAACTTGGTACAGTCCAAATCACCAGGGCCATGAAGGGCAAACAACGCTGGGTGTCACCTGTTTGAGGGAGGAGCGTGTCACCATCATCACAGGTGCTTGTTTTGTTACGCAAGCTGTGAGTGAGGCTTTGTATCACATAAACAGAGGAGTTCGCAAACAGGGGGCAATTAGATCAGCGCAGCCGAACAAAGTCTAGATACTGTCAAGGATACTGCCTATATTTTATTGTGTCTAAATCATATCATCGTTTTAATGTTTGCTTAGATGAGCTCTTAAATACCACCATCATAAACAGCACACCAGGGTTTTGTTTAGAAATGTCTGCCAGATAAGCTACATTTTCAACAGCTGGCATTTATTCACTGTTATTGTCAGTTTTGGAGAGTGTTTTAAGGGAAAAATCAAAACTACACACGTGGAGCTCTCAATTTTACAACATAGGAGAAACACTTAAATTACATGAATAAAATAAGTGAGGGATTCAAGTCAAATAGCAGCCAGAGTGGTCGTTGACTGCTTCAGGGTCATGACCACGTGCAACAACGACTTCTCGCTGAAATAAAACTTTCTCCGACTGATTTTAGAATTTAATAAACAACTGTCAAGACCATCATCATTGCAAGACAGCTCCCTCAGAAACCATTTGAATTGTTTTATTTTTATTTCAGGAGTTACAGTAACTGGAATCTGCTCTGTGCAAGTGACTTCAACACTTCCCTGCTTTCAGCTGGGGTTTCTAGATGCTGTAGCACAACCTTTAGAGGAGTTACACATACAGCAATGGGAAATGATAGAATCAAATCCTCCTTGTGGTGTCAGGGTTGACTATAAACAAAGAATTCCTTTAAGATCATCAAATAAAAGTTGAGAAAGGAGGGCAGTGTTTGGAACAAAACACAGATAGGTGAACATATACAAGTAACATCCCACTTACGACCTGCTCAACTTAGGTCCACCCGTACTTACGACCACAGCCAGCAGATGCTTAGTTATTTATTTTTAATTCAATGTCTGGCACCGCAGCACGTAGCAGCGTGGCATCGCTTACAATTGTTACAGCAGCACAGTGTCCCAGCATCTCACTCTCACACATGCATGAATCGAGATGAAAGTACGGACACAGTCTCAAAACAGGTTTTCCCTAAATAAGTAACAGGCACTTATTTTGGTCCTTGCAGGTCACCGGGCATCAACTGAACTAGTTAGGCCACATTCCTTCTAACTGAATACATCCACATTCAACCTGCCATAATCATTGGCTCATTATTTGCTTCTCAACCATTAATTACTGGAACCGAAGCTCAGCGCTGTGTCACACACTTGACCAGTTCCACTCAATGGGGCCATTAATACAACAAAGAGATGCGGGACTGGATCCAGTCGGGCCTGTGTGGTTCGTCCTCTCTCCTGATCGCTCACATCAACTTTGCCCACATTCAGTCACAATGAAAGCTCCAGTCAGGTGGATACACTTTATGGCTGATGATCGTATACGACTGATGAAGAAGTGAGGTACAGCATCCATCATGAACATTTCTAAAAAGAGCAACTGCAAATCCATGCAGTAGAGCTCATCACACCACCGATTAAACTGCAGACTGAAGTTTAAAATATATTTTTATATTTGTCTTCATACTGGAATAGTATGAGGAACAGCTTCAGAACCATTGAGTGACCTTTGCAGCATGATCTGTGATCTGTGCTCATGACTGCTAAAGGCTGATACAGATGTAAAACCCAAACAAGACAGTTCTGGGTTTGAATCCAGCGTGAGGCAACTCCTGCATGTTATTCTGCACGTACCATGTCCGTTTCATATCGACCGCGTCACATGTGAACTTTGACCAGAAGCCGTCTTTGTATCAGAAATCCTTCAACCAAGAGAAGCTGGAAATGTATCCTGTCATTCTTGTGAGCCATTACATTGTGACACCACCAGCTGAGATTAGTAATTCAGATGGATATCAGAAAAGACATGGTTATACATTAATTGAGATGAAGATTTCCGGGTCCATAAAATAACGTAGACACACGTATTGAGCAATAAGATTAATAAAAGTAGCTTAATAAAAAAATAGCTCAACAGAAGTCACTCATGAACAGACCTACTTCCTGGTTGGATTCCGAACCAGCCAGGATAATTCACACGTTGTTATTAATACATCAGCTGGAGCACCACGCAGCCCACAAAATACTGAGCTAAAAATAAACCAGCCCACTTGCAACTGTCTGCTCGGAATAAAACCAGCTGTGTGCTATTCCTGTTCCTTGAAGAAGAGATTCTTCAAAGGTGGTGCTCTCTGGTCATGGCAGTGGCTGTGGGAATGATGTTTTGGGAACATCAGCGACAGCAGCAGCAGCAGCAGAAATGGAGCAAGTGTGTTGCATTAAGAAGGTGCACAGCTGCCTCTGTTATGTAACTCCTCCTCAGTGTCCCTGACACACCGCCCGGCAGCACCGCGCTGACTTTAATCCCATGAATACGGAAATATCATCCACTCATCCTGTCAATCATTCTATGCAACGGCACTATCTGAATTCACCTGACAGCATCCTCCAGTGTCACCAGCAGGTCGCTAGTATAATGTCAATTATGTAATGTGGATCATAACCAGCAGGAGCTGCGAACAAACCATCCGGCTGTCGGGTCGCACATGTCACATGACAGATGAGCTGTCTCAGTGTGATTGTTGATCATTTGGCTCTCCACACAGGATGTAAGGATTATTAACGCAACAATAACCAGCTCTGAAACAAACCTGGGGCTGGCGCCAGCAAATCGGCACCATCCTCCTGGGCAAAACAATTAAATGCTTTAGTGCGCAACCACACGGCATGGAAATCGACGATTTCAACTGCCAACGTATTCAAATCCCATCAGAAATACTGTAAAATATTTTCCGCCCTTTCATTTCGACTCACAAAAAAGTATTAGGAACAGGAACAGAAAAAAAAACTATACTAGTGAAAAAAGGTGACTCAAATATCCACTTCCACATGCTCTGATGTACTGTAAGTCTCGGGTAATCTTTAATCTACTTAAGTCATGTTACAATACAAAGACTGGCAGACTCCATCGCTGAAGGGTTTAATCTAATCTGTGCATGATATAAACGCTTGTAAGAAGCTATTAAATATTTCATGTACAGAATATGCTAATGAACTTTGACTTAAAGCGCCTTTAATGTAATTTTCTATGACCATTAATCTGACTCTTCGTTGCAGTTTTAACAGTGTCTGGTAAGCTGTTTTGATCAATAGCCAAAAAAAGTTAAAATAAAAAAACAGTGGCTAACACTGATGTAAATACGTGTTACACTTTTCACTTATGCAAATAAATAAAACAAAATCACAACATAGGAATGAGCAAAGAAGGTTTAAAAACAAATTCAAAACTACTAAATGAACGTATTTTGTGGCAGAAAAACAATTTCCCCTTGTTACATTTGAGGTTGGGTCAAGGGGGCAGCAGCAGGACCAAAGAGGCCTAGGCTTCCCTCTTCCCAGAAACCCATTAAGTTCTGTATGGCTTCAAAATTTGTATGTTATCATAATTAAAGGATTATTCCTGGAAAAAAAAATCCAAAAACAGAAATCTGTCGACAACTTGAAAAAGCACACAAAAAGTTCCTGTTGATCACATCTTGTGTTACTGTTGACAAACTGATAACAGATGACTGTCTCGGTTCTGCGTTAAAATCATCTTACCATCGACACACTCATCGTAGCACCAGTCCAGCTCATAGTAGTCGGCCTTGACAAACCTCTGTCCCCGAGTGTAACCTCGCCTCTTCATCCTCACAGACCCAATGCACAGCAGTGGTGTTTGTAAATTCCCAGCATTCTCTGCTGCAACATCGCTTTCAGGAACCAAGAAAGTTCATAGTTGCTTCTATTTGTCTGCAACTTTCCATCACAAGTCACACTTCTCCTGGTTTCTGAGGATGTGATGTTGGATCTTCAGCAGAAACCCTTGCCTGCCATGTCCTCCAGGTTTGTTGTGCTCTCCACTCTCAGTGTCATAATCCACAGCAGTTGCATTATCAGCCGTAAGCAGGAGTAAAAACTTGATCTGCAGTTTGCCAGCATTTTGAGTCCTCAGTTACTTAACATTTCCCATTCTTAATCCGTCTTCCTGCTTCTTCAGTGCTCCAGGAGACATCTTCCTACTTCCTATTCCAGAAGCCCTCAAAGACTGGATTAGCCATCAGTCTTGAAGTCAAACAGGATGTCTGCTTTCATAACATCCACAGCTAGCACAGGTACTCCAGCATCTCACAGTGACAAAGCTAGTGTGAGCACCAGCAGCAGCAGCAGTCACGGGTTTTGCAGCAAGAGTGATGACATTCATGACACGCTGAGGTGGGCGGGAGTAGCAACAGTGAACAGCCAATGGGACGGGCGACGCACCAGCTTGCTCCCACCCACTCTGTCTACATCAGCAACTCTCCCCTCCTTGCCTTGTCCTTCTGCGTGGTTGCCATGGCAGCAAGCCCAGACTCCGAGGCCGGAGGATTGTAAAAGAGCTAGCAGTGAAGTTGGCAGAGGTGACGTGGCAAATCCAGCATGAATGAAGCTGCCGGTGTTTAGCGGGCAGCAACAGGAAGTTACCGGGGTTTTATTTAAATGAGCGCACGTGCAGGCTCTTAAAAGTGCCAAGAATGCTGTTCAACATCCATTATTCAAGTCAACACATCAGCTCACATCATTTGTCGGCAAAGAAAGGTCACTCAGGTGCACATGTTTAATTTAACAGGTACATGTCTCCTGCTTCAGGGACGACACTTGAACTTCTGATGCGATATCAAGCAAGCAGCGCTAACAAATAATGCTAACTTTAAGAACAGAACCTTGTATTGGGCATCAGACATGATACAGAAATCCTGTGTAAATTTCACGTGTCATTTGCATTTTTAATGCCGAACAAGGCAACTAAAAACGTGACTCAGCATATCAGGGTCACTGGAGGCAGGGTTTTTTTGAGAGACAAAGATTTCCAATATAAAAATAGAGCTGTACGAGGACATGATGAGACATTGCATGAGAGTTCATATTGGATCATCATTGATGAGAGCACCACTGCTGAAAGATGATCGAGATTGCAGGCAGTTAATGAAGTAATGTGCCCAAAAAAATTTGAAAAAAAAAAAAAAAAAAAGCTTCCCAAGTGCCAGATACCAAGACAGCACGGCTCTATTTCAACTAACTGAAGTTTGGATGTCAGGATGCACCGATATTTCTGGAAGACAGACTAAATGTGCTTTGGCACAATCTGTCCATCGCAAACTATAATAACCCTGACTCATGATTATGACTAACACACACTGGAGAGCAGTTCAGAAATAAGTTTTCTTTTCTTGTCTCTCAAAAATGCAAATATCTGAGGGTCGATCACAAGACTCAATCTCCTGAGAAATAATTATCACAACTTCCTCCTATTTAAAGGCTTGAATGACAAACTATCCGCATAGCTATAAGCTATTTTCTGCTTAATGCTATAACTGTGTTGCCGGGGGCAGGACGGACGGACGGAGGGTCGGACGTGCACGCACGCACACACACGGACACGCATACAGTTTTGTCACATCTTTGTGGGGACCGCTCATACACATAATGCGCTCCCCAGCCACTCACCTTAAACCTAAGCATCCAAAAGAAATGGCTAAACTTAACCATGACTCTCAACCCAAACTGAAGTTATTTTGATGTTTTCATCTTCCAATTGGGGCTTAGTCTTGTGGGTTCCAGCAAAAGAGCCCTACAAATGCCCAAGGGCACCACAAGAGGGTGTATTCCCCAGAATTGGACCCCACCAGGATAGATATACTTAAGAACATGTTGGTCTTTTTATCTTAGCAAGGACTGTCATTGACATAATGCTTTCCTTGGCCTCTCACCCTAAACCTAACCATCCATAACAAATGGCTAACCTTATCCAGGAGTCTGAGCCAAACTAAAACCCAATATAACGACCCAGTTATTTTGAAGTTTTAACCCTCAAAATGAAGATCAACGAAGTGAAGACCGGCTGAAATGCCCACACTTTGCAATAATGTTGTCTCTCTGTCGGTTAAAAAAATCATCTCGGACCTCACAAAGATAGAAGTGCAAGTACACACACATCTACAGACAAGAGTTCAACCCCTGAATAATTTGGGATTGTGGGAGGAAATCAGAGTGTGCAAAAGAAAGTCACCCAAATTACTTCATATCCGGTGACCATATTTAAAAAAGATATTTAATTGGACATTAATTTTCATAAAGAAGAGGGAGACCGGTACATTACAGTTGTACAGTCTGATAGTAGAAATGGACAAACTGGAAAATCAGTTTCAGCTCATGGTGCTTTCACTTTCAACAATTGATTTTCTTCCATTTCAAAGCAAACTATTTGGCCTACTATGCAACTGGAAACACAATGATACAAGCTGTAAAAAAGCTATAAAAGCTCAGCTGTAAAGAGGAATGTACGATATTTGCTGATAAGGAAGCAGTGGTCTCGCAGAACACTGCTTAAAATGGAGGGGTTTTCAATCACAACAATGCTTATAAGTTAATCTATAATGTTCCCTGGTACATATAACTTTACCGCAAATATTCTTATTGTTATTATTACCATTATTATTACTGGTGAATGCTGCAACAAAAGATTACGATTACAAACATTAAGCATTACTGTGACAACTTGTCACGCTTATGCTTGATTTTAACTATTCTGATCCAACCCTGGAGTGACTCCTCACTTAATTTGTAGTGTGTAGTCAGTAGTCCACACCTAGACAACACATTACGATGAAACAGGTTGGAGTAATTACTCAAATTAAACAGAGATTAAATCGCCGGTGTGGCGTTCACTGACCTTGCACTTCCCTCATGTGACCGAGGAGACATGGGGCACAGTGGTCAGGTTCTTGGTCAGCCTATTTATAACAAGCTGGAGCCATTTTTAGAATCACCTTTCTCAGTCTGAGTCATTGTTCGCACAGACATGAGGCCAAAGCTGAATTATTGAAGATGATGGTCCACATACAGCCTCTCTGTTTAAGCGTGTGTACTACATGTGTGCTGTGCAGGAGAGTGTGCATGAGAGAGACACAGTTCTGCTGACATGGACCTTCTGAAAGCAGTTGCGAGCCTGATTCAACATGAAGAGTCACGTGCAGACCATATGTAAACACAGGGCAGCAGAGTGATGCAGAAACCTCCACGCCCCACAACTCTAGCAATGCCACTTTAATTGCAGCATTTTGAGACTAATCTAATGTTTGGCAAAGGCAGATTTGTTTCAGATGTATTAATCAAGTAGAGCAGGGATGCATGATTAAGCTCATGTAAAAAAGTGTTGGACTTACAGAAGTATTTGAGAGTTTCATCGATCTGCTCTGTGGTCAGTTCAACAGCGGCTTCAGGCTCCACCAGCGGCGTGTGTATCCAATCATCTTGTTCGTAGCCGAAAACAGTGTCTGCCCTCAGCTTGTAGAGGGGCAGTTGTTCCTCCAGAAGGCTGATAATCTCGAGCTCGGGCAGATCAGGATTGTTACACACATCTGCAGAAAGAGAGAGGGGGACACTTTATTTAGTTTACTGACAAGCTGTGATTTAGTTCGTTTTTTTTTTTTGTTAAGGTCAAACGATTCACCTATAATACCGACGATGAGCTGTGAAAGTCTGACCTCTAGTGGCAATACATAGAAAACGCATGATTTCACCTAATCTTTCCATTAAGTTGTATAGCAAGTCCCTTTTTTAAAAGAAGGGCTCTTCAAATTTACTTCACAAGAGGCCAAACTGTTCAGCAAAGTCAACAGCAACAATGATGACTCAACCTGACCTCACTTCTTCAACAGCCTCAGCAAAAAAAAACGACCACAACCTTCGACTATGCAGTCATTGACCAACCACCTAACCAACCCACCGTTTAAGAGTTTGAATAGAGAACTTGTGGGTGAATACAGAGAATAATAAAGCCTCTGTAAAAAGAAATAGCACCAGTCCTGCCTCCGCCTGAAACAATGGCGTCTCACTGTGCTCACACAGCACTAAATGACAAGCTCTGCAGGAACACTGGGAGGAATCTTGCTTTAAATCACAGGTTTTAAAAGTGTGCAGTGAGAGCACATATTCATCATAGTTTTGTGAACTGGCGTCAAAGAAAATGCCTGTATTGGCAGGTAAACAAGTATATTTTTGCACTCGCTTGATAGCTAAAACAGATTGGTGGTGCTGAAGCCAATCTGAACTCTGATAGAATGTGAATGAGGATAAGAATAGCCGGAGCACTCACTGTCTGCAGAACAAAGAGGCCACCAAAGACGGTGACACATGTGTTTTGTCTTCTCTAAAATCAAACTAGTGGAGATTTTCCACTGGATTAACCCATTACAACAATGCTTCCATTGACATTAGACTTTACACTGCTGCAACTGAGCCACCGGCTTCATTCTCCAGTGTTAGTGGTTTTAAGAATGTTGCAGAACCGTCTCATGTCAAGACCAAACAGTTCCTCTGCATTTAAGGAGTATGAACCCATAAAATTAAGACTAGAGTTTCTGGTGCTGCTGCAACCAAGCTCTGCAAATTTGCGAAAGTTAAACAAGACGTTTCTAGTGACAAGATGCATCTTCTTTTCACCTCTCAACTAAGATTATTTTCACACATTTTCATCCTCCCTCATGTTTGTTTCTTAACACTGGATGAAGGAAGGGTACAATAAGTTCATTTAGAAAAGAGCATTTTGGAGTGAACTCACGACAGGCCTGCACCTCAAGACTGTCCCCTCAAACTGACCATAAGAGAACACTCTCAATGTCAAGAATTAAGATAACCTAACAATTAGCAGCTCCAATACATACTGACAAACAAAACTGAAACATTACGTCTCAAAGCAACTCCGTAGTCAGCACCAATGTTTGAAGTAAATGAGATTAAACTGTGCAAACATTCACACACATAAAGAAAGCAACAGACTGAATTTCCAAATAAATTTCACAGTTTTGTCAAACAAAAGTGTGCAATGCATTTTCCAATTAGATTTACGACTGTACTGGAGGGGAAAAAAAACACTCCACATCATTATAGGAAACGAAAAACAGCTCAGTTGACGGAATCTACTGTTTCAACTGTTCCATCATTCTGCAGAGACTTCACCAAGCTTTATTCGGGTCTCCACACAAGGCTTGTCTAGAGTTTTAGACCTATTGTGAACAGACTGCGGACAGTATTGAGGTGAAAAGGTCACAGAAAACAAAGCTTAGCTTTACACTACGAGCTAATACTATGCACTCAAACAGCTCTGTTTACACTAACTCTTGTGAAAGCAAGTTTGTGATGTCTTTTTCTTCCTCTTTTATTTAATGTATTATCCGCAAATAACTGCATTATTTATATAATATACATCATAAGTAATTTCTCATTAGTTAATTTCCCAATGGGGTTAAACAAGCCCTGAATCAATTAAAAATAGGAAAATAACGGATGCTTCTAAAATAACAAAAATTCATACTTAAAAAATTCTCAACTTAAGACACTTCTGGTAATTCCCCACATTAAAGTTGTATGTTAGAAACATATATGGCTGTTCTAAAAGGTAAAAATGCAGTTTCTAGTTGCTTTTAATATGAGATTTCACAATAAAACTTAGCCATAAAAGACAATATGACGCTCAAGTTTATGTTCAATTAAGCTAGGCAAACAAAGTTAGCTCAGCGTGGCAACAACCTTGAATTGAACACCTACAAGGGGCGGAAGAAAAGTTCAAGTTCATACTCAAGAATAGTTCACTGTCACATTTGGAAGACCGGCAATAAACACGTGATACTGCTGCTGACAGCACAACAATGTTCTGATGTGCCAAAAATGATCGAAGACAGGAATTGTTTGGGTCACATGGGACTCTTCGCGAGGATTCCTGCGGTGTCTGGTGATATTTAGTTAACAATAACTGTGGTGTCGCAGAACGGAGACCCTAATATAGGTCACAGAGCAGGGCAGGCGTTGGACAGCAGATGGGACTGGTGCTAGACTGAAAGATATTTGGATCAGATGGGGGGGAAGCTCCCAATATGGAAATCAAACATGAGAGACTTGAAGCGATCTTAGATGAAAATTTATATGTAAATATCCAGCCACGGATACATGAGGGCGCGAAACACCAATGACCATGTTGCTAATCTGCAAACGAGTGTTTGACAGCTCAAAACAACAGACAAACGACTAACACCATGGATGCCCAAAACAAGCTTAGTTCAGCTAAGTATTAAAGCAAATAGACTACTCACTCATGGTGCCTGAAGCCCGAAATTCTGCTGCCCTTGCCCTATCACATTTTCCAGAGGACTGGGTGAGGGCAGGGCCACGAGAAACCGCACAGACTAAAAGTGTTGGGAGAGACAGGAAGCAGAGGAGAGAGCGTGCTCAAAGTTAGAGAACGACTCCGAGAGGGAGGAGGAGGAGGAGGAGGAGTGAAGAGACCACAGCCAAACTGGTTCGTCATGCCTGACATGCCAGTGACGATATATAGCCCGCCCAACGCTCTGCTGCGCTCCACTCAGGCAGCGGAACCAGCTGGACTCTGTCTGCTGCATCTACTTACTGTCTGTCACCCGTCTGTGCTACGAGTCACATGATTGTGGGCAAACAAACAGAGACTGTCAGTCTCCTGGGAGCAATCAAGTCAAACAAAACTACATGCCCTCAACTTTACACAAAAGCAGGTCTGACACAAGACTACAACTACACCCTATTGTAAATTCTACGGTGATAACATACACATTTTCAATTAATCACTATTTCATTATCTTCAAAGTTTTAACGCAATCTTACACAGCACAGACTGTATTGAGACGATTATCTGTGTTTAAAGCAAATCCGATCCACAAACCAAAATTCACAGGTCACAATTTTTAAGCTAAATAATGTAGAATCAGCAACATTCTTAGTCATGTGACTGTGACATCATGTTCTCAGTTCAGTACTATTGTTTCACCTCACTCTGAGGCTGTGAAAACCAACAAATGCAACTCATTTTAAAGGTCTCACATGTAATCCTAGAACTGGAGTTACATCCAGGTAAACTCTAGGTGCACGTCAACTTGACATGCACCTAGAGACTTGTAGGTTGACAGATTTTCACAGTGACAATTAAAGCGCATAGTTTGAATAAATACACTAATATTGACGTTTTTACTAAAACTCTGGAGCAGTCATGTTTAAACTTGACTTCACAAGAGAAGCAGAAATGAGCGACAACAGACCTTCATCATAATAATTATTAAAAAATAATAACAACATAGAACCTTTCCACTGTTCAAAAAGTGCTATCAACAACCCAAAGGAAAACATGTCTCCATTTAACTTTGCAGTGGATTCTTCACATTATTTCAAACGACTGTAAGACACTGTACTGAAAAAGGCAACTATGTAAATGCTTTTGTCATAAGACCAGCACGCAGTCACACTATAATTAGATAAGGCTCAAGTTAAAAGGGACAGAAACCTGTCACTGTGCTGCTGGGTGTTACTGAGCACAAGGTGACCAAAAGTCACAAGTCTCATTCTGAACATGTGTGCGGCTCACAGGTATGACGACACTGAAACTTCAGTTGTCACTCAAGTTTGCACACAAACAAGAAAAACAAGGGAGGTTTGAAAATGAACCTGACCTTGTTGACATTTTTACACCTGAGACAACTAACTACTCATTAGAACGCAAAAAAATCACTCATATTAGCAAACTTTAATGAAATTACTTTGACGTTATTTGAAACGCAATGCTTAAGTTTAAAAGTCAATGGTCAGTAAAACCATCCAAAGAGGTTTTGCATCCATGACTCGACACACAAACACGTAGGACAGCTTCGACCTCGGGCTCTCCTCCAAACGTTACAGCACAATGGTTCAGTCTGCAGTCATGATGCAAGCTCACTTGTTTGCCCACTTACATAACTTTATGTCGTCTTGGTCCACTTGTTTATCCCACTTCTCTCTCACCTCAACAAGCACCCCTTCATCAAGTGATTCATCCGCTCCTTACATCACTGCTGGCTCGTGAACAAAGAGACGTTCCTCCTTCATTTTTTTCAACTTATTTAATCCCCAAAATTTCACAACACATAGATAATCTGGCAGAAGCAGACCAAGAGACAAAAAGTACTTCAACAGGATGGAAATAAAAATGTATATTGACATCAGAGAATGTACTGTATTGTCAGATTCATACCACACGATGGCGGCACTGATACTATTTATTTTAATCCTTTCATGACAGGATCACAGCAGGTTAATAGTTAATAAAAATAGAGATAAAGAAGTGAGGTTGGCAGCCCAGCAGTCTGGAATTCATTTCACAAAAAAAGAAGATGTGGCGTTTATTTTGAAGGTGTTTCATGGTCACAATCAAGGGAGATTCAAGTGTTGCTTGGCTGAGTGTAAAAGGCTTCAGTTCAAATCCCAAATAAATTCACAGTTTGAGTGCTTGGCAACCCAGTTGGACCGCTGAGGCCGCTGTATTCAGCTCTCTCCGCTGCAGTCTACACAGGGGGCCGCCTTGCATCTTAAAATCAAAACAAACCATGTTTTTTCCCTAAATTTCCAAATCAAACATGAGATATCCTCTGAATAAAAGACATCTAATCTTATCTAGGTAAACATCTTAACCCAATGCAGATCTTCAAAATGCAAACAAGTCCGGGCTCATGTCACTTTAAAAGTCCTCAAGATACACTTGAACTCAGAAAAAGAGTTTGGGCGACGACAGTCTACTGGGAACTCGGCTGCCTCTCTTTCACAGACCGAAGCTCCCCGGAGCGGCTTCACTAACAGGATGTGACATTAGAAACAGGTCACACACAGAGGGGCAGTTTCTCAAAGCACATTCTTCTCACTCTGCCAAAGAGCTCCTTCCGTTACACTGTGAGCCCAGCCAAGTTCACCACTCAAACACTAGTTGGGTGAAATTGAACATCAGCATTTTGAACGTCATCATCACCATGAAACACCATGAGAGTCAAGAATAACTGGGATTACCTGTAATGGTCTCTGCATCCCTGAAGGAGGCCGTGTCGTCGTCAGGTGAGCTCCGTCGACTGATGTCACAGACATACTCCTCCTCTCCGGCCAATAGCAGCTCTTGGTTACAGAGCCTAAATCTCTCAGCACACTGTTTCGGGGACAGGGCGGAGGAGCAGGTGTCGGGAGGTGGAGTCTTTGGGTCCAGCTTGGCGCTGAGGAGTTACTGGTTTAACACAGGACCAGCCATCTACCAAACTTGGTCATAGCTACGCAGTCGTGGACCAAAGCTTCAGGAGAGCTTGCAGACAGCAACGGTCTTTCGCTGGACATCTACGAGAGAAATTAGGTCATATAGAGAGTGATGCTTTGTTAATCAAATATTAAGAGAATAAAGTCAGTGTTTTCAATCGCAACATTTTGATACATTAAGTAGAAACACATTTGAAGTTCCTTTGGGCCACGTGACAAGACTAGGTGGGACCATTGTTTGGCCCAAGTTTTGACAACTCACAAGCAGGTGTTATTAATTGGCAAGTGTTGATGGTTAGTTCTCTTCCATCCATGTCATCCAACTTTAAGAACTGATTTAGTGACCAAAACATTCAAATATCGAAAAAAAACCACCAACAACAACACAAGATTAACAACTGAAAACTTACAAGATGTCCAGTTGACCATCCAAAAAAATCCAAGGTCCTTCTACATCTGATAGAAAGTCAATGAAACAACAAAGAACAAAATCTGAGCAAACAAGATACCAACAACGAAACTTGCTGGGGCTTATAAGATGCCTTAATGTAGCACAAACACATTGTATGGTTAGTCCCAGAATCTAAATCACACTCAGCTCAAAAATCTGTTACAAAGATGCACTCTGAAATGAATAAACTTTCCATGACATTCAAGGCTTACATCCCTGTCTGATGTCCACATTAAAATAATCAAAACTAATAATGACATAAAAATATTGGGTGCTTTGGTTAGTTACGTTTGTTTGCTTTGTGTCTGTGCTTGCTTTTCTTTGCTTGATTACAGTGGTTCAGTTTTTGACCTTGCAACGCACACTTTCAACAACACTTCTGTGCAAAAGTGTTTCCTGCAACCTGTTTGTTGTGTCAATACGTGCTTCTTATGCACATGACACACCGCCACAGCTCCTCTCGTGGAACTTTGATGTCTTTCATTGATTTTAGTTCCGTCACCTGCGTCTTTGTGGTATCTGAGAGCGTGATAGTACTTTGGTCTTTCTTGCGACTTGCTTTTTCTTGCTGGCAGACATATGGCAATGTCCTTTGGTGTCTTGGTTGACTCAAGTCTATTTTGAACTGTCCGATACCGTTACAACACCACTGAAAAGTATTGAATTAAATTTGACCTTTTGCTTTCAGGTTAGCTCAAACCCATTCACACTCATTTAAATTCACTAAACAGAAGGCGAGTGTGGCACAGAACTCACACCAGAGTAAGTACTGGGCTTTTGAATGTTTTCGATCAGCTGCTAGAATTCACATCTGTTACCTAGACAACATGCTTCCTGACTTCCACTACTTAGCTTGGCATCCTCGAGTGTCCACTCCTAACGGACTCAGACATTTTCCATTTCACCCCCAACCTTTTTTAGAGACAGCCAGTCAAAGCCCAGTGACATCACTGTGGGAAGCAGAATATAGGTCACAAAGTTTCCATTGTTGGACAGTGAAACAGATGTCTGAATGCTGTTGCTAATGACAACATAACACAGAGAGCTTAATGTATGACAACTTCGGTAATGCAAGTCTCCACCAGAAAACTATTCACCAATGTTTTATTCAAATTGCTGGGAGAAACACCTGTTCTACACTGCAGCCTGAATATCATTTATGCTATTTTAAATGAGCATACTGTATTTAACCAGCAGGACACTCAGCACATGGACATGCATTTGCTGTCCTTTTGCCAGTTCAGCGAGGACTGCTCTTGCTTGAGGGGTTTTCCCTACTTTGAGTCAATGACAAAGCGGAGCACAATTTCACTGGCTTTTACTTGAAAGTCAAAAACGTCTAATGGATTTTACTGTGGAATGATGTCTCGATGGAACACTGTTGTACTCTGTTTTGTGAAGTGAGAGTGGAACAGCGTAGGCTCTGACCACACAAAATGGACTACAAGCTGCTAGAATGAGTGTCAAACACGAGGTCAAATCATTTGTTTGTTATGAGGTGGTAATGAAGGGGAACAGTTTATTTATTTTGAAACAAATCACTAAGATGAGTTTAATTAAAGTAGCCTGAAAAAATGTAGTTATATTCTGTCGGATTCTCATGCGCTCCTTAAGGAGTCAAAAGAAAGTAAGAAAAACATTATAAAAAAAAACCCATTACTTTTTTACTCCTAATATCATTACAGATCCTTGTCAAATATTTTTAAGGATAATCTTACCAGTTTTTGAAGTATCTGTACTTAAAAACTATACAAGTTATTTACAGCACAACACAACTACCTAAAAAGGCAGAAAATATCACAGTGACTCTTGTTATCAATGAAGCCAATTAAAAAATATATATATAATAATAACATAATAAACTTTACTCACCACCCTACAAGTCACAGGAACTGATGTAATGCAGTGTTGGAACAGGTAAGATTGGTGGCCAAATCTACAAACACGTTGCATGATCCACAGTGAAGCTAGTTAAAAACACCATCATCTGTTAGACGGTTCGCCTAACAGATGAGTTCATTGTATATAATCAGCTATAAAGACAACACCTGAACCAAGCAAATGCACAATGCTATATTTTGAACTGGTATAGGTAAATTATCCAACTTTTCTAGCAGCAAGGGTACCAGCCTTTTCTGCCCATGACGGATAACGTCTGACAAGTTTCCTTTTTTAATTTAAAGCCAAAAAAAAAAATGACTGAACCCATCTGTTGCTACTGTAGTATATAATACATACGCAAAATAGCAAATAAAACCTTTGTATGTTTGCTAACGGCGTGTCACTGAACTATTTACGGCAGGATTTATACATAAATAACGCGTTCACTTGCACGTAAGTGTGAACATGCGTTGCAGTTTATTTGTGTGTTCAGTTTAAATCTTGTTGTAAGCGGTTTTCCAAAAGGCAATTGTTGATGTATGTAGGGACGTCAAAATCAACACACCTGTCAGTTGACCCCATGGAGATTCAAACCAAGTACAAGAATCAAAACTACAAAACCAACCTCATTGATGGTCTGTATTGGAGTGATGGAAGAAATGGTTTTATTTGTTGAATTATTTCGGGTGTCTGTGGTGGAAACCCACTCAGCAAATCAGGTAGCAGTCACAGACTTCTTCCTCGTCCCATCCTAGGATTACTAAGTACAATAAGCAGATAAAAGTACAGTAAAACTAAACCTCCTTTATCTCTGCCTTCTCAGTCTGCCATACCATACACCACTTTGAAGCAATAGAGCGATGGAAAGGGAGCTGAAGCTGTAAGAATCGCAGCCTGTTTCCTCGAAGCAGATGGCAGCACACCCTGCCTGCTGAAATAATGAATGAAATCAATAGTCCAATATCCTGTGTGCCATATAAGAGAGAGCCAATCCAACTCCCCTCCAAGAGACTGTTACCAAGTAGTTCCACTGAAGTGATTTATACTGTTTATTGATGGCTTTGCTGTTTGGTTTTTCTCTTTATCATGCAGCACTTGATGCATCTTACATGTTAATGTTTACAAGTAAAAGTGCAACAAAGGTTGTCGAAACGAGCACTGTTTGTGAATATTTATTGACACTGCAGTGTTTTCATTGTCACCTTTCTTTTCTCACCTGGAAGATGAGCAGGGACAGTCGGACAAGCTAGTGGGTCCAAAAGCATGTTGGAGGAAACCTCAAATGACTTCAACAGAATCTTTTTTGTTTTGTTTTTACAAACATGTTTGGTCTGATGCTAGAAGGGGAGTAGTCTTGACATTTTGAGGAACAGAGAATAAAATGAAGAAGTGCAGTGATGAAATAACCACTTGGAAAAAGTCACGTGATCCTAAGAGGAGTTTAAAAGAGTTCCGATGGGGAGGCTCCTTTAGAAACCACACATCTATACAGCCACAATACATCGACAGAGTTCAACATTTTGTTAATATGTTGTGAGGTTTCATTTGAATTATTATGTAACAGAGAATTAGTCACTTTCATTTTGGGCATTTTAATTGAATCACACCTGTGCACTCGGGGCTTTTCTTCTATTAAAGTCCATCGGTCACATAAAAGGCCAGACCGGAAAATACATTCATTTCATCCCACGGCTTTACATGACCGTGACCAAGTTAATATTGGGCTACTAACCACTAAGAGGGTTGAATAGTGCTTACATAATTGGTCATATAAACACAAGGACAGGAAATTGTTCACAGAAACGGACATGAAAAGTGTAAGTCTGAAGGTTGTTTTCTCACCTTTGGGACGCGCAGAGTTCAATGAGTGACAGGGTGGTAGTAACTGGGTCTGATAAAGACAACTCTGTAAAGTCGCTGTGACATTGGACCCTGCCTTTAGCAGTGTTTGACCCAACTTATGATCTCTGTGTGCTATTTGTAGCGCAACACACATATCACTTCATAATCAACGGCGCATCTCGCAAAAATCATCTAGTGTTCTTACTGTTTTGTAAAATTAATGAGCTCAAGCCCATTTTTTCAAACCCTACAGGTCTTTGGCATCGTTGTCTGAGATTCAAGGTCAAGATAACCTAGTCTTCCTCACATGTTACTAAAGAAAGCAACCGCTATGTAAGTCAATATTTTGTCCACCTTCGTCAACAGTCGGTTTCCAGCTGTAATGAAAGATGAAGTCACTACCTAACAAAACAACAGGCCTGTTACCCGCATCCTTTTAAATCTGGTTAACTGTAAACAAACAGAATCATGTTGGTTCAACAAGCTGTAACTTGCAGAAAGTAGACCTGTACGTGCAAAAATGCTGAACACAAATTCACTATAATGCTATGCAACACAACTTAAACCTAATATAGACATTAAAAAAAGCAATATTAATTTGACATTTCTGTTAAACTTGTAATCCAAAACAACACAACTGTTAGGGAAAACAAACGTCTTTGGGTTCTGCAACACAAATATCATTTCAACCTCCTCTCTCATACTTGTTTCCATTTCACTATGCTCACAGTGTAAATAATACTGGCTCCAACGACACTTTCTGGTGCAATGTAGTGTACAATCGTGCTTATTCCATGGTGGTGTAATGTTGAACCCACATTGGCCTTTCAATACAGAGGACACGCCCCGATGCAGCAACAATAGTAAGAATAAATGACTGCAATTCAAACTTAAAGATCTTAAAACGTCAGGCGAAGCATCACCGGATATGAATCGAGTACCATTTACGTTGGTTTGGTCACATGTGGAGAATGTAGTTTGACTGAAATGAAACAAAGACTAACACACATTTTGAGAAACCGCATTACATATGCCACACTTTAACCAGAAATAACTCATTGTAACTGAATGAAACAAACCCTCAACTCGCCGAAGGCTTCCGTCCTAATATCGTGCACATCAGCCAAGCAGCGTGCAGCTCCGCACCTGCTCCTCAAGCAAAAAGTCGAAATAAAAGTCAATAAAAGAAAGATATCTTACCAGTTTAGGGTGAGTTTCGTATTCCGCTTTGTTATCTGCCACTAGATGAAAGTTTTAAAACGACTTTAAATTAAGTTACAAAACGTACCTCGTGTGAGAATGCAACAAAAGTATCAATTAAAAAAACAACATGGAGGCCGAATAGTTATAAAATAATACCTAGAAACTTAAAATCTAGGTACGTTTTATCCCTTTCAGCGACCAGACCGCTTAGTGGAAACAATACACCGGAGATGGGTCGGTCAAAAGAAAGCGTATACCACTACTTCCGGTTGTACGTCTTTCATAATAAACTGAATGTCGTCTTTAAATGACAACCAATAGATACATAAATAAACGCTGGATTAATGCCATGTTATTACATATATGTGAATTAACGAAAAAGCATCTGAATTTTCATCTTGCAATTAAGGAACCTGAACAACTAATCGCGAGTAACCGCAGCGCTAATGTTTGCTCCTTCGTAACTAGGCAACCGAAGAATGGAC
This sequence comes from Synchiropus splendidus, assembly GCF_027744825.2. Lineage (NCBI taxonomy): Eukaryota > Metazoa > Chordata > Actinopteri > Syngnathiformes > Callionymidae > Synchiropus > Synchiropus splendidus. Next base: position 14,717,342 of record NC_071345.1, on the reverse strand, counting down.
CATTCTGCAGAGGGGTCTATAGTGTGACATACATTTGTAAAGCATATTTGAATGTCCAAAATTACCGGCAAAAACACAATTTAACGCCAGTAAAGGCTAAAGCCAAAGGGGTGTTCTAAACGTTTGGCCCTCAAAATACCATTAAATCAATGATAGTCGACTTTCCATTTTGAATTACCCCTATTGATTACCAATGGTTCGAAACTTACCCGGCTTCCGGCGTGGATCAAGGCTTTCTCCTGACACTTGTTCTCGTTCAGCAGCATTTGTCAATTGAGTTTACTTCATTAATCTGCAGGCGATGCTAACCTGACGCAGGAAATCGGACAAACATTCTGACTGGAATTCAACGCGATTGTTGACTTTATTGATGCAATGTGACTTTTGACAACATCTGTCCAAAGTTGAGTATATTTCAATATCTATTGATATATATTGCATGATAGCATGATAGAAAATCTATCTATAGTTAACACATCTAGCTATACATTTATTGTATGTGTTTCTATCTATAATAGACATAGTATGATAGACATATCTATAATAGACAAGTGTGTTCATGTGCTTCTCTCTCTCTTCTTGTATAGATGGAAAACTTTTTCCAGTATGAGGAGCTGGGAAGAGGCAGCAGTTCCATCGTCTATAAAGGGAGAGAAAGAGGAACTCTCAACTACATAGCCATCATCTGTGCGGACAAATCCAAGAGACCAGAGATAACCAATCACGTAATTCATCTTAATAGTGAGGGACGTTTTCCAAGCGCTACAATGACGTCTCCCCATCTGTTAGGTCCGCCTCTGCCATAACCTGGATCATCCAAATATTGTGCGTTTCTACGAGTGGTACATGACCTCCAAGCACCTGTGGATGATCGTGGAGCTGTGCTCAGGTGAGCAACACCGGCGGACACATTCTCTTGCTGCTGTCCGTCTGTTTCAGGTTTGATGGTTATGTTTTCTGTTGACAACACTAGGTGGCTCGCTGGAGTCACTGATACTTGATGATAAAGGTCTCTCAGAGGTCACCGTGCGGGAATTTGGGCTGGACGTGGTCAGAGGACTGGAACACATCCACAAATCAGGCATCATATTCTCTGATTTGACTCCTGCTAAGGTTTGTGAGTAGAAATTCATGTAACAGAACAGTCAAGCTACTGCTAATCTAAACAAACTAGTGGCCTATAGAGATGCATCTGAAACTTTAGTGGAATGAGCTGCGCCTGAAGAGGGGACCTTTGGAAAAACCATGGGCCAGCTAAAGGCGCATGCAGGAACTCTGCCAAATATACTCTGCTTGATCTGTCATGAATTATGGTGCATTGTGACATCAGAATCATGAGGCTATTTCATCTGTATATCAGGATATATTTCTTCTCTACGTCTTGTTTTGTCACCTCTTAAAAATATTAGTCAAAAATGACCAATCATCTTAACAGAACTCATCATTAATATGACTTGCTTGGCATGTAGCCTAGTGGTTAGCATTGCAGTCTCATAAAGGTCCAGGGTTCTTCTCCAGTTTTAGATTTAGAACAAGCCTTGGTCTTTTCTGTTTCGCACTCCAGTTTGCTTCCCCTGAGGTTGATTGATTAATTGTCTGTAGGTGTCAATATGGTGACCTCTCACCCTGTATTCCCTCATCCTGCCATACCCAAATGTCAATAAGCAGCAGAAATGAATGAATAATTCTCCTCGCAAAATGTACTAACTCCAGATCCTGCTGGACGGAAGTGGCAGGTTGAAGTTTTCCAATTTCTCTCGGGCCAAAGCCGTCGGAGACACAGAGGATTTCTACGTGTCACTTTCCAAGTGCGACTGGGGCACCAACGGAGACTGCAAGGAGACTTTCGACGCATTTAAGAAAAGATTCCAAGGTGAGATGAGCCTCAACACCATCAGTTAAAGCCGCTGTATCCACAACAAAATGATGTCAGACACCAGCAGTATTTATGAGTTGGGCTCTTTTAACCTTGCTTGAATGCAGGCTCTCCAGTTTACACGGCTCCAGAAGTTTTCCAAGGTGCAGAAACCAGCGTGGCTTCAGATCTGTGGGCTCTTGGCTGTGTTCTCTACTACATGTACACAGGTACTGCGCCCAGACAAAGCATGTTATGTCACATCAAAGTGATCAAATTTTTCATTTTTCTTTTGTAGGTAAACCACCATTCTATTCTGAGCACTATGCTGAGATACGGAAAATGATTTTGCAGCAAGAGCCACCGGCTCCCAAACAGACAGGTAGTACTTCTACTTCACCTGTGTAAACATATCTAAAGGTCATTATTAAAATTATATATAAAATTTAATTTAAAAATAAGTATTATTAACCCAATGCCTTTCCACACATTTTTGAAATATGGTCAGATGTTTTGGGGTTTTAATTTACTGTTTGTCTTTCAGTGTTTCCTGACAGTCGTCCCAGTAAGGAATTTCTGAAACTACTGAGAGGTTTACTCCAAAAAAATCCTAAAAAGAGGTCAGTCCCTGACATGTAAATGAACTACTCCGTTTGTTTAAATGTCCCCTTCCACAGACTAACCTGGCCTGAGATCATCAATCATCCTTTCTGGACTTGTAAAAGGACAGAGGAAAATTTGGCAGATTGCAAAGAGAAGATGGAAAAAAGTAGCCAGAGGTGTGTTAACAAACAAGAGCGACACTGTCTTAATGTACGACGGACATTTCATCAAAGGTTCAGCATGATATCCCATCATGTTTTCATGTCTCTTCAGGCTCACAAAGACTGCTGAAGTGCCCCAGTCAAGAGGACAGGCTGATCAAGCTTCTAACAGCAGTGTGGTCCATTCAGCCGACTCACAGTGTTGAAAGGAAATGGACTTCCTGGTAAACAAGGAGTACAATAACTCATAAAAGACTTTTCAGCAACTAAGCACAGAACATGTCCCACCTATGGAAGCTTGGAGGGGTGTTGGCCCTGTTGGGGAGGATCAGGGTGAAAGCCAAACATGAAGCTGTTTTTTCACTTGGTCACTCATTGTACAAAGTTAAGACACAGCTTACCTTCTCTGCATCAGTCTCTGGTTTCATTCTCTGATTGATTTTAGAATGTTATTGATCTTGTCTAATGGCACTATCAGCCAGACCCCATCATCAATATCCACCATAAGACATTGACTCATTGACTTGAAACAAGTCCAAAGAAAATGCTGTAAGCATTTTGTATTTCTATTTAAACAACAACTGGGACTTATACACCTTTATTTCCATGACAAACAAAACAAAAACAACAAACAAACACGAACAAAGAAGAACAAAGATTAATCTTATAAACTTCCTCTGTTAGGGAACATTTTTCAATACTTCAATTCCAGGTGCACCTCATTACACAATGTGATGTCATGACTGAGACATCCATGATGACGGGGACTAAATGCGATTGTGCTGATGGATGGAGAATTCAACTGCAGGTATTGAATATTCAATTTCAGTATTGAAAAGAGATGTACTACTTTCAATTTAAAAGCGACAAATAATTTTAAAAAGAAAAAAAAGAAAAAGAAAAATGCAGCCCCATCTCTAATTTTAACATCATTCTCAGAAACAAGCGCGAATATGAAGAAATGGTTCTCAGTCTCTTGAGCAAGTCCAATCCTGTTCCTGTTTGCTTTAGTACCGCGCGTGCACGGACACAAAAGACATCTGGTCACATGTAGATTCCTCCAGAAAGCGAGGGTGGAAAGAGAGTGGAAGTGGCAGTAGGTATATGTATGAAACGTACCTCTGTTTACTACACTTCGACCTAACCTTATTTTTGTGCACCGATATTCCGACAGTAGACTTTATAAATTTGAGGAGTAAAAGTATGGATCTGGACAGGATAAGAATTAACGCGCAGCGAGAAACTGCAGAAATGATCCTGTCCTACCACCTGCTGGTCAAAGTATGTATTACAGCAGCATTCACAGCAGCATGGGATTCATTGACTGTCGTGTACAAGGCATGACACGATTTGAATGTCACTGTAAACATTGTAATGGATTCAAGTGTGCTCTTGACATACTGCTCTTAGTCAGGAAATGCTGTAGAAAACTATTTTTTTTAAAACACTCAAAATTGAGTGGGGAAGTTGAGACGTTTTTAAAAAGACTTTCAAAGTTCCCCCCTGACCAATGACAAAAGGATCATCTCAACTCCTTAAAATGACACAAAAGAAATTGTTACCCCAGGTTGATGTTAGGCTTTGAATTTTACCCAACTAAATATGTGGATATATAAATATTAAAAACATTTTGTTCTTAACAGTGATAAAGGTCAGTGGAGGTGAGGAAGAGAGTGCAGGCAATGTGGAACAAAGGAGATGAGAAGAGTGGCAGCTGGAGTGAAATAGGTGGCTCTATTGGACAAATCCAGTTAGATTCCTAAAGTAGGCAGAATTAAGAAACACACAAGGGATTCACTGTGATGCTGTGAAACTGCTGCAAACACTGTCTTTCTAAGTAAACTAAAAGTACCTTGAAATGTTCTTTAAGTTTCGATTGTTACATTCAAATGTTACACCCCCCCCGAAAAAAAACGAAACTAAAATAAAATAAACTAACATAAACTAAAATAAAATAAAATAAAAACTGTACTTGAGGTAAAGAGATGAACTTCATTAATTCCTTATATATATATATATATATATATATATATATATATATATATATATATATATATATATATATATATATATATATGTATGTATGTATATATATATATATATATATATATATATATATATATATATATATATATGAAGCTCTATATATATGAAGCTCAATACATATATATGTATATATATATATATATATATATATATATATATATATATATATATATATATATATATATATATATATATATATATATATATATATATATATATCTCAACATTTGTGATATCTTAGTGTCAAAAGGAAGAAGGAAGTTCATGAGCCAGTGCCAGTACACCACATTTCCTTCCTTTGATCAACGTCGATAACAACAGAGGAGCGGTAGAGATGCGAAAAGGAGCTGCTGTCTCAATGTCGCCCTATGGTCTGAAAGGTTAACGCTGATCACTGGCTCATCTGAGAAGCGCAACTATGAATTATTTGCAAACTCTTTTCTGGCATTCAGAGCACTTTTATATCATCAGAATTTCATACGGTTGAGGTTCTGGTCGAGCAATTAATAAACGCAGGCATGAACCACTCGATTTTAGTTCCAGCAGGAGGCAGTAAAAACCTAGAATTCGCAGACATATTTGCACTGACTCTGCTCAGGCAACTAAGTTTTTAAGTTTGAGTTCGAGTTCAAGCATTAACTTCGCTTGTCAAAGTGTACAGCTTCATATGTTACATGTTATTTTTATCTCTTTTATTTTAAAAAGGCTTGTGTTATGCTAGAAATCTTCAGAGCTTATTTCAGAAAGTGATCTCTCTTGTTGTCACTTCAAGGAAATGCTTGTTCGTACTCTGTGTTTGAGAACATAATACATGACATGTTTCAAAATGGTTATTAAGGAAAGCAAAGCGTTTTGAACTATGTAATGGCGTGGTACGACACAAAACCTCAGCCTTTTTGCACTAACATATTCGCATGAAAATCTGCAGGATGCTGAACTAATATGATGCAAAAGCAGTTTTTCACGGATGTTGGACCTCCATTCTCTTGTTTGATCCCTCATCCCGGACATTTCTCCCATCATTCTTGTTCTGTTTTCCGTCTCACGGTCGAATCTCGCTCTTTACATCTTGGCGATTATCCACAAAATTCTCAGTGAATGCCTCTGATTCCGCATCCGTCCTGCGTCCGGCTCCTCTCACCACTTCTTCTGACACTTTTTCTGCCGCTAAGTCGTCACAGCGAATTACAAAATGGCCGACTGTGGCACAGCAGCGGCTTCCTTTCTTTGCTGCGCTGTTGTTTAGTAGAAATGGCGGAACGTTTTCCGCTTCTCGCTTTACTTTCTTGCTGGATTCCATACGATGACCAATTGCAGTGAAAGCACAAAGACCAGCGTTTGTGCATGTGTTTGCCTTTTTTGTGTCTGCTGCGAATTTGTGTGTCCATCTTTACCCTGCAGGGGTTCCAATGCACCCTCGCACACATGCACACACACACACACGTATATGAACATACAGGCTTGTCAGTGGCTCTTTTATTGCTGTGCAATTAGATGACCACTAAAGAAGCACACACTTTTCTTTTTCCTTTTTTTTTTTTTTTTAATTTGGTGTGTGTGTGTGTCGTCCCAGCAGGGGGTCTCCAGCTGGAGTCCTGATGATTGGAGTGTCAGGGTTGGGCTTAGTTACTATGGTAACTGTTATATGGTTCGATCAAACCCCCTCCCAACAACACATGCACACACACACGCACATGCCTGTCTCACACATTCTTGTCCATCATCCAAATACTTTGTCTTTTCTTGGTCCAGTCCATCTGTTTTTGTCCACCAAACTCACTTGCTGCGACTTTCTTCCAGCGACTTAGCGAAGCGGCGCTCCACCGACTAGTTATCACCTTCCGCTCCACTTATCAGCACTTTTTAAGTTATGTTTTTGGCTCTCGGAGGCGTTAAGCAGGTAAAGCCTCGCTGCTACAGGCTGCTTCACGCGGATATGAAGTGTTAAGTCATTCTGAAAGCTTCAGGCAATCTTTGGGAAAACACAAAACACTGCTGGAACTCAAAGAGGCCAGCGACTCCACCAATACACAATGGCGGTATTAAATTAGTGCAAATTCCTTCTTGAAGTCTTGATGCTCTTTTAAAAAGTAAATAAAGTAGAATTAAAAAATGTTCAATTATTACAACAATGAGCCGCAAAAATTGAATTCTGAGACCATATTCAGTGTTGGGAATTGCACTTTTGAAATTTAAAATGTAATAGTAGCATTACTATGTCTGACTATTACTTTTAGATCACCTTTAATGTTATATACATTTTAATCTTTTGAAGGATTATTAAGGGCTATTATCCTTTTTCAAATGGCCATATCTTGCAGTGGAAAGCTCAAAAGTACGCTATTAAACTGTTTTTAACAACATAAATAATCACTTTTGTCTTCTGTAAAGATTAAATGACGATAACCTCCACAAGGTCAGACTTCAGGCTTCATTTAATCAAATCAGACACCACAACATCTTTCCTGCACGGTTTTAAAAAAGGTGCTTTGTAGAAATTGAGCTGCTTCAGGTGAAATTTACCAAGTATGAACACAGAAGACGGCAGGGCTCCTGCGCACAGTAGCTCAGTAGCATAACAAACCCAACATGGAATCAATGTGGACGAGGTTGAGCGGTTTTTATGATATATAATGTGTTTCTCATTTGCTCATTCTGCCGCACTGCGCTTTGTGTTGAGTGCAACAATCACTTGGTGCTCATTATAATGAAAGAGTATCTGATGACTTTGTGTTAATATTTACAAAAAGATGAACAGCTGTTGAATGAGCAGCATTTGTTAAGTGACACCTTTCAGGAGAGAGACGAGGCAGACACGATGTGGCGTCGTAGTTTTCAGATAGTTGAGGATCGGCTGTAAATATGGATCAAGCATTTTGAAATATATCACGTAATTGATTTATGTTAAGTTTTTTTCTCACAATGACCCAACATTGCTTATCACGCTAAGATTCTGCATGTACAAGTTAGCTGTGAATCACCATCAGCATCATGTTTTTGGCCTATATTTTGCAAAACTTTTACAAACTTTTGACTGTAGAAAACACCTAAAAGCCCCACCCAACTACAGCAACCCATGCCCACTTCAGTTGTGGCGCACAGAGTGACGAACAAATCATTTTTTTTTTCTTTAAAAAAATCATTATATTTAAATGTGCAGAATTGCTCTCACCTTCATAGGCCATGAAGTAGGATAATATTAATGTTATTAATGCACACAGCTCTATTCACATCTCCACCAGAGGCAGATCATTCGAAGCTTGGTGGCGTGGTCAATGTCTAAATGGACCAAGTGAGGCACAGAGTGAAACCATAAATTTGTTCTGCATTTTTGTGTCTTTGTGTGTTTTGAACATACAGAATAGAGAAAGAGTTCTTCACCATAAAATGTTGCACTGTTGGTCACAGAGGGCGCTGTTGACCAAAAAGTTGACCAAACTTCCAACACTACTTTGTACTTCAATTTGTAATGGTTGTGTTGCTGCTATCACAATACCCTGTTGCTGATTTTTTTTAATATTGAAAAGATATATCTATATTGGCACGAGACAAGAAATAATGACGAAAACACAAAGGGCTCCAGTGTTTTAAAAAATCCTTTCAGGCATAAACCAACCATTATGCTGTCATTTTTGTCAGAAGATAATTATAATTTATACAAACAGCACAGATCACAAAACAACCACAATGCAGCAAAGTGGTTTCAAATAGCAAAAAAATCTAACAGCCACCGCGAATAACCCACATTCAACAGAATCCATTCATGCTAAAATGCTACGCTAACACAATGGGCAACAGGTGAAAAGTCGGGAAGAGTGATACACAAACGGACCAATCAGCACACCGCATGTGTGCGATGTGGCAGGACCAGTTAAAAACCATTGCTTTACTAACTGTTTGTGTCTGTGTGTCCATTATTATTCAGCAACCTTCTAAGAACCAGACTGAAGAGTAGTCTGCTGTTCACACAGAAAACGTGACTCTGTTTTTCAGAAGCATGGCACACTTTATTAAAGCGCAAACAAGAATGAAATCTCAACTATTGATGTGGATCAAGTTCGCGGCTCAAACTTGTATTTCAAATGGCTGGAGCTGGAGTCAATCTGGACATCTCCACTTCCTCCACAGGTGCTGGAAGCTGCTGTCGACTTCTGGTCCTCTGGACACTCGCCACGACAACAAGAAACATGATCACGATCACAATACTGAGCAGCACCGACCTCACCAGATGGTGATCAACCTCTGGCTCCCCGTACATCACAAGGGTCTCAGATGTGAACACACAGTGACCGTCCTCCAGAACCACACACCTAAACTCCACACTGTTCTCCAGAGTGACGTTAGTGATCACCAGGCTTGTGCCGCTGCGATAAATGCCGTCTTGTTGATGATGGTCATGGACACGTGAGTATCTTCCTTTTGTTCTGTTTGACCTCATGAACCAGTGAATTGCATCAGTCCGTGTCCCGTCGCCACATTCTAGAGTCACGTTTTCTCTACCAGTAAAAAACGATACAGCAGGCGGCAATGACTCGGGACAAACAAACAGGTCGTGAAACTCACGATAGAACTCAGTGTATGCACATATGTATCGGCCAGTGTGGTTCAGCGTCAGTGACAGAAACATCAGTGTGTAGTTGTGACTCTTCTCACCATTCGTCAGTGAATTAAACAACATCCAGATGTGTGGTTGGTTTCCGCTGCTGTCAGAACAGTTCAGCTCCAGACTCTCTCCCACCCAGCGGTAAATAATGTCTGATTCTACATCCACCAAGAATTCTCTCAGCAAGTCGCATTTCTGCTGCTTCCTGTCCAGACAAACGTAGGAGATGATATGAAGTGGTCTGTCGACTGTTAACAGAAGCGCTGAGTTGTTGACCAGCTGGTGTTCGTACACTGCAGATGTCTCATCATCCAGTAAAGCGAGCACTAGATTCTTTGTTTTGGGGTTATGGTATTCCATGGCCCACTGGACACTCTGGTTTGGTGCTGCGCCATCACAAGTCAGCTCCACTGTCTGTCCAACAACCAGATACACGATTCGAGCTGTCATATTCCGGTCGTCACAGACTAAGAGTGTGGTGTTCCTCTCGAGTGTCGCAAGCCCCTGTGTCCAGTACAGCTGCTGGTACAGGCCCGAGTCAGAAACCTTTACCTTGCTTATCCAATACGAGTCAGAAGCGTCAGAAGAGTTCCACAAAAGCTTCTTCTCCCCATCACCAGTCCATCTTGAGAGCGAGTAGAAGTCAGCTGTGTGGTTGAGCCTGAAGCTGTGGGCTTTCCCTGCTCTCTTGATGACTTCATCTTGGATGCAGTTGGAGATGAGAGTCACCAGCAGCAGGACCTCAACAGAGAACGCCATGACTTCATCTGTGAGTATGAGCCAACTCTGACTGTCGCCTTAGGAACTCTATCTCACCACCATCAGCAGCTTCTCAGTTCGTGGAACTGGATGTTTCTTCCTGTTAGCTTTATCAGTTGTGAAGAGAGGCGGGTAATGACCTTGGTGTCCACCAATATCAACAAGCGCAAATGTTTGAGCATGCGTGTGTGTGTGTATGATTGGTTTATATATTCTTGAGAGCACCAATTATGGGAAAAACACCTCCTTTTGAGGACATTTGGCTAAGGACTGTTGTGCTGGTCCTAACAAGGTTAACCCTCAGGGACCCTTGAGGATGAAAAAAATCCTAATAACTAGGTCGTAATAATGAGGTTTCAGTTTGGTTCAGATGCCTGGTTAAGGTTAGCCATATGTTTTGGATGGTTAAGTTTAGGGTGAGAGGCTGGGGAAATAAGAGGTCCCCACAACAACAGAGATAAACATGTGCGTGTGTCTTTGTGTAGCTATACTTGTGGTGACCAAGCCATCTAAACATACCTACTTGTGGGGACATTGTGCATTGCACATGAGACTGGCAAAAGGTCCCCACAAGTTTAAGGATTAAAACTTCCAAGAAGCCACCACGTCACCAACCTGGTGCTGTTTATTTCAGCTGACAGCTGATTGGTTAAGTCATCTGTGTTTGCAGGGTTGGAACAAAAACCTGCATCCACTGTGGCCCTTTTTGTGTGGATCAGATTGAAAGCATGAAGGTCAATGAAATGTCCCCACAAAACATGAAAAACATAGACCGTGTGCGCGCACGTCAATTTCTTGAAAAAGTGCTACTGGTCATGAAAAGAAAGTCCTGACTTTGGCTTCAGCTGGAGGAAGCTGTGGGTCCTGCAAACCTAGATTCGGTCTGGAGTCTAAATATCCTACCTGTGATGGTCACAGGTTTATCCAACACACACTTGGGTGACACACATATCCACTACAGCCGCAGTCAATACGCCAATTCAAGCTGAAATAAAATGATTCCCCGCAGCAGCTCTCCGTCTGCTCATCCTAGCAGATGCAAATCCAGGACAACTCTGGAAGAAATCTCACACTCACTAACTAAATTGTGTTTTTGTGTTTGCAACTCTCATTTTGGAGTGTGCAGCCATTTGCTAATCTGAAGGAATGTTGATGGAAAGATAATGATGATGTGTCCCGGAGAAGAACGGTGTGTTTTTCTTTGCATTTCTGCGCTGGCTTGTTGCACAGTGGTTCCTTTCAGCATCTTCTGCCTGAGAGCAGCTGTGTGACCAAACGACTTCCCAGATTCTCAGCTCACCACAACTCAGTCATTTATTTCATTGGTGGCTCCACTTAGGGAGGCAGAGGAGTCATGGGTACACACTTGTTGTTGTCTAAATATCAGCGAGTCACACCTGAGTTAAGTAGACTTTGAATCATTAGGGAGGGAAAGCATGGAAACAGGGTGCCACCTGTGTTCATTTCAAGACATCAATGCCTTTTATTTCACTGCGAGACATCAGGAAGAAAAGAGCAGCTGGAGAAGACGTGGGAAGTCACTACACAAACAACATAATCAGAAAGACTGACAAAAAGTGTTTATGTAGAGCAAGTCTGAGCATCTCTCTACACAACTCTGTGTACAAATGGTTGGACGTGTACCAGTACACACCTGTATTTTTCATTTTTTTTATTTTAGATAAGATCAGATAAGCCTTTATTCTTCCCACTGTGGGTGAATTTACACAGCAGCAAACATAAAATACATCAAAGACGAACACTTGACATAAACGTAATAGTATTCTGTACATAAAGCAGCCACATATTGCACAATTGGACAAACCAACAAACAAATGGATGAATACAGTAAAAATAAGTACAGTAAACAAATATATAATGTTATATAATAATAAGCATTATCCTCATTCAAAAATCTTTTTTGAAAGAAAGTGTTCAGTTGTTTTTGGCCTAATATGAGTCGAGCAAATATTTAAAAACGAAGCAAAATAATATATCATGATCGCATTGAAGTACACAGGCAGAAAAGGACGGGATGATCATGACAAGCAAAGGGCAAAGATTACCGTAATTATACAGTATATATGCCACTACTTTTTTCTTGTGGTCTGAACCCTGCATCTTAAAAGACACAGCCAATATATGGATTTTTACAGGCTAAAGAGTGTCATGCTGCCAAAATATTGAGCCTCGGCACATCTAACTGATGAAATGTCAGCCGTTTTATTTACCTCAACATGTGCGGTTTTCACCCGTGTGTCTGCAGCCTCGCCAACAGAGCTCATCTCCTGGAGGACCTGAGACGAGACGCAGCAGCAGCTGAGACCGGCTGTGGTGTCGGAACTTCGGACACGCAGGTGACAACAGCGCATTTTGAGCGCTTTGATGCTCATATGCTAATATGCGGCTAATATTCCAGTGCGCTCTATAGCCTGGAAAGAACGCAAGATTAAATTAGAGTGGAGAAGACCTGACAGAAGTGGGTAAGGAAGGAACGACAGAATCATTACAATCACACCACATCGTTCAGCAGTATAATAAGTGAAGTTGGAGTTTATCTTTATTGGCAAGAATTTCATACAATGAAGAGGAATATGTCTCCACTTATATCAGTGCTACACTGATCCTATTCTTCAGAATAAACCCCCCACATTGAATTGAGAAATTGACTACATACAGTATCTCACCATATGTGAAACCGTGAAGTCTATAAAGAAAATAACATTAAAATACGGCAAGAGATGGTGTTTTTGCATCAGTTCATCCAGGCGTCCTGCCACTCACTGAGATTGAAATGTAATTTTTAAGACCTAATTAAATATGGAATGTGTTTTACAGTTCACTTTTCAAGTCATTAACTTTTAACAACCACACAAACAAACACAATTTCCAAATGCAGGGAACGATTTACCAACCCAAATACATGATGCGCACGGTGAACTTACTGCATGTAATAATTTGGTCCTGACTGAAAGAAATGCTGCAAATGAAAAATATGTATATAATATTTTATTTCAGTTTCAGCAAGCATGTTGAGACAGACCCCAATAAAGCAACCCCAAAAGAGCAAGGTTCACAAAGGTTCACAATTCTGCAACATCAATGTCCAGAGTCGCTACAGGCAGGAGTAAGACCCCGAGTAAAACTCACTCTGCTGTGGACACCTGTTGATACATAGAAGCCGAGCAAAACACATTCTAAGTTATTGTCATGTTGATGATTTTTGATGTCCTTTTTGACTTATCATCTAGGTACATCTCATGTTCCGACTCAGGTCAAGTAAAGTGACTTAATGTGCGTCTTAGATTAGATTTGATGTCCTTTATTTCTCCTTATTCGGTTTAACAAAACCTCACTCAACTTTGCAGTCGCTGAAACTCCAGCTTGAACGGTCACTCACAACTGCGCAGTCATGAGGAATGACCCTTTAAATGCTCCTGTCTCGCACACATTTAAGCCTGTCAATGACAACGATTCGCTTTCCTCTCACATGCTCCATTCACCCTGAGGGTTTCTCACCACCTTTACACATCTGGGGAGGGATGTTTGCCAAACATGTTTCACTTGTTAAAACGTAGGCTTGTGAGTAGAAAATCATTGAATATGTTGCTTTTCTCTTTAAAAACCCAACTGTTTTTCATTCATGATAGCACCTACGACAACAACTACGACAATCAAATTAAATTTCTTGGTCAATAGAAAATAAAACAGGAGCTTTGTCCTGAAAAACTTCACCTCCCTCACCTGAAGAGTTGTATTTTCCCAGCTACATAGGGTGAGAGACAGGGGACATCCTGGACAGGTCCATCACAGGGAATGGTAATAGGAAATAAACTTTTCTAGCCTTTGAAAAATGATGAATGAGGTGTTTCCACTATAAAACATTAAAGTGAATGTGAAGTTGGGGCGTCTTGTGAAGTCATCAAGGTGTCATGACCCCCCTTTTTACCGGAACTTGACCCTTCATTGCCCTTTTCCTATCTTGACTCACGTCTCCTGTGTGGTATCTTTTTGCCCGTCTCACACTCCCACTCTCCTTCTCCGCTGCCCCTACACCCCCTCTGCTCCCCTTCTCTCTCCCCTCACCCTTTCTCCCTCACTTCCTATGCCTCTCTATCAGCAGGAGAAGAGAGGCTCCCCAGAGGGACTGTGGTTCGTTCCCGCTGCCGCCTACACTGGCTTAATGAGGAGCCTGCGGGAAGGGGTGAGTGTCTCTGTGTATGTCTCTGTGTGTCTGTTTTTGTGTCTGTGTAGCTGTGACTAAGTCTCCCTCACTTTGTGTGTGTGTGTGTGAGAGAGAGCGCGTGTGTGTGGCAGGGGATCCCTGTGAACAGTAATGATGAGGCAGCTGTGGGGGCCTAAAGCGTTGTTTGCCAGCTGCAAGTCAAGGGCATGCAGAGCAGTCACACACACACACACACACACACGTCACACGCACACACTCTTACCTGCATCAAACACAACCCTTTACTGCTCAGCAGCCTGACCTCAACAGCAATTAGGACCCTCCAGACACACACATACACACACGCACCGACTATAGCACAGGCAGAAATAAGCCCAGCTATTTTCAAATTGCTGTCTTCTGACTACTTTGGTTCTCTCTGCGCTCTCTCTGTCATCACTTTTGCCATTTAATTATGCCCCGTTCATATTTGCGCCTTTCACGGGGAGCAAAAACAAACTTAATGATGGCTTGATCCTTAAGTAACAACAAATGCCGCATGTTTCCCTGATGAAGGGTCACACCGCAGATACTGTTGGTCTCATTGTAGAGATGAGAAGAACACAGTCCAAACTTCATTGTATGTTTCAATACAGTGCAGGGGCCAAATAGAAGTGTCCTGCATTCCATCATGCAGGGCCGCTGCACTGTATTGAAACATACAATGAAGTTTAGATTTTATATATATATATATATATATATATATATATATATATATATATATATATATATATATATATATATATATATATATATATATATATACATACACACACCAAAGTAGTGGATAAAAAAATCCAATTACCTGAATCCATAGTAGAACACCTTATGCTGATATGCCAAGTGACGTCACAGACACTTGGTGATGTCACTCAAACACTTGCAGGAAGTGAAGTCTAAAGCACATAGCACAGGAACACAGGAAACTGATGGGGTCAGTGAAAGCGACAAAAGCAACTTATTTACATGTTGAGTATTTACTTGTAGAGCAACGATTATATGACCAGCTGTCGACTACAACATGAAATCAGGGAATGCGCCATGTTTGGGGCGACAAGGTCACACGTTCACGGCCACATGTTGGGCAACAGCAATCTCCTTCCTCCAACAAAGTGTCGCATGAAGCACACGATAGTGATAATCCACAAAAACGAAGTGCAATTCAACAGGCTGTGTGACAAAAGGAGACGAATGGTGATGAACAGGGGGATTTATTGGGAGAGGTGGAGCCTGCCTGGCGGAGAGTTAAGCCAATCAATTCTCAGGCGCGAGGCAGAGCCTTGGAGTGGCTAAACCAATAGCGAAGCCCGTTACTTGGCACGTATTCATAGAACTGAAGTTACATTCAGTAACCATTATTTTGTGTTGTCTTTGATGTATTAGTGTCTTTGCTAGTTGCTGACCTGATACGATGAATTTCCCCTCTGTGGGACAAATAAAGGACATTTACTGTAATCTTTTCTCATCCAGTGACATGTAAGGGAATTCACAACTCACCAAGATGATAGTACCTCCTAGTATCTGATGGACCTAGTGACGGTCATGTCCAAAGGGCTACAATTCTACCTGTGCGATCCGCCATGCTGAATTTCTACAATTTTAGATCTGCCCTCAATAGATTATTCTACATATTTTATCGCAACTTGATAGGTGGGGTGAAGTTGCTTTAGTGGCTGGAAATCGGTAAGTACACAGGTGTTAGTAGCACAAGTTACTAAGTCACATTTGCTGTGAAGATACTTTTAATTGTACGCATTATGGTAAGCAATGCATCTGTTAAAGAGTGGGAAAAAGACCCTGTAACACAATAAAAATGAAAATGTTATAGGGATTCACATCAGAGGTGGACATCCTTTTTGCAGGTCATAGAGTATGTGTCTTAAAGTGACTGTCTTTAATCTCTTTAATGTTGCTGCCGACCAGCAACATTTCCCCACTGAGGGAAGAATAAAGGCAATCTAATAAATAACTTTGAAAAGAAAAAATCGAAAAGCCAAATAGTTTTGTAGACTGACCTTGAACAATCCTTCCAATAAAAATGAGTCAGTCCAAAAGCTTCAATTCCTGAAACTTCATTACTTTCTCATGAAATGTTCTGATTGGCTGATGCTGAGTGAAGTAGGTGTTAGGCTGGATCTCAAAGTTCAGTCATGTTCTGGATGTCCACTGGGTCTGATCCATGTGTAGTGAGGTGTGTAAGTAGTATTGGAGAAGTGCTGAGCGGAGGAGTGGTGCTGCATGGCAAACTAGGGACAGGTGCAGCTGTGTTCGGGGTGAGCTGGAGGGTTCTGATGTCACAAGGCAGACCGGTGGTGCAGTGGTTATAGATGAGCAAGCCAGCGCAAAATCACAAACCTGCTTCTGAGTTAGAATAGTAGGAATAGTAGGACGATACACCAGAAATAGAGAACAATTAAGATCATTTAGGTTTTAATTTCAATGTCAGTAACTTGAACAGTTGAGCAGTTTTGGACTAATAATGTGATGCTTTATATTACATGCTGCGAGGAAACATGCGGTGGCTGTACGACTAAACAAGAGGGAGCTGGATGGCTGTTGTTTTGTCTCTCCAAGGTAGCAGGGGTCTTGCTGCGGTGGCCCACCACGGCAGGATGAATATAGATGAAACTGTGGTCTGCACAGTTGTCAGCTTGTACCTACGGTTACTTCATTACCACTGGGAGTGTAGTGTGGAGGGGATGAGGGGTGTGTGACAGGAGCAGGAAGAGAGGTGAGGGAGAGGCGAGAGCAGGTTGACTTATTTATCATTATTGAGCTGTGAGAGTATGCTGCCGGAAACACACACACACAGACACACACATACAAAAAGAGCCTTAGGGACCAGATACTCATCCTCACACCCAGCTTGTCTGTCTCTCTCTCTCTCCTTCCATTGCATCCTCGCCCCTCGCTCTCCAACTTTATCCTCCATTACTGCCTCTTCTCTTCCCATGGATGCACAAATACACTGTACTTGCTATTTTACGATGCAGCTGTCTAAATAGTCTCTTCGTCCCACAGGCATTGCATTTCCTGGAGTTAACAAGGTTGTTGCACTATACCGTGCTTCCACAGGCACTAATTAAAAGTTGTTACCTCGCCATGCACCTGGATTCTCGTGAGATTCCCCAACTCACGTGAGAAGATCTCTTGCCAAGCTCCAGGCGCTCGTTCACGGTGAGGCAGAGGAGACAACTCGACTGGAGAACGATCACCAGCACCTGTTTGGTTTACCCATGACAACAAAAGTGAAAATATTTTTAGCTCATTATCCGCCTCGTTCCGACTGTAGTCAGTACCTTTTATTTATAATATGTTCATGTGTGAAGATACTGAAGGGCAGTGTTTACACAGCAGATCAACAACAATCACTAGGTGAGGTCAGAGTAGTGAGTTCTTATTTCACTTTGGAACTATTTTTAATGAGATTTCATGAGTTTCTGAAGAGAAAAAAAATGCTACTTTAATTCTACCCTCCTGACTTTGTTCCCTTGTTCTAGTCACTCACAAAGTAGTTTCATTTGTCCATCAACCAAACAGCAGCGACTCAGTACTCAAGAGTCTGCTCCTGTGAACTCCACGGTGGGTGAATCCCACTCCGGAACATGTTTTCAATGATGGATGTGGTGACATTGTTGACACAATAACCTCTAGGAAAATGATTCTTATCATTACCGTAATGCAGTAATACCTCATCAGATTGTGGTTCACTCTTCAAGTAATGAAAGGCACTGCAGAGGAAGAAGATGTTGTGCCGCATCTGCTGAGGACTTAGTAATGTAAGGTTTACTTAAAAAAGAAGATTTTCTGACGAAAGGCTTACTATAACTATGACACATAACTGTATATGGCCAGTAAGTTGATCTTCAAACATCGTGGAAGGTAAAAGTGAAGGAAAAAAAAGTCTGTCAGTTGTTTGAGAACATATGGTCTATCATACTGCAACATTTTGGATGCTTGTTTGTGCCATCCCTGGAAAAGTCACCGGGTTCATATGTATGACCACTATTTTTTATTAAACGTCATCACTGGTAACATACCATCAGTCAGTGTTTTCATAATGAACACATTTTAGATGCAACAGGCTTCATCGAGACCGCATATTTTTTTTGTATGTTCCTGTAAGATAAGAAGGGCCCCGTCCAACAACTTCAACACCGACATGCACAGACTGATAGAAAAGAGTGATACAGGCAACACACATGTTTGCGAAACATTCATTTCACTTACAAATTGAAGCGATTTTAAAAGTAAAATCAGTATATACTGCAAAAGTAGAGTGGCATACTCTAATATTGGAGGTCACAAATGACAGAGTAACAGTGGGTTTTAGGCCCCATGGGAGAAGCTCCGAATTAAGAGAAGAGAGGAGGCGGCACTGGGTCCTGGACGCCTCCCTGGTGAGGTGTTCTCGCCGTGTCCAGGAGACCCAGGGGC
This sequence comes from Synchiropus splendidus, assembly GCF_027744825.2. NCBI lineage: Eukaryota > Metazoa > Chordata > Actinopteri > Syngnathiformes > Callionymidae > Synchiropus > Synchiropus splendidus. Next base: position 14,698,653 of record NC_071345.1, on the reverse strand, counting down.
AGAGCCAGGAACTGCTGGAGGAATTGCTGCTGTAGTCGACCTCGGGATGCCTCTGAAATACCCTAAAAGAAAAGTAGGGAAATGTTCACTCAGCGATTGTCAACCAAAACCCGTGACAAGGAAGAAAAAGCATTTGTACACAATGTTTTCATTGAAATGAACAGAAGTTGCAGGCATATATTGTGCAACTCCATAATGAAGCTGAGGTGGAATGAGACCAAACCGAGTATTCCTCTATTGGCTCAGTCTTTGGAAGTCCAAGGTTTCTACCAGTTCTCATGCTATATCGCTCGCACACAGCCAGCATGGGACACCACTCAGGTCTGCCACTACATATGATACAGAAGAAAAATATTCTCGTAGTTAAATCTAACTTTTGAACTCTAGTTAGGCTAAAGCAGGCCTGGCCAACCTGAGGCTTCGGAGCCGCATGCGGCTCTTTGCCCACTTTCATGCGGCTCTTTACAGAATGAGCCACAAACTGGCTGCGATTTTGGTCATGTTGCGATTCAGATGATTGTTTATACAGGAAATGAGACGAAAAAGTAAGAGCTATTCCAACAAAATATCAAAATATTGTTCAAAGACTGTGACATGAGTTTAACTTTGGAACATAAACAATAAACCTGGCTGCACGTGCTCCAAGCCGCCGCCCCCTGGCTCAGAGCATGTTCAATGCCGATGTGATCCACGGCCCTAAGACCGTCATCGGATCCACGATCAACACGATTTAACATGACCTAGTTCCACGTTTCACTTTGTCATTCCCTAAACTAAACGTATGGCATGTGTTTCACCTATTATTCATTGTGGATCATCGTGGAGTCTGTTTCATTCAGTGGAGTGAAGATGAGACACTCCAGTCTGCAGCGTCGCTCACATAACACAGACTGGGGTGATGTTATTGGTGACAGGAGGCACGTAAAAAAAAAAATATAAATAAAATAAATGGCGCACACATTTCTATCGACGCCACTTGATATTCCGATTTTAAAATGTATAAATTTTAAAAATACATGCACAAGAGACATATGCGAAGCAGCAACCTTGTGACACACAGGGATGTGCTTTAACCACTGTACTGCCGCTTAGTCACGTGACCAGCTGTGTGAGGTGAGCCTTACAGCCTGACATATTTGTAGGATGCGGCTCTTTTTTGCAACACAGTAAAACAATGTGACTCCTAGCCTCTGACTGGTTGGCCACCCCTAGGCTAAAGCGTTTCCAGGCTGTAGCATATTCTACTTTACTGGTAAAGCAAATTTAGAGTTCCCAGGAGCGTCGTATTGTGTAACCACTGCAGGTTACGCTCTGCCGCATAGCAGATAGTCCTCATTTGTGATGATATCATCATCGTCTGCACAGATTAGATTTTCATCCACCGATATGCCTGTTGGCATCTGGTACTTTAATTTGAGTAATACGTATATTGTGTACACACAAGTAATCCTCAGAGCCTCCTTTCCTGGCCTCGATCCCCCCAAAAAAGAAAAACATTGATTATGCAAATGAGGCTGCTCTGAAACCATCGCCGCGCTCTGATACCGATACAAAGGACAAAGGAAGGTTCTCACACTTTGGTCTGAAGTTTGTGATGAAGGAGGACTTAATGGTAAGTGTCATTTCCTTGTTTTAGGGGAGTTCAGGAGTTCACTGGCTGTCCACCTCAGAGCTCAGGCTAATTAGCACTAAGAAGCCTAAAGCTCCCTCAGGCCGCCCAAAAAAATGCTTGGATACGTGGGCCTCAGCAGTTTATCGGCTCCCTCAGGTCCTCCAGGTCTCTGGGAGTCGTCCTTCACTTGATTTGCTCTGGACAATATTGCGCTTCAAACAAGTCAGCTCAAATAAGTCATAGCCAGGTTCCAAAACAAATAGTGTGTCGACAGAGAAAAAAACTCTACTGAGGGATGAAAATGGATTTGTTGAAACCGTTGCTGTCTCCAGTTCTAAAATAGCCCTTATTAAACCAGGGGAGGAAATCTTTGCCCTTAGAGATTAACACTGAATTTGAAGCAACTATTATGGAAGGACAGCCTTCATGCTTTTCATTTTTTTGTCAGTCAGGTTGCTACTTTACTTCTGTCAGAGTCTATAGTCAGTTACTGCCACACCTATAGGCACCATCTGCCTACATGCCATCCTTTCCAGCCCTCATCCCTGGACAGATCAGCCATAAGTGCCTGGTTTTCTTGGCCCAATACTGACTATGACTGAAGTACTGAAATACAAATCTCTATGGGCCACTAAGTTATTTCAACAGCTCAAAGTGCTATTTATTGAGCTTACTGCGTCACTCAAAACAACAACAAAAATAGAAAACAGGAATGCTAGAAATTCTTATCACAGCTATAATCTAGCTCTCTCAAATGGAAATGTTTCTGACTAGAGGGAGAATAAATGCATACATTTTTCAGACCACTTTTTCTTTTGTATTCACTGTCCACTTTTTTTTTAGCAGTGAACTTGGAATGCGTTCTTTTCATGCAATAAAGCATGCAAGGTGTTCTTGAATACTTGGATGATCTTCACTTATCTATTCTGCTTGTCTGTGCACCATTACCTCCCTCAGTCTCCTGTGCTCCTGGCCTCTGACTATCAGCCTTTATCCAGAGTTGCCTCTGCATTTGAACCAGCAACCTTCTCCCTGTAAAGCTGCAGCAATACCTCCATGCTATTGCGTCCCTAAAAGAAGGGTCATATTTTATTATCACACACTCTGTCTGGTTGGAAATCTGCATCTTCGTCTTCTGCCGAATGAAGATGGTTGGAAACTTCTTTGTACAAGAAGGTGTTACATTTACAATTGAAGGCCATAGACAGATAATGCACATCTTCCCCCACAACTACAAATTTTGCAACCGAGTCGTGCAAGCAGTTCGACTGCAGACGTATAATTTTTATTCCTTATAAACTGCGATGCTACTAGATGCATCTCATATAATATCTATTAAAGAAAGAACATCTACTCAAACATACATGAATCTTTACAGTTTTAAAAACATTATGCAAGTCTGTAATTTTAACTCTACAACAACAAAACATAAGTCACTAAATTGTCGATGCCAGTATGTTGATGTTGACTATTGGGTTCAATGTGACATAATATTGAATAAATTTAAGTCTATTTTCAGCGGAGTTCCTGTTGTAGGAGGCTCATAGAGCCATTTCTAGTCCGGCCATATAGTGTATTTTTGCTGTAATATTTTGCTGTACTTCATATATTTAAACATACTGCTTGTACTCAGTGGCTTTATTTTGTTCACTCAGCAATGATCCATGGTAGTCTGTTTACATGTGTCCCACCTCGGACTGTACAGTGTGTCCATGACTTCCCTCCCTATGTAGCAAGGATAAGCACCAGCGACTACTGACAGTGAGCTATCAGCGACGTGATTTTAAAAAAAAAATGCAACACCACATAAGAAGAACTGTGATGACAAACCCAAGAACAAAGCAGCAATGATGTGAATACTTGAAATCTAACGAAGATTTAGTCAAACAGGTCCAAGTATTTCCAATCGGCTAAATCCTTCACGCCAAATCTTTGGGTGGGCAGTTTTTTAACTCGGCTGCACTACACAGTCTACAAATGCTCCAAATGTGAGTCCAGTTCCACGCGCTGGATATTGCATGACAGCGTGAAGGGGTACAGCGCCAAGGTCTAATGCGCCGCAGGCACTGTGGTTTTGTTGCGTTTCTGACCCAGCGGATCACCCAACTCCCTCCACTGCTGTTGAGTTCTGCTGATTTGCAATTGAAGCGCTGGGATAGAGGGACGAAGATTGTACTAGAGGGGGCATGGAGCCAAAGACAGCCTGGTGGTTTTACCAGTGAAGAGGGGGATGGCGGGGTCTGACAGATAGAAAAAGAGGGATCAGTGTTGTGGGAGATTGGGGGAGATGGCAGGAAGTCAGAGGGGCAGAGAGGGAGAGTTGTTCTTGGAGGGAAAGGAGTGGATGGCATGAAGTGAAAGACAGGCTTCCAGGCCAGACTTGAGCTGCAGGAAATAATTTATGAGACTGAACAAGATGATGCTTCTGCTGAAAATGATGAAAAAGTGTGTGTTTGTGTGAATGTAGAATCTTCATCTGAGAAAGGATGGTCATCCATCCAAGACAACCTCAAAGACAGAGATGCAATGTTTGTTCCACTGTGACTGCATCCAAAAGCAAGTGCTGGACAAACTGCAATTACTGTACCTTCACTTTAAAAGTAACAGACAATTAGGACAAGCATTCAGATGTAATTTATATATGTAAAGATAGGTGGAGCCTATTCATTTCAGCTTTAAAAGTAAGAAATATACTCCAGTGCCTTTGGCAGTTGTGAAATATGACTTAGAGTACTCAAAACTAACAGCTGGGGGATACAATGACTAACAATGCTTATAAATAAAATCTACGTTCAGGTCAGAAAAGTATCGAAACACTCCTGCTATAGATGGGTTGAGCACCTCTGTCTTCTGGGAGAGGCTCAATGTGGAGCCTCCACTCCTCTGCATTGAAAGCATGGACATTGGACATCTAGTCTAGATACCGTATCCAGGGTACAATCAACTGTGAGGAGACCCTGAGGCAGGCCCTGGAAAAGGTGGAGAGATCACAATGTTGACCCCAGTGTTCTCCAAGAGGATCAATGAAAGGTTACCGGAGAGAAGAAGTCTGGGCCTTCGACCTTCCCTCAGCCTTATGGATGGAATAGAGGTGTCGTATTGCATGCTTCCCACATTAAAACAATGGAGAACTGGAAGATATGTAATACAAGTTTTGGTTCCTTCCGATCAAGACTGAATTTTAAAAAGTAAAATTGCGAAAAATACAAATTCTGAAGGAAAGAATCAGTGTGTTTATAGTTTTTTTTTTTCTGAAATCCACACACTCATCCTCCATATGTTTAAGTTTTGTCTTCTTTCTCCTCTTTATTGCACTTTCAACCGAGTTGCTTTGAGGATATTTATGGCATTAGACTTGATGTCTGGTGCAGATAAATGGCGTCTGCCTTCTAAACATCTAGGATCATTCAGAACCAGGTGCAGGGGCTTCTGAAGGGACTTAATGACAGAGCCAAACCACATCAGACATGCAAACACACAACAGTGCACGCAGAGATCCAGCATCAAGCCATGTGATTCAGGACTTCTTGTAGTGGCTTTCGCTAACGTTTATTCTCAAACAGGCCAGGTGCAAACATGTTGGCCTGTGAACCAGGCTCTTTTCATCTGAAATCAGAGGGTTCTAACTTTCCACCCTGGGGTACTTAGTCTGTAAATCTCATCTGTCAGCACCCGGTACTTCAAAATAAAAGGGGGGCGACAGTGGGTGCAGACAGGAAACGTGATCGAGATTGAGATGCAAAACAACTGGCTTTAACATAAAAAAGGAGAACAAAACACTTAATGATTGAACAAAACAAAGTTTTCTGGTGACCATAACCTCATATGGAGCACTTATTAAAACAGATACATCATCGACAATGAAAGATCGGACTGAAAAAAGACACCTCGGCTAATCCTGACCTCACGACCCATCAATCCCTGTCCTGTGGGGGTGCAGCCAAACTCATCTGGATGGGGATTCCCGAGCTTGCCCCAGGTTCTTGCAACCGACGCCGCATTTTCACCTCACTGCATTTATGTGTTTGAGCCCATGCTTCGACTGATGGACGCATCAAGTCAGCATACTTGTAATGCATTTATAGAAAGAAGTTGCTCCTTAATAATAGACACAAATGAAGTACCATAGTGTGTACTTTATCTCACAATAACGCTAGGATATTGGGTAACTTTCGCCATTATAACAAGGTGGCTCTTTTGTGTTTTTTTCTTAAAAAAAAAAACAAAACAAAAACAAACAAACAAACAAAAAAAAACCCCATGACAATTCAGGCCTTATGAAATTGGCGTCTGAAATGGGATGATCTGCTGTTCAATGTGGCAAAGTCCAAGGAACTGCTGATGGTGGACCTAAAGAGGACCGAGTCTCCTGTGACCCGCCTGTGCCATCCTGGGGGATCAATGTGGATATGGTCGAGGACTGTAAATATCTTGGGGTCCTCATAGACAATAAACTGGACTGGGCTCAGAACACTGAGGCCCTTTACAAAAAAGGACAGAGTTGTCTTTACTTCTTGAGGAGGCTCAGGTCCTTCAACGTCTGTGGGACAATGCTGAGGATGTTTTATGAGTCAGTGGTGTCCAGTACAATTCTGTTTGCTGAGGTTTGCTGGGGCAGCAGAGTAACGGTGGCGGACACTAACAGACTCATCCGCAAAGCTGGTGACGTGGTGGTGGTGAAACTGAACTCCTTGGAGACGGTTATGGAGAGAAGGATGCTACTGAAACTAAGGAGCATCCCCCATCATCCGCTCCTGGTCCGATACAGAAGCACAAGGACCAACAGACTGAGACTACCCATCTCAAAGACTGAGTGCCACAGGAGGTCCTTTCTTCCTGTGGCAATAAAACTGTGCATTACATTTCATCCCTGAAATAATTACAATGAAGGACTCTTCTTGAACCTTGCACATTGTTCACATTGTTTCTAAGCTCTTTAGTATCGCTCTTTTGCACTTTATAAAATTGTTTCTTTTCTAATTTATTGCCATATGTTGTGTACAGAGCATGTTACAAACTCAATTTCCTTTGGGATTAATAAAGTTTTTTCTGATTCTGGTTCTGATTCTGATCTCCTGAGGCAAATCTACCTACTAATGCATACGCCTTGGACCCCAGTTCCAATGGACTATAAGCACATGGGTGCACTGACGACACAGTGGAAATGGTGCCTTCTGATTCCTTGTCGCATTGGGTTCTGAATTCTGATTTAAAAGGGTTAAGCCTTTTTTAATGAGCTAGCTAAGAAGATGCTTTTCTGGATGAACTCTCCATAAATAATTCTACAAACCTTTTACTCTTTATAAATTCTAAACTAATTTATCTCTGGAAGAATATAAAATTAATATAAAAATGTTTTCATTTTACCGTGAGTTTTCATCAGAGAGCTTTATTTTTGAAATCCTCTGGAAAACACATTTACACATGCTGAGTGTTTTCTGCTGCAGGTACTTCAACATGAGCTCTCACTGATGGAGTAGCAGGGTGCAGTACATCACACAAAAACAAAAAAGGAACAACTAGTGTAACCCAGTCCAGATTAGCAGCAGGTACACCATAAATTCAAAGACTTTTGATCATATCTGAATTCTCAGGCAGTATGTTCACACTTTTTAGTTCTAATGTCAGTGCATGTTCACACAGCAGGAACCAAATCCAATACTCTTTGCTGTGTGGAGCAGCTAAGTGACTGTTCCTAAAGGAACCAATCATTTTCTCACCTCTGCAAAGCAACATGGTGACAGTCGTCTGATTCACGTTATGATCTTAAATAAACCGTTATGTATTTATTGTGAGAAAGAGGTGAAGAAGCGGATGCAGGCAGGATGGAATAGTTGTCGAAAAGTGTCAGGTGTGAAGTGTGACAGAAGGGTGTCTGCAAGGATGAAAGGGAAAGTGTACAAAACGGTGGCCAGGTCAGCAATGTTGTATGGTTTGGAAACAGTGGCACTGAGGAAGAGACAGGAGGCAGAGCTGGAGGTAGCAGAGATGAAGATGCGCAGGTTCTCTCTGGGAGTGAGCAGGATGATAGGATCAGGAAGCAGTAGATCAGAGGGACAGCACATGTCAGGTGTTTAGGAGACAAAGTCAGAGAGGCTAGATGGAGATGGTTTGGACATGTACGGAGTAGAGAGAGCCAGTACATTGGTAGGAAGATGTTGAGGTTGGAACTGTCAGGCAGAAGGTGGAGAGGAAGGCCAAAGAAGAGATTGAAGGAGGACATGAGGTTTGTAGGGTTGAGTGAAGAGTAATCAGAGGACAGGGTGAGATGGAGGTAGATGATCTGCTGTGGCCACCCCTGAAGGGAGAAGCTGAAAGACAAATAAGAAGAATAAGAAGAATTGCTCTCAATTTTAATTGAATGGATTGTGTTCACGTGTTGGTATCTACACACATGAACACACTCACAGTGACACACAGACATTAGCAAGTTCATAGTCCTTCCTGCAGAAATGATGTAAAGGATCAGTAGCATGGAGCAACATGAGGGGTGTGCGATACAGAATAAACGACAGTGTTGGATGAAGGATGATGGATTCAGTGAAGCGGTGACATTTAGCTGCTATAACATCCCTGCTGGTTTTCCAACATAGACAATCCAGGCATCTTTCAGCATTGTATGTTTACGCATAAGGCTTTTAAAGTGAAGCTCGTTCTTGACGCTGACGGCAGCACATTACATAAAAGAAGGTTTAAAGGCTCTCAAATGGCTGTGTGTTTTGACCCTGAGGAGGAGAGACATGTAAGGGGTTATGAATGGCAACTGACGTCCAATATAATTCAGTAAAGACAGCGTCTGAACGTCTCCAACAAGGTGCGATGCTTCCCGTGCTCCACTCCCTGTCTGGAAGGCTACACGAGAAGAAAAATGTTTTATACTCCATTAAAGTGCCTGTACATCAACATGCAACGCAGAAGGCCAGGTCAGCATAGGATGCAAAAGTCCCTTCTCCGATGTCAATATATTACTCCATGGGAGTGAGGATGGGCTGACATAGAACAGGGTGTCGGGTCAGGTCTGGATAACTATTCTCCACACCCTCTGATGATAGTGTCAGTGGTGGGATGGTCACATGATACCATAGGAAGTGTGTTTGATGTGTAAGAGTGGCCCCGGGCCATGGGACTAAGGGGAATCCAAGAGACGATGCACAGGTGCACGAGAAGGAGGAGCTGGAGAAGTACAAGGCTTCGCTTCCTGCAGGGGAGGAGACATGGGACTGATCACCGTCACAAGGCTGATTCGGAAAACTGATTGCTGTCTATTTGGGGTCAAAAGGTGTGTACTGTCTTTTTTTCCCACAGAGGGGCTGGGTTTGACGGGGACTTGAACAGCACACTCTCACTCGGCGTATTAATAAGGAATTCTTCGAAAGAACATGACCTTTAATTCAAAGCCCTGAAAGAAACAATAGTAGGAGTACAACTAAAACTTTTATTGAAATTCAATAAAATGGACGGAATTGTATGAACCATGATCCAGATTCAGAGCTGGGTAAAACCTGCCCGACGTGCCCCGTAACAAGCTAAATGTTTGTCCGAGTCATATGCAATAAACATTCCAAGAGAAGCTGATCAAGATCCAAAACAGCAAACAAGGTTTTGCACTTAAGCATCGACAGTTTGGAGGACACAGCAGCCTTTTTAAATCAGAGCTCTTGGGCATGGTAAAATAAAATAAAATAAAAAATCCTCCACACCCAGCTAGATTGAATTTGACTTCCAGGAGATTTAAGTTGAACACAGAGAGCAATATAATGAGTGTGTTTCTGGGATGAAATGGTTCCCCAACCAGGAAGAAAATAACTTTCTCCTCTTCCTCTCCGCATCATTACGATGGAGTCTCTTGAACAAGCTACTTGTTCCTCATTGCGGGTGAGACTCCCTGTGTCTGTGTAGTTGCTGGCAGGACTGCAGACTATTAAACACATAGACGCTGGCTTCTCCCCCGTGGGCTCATTAGTGAGCCGGCCCGTGTGGCCTGGGGAATGCTGGAACAGACCATTCCGCTGGTTCCCTGAGGGGGGCCCGAGGATTCATTATGTTGTCGCTCTGCGTGGTCCCTTGGTGTTAGACACACAATGTAACGGCCTATATTGGATTAATAGGCTGGCGATTCAAGCTATCAGCTCTGATCAGAGCTGCTCTGAATGGATTTAATCTGGACATAAATGTTGAATAAGTGTGACGTTGTTCAGTCCGTGCTCTGATAAAGAATGAATTACCAAGCTTCATTTCTTTCATTTAATGTAGTGGGTTATGGTAAAATGAATATCAGCCCTGGATCGTACAACACATCAGACCAATGTAGAGCTGACCTCAAGAAAGCAAGTTGCTTCTGCTCTGTCTGATCGCTTTCCAGGTTGTGTCCCAAAATAATACTCATTATTTTCAGAAATCTGTGGTAGAAAAATACTTTTTTTTTCCCCCTGCAAGAACTTTTCTCACCGGAACGGAACTTATTTCAATTTAGGTAAAATATAAACTACAATTTCTGTTTATTAATGGGAAAATAAAATCTCAACTTTTTATTCTTGATGGTAAAACATGCATCTGCTTTTCCATCAATCGTAAAATACCTTTAAATTCACTGCACTGGTTTTGCAGAAGTTTCCAGTGTAACAACAAAACGTTGTGAGCCGTGATATCCACATACATTGGAGATGTGGGCCTGGGCCTTGAGTTCAACACACACTTGAATAGCAAGCTCAATAGCATGTTAGAAGCAGATACATCAGGATGATAGGCACAAGAAAGTTTCGTAGAAGAATTAAGAAAGAAAGACATGACAGACATTATGACTTGACTGTATTTTATAAACATTATCCTGAAGTGTGGCATCAACATCTTAAATGATTACATGGAGGCAGAGCATAGAAAGTCACACAGGAAGGACCCAGGTGCGCTCCAAACCCAGAGTAGCCTCAGGCTGGATTCAAACCTGTGACCCCTGTGCTGTCAGGCTGCAGCGCTAACCACCAGCTCACCATGCCGCAAATTTGTATTTCTGCGCAACACGATGAGAATCTTCTAACAGCGTTAATAACTGGAAGCAGTGTAGCAGGAGAATGAAAGTCATATCAGTGTTTTTATCCGGACCGGTGGAAACATATATGGGTTGAATGCGATGCTCTGGTATGAAAGATGAGACATGTTTAGGCAGGACTATTTTGTTTTTGTTTTGTTATATCTGAAAATGTCAAACTGAGACTTTAGGAATAGCATTTTCTGGCACTCGCTGAAGACTCACTTCCTGCTGCAACACACTGAAGATTCTGATTGTAAGTGTTGTAAGTAAGTCTTAGTCTTCATTTAAACATTGGAAACCATTTTACATGTGTTTTTTTCCTCTATATTGGACCAAAGCAAAGCATTTCCGACACCACATGGCGCCTCTGTTGCAACATTACCCATCATTCAACCGTATACAGTCGGCTTGACCTAACATGGACAATGGAATAGAAGCACTGAACTAATAAATGAGATATTCCTGTGATAATTCTTTGTGTTTCCTCTTCCTAGTGGTTATCAATCATATGTGTTAGACCTTGTATGGACTGACCCGAATGACCTCGGCAATCCTCCATGCTGTGATTGACATCTCTGGCCCTGAAGCCATCTGTGGAGGGTCAACTGTCCTTCAGCTGTTTCTCATCGCATTGCCTTTTTTTTAAATGTATCTTTAAGTTGCACGGTTGAAGTGAAAAAGAGATACTGTGGGGGATGGTGGAGGAGGGGAGATTTTTTTTTTTCATTTTATTTTGTCACATCATCCAAAATTGAGGCATTTACCAGGTAGTAATACAGCACCAGTGTTCACATGCAGCCCCTTATATATGTATAACTACATTTTTCTTCTCTTTTTTGCAAGAATTTCTTTTCATTTTTTAAATTTCACATCAATTAAAATATCTACTTTTAGCACATCGTGCTTTTTAAATAATGTACATATTTATGTGCACTGTATTTTTTGTAACGTAAAAATAAAAATCATTTTTATTCACATTCATTCACCAAATTATGTGCGACTTAAATCTTCACATGATTTGGATTAATGTTGAGAATATTGTTTTATTGAATATTATTATCATTATTCTTGTTATAATAATATTATTATTGTTGTTATTATTATTATTGTTGTTGTTATTATATCATTTTTAATTTTGATACCTAAGCACTTTCAGAAGTCTCCCATCAAATTCAGCTTTGATTTAGATTTTTTATTGAATATTTTATATTTTGGGCTTGAAAGACCTATACAACAATCACAGTAAGTATATACTGCATTAGCAGCGCCCATCTCTGGCAGAAGGTGATGTGCACTCCGTTTAGTGATGAGCTTATGAGGCTTCATGAAACAGTGTCTTCATATTCAGAGCCCACTAGATGGCACTGTCTCTTCTAAACTCTTTGGATTTGCCCAAACATTTCAATGAAATCCAACATTTTTTAAACTTAGGGCGGCATCTACTGGTCTCTGAAAATATGGACACTGTTTCATGAGGCCTCCTCAGCCTCTCACTGCAGTTTTGTTGGACTGGCACCTGATACAACTCCTAAAGTTAGTAACCACAGTTTATGTAATCATCCAACCGCTTCTTGTCCCCCTTCATAAATCAAAAATGGCTTCACAATCACACTACACCATACGTTCCATACATGATGTGCATTTTAGCCTCACATTTGTCAGGTGCCACTTTCTAAATATGTGATAAGAAAGTTCCCGCTGTGTGTGTGTGTGTGTGAAGTGCTAATCTCAGCGAGGCAGCAGGGGTAACATTGATTTGAAGGTTTTTTAACGTGGAGTTTGGCATCAGTAATTGACTCTGAACTGAATGTATTTGCATTGAGCATTTCCAATTTACAGCAGAATACAAACTTGGTACTTCAACTCTGCTCTAATTATACACTGATATGCATTCGCCCCCCTCCCCCGCACCCCCCTCCCCTCCACTCTCCCCTGGCACAAAGACAGACAGTCCAAGAGTTTGTTTACACACAACTCTTCCTGTTTATGTGTGTGTTAGTGTGCGAGAGCCGGTGTTGCTGCGCCCGTCACCACGCACCCCACGCGCGCGCGTGCACGCGCACGCCTGTGTGTGCCGACACTAATTTGCGGTGTGTGTCAGTATCTGGGCTAATTGGCTGTATAAATGTGCTGTAGTCTTCTACTTTAGCAAAGCATTATGGGAAGTGGGGAGGGACTTATCTGCCAGGCACACACTACGGGGCTTTGAAATTAATTAACTCAGTGTGTCGCTGCATAAACACAATTATGTGCACGTTATCTCGCATCACGTCTCACTCTGACACACACACACACACACACACAGAGTAGCGCTGGTGAAAATGATAATGGTAATGAATGTTGTCCAGTAACCTTGGTGTGTGTGTCTTTTATGGTAATGTGTCATTTGAGTCGCCATAGTTTTTGGTTTGTTTGCTTAAGCATTCCTCGGCGCTCAATAAAAAAAATACCACTTGTGTAGTCCATGTATTTAATCTGGAGTGTATAAGGACGTGGAAGTGCTTAACCAGCAGTATGACATGCAAACACTGCTGAGCAGCTGGTTTTCTGGATTTGTTCGAGCAGGTCCTGGAACAGAAGGCTCATTGGTTTGGCTGCTATATACAGTGTTTGTAGGCTGTTAACCGCCCCACCGATGACCCTCTTGACACCTTTGGTTACATCGATATCACTTCCTCCTTCAGACTTCCTGCGCTCCAGTTCCTAGAAGGAAGTCACCTGCCCAGCACCTTGGCGACCATGTCAGCAGTTCTTCCTTCCTTGGACAACTCTCACACCTTGGTGGAAAACCGAGTCCTACAGGGGAACCTAGATAAGAGTGTGGTGATTAACCCAGAAGTTCACCACTGAGTAATTACAGGCATGTAGCGGCCTGAGCTGACACATTAAAAGAACCCGAACAGTCCCAGAAGAAATATCTCCACTGAGTTCCATGTCACCGAGCCACTTCCATTTCATCATTCGCTTGCTACTTCCAGCTTCCTTCTTTGCTGGAGAAGCTGGAGAGCCACAGTCCTAATATGTCTCAATGGTTTGTTCAATCCAACAGGTTTTATTTATTCATCATCATCTAATAGGGTGCCAGGGAATGGGATCGGTTATTGGTTTGCAGTCGGAGTGGCAACAACTGTATCGCACAATCCAATGTGCCAGTCATCCTCAGAAAAGAATAAATGATAAAGCCAGCATTTTTTTGAGACATTTGCAGGTTTTCTGTATCTCACCAGCCATCGTTTAATGGAAACAATGAACAGCAAATCTTGCTGGTGTGTTTTATTCTGGTGAAGTATGGCCTCTACCATAAACTTTTTGGTGCAGCTGCAACACTGATCTCAGTGTTTCCCCCTTCATAAAAAAGATCATTTATGTGTGGCTGTTATTTTCTTCTCAATTCACCATCTCTCAACCCTCCAACGTTTGTATGTCTGGGGGTGGAAATACCCTGGAGAATCTGCAGATGGAACAATAAGAGCAAAATATAATAATTTTGTACGTTTCATTTATTGTGTCTATTTTCATTTCAAACACCGAAAGTATGTTTATTTTATTTATTTATTTATTTATTTTTATGATATATTGTAGGGAATTGTGACAAAATGTTTTACCCTCATGGCTTAACATTGGAGCCCAGTTTTACTAAACCAAGAAAATCTGTGAGAATAAATGTACAAGAGACATCATTCAAATATGTATCTTGTCTGAATGTATGAAGTTTCACTTTTGATCTTATGTTCCTTTTAATCAACACATAGAGTCCTCTTTCAGGGAAAGATGCTCCTTCTCTGGTAACAGTCTGCTGAGCAGAAATGATGTTGAGTTCCGCATCATTGTCAGCGAAGGTTGCAAGACGCACATCGACTGTCTAGTGACCGACAGAGATTGTTTACATGACGAATGCCTTTGTAGTGACGTGCCAGACAACTCATTCCACGATTACTGTCAGGTGACCCAGAAAGATTTTCACATGTCTTAAAATACTGTTGCTCAAAGATAGTCATGAGGAGAGATGAGCAGGTTGTACTGCATCTTCTCCTCCTTTCCAAGATAACAAACATTCTTATAGTCAGTGGGATCGCTTCTCCCTCACTGTTGTTTCCTCTTCTTCTTGGAGTATTTTCTTATACATTTGTGTTTGTTAAGTTTGTGAAGTGTAAATAATTATGTATTTGAGTTAACTGATGCATTGTTTCCACTTCAAATCTTTATAATATTCATTTTAATCCAGGCAACTTTGGCTCACTAACAAACAAGCAACAGAAACTGGTGAGGTTTTAGAGAACAGATATAGCGGTGAAGAGACACCAACTAATATGGCCTTTTAAGCTGAAGTGTTCTATCTAATACCAGACCTCTGTTGTTATATCAGGCTATTATTGGTTAATTTAAGCAGACATTTAATAGAGTTCTTTCAGCGTATCATCACTGCCTGGAGTTATTCCGAGGCACTTGTACTCTGGGTGACCTCTGTGCAAACTAGCACAGCAGCCGGGGGAATGATAATATTAATGTATGTATTCTGGACATTCAGTTTGAGCTGCAGTGTGTCGTAACTTCACCGGCACTTCAAACGTTTCATTAGCCGCTTGTCCTGCATTTCACCCCAGACTAAATACAGCCCAGAATATATACATACACGCCAGGCTCCACTGCTTACTTATCACCAGTCTGCTTTTCCGGCACCGAAGAGGAAGAATTTCTGACCTCATGAGGAGACAGTTGAAGCAGCAAACAAAAGCTATATTGTCTTATTATCTTTAAATCTTTTAGAGATGAATTTTGATTAAAAATGGCAAAAATAGTTAAATGATCCAACTCTTATAATCTGTTATAAAACGTTTCAGAGCCCATATTCAAGGTGCAGCCCATGATACAATGTGACATCATAAACAAAACATCCATGAGGAATTTACCCTCATGTTTAAGATTATGTGGAGATTCTACTTAAATTGCGATTAATCGACCACCACCCCTATTTTAAATACTCCCTAAAGCTCAATTATTTGAACTGTTTTTTTTAAATGATTTTTTTATTGATGATTTTTAATTCAATCGTACAATTAATAAAACAATAGGATTATTATTAACCTTCATAGATGTACGTTCTCTTTTTCGTAAAAATGCTGTATATGACTTTTCACATTACACATCATTAAATATGATGGATATGGAGTGACAAATATAAGGGGTTGTCAAAGTAATTACAAAATAATAACAAATGACCATTATATATAACATTTACAGTTTACTGCCAATATTCAAAATTAATTATTTAAAATTTTCATCTGCTTCTTGGTGTCTCACATTAATTCAAAATCTTTAAACTTGATCCTAGAAAATACTAATCGTGTTTGTTTCAGCTCACATATGTG
The DNA here is from genome assembly GCF_027744825.2 of Synchiropus splendidus. Taxonomy (NCBI): domain Eukaryota; kingdom Metazoa; phylum Chordata; class Actinopteri; order Syngnathiformes; family Callionymidae; genus Synchiropus; species Synchiropus splendidus. Next base: position 14,682,644 of record NC_071345.1, on the reverse strand, counting down.
ATGTAGCATAATCATAATTATTGATAAATATATATACAGCCTCAATTCATTAAAAAAAACAAAACTTTTTAATCGATAATAATTCACAAAATATCAGTCCAGCACAATAATAGTATATAGCACAATATGAGTGCATAAGTGTTAGTTTGACAGCCCCGAGCAGAAGTTCCAGCCTTCCCAACTTTGTCACCTCTCCACTGGAACTTCTTGAGCTTCCTGAGACTTACAGTTATCTTGAGTCATCCATTTCCCTTCACTAATTAAAAATCACGATTGTTTTCTCAAGTTGTTTTGTCATGTGGTTGATTTGGATGTGGATTTAGATAATCATGCAAGTCTGGCCTCAATTGGAAGAAGCTTCTCCCTTCCCTCCCCTTACCTCCACCTCTCTCCGCCTGCTGCACACACACACACACACACAGGAGCGTATTTCCTCTATATTCTCCCTCTCCACTTTGGCTCCCTCTGTTCCAGCTGTCAGAGTTGACCTGCCTGTCTCTCTCCCTCGGAGTGCTCGGCGTGAATCAAGCGCACACACAGACACATGTCTTCTCCGCCGTCCTGTCTCCACCCAGGCACAATGTGTATAATTAGGTCCTCAGTGGCATGAAAATATGCCTGCGTGTTGGTATGGGTGTGATATCGTCAGTGTGAGATAAACTTGCACCAGCCTCGCCGAGGAAGTGTCAAAATTGCCGTCGGGAGTCGAGTGTGACGGCTTAAGCTGACAGACTCGACTCACACTCCAGCGAGCGGGCGCACACACGCGCGCTCAGCTACTTGTAGGTCAGTTCTGAGTGATTGCCCCACGATGACTCACGGAGAGGTGGCAAGTTTGTCACTCCTCATTATGTCAATAAAAGGCTGGGAGACAGGAAGGTAGAAACACGCTTCGGCCCTGGGGGGGGGGCGCACTGTCTAACTTATTAGCTGTGTCAAACTGCACACTGAACAACAAGAGGTCTGCTTTACTGAAAACAATCTGTGAGGCATCGCACTGTCAGGTTAAGTGAGGCCCAATAACATGCAGCGTACTGTAATGGGTCACCACTCCGCCATAACTGGACGACTTCACTCAGACCGCTGGTTCTGGAACACATCACGAACACTTAGGTGCGATGAGTCACTACCAGGCATGGCATGTAAGTGGCATTATTGGCCAGTGTGACTTGAAGAAAATCATTTGATTTATTAAAATATATGCGTAGGTAAAAAATATGACCCTCAGTACTACACAATAAAACAGTAATTACAGTGTATTAAAGTAAAAGCAGATTTATTTGTCCAGGAAAAGCCCCCAGGCAGTGGCAGTGTGAGCCACCTTCAGGTCCAGATTATTGTCTTGTTGAGCCCCATTCTTGGTTCCATCAACATGTTTTTTTAGGGGTGGGATTTGATTTTTAAAAAAATCTAGTAAATTAGAGAATTTGTGATTAATTCATCTCAATTAATCGCAAATTTGAATGAATTTGGTATATTACTGAATCAAATGATGGACCCATACATACAGTTAAACAACAAAATATTGTTTATTTTGCATCAGTTTGACAATAGCACAATAAATCACCATGGTGGCTATATTCAAGTTTTTATATCACCTTATTAAAACTAAAGCTCTTTTAATGTCTTGAAAATATGTGTATAAGAATTTCAAGTACATTCAGAGTAGTGGAAACCCTGGACATTGGGTAGTGAAAAACATCCCTGAACAAAAGCAAACGGAAGCTTTTGTTTGCTTTTGTTCAGGGATTCCTCCATGTTTGTTGTTGTTGTTATCATCCTAGTTGCCACGTGTCTTGTGCATCAGTGTGATCAGTGGACCAGGAGCTCCTGCACTTACAAAGGTTCCCTGTTGTCTGGAGAGCAAACTGTTCTATTAAATTAAATTAAATTAATTTTTTCTTGTAATTAATTAATCTTAATATTGTTGTAATAAATTCCCACCACTAGTTACTTACTGAAAGTGCTATAGCAAAAATGAAAATACAACACCTTCAGTATATATTAAAAACATTCAGTCATCCTAGCGTGTGAAGGAGTGGCACCAGCTTCTTTGTCCTCAAACTGGGGTGTTTCATGGGTTAAAAACTCCATCAGGTTTAAGAGTTTCTGTTTGATAGAATGTTCTGAGTTCTGTTCAGTCATTTCCCCAGTTTTTGGAAACACTGTCTCATTCCCGGAGGATCCACCTGAAAGCGTCACTGGTCTCCTGGCACTCATTTCATCCTTGATGTCCGATCATGATTTCTTGACCCTGTCTCCTGACGTGACTCAGTCTAGGTACATCAGCCAGGTTTGGTCAGCTACATGCTGGGATCATGAGCCTCAGTGAAAACTGTCTTTCCACTTGGTCACTGCTTACCTTTACAGACTAATAATAATAATAATAATAGTGATAACAATAATAATTCCTACATCGTGGACGGTAGAGCATGTAGGGCAAGTGGTGCACTTTATTCAAGATTAATTGGTGTTATTTGAATCGAACATTATTATGTATTTTTTATTGCTAATGAACACATTTGTTAGATGCTGGATGGCGAGAACATTTGGATGAAAGAGGGGGGGAAAAACTGTTTCAACATTCCCGTAGCTCTTTGTTTTAAAACACGTTTTGATAAAACACACATGGTAAAACATAAAAAGCTTTTTGTACTAAAATAAATAAACGATTGACTCAAAGGAATGTTTCTGATTTTATTCGGCATTGAATCCATCAGTCTCAGCCCAGTGATGTGTGTGTCTGCTGTAGCGTGTCATCACATCATATGTATCGTGATGGAGATAACCTATTTGTGAATAGAATGCTATTCATTCCTCTTCAGTGTAAACAGCTTGACTTGAGTAAAAAATTCACAGCTTCAGGTCGATTTTATTGGACAACCAGCTTCATTGAAATGTAATCCATTTCTGATTACGTGATCTATTGGATTCCTGTCAGTTACTCTCCTAATATTCTTGCTGGAGGTTTGTTGCTTGCACGAGGAAAATGAAAATCTTGGCCGACAGCAGCTTTTTCAAGAAGTTTCAGCTTGCAAATAAGCACATATAAAATAAGCCAGCTTCCAGCAGCAGGTAGGGACTTTAGCAAATCAAGTCAGTTTTGTTGAGTTGGAATGGAATTAGATATTGGTTATTTTGAAGGAGCTGCTCACAACGGTTCACAAAAACTGTGTGAAAATAAAGTTTTGGCAATAAAATTGAAGCGCATCATGGCAGTTTTGATGAACTTAACTCAAGACTACAGTGACCCAAATCTAACCTGAAGACAAAGTATTGTCCAAGTCTGAAGAGGTCAGCAGCGTTTAAAGCACCAGGATTTGCATTCTGCTCTAGCAGCAGCTGACACCCAACAAGCCTTCCACGAGTCTGTCCGGAGTCTAAATCAACTTTTAAATCAATGGGGGCTAATGTGATCTGTGTGCTATTGTGCAGGTGTGTGTGTGTGCACCAGAGCCTGTGGTGGTACGACCAGAATGCGTTTAATGACTATTGACGTACGGAGGCGGTGAGCAGCAGGAAGCTGGCAGGGAGATGGGAAGAGGAGAAATGAGTGGAAGAATGGAGAAAAGAGGAAGCATGATAGTCGATAACACGGGACGACACTTTAATTACCAGCAGCCAGCTCAGATTAGCTCCTATCACTAGTTGGACAAGGGCACCGCGGGATGTCTGCTGGGTGCAAAGTTGGGACCTCACAACTCCATCTAGACGTAGACATGAAACCTCTTTCTAAGACCCACATAAGAGGGAAAATTACCGGTTAGTTCTCATTCAAAATAAAGAGCAACACAATTCTAGTGAAAAATAGACTTTATGGTCCTCAGATTATTTACTAGCAAAAAGAAATATAATTCAAATGACTCAAAAAACCTGACGTTTTACTTGACATCCCTAACCACCGACAGGTTTTTGCACTGACCCACCCAAGATTGTTGTCTCATTTTAACGCCATTGCTAGACCTGTACAGTTAGCTGAAGCTATTATCAATCTCACTTTGGTTGATTCCTAAAGTACCACATTCAGATTATGATAGTTTTGTTCATAGTATCAATCGAAGAGGTCAGCGTGAATCGTGTCAAATTTCGCATTAAATATTCATCCAGAAATCGTGCGATGGATGCCTTTAAGTGACGCTTCATACTTTACTGCAGTGAATATGCAATTCAGAGTAGTAACAAGCAAACTAGCACTTTCTGGGAGGAGCAAGTTCACTGATCTGCCATGGTGAGGCAGCCAGTCGCAGTCTCAGAACTATGGAGGCTGAACTATGGAGACAGTGTATGACACAATATGGAGACAAGGGTAGATGCGAAGCTGGACAAGTGCATGGAACGCGCCGTGTAATAATACAGATACACCATGGCACTTACAGCATTTTGAGTTGCTTTAAGAGTGAAATTTGACACTGCAACTGAGCACCTGCTGGGAAATAGAGAAAACTCCCTCCAAGTGGACTCAAGTCGTCCCATCCTCACTCCCATGGCGTGAGATATTGACGTTGGGAGGTGGATTTTTGAGTCTGATGCTGAAATCAGTGTTCATCTTTAGCGTCACATGTTGATGCTTTCAATTGAAACACATGTTACAGCAGTCCCAGTGCCCACGTGGGCAATGCACGTTCCACACCCCAGCTTGGAATGCAGGGAAGGAAAATGTTTGGACGCCATCGAAGCGTCTACACGTCAACATACAACGTGGAACATAGAACGTCGACTTCCCAACGTCAGTATATCACGCCATGGGAGGGAGAATGTGTTGCTCAAGGTGGATGATCTCCACTGCCGCTGATCTCCAACATAAGTTAGCTTGGTTGTGCAAACGTGAGTTCAGTTGCTTAATGTATGGTTAAGGCCATTCCTTTCTGAACATTGTTGTATTTGGGCAAAATGATGTGTTGAAACATGTGATGCCATGTGTCATAAATGCGTGTGTGTGTGTTATATACACAATACTCCAGTGCACATGTGCTATTCATGATACAGTTGATGGACCTACATTCATTTGTATTCAGTGGTATATACAATAAGTGTTGGCCCTTGTTCTTTCCTTGTTCTTCTGAATGTTATTATAATAATTTCTCCCTGACCAAAACTGACTATAAGGATTAAAGGCAGAAATGACTTAAATGTGAGTAATAGTAAGTAGTATTTTCGTTGAAAAGTCAGTTTTAGAACTAAGAGTGAAATGCCCACCAGAAACAACAGTGGTTGCCAATTGCTGCAATATATATATATATATATATATATATATATATATATATATATATATATATGATGCCTTGTGTGATCAAGAGCTCCACTCACAGTGCTGAAGTTTTAGGCAACAATGAACAATGAAACTCACCACCCCCACACGTCTTCACCATTGTCCCGAGCAACACAACATAGAACGCAGGTCCACTTGACGTTAGAATTCGTTGTTAAATCAAAGATTGCGCTGGCAAATTATTCGATTTATATATTGAAACTAACTAAATGAACAAAAAATACATACTTTCCCATTTGTTTTTAAGAATTTTTAACAGCAAAAACAGAATAGTATCTCGGTCTCCAGACTAATTTAAAATTAACCATAAAAAAAGGGGGATCTAGTTTTTGGTGAACTTTAAACTGGATGAATTATAGATCACGCGGAGCATTTCAAGCCCTAGCAGGCCACAGCAAATGAATTGGACGCCCGGCCTCGATTCCTCAGAGGAATCAGTGTGGCATATGCTTATACAGTACATGCTTGTTTACGTGCGCCAATTTGAGAGAATCCACAAGTAGAATTCTTCAAACAAAGTCAGGAAACATGCAGCATTGTTATCCGGCTTAGTTTCCAAGCGCTACATGACGATTCAAGCTTATTTGTTGTTAAATTAATGACATACGCTATCTCGGGCGCGGCGGGGAATCTGACTAACAATGCGCACAAGAAGTTTATTCACTTGTTTACTGATAGTGTAAGAGCAGACAGCCCGCTGCTTGTCTCTGTGATTAACAAATGGCAAAGAAGTCGAATCAAACGCTGCATACAACATAGCCCACTTCCCTGATCCTAGGAGAATACTGATGAAACGGCTTCCTACTATTTTTGCAATGAATCCCCAAACAACCCCCACCCGCCACCCCCCCAACCTTCGCCTGCTCTCTCCCTTTCTATAACACACATGAATGCACACGCGCCAGCAGAGAAAACCACTTTGCTTCTTTTGATGGTTGCGGTTTTGGAACAGGGACTATTAAAGTGGTCGACAACCTCCTTTGTTGTTTCCTTTCTCCGGCTTTCAATGTAATGACCTCACACGCACTCGCGCAAGGTTCGCCTTGTTTTTCGGGTAATGGACGTACTCATGCAAATTCATGCAATACAGATTCATGCCTAAATAAGGGTTGTGACAGTTGCGCAACTGCGCCAGTGTGTGATCAAAGAACAGCCTCAAGACTGTATTTCCATAGTAATTTGATCCTTTGTGACAGTGGTCGGTGCGGTCCGCTGAATTAATATAGCATCTTCATTATCATCTAAAAATAGATGCAGATTTTTCGATAGACAGTGGCGTGAGGTTTCAAAGGTATAATGTGATGAGGAATGCATTTTAAAAAGTTATTTTGAAGTATCAGATGAAAACAATCAAATGGATTCCTGGATTTTCAATTTGATTTGACGTTCATTATCAGGCTGGCCAGACACGGAAAGAAGCAAAGCTGGTAAGTATTTTCGACTGGGAGATGCAACTTAGTCATTAAAGTTTTTCTTTTAAAGGGAACCGTGCAAATTCAAGTGAAGGCCAGTCAAATAACTTCACGGCCCAGCACGTACGGGTGCAAAGTCAACTTGAAACGTCTTTAAAAAGACATGCAGAGATGGTCCAGTAGAGAGTTTTTCATAATAGCTTAGACATACACATTGTTCTGACCTAAGTATAATTTGTGTTTGTGTATTTTTCATTATTGATCTCGCGCTTACATATGTGCAACACACTCTGTTAATAACTACCTAAACTGTTGCTGTTATTGTGACACAGGAGCATCAATTCGCTCGTACATTTGCTTCCACCTGCTCATAAGTTCCCTGGTTCCAGTGCGGTGTGACAGAACTTCGTCCCATGCTCTCACTTGTATTCTAGTTGTGTATTCTTTTGTGATTTGTATTCTGGGGTATGAACTACCGGGTTTGTGTTGACAGCCATGTGTGCTTCTGTTAGCTTCTTTTTAGTTCATGGTTACGTGTTTGTTGGGCACCACATCTTCTTTCTCATGACCACTGCGTGAATCTGTTGTCCGTTCTTTTACTGTGTCACTGCATGTATCAATATATTATTATACATACATTATGCATAACATTTATGCAATTGAGGAAAATATATGTATATACTATAGGCAAATAAAAAGGGAAGTTCATAATGCAAGTACACTGTTCAGCTTGGTTCACTCCAAGGTTCTGTTGACATGCCACAGAAAAGAAAGTCATAAAACAAATTCCAAAATTTTGAAAAAATTTGTCCATCTTGCTCTTTGTGAAATAATTTATCCTTTCCAGTGTCACATGGGAAGTCAGTCCCCTGTGTAACTCCACATGGCTTGGGAATTTGTGGTTGAAGTGGACAGATTTTGCAGGTGTTAAGTGCCGTCTAGTTAACCATTTGTACTGAAGCAGTACTGAATTGGTGGTTTCTGTGTGAGTGTGCACTAAGGTACATGCCCTCATCTATTCATCCTCAGTAATATCAATATATTGTTAATTGTAGACTTGCTTGTCCTTGTCCCTGCACGACACACACTCAGCTTCCACTTGTTTTGGACTCCTTACCGTCATCTTAAAACCTGTCTGAAGATCTCTGTGAGAACTCATCGTATCCATAAAACAATGGAGACTGGTCGGCAAAGACAGCATGAGAGTGACACACTCCAGCAGACGGTGGTGTCAGCTGAAACAAACAGCAGCAGACCAAACTGATGACTGCCTTCAGACGCCTGAATGGTTGGAGAGTGTGTTCCTGATCAGTTCCACTAAAACCCACACAGCCCATTCGGGATTCAGTTTGACGCCTGTGACGTAAGGCACACCATTCACTGTTAAGAGCCTTGACCTTACAGGTGCTTATTCCTGCAACAGTGCATTACCTGTTGTCGGCCACTGTGGCAAACAGGATAACATAATCTGTGACGTGTAGTCACCAAACTGCAGACCTGACATTCCCAGACTCTAGAACGAGAAATCCTGTCAACAGGATCAGTAAAATGCACAAACTTGGTTAGAGGAAAAACCTCTAGAGTGAATCAGGTTTATAAATTATAATCCAATCTCAACCACAAATTCAGGGGTGAACAGACTTGACTTTCCTTGAAGCATAGAGGCAGCGAGGACAGTTGGCAACAAACTAATAAACGGTAAATACATCAGCCTGGGCAGGAAAACCATTTGACTTGCAACGATCCAATATTCAATATTTTCTTCAGTATTTCATGAATGTAGTGGATGGCAAATAACCAGGTATGGCGTGTGCTATGGTATTATCTCAAAATTGCTTTCTTGAGGAGGATAACAGTCAGAAATGTCGCAGACAAGCTTAAAAATATAATATACTGTAATATACTGATGTTAGGAAGTGGACTTCTGCGTCCTATGATGACAAGTTCCGCCTTCTGCAGCATATCCTGATACGGTGAGTAGGACTGAGGCTTAAAAGAAAGATGGAGGTTGGGGTTAGAGTTAGCCACGGGATGGCGCTCTTTTCTGTCTGTTCGTAATAACGTGTCATTTGCTATTTAAAGCCCTCTCAAACAACCATGTGTGCAGTTTTGCTGTCTTCCTGAGAGCAACATATAGCAAGTGAAGAGAGCCCCCCTTGCCCCAAAAGTTTTTACTCCATCGAAAAATGTAAGCGTCAACATGCAACACAGAAGTCTAACTTCAATGTCACTATAGGTTGCAAAAGTCCACTTCTCAAGGCCAATATATTTCGCCGTGGCTGTGGGTTTCCTTCCTACACCTGTGACACCTACAGGGGGCATACTGACCAAGATGCCCGCTCCACTTCAACTGGTGCAGTTCTACTCCTTGCCTTCTTGATCTTTTAGTCACTGCCCAAAACCGGTTCCCAGAGCTGAGAGTAGAAACAATCATCAGCCGTTTCATAAAGCCACGATCCCTATCCATTTGCTGATCAAACGGCCCCTCATTCCACGACTACTGAAGAGTGATGGGCTGATGAGGCTTCATGAAACAGTGTCCTCATTTTCAGAGCCCACTAGATGGCACTCTCTGTGCCAAAGTAATTTCAATTATATCATTTTTAAACCGAGAGCGCTGCCTACTGTACCCTGAAATTGGGGTCATGAAGCCTCATCGGCACATCACGACTATCAAACCATGGAGGAGATCCAGCACATTCGAGTCCATTCATGAAATCTTGGACTGAAATATAGATGAGATCATCTCACTCGACTGTGAACCTCAATATATTTAGTAACTCAACACAGACAACCAAAGATGGGAGGCCCCTAAACTCCATAGCACATACATGTGCCGTCCCCAAACAAAGATGGATTGCTCTTATATAGAATATTTTCAGGATTGAGTACAAAGCACTTGCGAATATACACAGAACAAAGTCTTTCAGAAGTGTATTTTATCCAACGCCAGAAGAATAAAACCCTAGTATTTTTACATTCCAAACTGGATTATCTAGGATTTTCCTGTTTGTCAAAAGCAAGTGAAAATTATGCAAACCTTTGGTAGACTTCAAAACAACTCTAATATCTGTCTCATGTCAAAGTCTGATGTCTGTGTGTTTTCTATTTCTTTGAATTGAAGGTTCAGGACACGTTACGGCCTTTGCGAAGAAAAAGGGTCAGACTGAGAGAAAAAGATGAAATAGAAAGTGCGGGCATCAGCGTGCGTGGCGGATTAGGACAAGGTTTGGATTCAAGGATAGAGCACAGGGAGAAATACTTCAGTGTTGTGACCTCGAATGTTTCAGGTTTTTTTAATGAGTTGCTGTATTTAGTGAAACACATCAGTAAAATTATTCATCGCTGTGTTTTGGTGTTGAACCCACAGCAGGTCATTATTATTCATTTTTGTAATTCCCTGTTTAATTGAGTGGGAGGAAGCAATGCAGAGACAGTTTCTCAGGGTAAAAAACTGTCCTTGTTCTGTGTGGGTAATTATGTGTATCTCTAATCATGCCAGGAAAAGTACCTTCAAACATACTAACATTGTGTTCGTGACATTGAGACGACGTTTTCTGCAATTTCCAGACAAAGCGTTTTGTGGTCTGCGATACGACAAACATGATGCTGTGTGGAAGAGAAAGTTCAGAGAAGGTTAAGGATGACTGCCAAAGACAGCTCGAGGTCTGTGTTGCACAAACGTGAAGCTACGAGTCATGTGATGACTCACTGCATGTGTGTGCATCCGACATCCAGGTTGACTGTGGCTGATCTACGTGAGTGCGAATGATGCATTCTGACAGCGGCTGTCTGTGAATCTCGATGCCCTGGTTACATGTGTTTTGCAGCTTTGAGCACTGAAGGGTGTTGTGGAGAAACACAGATGTAGCGGTTGGGAAAGACAAATCTTGGCTTAGACATTGCATCAAGTAACTGTAAGTATATATTTCTGGAGGCAAAAAGTGTCTCATCAATTTCACTTCCTGGGCTTTTTTATTGGTAGAACAAAACAAAAAAAGTGGCAATAAATATTAGGGAGGCAGAAAAAATAGATTCTGAAATATATTGCGACTTTTTTTTCGTGACAATATTGAATATCGAGCTTGCCGGGCTGGAACAAAAGGCTGCACCCACACTGGCCTGTAGGGATTCAGTTGGACACCACTGCCTTAAGTGCAGAGATTCAGTTAATTCAGTTTTTCCTTGGTCAGTGAAGGGATGATGAGAATTGGCAGCCCTGTGCTAACATGTTAGCGCTCTCGGCAAACTGTTGCTCGGTTGAGCTCTGGAGGATTGTAGATTCTGGAATAACACCATCTCTGCGATGGATGATCGTCCTGGGCTGTAAAACTGCAGGGAAAATAGTTGGATATTGGTTATTTCCCTCAATCACTGAAACATATTAACCCCCAAAATGTTACTGTACTGGCACTTTTATCGAACATAAACTACTTTGCATATTTATAGAGAACAAATAATACACTTTATAAATACATTGCTACAACCACTTTGACCAGAAATGTGACTGTGGGAAAACGTGATGTGTAGTTTTATTCTTATTTATTTTTATTTAAATTACTAAATCAAAATCGCAATATCAATTGTCTCAGACAAAGAATTGCAATATAAACCAATCGGAAAATTATCTAATGCATATCGTTCCAGCCCTAGTTAATATATGATTTTGTAAGACAAATAGAAAAGCACAGGCCAGTTAAAGCTGCTCATTTCTTTTGACCTTTTTGTTTCGTAATAATATTATTATTATTATATCATTCATGTGATTGGATACCCTTTTATAATTTCAAATATTATTGATAACAATGACCTCAATCTAGTGGCAGGTGGCGCTCATGTTCCTGAACTCACTCGCACAAACAAAAAAGCAGTTATTTGAGATTGCCACCGAAATATCGTTCGTTCTTCGCTCCATCCTCATCCTCTCACAAATTTATTGAAATCAGACCCGGATGATCACATGACCTCTTGGCGGAGGGAAATACGTTTTGTTTATCAACAGCATCTGCAGGCACAGAGAAAACGAGAGTCCTGGCGACTGAACACTAAAATACTGCAGGGAATACAAACTAGCAAATGGAACTTGAGCAAACTCAAAATGACATTTTAGGGTTGTTCTTGTCCTTGTATAGCTGAATCTTTTGAAAATGTTCATAGAGTCACAAAGAAAATGGCAAGGGAACCCTCGATAGCCAGAGCCTTTCAAATTATTTTCTGACCATTCATCCCCTCCCCAGAAACCTGCTCTTGCTCCCCAGGGGGAACACTGAGCCATTCACACGACAAATAAGAGGCATAATCACGCCAAAGTGTCTCTCGTCCCACGAGCCTCCTCCCTGTGGGGGAGGCCATGAACACCTCAAAAGTGAGGAGGAATCCTGGGCTACCTCGACAAGAGCAGCAGTGCAGCCTCCCTCCATATCTCCAAGGGAGATCCCACACATCATTGGTGGACTGTCTGCAGATTCTCAACATCGATTTACGGCTGCGGCGCCTGGTCTCACGCTCCACATTCTGGCTGCTTCACTCTTAGTGGCAAACTCTTCCAGTGACATTTGGAAAATTCCCTGTCAGAGCTGACAGGACCTCATCATCTGCAAACATCACAGATAAGAGGCAACCAAACCGACAACCTGACTAGAAATTCTGTCCAGCAAAGTTATGATCCAGTGATAAAGGCCAGCAGTGGTGGGAGTCCAACCCTCGCTGGAAAAAATAGACATCTCATTCAGCAATGTTTTAAATTAAACCCTTGTTAAGCATTGGAAGTAAAGTCCCTCTAAACAAACAGACCTTGAAACAAAGTTTCTTTCGGCAACTCCAGGCCGATTGTTAACCTCCCGCCGTGTCCTTCCCTCATAATCCACTTATTCAATCAACTTCACCATAGTACGGCCCTTATCACCAACACCCTCTCTCATTTCATCTCCATCCATCCATTCCTCACTCCTGGAGTTCAGAGTTCACCCTCAACGCCGAATATGCCACGAGCTTCCTTATCAGCCATTTTAGCCCACTCGTCTCTCCATCCCTCTCTTCCTCTATCACTCCTCTTCCCTCGACACAAGTAGAGTGACGTGAACTTCTCAAATTGGTGTCAGCGTGCTTCTCTCCACATCTCTGTTTTCCCTCACCATCTTTTTAGTCTGACATTATTAGCAATATTCAACTTTTTTTTTCCCAGACTCCCTCCATCTCTTTCTTTCACCATCTTTAATTTATTAACATTAGACCACGTTTCCCTCTTCCTCCCTGCCCTCTCTCCACAACTCTCCCTCCATCACCGTGGTCGTACAATCAGAAATTAAATTGCCTGGGCCTCGGCTAGATAAGTGCGGCTATGAAGCCGGACCCGCGGTAATTAGATGGTAAATTGGGCACATTAACGCCGGGAAGGGAGTCTGCTGTCCTCCTCTGCATTATCACAGTCCAGACACACCTTCAAACAACTACATTTACTCTGACCTTTCGCCAAAGAACTTCACGCTGTGCCTGCGCGAGTCAATTTTAATCCCTCACGTATATCTTGAAATGTCCAAATGTGTCCTCCCATGCAAACATGGCTCACCACAGACATTCGGGAAAAAAAGAGGCGTCACGATGAAAGAGATTTGAAAAGGAGTGTGCAACAAATCTGCAAAAATCAGTCGGTTTATTTCCAGCCAGATGACTTACGTGACGTGCGGCAAACACCAGTGCTATAAAGTGCACTTTCTTGATCGGTCTCTGGCGTCAAAGAGCTAAAACCAAAGCCTCTCCTCTGAAGTAGCAGAAACTCATTAAGGTTAGTCATTGATGAATAATTGGAGCAGCCCCTCGGGTGAAAACTACCTCCATTGTGCATTAACAAACAGATCGGACAAGAGGAAATATCGACACCCTTTTGCTTGATTTATTGCATAACATGTACTATTTAAGAATTATTACAAAGAAATTGGCAGCAGCAGCTGCTGAACAATGAAATAAAACCGTTTATTTCTTTTCTATTAAAGAGCTACATTTCAGCTTGATTTGGATAAAACAAATGAATTGTATTTTGTAGCATAAGCTCTACACTTCCTTTTAAGTGCCTCTATCAATAGAAGACCAGGAATGCCTCACAGTAGTAGCAGTCGTGGACAATGGTGTTTCAGCCACCTATGTTAAAAGCTGTGTCCCATTTCTCACCCTAACACTAACACTTGGTTCTGAGTGTCCTCCGCTATGAAATGCTTCATGACGTCACGCATAAAGACGACGTGTCATTCGCTTGTTTCTTGCATATCGAGTGTTGGAGACGTTTTGGAAATGCCAACAACGTTTTTGCAACCTCTTGCATCTGTGCTGATAATCTCACTTGGTTTGGTGAACCAACAGAGAAGAAATGGGCGGGGCCAAAGCCAGCTTCGCCGCTATGTTGCGGTGGTAAATCTGTTAGAGGTATGACGATGTTAAAGTTAGTCTGGTCGCTAGTCGACTGTTAAGAAGAAATGAAAACATACTGTTGTACATACATGTTGTATTGTTCATGTTGTCGGGCACGGTCGACCATTTGGGTCGCTAACGTGTGATACAAGAGAAAGTCAACAGACGGAAGAGCATGCCCTTGTTGTTTTTAAATAAAGAACGTTGGTATCCTGGAAATCTATCCACACTTCATATTCCCACTTCGCTTGAAGTCAGCTCTGGAGCTCCCTTGGTTTGAAGGGATCATTTCAAGTGGTGAACGGCGAGTGCCCTTGGAGTATTGGGACACACTACACTTACACGTGAACGCGCAAAACCTAGTGTAAGGGTCAAAAACAAGTGTTAGTGGGAGAAATGGGACACAGCCTTAGTCTATGAGCATTTTTGAGTTTAAAAAAAGCCAGTAAGCTTCAGCAAAGGAAACACAAATTGATTCGTCTGGGTTCGCTTCCTTCTCTATTGCTCGGTGTTGGTCATCATCTCCGCCTGATGAATGGCTCATAGATGAAAGGTGGTTCAGTTTATCATGTTGTGTCGACTTGCTCTGTCCTCTCATCTCACAGCTTGTCAACTGCCTAATAGGAGGCAATAAATCACTATAACAAACACTTGCACACACCAATATTGACTGTGGTCACTGGCCACAACTCTTCACTCCACCAGGGCCGTTTTAAGGGTTGAAGCACGCAGCCAGGCGGACAAAGAATTATGGTATAGCACTTAAAAGCCTTTCAATTCAATCCACTCTTTTCCCTCCCATGGAATTTCCTGACAGCGCTAAAGGTCCGACTCTTGGGCGACATTTTCATGTCACTTGGTAAAGTATGTCTAATATCTTGGAATCATTAGGTCGACTTTTGGGCACCTTGAGTGAAGGTCACATTAGGTTCTTAATATATATTACAAGCAAGAATCACAAGTAATGGGAGCCTCACACATAAGGCATCTGCTGGCATCTGCCCACCCTAGATTCTCATGTGCAAGATTGGAGGGTCGGTTGGTCTTCTCTGGCCTTTCATGGTGGGGGTGGCGGTGGCAGGGCTCCCGGAGCTTCAGCTCAGCCTGGCCACCATATGTCCTGGGCTTGCACTGCCTTCCTGGGGGACGGGCAGTCGCTCCTGGGTGCTATAGCCATCCTGGCATCGTTACCTACCAAGGTGTCAAGGGTAACACAAAGGTCTAATTTGGGACAGTAGTAATGAGTTTACGAGGCTTCATGAAACAGTGTCCTCGTCCTCTAAGGTCACTAGATGGCACCGTCTGTTCAAAACTCTCTGGATCTGCCCAACTATTTCAATAAACTCTGACATCATATTTACAACTGAGTGCGCCATCTACTTGTCTCTGAAAATATGGACACTGTTTCGTGAAGCCTCATCCACCCATTACTGTGGGACCAACCGAAGACACTTCAGCCTAGGTTGAGTATGAGACTCAATGGGAGATTACTATCAAACCAATATTCATTCTGCCGCCCGCAATGTGGACTGGGCTCATATAAGTTGAATTGTATTGATCCTCTAATCCATTTTTTTCAGGAATGAATGATATGAACGAACGAATGAAAAGTCATTCATCGTAAACTTTGTCATCCACACTTGAACTATCATCAGAAATTCTAATGTAATGCATGCAGATATTGCAACGGTTCCCCCCCTCACAGTTTTTTTTTTGCCCTCTGGCCAAACCATGAATCTTAATTCATTTTTCTGGAGAATTGCTCTTCAAAACTAGCTTCACTGCCCTGCTTTTTTTTTTTTTTTTTTTTCGTCAGGAACATTCATATTCTGCGATTCAAATGCAGACCAACCCAGCAAAAACACATTAATTAGCGTATTCATTCCCTATAGATGCCAATTCCCATCAAATCACTCTCTGGTGATCCTTCTATATTCAGTCCAGCATCCCTGCCCCCACTGCTCTAATCCAGCCGACTTCTTCCTCCACTTCACCAAATGTAATCTTCTCTCACCTCTTACTCCCACTCCTCTTTCACCTCCTTGCACTTCATCTGCTCTCATTGCCTTCCCCCCGTGGTCTCCCGGCCCTCCCCAATTCTTCTACTAGCAGATAGGGAAACAATGTAGTGGAACTACTTCCTTTAATGCAGATGAAATAGCCTGGAGTGTGGAAGAGGCTGTGTGTGTGTGAGAGAGAGAGTGTGAACTGTGAAGTCCCCGGCTTTCAAATTAAATTAATTCCTACCTTTACTCCGGTGTGTATTCACGCCCGTCGCATAGTTTGATCAAACACAGTCAAATTCAACCAACGCTCTTTCGGCTCATTCGGCTAAGAAACCGTTCTAAATAAATGAACCCATCAGTTCTCATTGTTCGTCCACTTAGTTACGTCTGTGTTAAATATTCTGCCAATCAGAACCCCACCTTTTTTTCCCCCCCCTCATTTCAATTACGTTGTTTTTGTTCACCTTGCTTGTCCTTTCCGTCCCGCTCAACAGGCCTTATAGATGTATTTATGTAAATGAGTTGGATTGCTGTTAAACTATTAAGGGGTTGCTGTAATGGACTGGCCCGTCCGCCTCAGTAGGACGGAGGGTTAATAGAGTGGAGCGTGGAGTCTTCCATTAAGATCTCACACCGCACTCGCCTGTTATCACTGAAGCATAACAATGTTTCCAGCAAACAATTTATTTCACCTGACCTTTCATGCAAACACAAACGCGGAATACAATCTACTTACACCCCAAACACACACACGCGTGCAGGCTCAGAAAATAGTCGGCGTTCTGCATGGCTGCCCGTCCGGCCCGCTCGAGCCGACGCAGAATGTTAAACACTCTCATCCAGCAGCCTGATTAACTTCTCTCCCAATTGTTTACTCCTGCCTGAACTGGTCACGTCAGGGTGCATTAGTGCACTGGCTGTTGCTTGGATTTGGATTGATTTACACAGTCGAAACACTCTGATCTGGATTAATTATGCCCGTCACTTGTGTTGCCACTCGACATGGAGAAGTTCGCTTCATCGTGTTTGGCCAGAATGATGAAGTAGTTCTACCTTAGACAGGAAAGTAAGGTTTAGATCAGGCCTGACCAAACCGCGGCTCTTTCCCCAGTTTCAGGCGGCCGCCGAACTGGCTGCGATTTTGATCAAGTTGCTCTACAGATGATGGTTTATACAGGAAATAAGACGAAAAAGTAAGAGCTATTCTGGCGAAATGTCAAGTAGACTTTGACCTGCGTTTAACTTTGAAACATGAACAATAGACCTCGCCGTGTTGGGCTTGGAGCACGTTCAATGCCGATGGGAGTCAAGGTCCTAAGATCAGATCCACGATCAACACGATTTACATGACTTAGTTCCACGTTTCACTTTGTTTTTGTTAACCGCTATACTGACGCTCAGTCACGTGACCAGCTGTTCAGGTTGAGCGTTACATATCTGTAGGATGTGGCTCTTTTCAGCAACACAGTAAAACAATGTGGCCCTTAGACTGTGACAGGTTGGCCAGCCCTGGGTTAGAGTTTGGAGCGGAGCATTGTGAGTGAGAATCAGGAGCTGTGAAGTGTGTACATGTGGAGCAGAAGCAGGTAATATCCACGGGAAAGTTAGAAACCTCTTTGTGAAATGGTGTAATTCAATCATTACCATAGAAGTTTATGGGATATCATAAACAGAGAAATCATTTTGGCTCGAACTGCCCATTGATCCCATTAGCCTGGTCACGTGAACAAGCTTTTGTGATGTCTGATGACGCGATGAGATCTCTATGCTAGGAAGGAATTGGCGATACTCAGCGTTTAAGTTAATTTCTCAGAAATGGATGAACATCAGTCTTTTGCTCTTCGCTTTATTTTGGATCAGATGAAACCAGATAGGTTGCAGAGCCAGGTTTGCCTCCAGCTTAACACATCCTCATCAGTCGCCTCTCTCGCTCAAAGCCGCGGGGATAGGCCCACTAGCAAAGCGGAGGAAGACAAGTGAATGGCATCACCCATTTTTGTTGTGCGGCCATTTTGTAAATTTTAACTCAATACAACTTTGAGTCCAGTTTCCTTATTTAAACCTTCCTGAATACATTCTGGCTTCTGAAATCAGGCAGTCCCACCAGAATGATCAAGATTCAAAAATCTGGTGAAACACACTTTGTTGATCTGATCTTAGCTTTGTCTTGTTGCCCTTCTGGGCAAATCCTTCCTCTACCATCCTGCACATGAGCACATCCAACCTTTCTTTTTCCGGGTTTGAGTTGGTTTTACCCGGAGTCCAGATTAGTATATTTCCCCCCACAAGACCCACAGGTGTCAGCTTTGCTGTTTTATACTGGACCTCACTACATTCCTCACCCCCTAAAACTCCCTTAACATATTTGGTTCATGGAGAGAGTTCATTTTTATATTTTCTCTCATTGTATTTGCTGGCACAAGCTTCACTGGAGATATGAATCCTGGGGAACGTGCGTTCTACCGTAGTACATTGGACCTCTGCCAAGTCCCTTCAACAAGGATGCCATCTTGAGCTTTCCTTTTACCTTGCCACTCTGAACATCTCCTCTGCACTTTTCTGGCCTTGATTTTCTGATTCCATCCATTCTCACTCACCATCTGTGTCTGTTCTCAAGATTTTAGTTAGTTTAGTTAGTTTAGTTTAATAGCCAGCATTGAGTCTTTTTCTGTCAGACCAAACCATGACTTTTGGAAAATTGTCATGAGTCTGGTCTAGATTTGATAAAAAATGTCATGACTTTTTTTTATGTCCGTTTTTATGTCCGAGAGGCCAATGCAAAGCACACACAACTTTCATTTTTCAAACAAGAATGAAACAAGAATTTACCAAAATGGTTCAAATGACTTGCCTCAAATAGCATTCATAACATAATGCTTTAGTGAGTTGACCTGCAGTTCTGAAGCAGAATGAAAATAAAGGCTCTTGTAAATAAAGATGTCTGGAGTCGACATTCTAGAATGATCGATTTGAAGTGCGACCTGTAACGGCAGCTCACCTTTGTCATCAACCCACACTAATGTCGCCATGGTTTCCAGTGATTTTGTCTGCGCCAAGATGTTTCCTGGAATAAAATGGCAAAATGGAAAAGAAGTGTTTTTGTATGGACAAGGTCTGAATGATCATCCCTCAGCAAGGCACACCTGTGCCTTCATATTCTGCAATTCAGAATAAGCCACATTTTCTCGTTTCTCATTGACAGGCAACAGTGACACTGGCTTCAGTCGGGTTCAGTCTGGAGGCATATGGCGGAACACCGACAAGGTCTGTCCAGTCACAGATAAATTCAGGAATGTTTGAATAAAAAACAAGCTTTCTTTCATCTCTCAGTTTCAAAACTCGACCTATCAAAACAACAGAGCTTTTCAGTTTGCTTGTGTACTGCCTATGCCTCAGTGATGTGTCAGAGCAGTTGTGCTTTCAACAGCAAATTCTTTTTTGCACATATCATCTGGGGACATTTGCCTCTCCGCCACGCTGATTTTTCAAGATTTGAAAAATAAACAAAGGGGAAGGAGGAGGATGTCTGTCGAGCAAAACGATCAGGAGTGAATGCTTGGTGAGAAGTCACGTGCTATCCGCGGTCATGAACATAATCTGCAGATCATTTTTGTCCACCTCCTGCTTTGACTTTGAATGGTGGCAACAGGAAGCAAATTTACTCTGCGCAGGTGAGGCTGAACGGATCGCCAGTATTGTCAATGTTTACTCACGACTTTAGCTCCATGCTATCAGGTTTGAAGCTGCCAGAGATGCATATGATTTCCCTGTTCCCCTCTCAGCCTGTGAGATCAAACTCCATCTGCTTTGCCATTTGTCGCAGGTCGTCCAAGGTGTGAATGAATGTCATTGTTGCTGGCCCCAGGCAAGTACACATGATGAGAACCGTCCCGGCTTCTCCTATTCACAGATCACACAGATGTGCAGCAAGCCCAGTGTCAGAGCGGATGTATCTCAGACATGATCAAATAATGAAATAGGGACGCGGAGACGGAAGTGAATTAGTGAGAGAGGAGGGGGAGCCGAGGAAGGGAGGGATGGGAAAGTGATGTGGAGAGACAAATATCAGATAAGAGAAGTGACGACTGGACGTGTCCCTCGTCTCTCCTCCTAAATCGCCATCTAAGATCTTCAGTGTCGGTTAACAATCCGATTTAATTAGATTGTTTGACCAGGCTCTTGCTTTTATGACAAGTCTCAGACATATTAAACAAAAAAAAATTGTCACAGATGTAATTTCTCTTGCACAAATGTTGTGACGAGTACAGCGATAAGACATAAAAGCAGAATTAATTTCATTGGTTTTATCTGTGGCCAATAACTCCATGAAAAACTTTCCTCATCTGTGGCAGACTCGCTCCTTTTTGTGGGACGGTAAACCAAGCCACTGAGAAGGGAGTTGGCCATGGACCTCTTCAAAAAATAATAATTATAAAAATAAATGGCTGTTTGAGGTTAGACCCAGGTGCAAATGAGTGCTGGACGACAGAAGGCACAGAGACGGGATTAAATGAATGAATGATTTAATAAACAAAGACAAGGTTTTACACAGACGAATAGGAACGAATGGCGTCGGTACCAGAACATGGACCGGGAACTACACAAAAGGGCTGGGGAAAAAAAACCTGGAACAAAAGAGAGGCGAATTATAATCCATCCTAATAAAACTGGGAGAATACAAACGCACTCGGACGTTTCTCGTGAGGCCGAATTTACATAAAATGCTCAGTGGTGGAAAACACACAAAAAGTGAGATCTACAAAATACTAGAAATCTACCGTAGATGAAAAGTGAAAGCAGAAACGAAGCGAGAAGAACGAGAACCAAGGAAGCGGCTGAAAAGAAAATCAAGCGCGCACAGATTTTTGAATATTCACATGAGAGGAGCGAGGGTCGAGAGAGTTTACCGTGAGGACAGGAAGCAACCATCTGGCAGCGCAGACTGGAGCCCAGGTGTAGAAATCAGTGGAGTCTGATCAGCAGAATGGGATCCAGCTGCGCTGCTGTGAAGCTGGGGAGAAACAAGGAAAAGGAAACGACACACGAAGTAACAAAATAAAAGCACAAGAGAAACTGAACATGACACATCTTACGTTTGATTTTGTGTTTCATTTCTTGTGACACCATTGGTAATACCATGGAAACTCAATAATGTCAAACATGAAACATAAGAAAATGAACATAAAAACGTGACATGTTCAAACAATGCAAATGCAAACACTGGATGGCAACACAACTAGATAGAAGACAATCTTTAACCAAGTCTTAATGGAAGGCACTGTACCCGTAGGCATGAACCGGCACGGAGCTGTGGGCGGCATGAAGTCTGACCTCAGAGTCGGAGCTAAACTGAAACATGTGTTGTCAAGCTTTTCAAATCCACTTTGTAGGCAGTAGGTTATTCTGTCATGTTGCACATCCATGTGCAGCAATTATCTCTTCAGAGCCGTCTGCACGCATTTCTGAACATGTTTTTAACCATCCTCCGACACTCTTGAAAAACTCATGAATAGAGTTGTAATTGCAATCTACCCTTTCAAATCAGACGACCTTGACCAAAAAAAGTTGTTTTATTCAGCAACGTTCCCTTCATCCCTTCACAAAAGGTGGAACTTAATTGCTCGGTGAAGCTGGTGGTTTCAAGCAGATGTTAGCTATTTTCCTTCAGTGATGGGGCCTCGCTGTAATTTCATGGTTTGCTGATGTTTAATTCAGACCAAAAAGAACCATCAAAGCATATCCCAGCAGTTCTTGGCAGTTGGTATCACCAGAAAAACCAGGGAATACCTCTCAAGTCTCCACTTATTTGGTAAAACAAAACCAATTTTTTAAACATTATAGATGACCGTTTACCTTCCAAACATTGCAGATAACTCAGAATACGGATAATATGGACGCATGAACCTTCATTTATCAAGATTGTTTATCGCTTTCTGTCTCGTTCTGTCAGTTATTATCCCTTGAATTTTATTTCTAACCCCCCCCCATCCATTAGTGGCGTACACCTTCATCTTTCGGTGGTCAGCACCTTGGCTCTCATGGTTATCAGCTCTCTACGCAACAAGAAACTGTCAACCCAGCACTAATTCTAGGCTCACAATTAACATTTTTACCCCCCACCACTCTCCTTCTTTCCTCCGCTCCTGTGCTACCTTATTGTCTTCTATTTGCAGATCCCACTTTCACTCTTCCCATTCTCTATTTTGGGCGACCCTTTTCCTCAATTTTCTACATTCCGTTAGTTGTGGTTCACTCTAGATCAGCGTGGTGATGGCAGGAGAGAGCGGAAAGAGGGGAAGAGAAGAGGGGAGCGGAAGAAGTGTGTATAATTGGCTTTTAAAGGTGTGACAGAAAGGGTGGAAGGGTGGTAGAGTGGAAGACTGTGTGTATGTTTCTCCTCAGAAACAACGAACTCGACAGTGAGGAAGGAGAAAATGGAGTTTATTTGTATGTGCGTGTGTGGAGGTGTGTGTGTGCGCATGCTTATGCGTGCTTGTGTATAAAAGTGAGAGAGGAGATGAGGTTTATAATTGGACAGATTTGCCTTCCACTGAGATAATACCCCCCAGGGAATGGAGACAGGGGGAGCACAGCAAGGAAAAGCAGAACCAGCAGAAGAAAAAGGAGAAGGATAGAGCGTGAGAGTGTGGAGGAGAAGAAGAAATGATAGCAACGAAAGCAAAGTGGAAGGTAAAAGAGGTTGCAGAGAGGTGACAGAGAAGAAGAACTGTATATTATGTGAAAATGTGTGGGAAGATTGGAAGAGTGAAGGATGATAGTGTTGGGAAATTGGAGGCTGAAGTAACTGATAATTTGATCGAGACCGAGAGGGAAAGGTGAACTGAAGAAGAACTTGAAAAGGCTCGTGAAGTTCCTGCTGGATTGTGAGGTTGTAACTTTTCTGTGTGGCCATTCAACAGAGCTCTGATCCACACAAACTCTCCAGTAAGTGTCAAAACAGAATTAACATTAACATTATGATGCCTTTCATAGAGTAAATTCAATTTTACGTTGTGTTTAATTCTGTGTATTTTCAATGCTGGAGGATATAACCATTTTCTCAGTGTCATTTATTTTGGTTCACACTTTATTTTGTTTCTACCTCTGCAGAGGAAGTTATGTTTTTGTCAGTCAAATAAGCAAAAAATGTTCAGGACCTAGTTAAATGAAAATAAAATGAAAACAATTTTAAAAGGTGGGCCTTGATTAAAAGAAAAAAAACGTATATCAGAATTATAATAATAATAATGTGTATTTTATATATATATATATATATATATATATATATATATATATATATATATATAGAGAGAGAGAGAGAGAGATACAGTGTATATATATATATATATATATATATATATATATATATATATATATATATTTCTCTTTTTTTTCTCACAGCACTACATCTATTTTGTCGTGACGTCCCCTGCTTAAAATAATTATTTTAATTCATCTTTTTTGTTAAATTTTTCTTTTGATGATCATTTATTGTTGAGCATTTTTTAAATCCGGATCTTAAAAAAGGTACATAAGTGCATCGTCCCTAAATAACTTAGAAGGAAATTTAATATTGTATTCTTTCCCCCCTCAGTTTCTGATCTTGGGGCCAAAAAAGAAAAACATGAAGTCATGTTCTGTTATCACTAGGGATGCTCCGATCGATCGGCCACCGATCATGATCGGCTGATGTCAGTGTGATCGGTTAATGCCGATTATGACCTGTCATGGCTGATCACAAACAGCGATCACGTGTGACAGCTGCCACTCGGATGAAGCCACGCCGGTTGTGACGCTTTTGCTCCTCTCTACTCAATGCTGACTTGGCAGCAGTATGTCTGCTGTGAAGGTTCTTTCAATCTGTCATGTAAAGTTTTCATCCTGCAGCACATGCACGGCACATGTGCAGTTAATAAAAGGCTTCGAAGCCATAATGAATACGAAATAAATATGCCATTTAAAGCGCCAGCACGTGACGGAGCACAGAGAGTTTTCTGAGATCGTGAAAGTGAGACCAGTGGTTCCTCAGCAACCGCCAGATGACCAGCCTCAGGTGTCGTTTACGTGCAGGCGGAATCCATCGCCGTATTGGAATTGGGTGCATCATTAGCCACCTGAATCTGAAACTCTTGAAAACGTCCCGCTACAGTATGTCAATATTTCACCTGCATAGCAAAGAGATTCACCAAACTGCGACATCTCACATCAAATTAAAAGTTGCTGCATTCCGCCAAGTTTTTCTATTTTTTTCCTCCCTTATGAGGTGTATAAAAACGTGTCTGAATTAAAATGATTTTATGGTTCATTTTTTCACGTCATGTACACGGACGGTTTCATTACAAATTTATAGTCAATCCATGTGATCGGTATCCGTGATCTGCGCTCTGGCTGATCGGTGTCTGCAACAAAAAGCCTGATCGGAGCATCCCTCGTTGCCACTGTCATGAAGTAAGGATACAAACATACACTTTCCTCCACTCCACTCTGCTGCTGGATGTGGACTTGCCCTCATCACCATCCAGAGGAGGAGACAGATGAAAAACAAACACCCTGCTTCAAAAGAAACACAGGCACAGGAAGGTGCTACGGTGGGTGGGGAAGTCCAGGCTGCCAATGTTCATATTGGTAGCAGGACATTCGGATGCTGCAAAGTTCACGTTATATTGAGGCTTCATGAACAACCACTCAGCAAATTAGAAGCTACACAGCCAGCCTAAAAACCTTCTCACGGCAGAATATAAATAGACAGAACAACGGAACATTGTGAGAACAACTATTTTTAACCGTAGTTAAAGTCCAGGACCTAAAATAGGATGGAAGAAATGGATTTCACTTAACTATTCTTAGCCTCACAAAGACATATGGAGTTCTGCTCCTGATGTTACTGAGTGGATTTCTGTTCATTGTTACATGGCATTACAACACACCAGTCACAAACAGGTTCCTCTCATATCAACCTTCTTCAATCATTGAGTCATCCCAGTGTTTCCGGGCTGAAATAACTCTCCATTTCCACCTATGATTTTTCACATAAAGGAGAATTAACTTTGAACGTGACACTCCCACTCTCACGCTCAGCCCTCCCCAGGCGACTGCGGGCTTCTGACACAGATCGGCACGTGAGGCTTGCTCCCGACTGTTTTACACCGCAACATCTTTATTGCATCATATGAACCGCGGAGGAGAAATTTGTATCACTGAAGAGTCCAAAATAGAGCAGCTTGTTTATTTAATTATGAGACATCTTGACAGAGTAACAGTGCATCGCGCTGACAGGAGGCCAGCCTTGCTGCTTTCTAGCATCTGCATGAAGCGGAACGCACCGACATAAACACACACACACACACCGATTCTAAATTAAGATCTGTTGTAACAGAAACTATCACTGTATTTTCCAGGTTGCTTCAGAGTAGTGGAAGTCAAGTTCATTAGAATGTGGATCTATTTTACAGGTCGGCATCATCCAGCTCCAGTTCACTGTGCCAACAGTATGTTGTAGGTGCAAGAACACTGCCAGGGTCAAAACACTAAAACAGCAGCTTGGCGTGCAGAGCTGAAAACAGTAGGAAGCGTGTGTGTGATGTTATATTTATTGGGCAAAAACATAGGTTTGCACTTTAGTTCCGCTCATGTAGCATTCCTGTAGACTTCTTCCACAGACAAATGGAGCCATCCTTTGTGTTCAGCTTTCCAAGAATGACCCCTGTCACCTCATTCCTCAGTATTAGACGCCAATATATAGGACGTTGTTGATAAAAGATTGAAATATTTGGATGATTTTCTGTCATTTTCATCATTTCAATTTATTACTGCTAAATTTTCAACCATCGCAAACAACTACCTTAAACCATGGGTGGTGAAGCCAGTGGATCACTAAAGTAGCTAAGGTAGAGATTTAAAAAAGCCCTTTTCATTTCACAACTTTGATATTTACCACTTGAGATGTTGGCCACTTTTGCGTGAGAAAAGGGCAACAAAATAACTACTGTTTCATAAAAAGGTTGGTAAGACTATAACAGCAAAATGGATGATAGTTAAGTGCAAAAAAAAAAAAAAAGAATAAATAAAATAAAATAAATTGGCTATGCAATGAAGACTGAAGGTGTCATGCTGACAAGTAGACCACAAGTTGATGTTAAAAAATCTGGGTAAGGTTCCCATCACACATATAGAAACATATCCCACTGAATATTAGGTTTTTATTTTATATAAAATGATGATTTCATCCATATTGGATGAACACGTATAAGTGCATCACTCTGGATCCCTAAAGTCCCCTTACAAACAGTTGCTATTTGATGCATTAGGAATCTGAATGTGTTGAGTCAACAGAATGATTCATTCTTACAAGGAAACAAACCTAGAATGAATTATCCACCATCATCTGTCTAGGGTAAGGATTCATCTAACTGAGCTTCATTTGAAATGTTAGATTATGTCGTGCAGGTCAGTTGTTGTGCATGGGTTGTGGACTACAATGCTGAGTTAGATCTTTCCATTGCAGCTATAACAGCGAAGAGTTCACTCTGAGGTCTATCACAGGTGCGGTCAGAGGTCCTAAACACTGCGTTGGGTCAGGCAGTAGGAAGGTTTACAATGTTCGCTTCAAGTGCTAATGCTATTAGCTTAATTTCCTGTTACACTTGTGTCTTTTCAAACCATGAACAAGCTGTTTTGAAGAAGCCTGTCTTCAACAACTAGTCGGTTGTTCTGCACGCACATTGTAGGGCCTTAGAAAATGGTGCCCAATGAGTGGGAAACAAGTGCGAACAACAGCAAATTGACTTGCATTACCTATTTTATTCATTAATATATAGAATTATGTAAAAAAAAAAAAAAGAAACACATTTTATCAGACATCTTGTGTTTGGTTGTGCATCTCGTGTCACCCATGCGTTGCATCTTGAAGAGAATAAACAGTCTGAAGAGACACATCTGAAACCTCATGCATCACCTTCTGTATATGAGCTTCTGTATAAACTTTGGGACAAGTTACAGAGAGTTTGCGAAGCGTGAAAAGCTTTCAGAAAATATGTGTCCTGCAGTGTCAAGCTTCTTTTCCGCACTCTAACATGAATAAAATGACCAGGCTATTACATAATGACTTGTTATTTGGGAATGAAAATGATCTTCTGTCCGGCACCATTTTTGTGCAGTTCTGCTGTATCATCAGAACGTGCTGGCCTCTAACCCACAGTATTCCCACATTGATCGGCAACTATTTACTCATCATCTCATCATGGCTGAGCAGGGACCCCCAAACACAAAGCCAACTCCCACAAAATGTTGCCCTTGTATCCCGTCCCCGAAGGCCCGTGTGGACATCAATTGATGTGCGCCATAGACGCCAGCAGGTTTAAGCAACTGGCAATATCGAAGATGTGGACGCGGAAGAAAGTGAGTGAGGTCCTGAGACCCTGGGACACACACACACACACCTAAATACACACTCTTGCACTCACAGGCATACACAGAGGGCCCTGTCTGGCTATGTCCCTGCGGCCTCATTATCACCACTGGCTTTGTCCTCAGCTTGCCTCCCTGCACACATATATACATGCGCACACATACGCACACTCAGTTTTGGTTCGTGCACGAGCACACAACAGCCCCCCATCTCCCCACAGTGTGCACTCCAGCCCAACGCATACATATTAATGCCAGAACAGGGGGTGGGGGGGCTGATGGGAAGGAAGGGTATAAGACTATTCGGAGGAGCGATGAACTGGAGAGGGAGGGATGGAAAGATGGAGAGATAGATGGAAAGACAGAAATGGAAAAGGGAGCGACCAGAATGTGCAGCGGAAATCAATTCTGCATGAAATGCAAAGCTCATTAAAAAGAAAACTTTTGCCCAAACCAAATTCATTTGGGTAATACACGTCTGATAAGGAGGAGGACGTGACTATGCCATGCGCCCGGAACTGTTCCACTGTTGCGGTGGAAGTGAGAGCCAGCGATTGTGAATTCAAGGCAAAGACAGAGGAAATATGTGGGAAATTAATCGCATTATTATTGTGCTAATTTTCCAAACTGCAGGCTCAATTAAGCGGCGAGAGAAACAGAGAGAGCGAGATAAGCTCTTAAGGGATATTTGAGGGAAAACCAGAATGGGCCATCTAAAATCATGACGCGCACTTAAATAATAAATAACACTGCTGAAATATTAGTCGTGTCATAAAGACTCTGAACAAGAGCGTATGCAGAAAATCTGACCTCTTCCGTCAGTCCATCAGTCGGCGTCTGTTAGTCTCAGTCTGTCAGAATCTGTCTTGGCAGGTCTCTGGATCCATCATTATTGACTGTCAAATCTCTATAAATGATTTAACGCTTGTGTGTGTGTGTGCGCGCGTGTGTGTGTATAGAGCCAGAGGCTATCTTGTCCAGCAGGAGACACGGAGGTAGCAGAGAATCTGCTCTTTGCCTACAGACCCCTGAGCCAACTCAGCACACACCTCATTCATATGGTGAGATCAACACTCCGCTCCTGTGTAAATGTCTCCATGCATACATTCATATTTTCCACGTTTCCACTCAAATACATGCCTGTGTGCGCCGCTGTGCACTTGTGTTGTAAGTGCTTCGCCTCCTGTCGTGACACAGAAGGCAGTCAACATATTTCATGTTTAGGCTGAAAACTTCAGATTACATATTCCCGAAAGCCTGGGAAATAAATGGAATAATTCAACTTAATTCAGTGGCAGAGTTTAAAGCGCTTCCTAAAACAGGAAGTATCCCCTCAAGACATAACGGGATTAGTTGAAAACTGGCACTGCAGTACTCTACACTGCAGTACTACACTCAACAACGGGCTATTCCTGCCGCTGATCGTTTGGTGGTGAGTTGGTCAGAAAAGTCCATCAGAATCCAAAAAGTTATAACTCAAAGACGTGTCAATCATGTCTATAATGTGTCTATTTGGTGTTCACAGAGTGGTGTGTTGCATTTGGTGACCCACAACACGCAGGTTCCTGTTACCGGACAGCCCCATAACCTTCACCAGGCACTAGTTTACAGAGGAGTGAAGTCAACAAATGGAATGGTCCCTCAAGAAAAGGTATGAGTGAAATGGTGAGGAGGTCCCAAGCTTGAGTGTGACACTAGTTTGTTGGAAAGTGAGTTCAATTCCTTCCTTAATCCTCAACCTCATCCCTTGCTGTGCAATGGCTGCCTGGATTCTCAGGAAGTTAAGTTGAGGAGCCGGATTGGGGAAAGTACCTCAATTTTGAGAGTTGCCGGCACCTACCTTAGGAGTGAGGGAAACCCCTCTACCCAGAATGCTTTGCTTCTTTTCAGCCAAAGAAAAATGGCGTCCAACGGGGCAAAGAAAGCGAACTACAAACGTAAGTATTTTCTTTGTCAATTAGGGTTGGGACCACATGCATTTGTCCCAGTTCTATAGTTGCCCGATACTTGGGTGTCAATTTGATTTATATTGTTATTATGATGCATTAATTTAAAAATAAATCACAATAAAAAGGCACGCCACAGTGACCATGGTTGTATTATTCACTTTTTATAAATATACAAAGCAGTCTATGTGCAATCACAGGGTGCTAGAACAGGTTTAGAAGCAATATTTGATTATATTTTATGGGTATTTATTTATTTGTCTTGGGTTGTTTGATAGCTTGTCACTTCAGTTGTGGACGTCTCTTATGTTTGTTGTATATCTTTAATGTTTTTGGCATGTGTCTGTGTCTTTGTTGTCATGGGCTGAATTCCTCTATTGTGGGACTTTTGTGCGCTAAATTGTTTCAGCAATTGAGAGCCTGCGTTATCACGGACCAAAGCACGGATGCAGCAGGAGAGAGACACTGTGGGAGCTGGATTAAATAACCAATATCCAACAACTTTCCCCACAGTTTTACAGCGCAGGACGATCATCGAGCGCATAGCTGGTGTTATTCTAGGATCTACAATCCTCCAGAGCTATATTGCACCGAGTGCGCTAAGATGTTAGCAGAGGGCTGCCAATTCTCTCGTAACCGGCTTAAAAAAACTCCCACAACAAAGACTCTGGGCATATGGATATTTAATGTTGCAATATATTTGACAATCTATTTTTCCCCAGCTAGTATGAATATTACAAAAACCATTGCACTATCATTGTACCTCATTGTTGCAGGACATTTAGTTCTATTTTACGATCTTTTGTCTCTTCAACTGAATTGACAAACTGAATACCTCTTTCGCTCATTGCTGCCCCCCACAGTCTGAGGACGTATCTGCCTTTAAGGGGTGTCCCATTTCGAAGTCACACTTAAGCCCTTAACACTGGGTTTTGAGGGCTGCGGGTAATGACAAAAGGAGATTCCTCGGTTGGTTGGAGAAGAGTTCCTTTGGCCAGGCCAGACTAGCTGCTTCATCTCCACATGATAGGAGCCAGTTGAAGTGGATTATGCATCATGGAAAAAGTCACCATGAGGCAGAGCCAGGGAGGGGTCAAAGAATTAAATCTCCAGATTCACTTCGGAATGCCTCAGGATCCTTTGGTCAGAACCTGCTAAAGATACTTTTGGGAACAAAAAAATATATATTTAAAAAAAAAAAAATATATATATATATGTGTGTGTGTGTGTGTGTGTGTGTGTGTGTGTGTGTGTGTGTGTGTGTGTGTGTGTGTGTGTGTGTGTGTGTAGCTGTCCCGTCATGACAATAGTAAATGTGCTTTGAAACATTTGTGTTAAATGATTTTTAAAAATTTATCCAACTTTTGAGAAGATTTATACAGAAGAAGAAACACTTTGCAGAGGAAAGGTGGGCGACACTGAATTTAGAGAGAGAGACCTGAAGAAATAAAGATGGAGAGACTGGATGGAGAGGCATGCTGGGAAGTGGAGGATATAAAGGAGAGAGTCAAAAGGAAGGAGTCTAGGCGGAGAAGGGGCTCCCCAGAGACACAATAGAGGTTTTACTTTTACTTGACACACTGTGGCCCGTGTGTGTGTGTGTATGTGTGTGTGTGTGTGTCAAAGAAGGGGGCGTACTGAAGGACCAGCTGACACACCCCCGGCCTCAGCACAGACCTCGTACCCCATGGGAGATTAGTATCATTCAGGGTCTGTGCATCCCGAATCTAACATCATTAAGACTGTAAACAAATACATTCTATCCACAAAGGGACTTGGTTTTTGGGGCACGATCATTAAGCACGCACCGTGCTCCGTGAGGAACGTATATCATCTGGGAGCAAGTTCCTTCATGGGAAAAGTGGGGCACCCGAAACAATCTCTCACAGCTAACAGCATCAATAATTCATCATCAAAACGTGTAGATGAAGACGGAAGAGGACGACAATGCATTGACCCAAGTTTTAGAACAACAACATGAATCCCGACAAGGACAATAAGAAGTCAAATACGTGTGTCAACATCCCTTGTTGCAGTAGTTATCAAATAACATTAAACTACTGGACTATCGTCTAAATATCATCTGGTTTTCATATAATTTATGCTTCTATTGCTCAGAGACAACTTGCAAATACAAAAATAAGTCTCGAAATAGGGAACACATTCTTCTCTGAGACTCAAAAACACTGACTTGTGTAAAGAGATAAGGAACTAGAGGGCAGAGCTATTCCAAAGACAATGGAGAATCTATCCAAAGATCACCTAAGAAAGAATGTTGAAAATTGAGCTATGTATAAAGAGCTTTGAGGGTCCCTGACATGTTTCTGGAACTATGCATGAATGTGCAGTACAAGATTATCTAATATCGTCTACAAAGTTGGGCCAGTTGTCCAGGAAACCAACGGCATCTTTGTCACACTACAGCGATCACTGTACTGCTGACAGGAGTCGCCTGCTATACACGAATCCTGAGGTCTGAAAGTTTGTCACTAACAAACCGACTGCCACAGCTTCCTCTGCTGTGCCAGTTTACAGAGTTGGTTACTCTGATTAGGTCTTGGGTCGCTACCGAGTTTCGACAACAGAGCGTCGCACTGGTCTGTATCACGATACAATTCATGGATATGTTTGAGATGAAAATGTTATTGAAAATTTTACATACATTACATACACAGAATTAAAACATTAAAATGTTTATTGATTGAATTTATAACACAGATCCTTCAACCATTCAATACCTGCTAATGTATAAAAAATAGTCAATGTTATATGCTGTTTTAGGCTTTAGAAGCTCTCAGTAATATACTTTTCATTTCTTTAAAACTCATCACTGAAAGCTTTAAACATTTATCCTTCCTGGGCAAATATTTTTTTTCCCTCTAACATCAGATTTTGGACTTCTAGATTCAGCCTCCTCATACTGGGGATACTAGCTTGCAGACATGCTGCCAATGTGCTGGAAAGATGGCAGATACACTGCTGCTGGCACCAGCCTGAGAAGCACCACAATGCTGGAGGAATTTTGAAAGGGTTATCATGCACCAGTCCCAACTGTGAGTGCAGAGGCTCTGAGAGAGGACAGACTCAAGTGGATGATAGATTTCAAGCAGCAGGTTCTGAGTCAACACACGAGTGCGAAGAGACCTCATCAGTGTCCAGGGTGAAAACTCCGACTGTCGGCCGAGAGAAAAGTTTTGAAAAGCTGTGTGCCATATGAAGTATTAATGCTCTCTTATTGAAAAAGCAGCTCATAAATACATTACAGAAACGCGCCCCTGAAAATCTGAGCTTCGCATTGTTGCAAATTTGATTGGAATCTAATACTGGGCCGTAAGTTATTCATATGCTTTGAAGTTATGGGTGTATAAAGCTGGTCTAAGTTATTTAAAATGGTTGAATCATTGTAAGATACTACCAGGATTATCTCTCTGTCAGTCTACTCCAGGTGGTGGAGTGGATGTATAGGGGCGGCGCCTGTGAGTTTGCCCTTTGTATTGTGTATCGGATACAATAATCTTTCGTTCAAAAGCTGTCAGCTGTCAAACTGAAACCAAATATAGTGTAAACTTTCTGTCTGTTCTCAGGCAGTTGCGTGGAGTGTGAGGACTCTCTTCAACATCTACCCCGCCTGGTTGTGCTTGAGGGGAAGCAGGTCACCAAAGGCCGTCCCTAAATTGCCTGCATCCGACAGCTGGAGGTCAACAGGCGCCACAAGCAACACTGGAGATTATTATTTCGCTGGTGCTTTCCCTCGCCGTCAGGAGCTGAAAAAAAAAATGTTCTACTTAAAGAATCTATTTTAAAAGGTGCGTTTGTTGTGTTACCTTATTCGTTTTGGAACAAATTTGCGTTTCTCCATTAAATTAATACAATAATATTGTATTATAGAAGCTCAGTACTTCTGACACCTGGACTATAACGCAGTCACTTTAAGGCCCATTTATACTCCCTTTACGTACAAAATTGTACCCATCCATTTCAAACCACGTTTCCATCACTGATCACATGCTTCCATGTGCTCTTTACATTTGTATTGCTGTTTATCAATATACCCACAAGGGGGAGCAGCTCAGAGTCAAAAGTGTATGATGACAAACTCCAATGGCGACTGTGGAAGATGTTGACAATGTACCTCTTGCATCAAAAAGGAAACGGAGGCAGCATTGAAGGAGGCGGTGGTCGATAAGGCTGTTAAATGTATTGCGACTGAAGGAGGGAGAATTTCCACCATTGTTGTGTCTTCATTCATGTCTTATTAGAGTAGTGCTTCTCAGTTATTGTGTTGTGTAAATGTTTTGTGCCCCCCAACTCTCTGCCGCCTCTATAAATATTATCATTTGTTTATAAAATTCTTATAAGTACATCTCTGCAAAACATTGTATTGTTGTTAACATGAAAGAAAAGAAAAAAGAGAGTGATACA
This sequence comes from Synchiropus splendidus, assembly GCF_027744825.2. Classification (NCBI taxonomy): domain Eukaryota; kingdom Metazoa; phylum Chordata; class Actinopteri; order Syngnathiformes; family Callionymidae; genus Synchiropus; species Synchiropus splendidus. Next base: position 14,648,779 of record NC_071345.1, on the reverse strand, counting down.
GATCAACTTACAATAAAGAATAAGGTTTTGTCTCTAACAGAAAAGACTTAAAGCATCAATTTGCTTAAAAAAAACAAATTATGAGTGGACATGCACTTTATTCTAGTGCGACAAAAAAATATGTTCCCCGCGGTCACAGGGGCGCCCACCCCACTATTTGAGAAGTACTGCATTAGAGCTACTTATTGGTAGTAACAACAACACTGCTCCCTCTGTTTCCGGTGGTACTGTGCCGTTTGGTCCGTCAGCTTTGTGGAAACATCCAGAAATACGGATGAAATTAACGCAGAGCACAGAAAGAGGCCTGCGTCCATATCTGGATCTGTACGTAACACCAAGCATAAATGGGCCTTGGTATATAATGGGCTTATATACCAAGGAACCCGATTCACACTTCACACTAAAACTTTGAGTCAGGCACTTGTTCTTTTTTCATTTGACACCTGATTTGTTCTTCTTGCTGTTAATTAATTTACAGTGTTTTTTTTAAATTCATTGTAGGTGTTTTAACTGTCTTGAATTTCACTGACTTTCTTGTTTTTTGTCTCGAATATCAATGCATAATGATGTCAACTGAATGTACTAATAAAGCATAATAGATAAGACCTTAATATGAAGTGTAACCCATAGTTCCATTTGTTGAGTTGACTTAACTTTGTCTTATTTTCTCCATTGAACTTAGTAGTAGCTAAAGGTGGAGGGTTTTCAAAGGTTCTTCAGAAAAACTTGTGAGTTGTGTATCTCTTTTGACAAAAGGCATCAGACTTCCTCAAATCTCACGATCAGTCGGCTCTCCACGTCTTCCAAGTTCTAAGAAGGAAAAGAGATTTATTCTTCACCGCATCAACACTCTGAATTACATTTTCACACCCACAAGTGTTTGCCCTTCTACAAAGGCTTTTTAATTATCTTTCATTGATTTCAGGGCTCCGCTAATCTCAATCAAAGATCCAACTAATGGCTTTCAAACGGCGTAGGAGGAGGAGACGGGACATTGAATCAAGTTTGATTCAGGGCGATACAAAACTCTTCTTTTTCATCACGACGAAAAGTAGAAGTTAATTGAAGGAATCCGTGTAAGAAAAAGCTTTGTGCACATTTTATGAGACGCAGTGTTTGTGTTGAAGCCGTTAAAGTTTCACTTCTTTGAGTAAACTCTCATGATACATAGAACTTTGCCAGGTGTTTTATTGTAAATTATGTTCGCAGAGTCCTCAATGTAATCTGGTGAAGCTGTGTTCATTTCACACTTGACTTTTCCTTTCTCTAATCTAAGGCTGGATCACGTCTGAAATGTCAAATTAAAGTGCTGGTGTGTCAAAGTGGCTGACATCCTGTGGTGTGTCTGCCTCTGGCAATTAAATGAATGCACTCTGTCGACGCTTCGACGCCGCTGTCTCAGAGAAACAAAGCTAGATTTGGGGATCCGAGGCAGCGCCAGTAAGGTGTGCCAAATAAAGACGGTGTCAGTGAAGTAAGAGTGATGCTCCACCTCATATTTTAATGTTTAACAGTCGTCGTAGTAGATCAAAGAAACAGATGAAGATGGTTCAGGAACAAACAAGTCATGTGCTTTCCTGGAATAACTCTGCTTCAGATAAGTTTACCCTCCAGACTAGATGGAGAATATATTTTACAAAAGGTAAGGCAGGCTGGGGTCCATCAGTGCCTCCACCCATAGTCTGTTGCCTAGCGACGAGCATGCGGTGTCGCCACAGAGACAGAGGTGATGATGTCACCGGGGATCAGAGAGAAAGCGGACACATGAGTATGAGTAAACACTAGCCAACTCTGTGAGTAAGACTGAGAGATCTCAGGGAGCAAGTCAGAACACGAAACCACCCCGAAGAAGCAAGCAACACAAGACGCTAGAGGAGAGGCGTCAGAGAGCAAGAAGTTTCGGATACTATCCACAAACATATTCACCACAAATCACCAATAAGAAGCAATGAAAAAAAGTACTTGTATAATGTGGCAGACTTCAAGTGTGCGTTCAGCTGGATGTCTGATGAAGTAGCTCTGTGAATGTTGACAAATGAGTCATTCCACCGTCGATCACTGCACAATGACTCTGAGATAGACATTTTTTTCTGTAGTACCTTCACGGTTTTCTTATTTTGAACAATGGTTCGAGGTTACTTTCCCGCTGCAGCAGCCCACGAGGCGCTTTCTTCGACTGTGCGCAGTGAACAGACCCATACATCGATTTACTCAGGCTCTTCTGCTGGAATGTGTTGCTGGGTCCACAGCCTTGTGTTTAACCTCTCATTGAGGAAGAAAAAAAACTTTTAATTAAAACAGAACCCAATAATCCCGTGGGCCCACGTTAGTTACTTTCTTATCAGGGCTATTAAATCACTAGTAGTGCTTGAATCTCCCAACAGTCAGTGACTGTTCTTTCATTTACTTTTTTGTTTTAAAATTAATTAAAATAAATGTTTTTCTATACTCTGGGAAATTGAAAAACTAGATAAAAACAAACACATTTTTCTGATTATGAAGTGAAAAGGAAAAGGGAAGAATTCCTTTGTTTTGATCTTTCCCGCCTCTCTCAGACTCTCAGGGCAGTCTCAACGCCGGACTATTAAATTGTATGAATAAGAGGAGTGTAGGTAAGAACGATTCAGCGGCTGCACTTCCCTGGTTCCCTAACAGTTTTGGACAGGACACATCAGAATTGTGCCACAACTATTCTGCTCTACTTTGCTCTTGAAATCTGTTCCACAAATATTCCAGTTTTTACGGTACACTCATTTCTTTTCCAGAATGAAAGACAGCGGTTGAATCGCCCATAGAATTAATATGGATTAAAAAGAAATTCCAACCAGAAGGTGAAGACATTAAAATGTGTATGGTTTTTCAAGTCCTTTCTTTTGAGATGAGCCTCATTTGAACCATAACTATACATATATTCAATAAATACATTGTCATTTATTTAGTGTTGACAAAGATATGACTGCATATCTGTGTTCAATACGCCCAGAACTATTAGACAAACTTTTTCCATGGAAATATTGATGCAGGTGACACAGTCGGATATCTCACACTTCGCCACTAAAAGCCCCTTTTGGCCCTCACGTTGCACACTAGCTTTCGAAAATCCAAAAGGATTCACAGTGAAAATAAAGAACAAACTTTTTAATACTAGAACAAAAACATCCTGCTTCATTGAGCCTGATTCAGTGGGTAAAAAAAAATATGGATTTGCATATCCAACTTGGAGACAGACCCACCAGAGAGGTGACAAAAAGCAAGATGAATGTGGCCACGATGAGCGAGAGCATTCGCTGTGGGAGATTTTGGTGCAACACTGAAGGGAGTTTAAGCACGTCATGGTCGTGTCCCCAACTAGCTGTTCTAGTGAGCACTTCACACACTCCTTTGTCCCAGTCACACAGTCAAATACAGAGCATTTACAGCTCCTAGTTAATGTTTTCAAGAGAGTCATTTTATGTTACTCCAAGAGGACATTCATGGAAAACCACTTACTACGCAGAGCAACTTTTTCCGAACGAAAATAGTGGCTGACATGAAAGCAGAAGGAGCCAGTTTTTCAGTAAATGGGTCTCACGGAAGAATGAAACTTGGCTGTCAGGTGAGAGAGAAATCTTCATTAAAAGCAATTTGTCATCTCGTAGTCTCAAGCTGGAGCATGTCTGTGTGATACACAAAGCCACTCTGTCAGGGACCTGCTGATAACTGGAAATACTCTTGGCTAAAGTAGTACTAATGAAGTCAGGAGGCTCACAGGGTCAGGCGCTTTGCTTTTATGCACCAGTCTCCGCACATGTGGCTTCAGCGACTGCGCAGCTTGCTTCCTTCTGAGATAGTTGATTCTCAGAGCTGGGTGTTTGGATCCAACAGACACTGGATCAGAACAGAACAAACTGGGGCAAGACTCTCCAACAAATCTTCCTTATTTTTAGTCAGCACAAAGCAGGAACAAGGCTGAGTAATACTCAGAAGGAACGGCGTGTAGTAACATGCTTTGAACATTTTATAATAGTGAAGTGGCTCGCGAGTTATTAGTGCTGCTCATGTTCAACCTTAAACAACGGGACTGCAGTAAACCAAGCAGCCGATTATGACTTTATAAAATACACATAAGGAGTTAAATAAATGTAATGGGTTAATAGTGATGAAAACATGGTTGCAGTTCCTGGCTAGTTCTTCTGTATTTGTGTGTGGTGTGTTCCTGTATGTCTGGGTGTCTGACTTAATGGTACAGTGAAACTCAGCCTGAGAGTGTAACTGGCAATGTTTCAACATGAAACTGTACGGTGCACCAGTCTCTCTTTGAAATTCTCGAGGGATTTCATATTTTTCCAGGAGGCTAAATATAGTACTTTTACTTCCCCACTTAAGTTTCAAAAAGCCTAAATTGTCCTCCGAAATGACTAGCATGTGCTCAACCTTCTCAGTCACACAACCAGAACTAGTTTGAGGTCGAGTTTTCAATATTTTTTTTTCTCGGGACTCATCCGAAGACATGGTTGATTTGGACCTAAATTGATATGGAGCGTACGCTGGAGTCTATAAACCTTTTCAAAAGCCTAGCAACAAACAAACTTCAGAAAAGAGAAGAGTGTGTGTGTGTGTGTGTGTGTGTGTGTGTGTGTGTGTGTGGAGTGGGGGAGGGGGGGGGCTTGCTTATCCTACTTTGTGGGGACCAATTCTTGACAAAACACTAGTCATTACTACAAACTCACTAGTCATTACGAGGTTAAGCCTGAATTTGAGCTGGGTCATTATATTTGTGTATACGTTTGGGTCAGAGTCCTGGTTGAGGCTAGCCTTTTGTTTTGGATGGTTTGGTTAAATACTAACAGGTGTGGTGTGTGAGGGCATGTTTTGGCATACTTGTGAGTACCAAGTCTTGACAAGCCACCTTCTTGCCAGGACATTTTTGCTTTGTGAGGACATTTTAGTTTGTCCTCACGAGGTTTAGCAGGTTAAAACGTCAGTAAAAGTAACTTGGTTCAGAGTCCAGGTTGGTTAAGTTTAGGGTGAGATGCTGGGCAAAGCATTATGTCAATGAACGGTCCCCACAACAGGTGTGGTGTGTGAGGGCATGTTTTGGCATACTTGTGAGTACCAAGTCTTGAAAAGCCACCTTCTTGCGAGGACATTTTGCTTTGTGAGGCCTGTCCTCACAAAGTTTAAAGGGTTAAAATGTCAGTAAAATAGTTATTATTATGATCAGGGTTCAGTTTGGTTCAGAGTCCAGGATGGTTAGGTTTATGGTGAGAGGCTGGGCAAAGCATTACATCAATGAGAGGTCCTCACAAAAATAGCAAAACACAACAGTGTGTGTGTGTGTGTGTGGTTGTACTTGTGCCAACACCTGTTTCTCGCTCTGGACCACCTTTGTGAGGCAGCGGTCAGAGTGTGTGTTCCTCCTTTGAGCCTCCCGTCTCCTTAGCGACCACTTTGATCTGTGTGAGACCGGCGACCTGTCCTACACACACACACACACACACACACACTTGGCCTGTCAGATAAATAATAAAGGTGTATTGTTGTCCTGCCCCCCTACGCACCTCCTCTCTCAGTTTCCACTCGGTCAGGCCCTTTCACCCCCTTTTTGTCAACCTCTAAACCCTCCGCTCCAACTCCTCCCTCTCTGTTTCACCGATTCCTGCTTCACCCTGGTTCCCACCTAACACCCCGTCTCTCCTCTCCTTCTCCTCTTCATTTGACTCCTCACTTCTTCCCTCTCTCCTCGTCTCCTCTGCCCTCAGATGGCCTCCTCTCCCTCTCTGGCAGATGAAAGCAGAGATCAGCTCCTGCCTTTGAAGACGCTGAGACTGGCACACTCCCACTGCTTCAGCAGCCGGGGAAGAGGGTGTGGAGGTTTTGGGGAGAAAGGACAGCATATGAGATTACTTAGAAGGAGAGAAGGGAGGAGAGCGAAGGGAGTGAGGAGATATTTTTTAATTGAGAGGATGAGAGAAGCTGGGCGGTGGAAGGAGGTGGAAGTACTGGCCTGCGATAACCACCCAAATGATGTCATTCAGGCTTTGCCATGGCAACCTGAGGAATGCCTTTTTTCCAAAAAGCTCAAGCTTGATCGAGTGTGCAGGGAGGGAATGGGAGGGAGGGGGGGTCTCCACCCTGCAGAAAAGCCTTGAGGCCCTGAAAGTGATCCTTAGATCAGGTCTGTGTTTAGCGAAACACGAATCTACCAACCCGCTAAGACTGTGAGAAGAAGCCGCGCCTTTGGATGCATTGAGTTTGAGATAGAGATGTCATACCAGATGTACCCACCACTGCTTTGAGTTCAGATCTTTTCCACAGTCCAGAGATGCTCTAAAGCAGAGAAGGTCAATTCAGAAAGGGCCACATTAGAAACTGTAACGGTTGTGAGGGGCCATCATGCCAAAAGAAGGACAGCGATGGCCACAAAACGTGACGAAAAAATATCCTAAATGCATACTTAAGTAACTATGACAAAATGAACCAAAGAAGATGAAATGTAATTAATAGTATTGGGAAGTGTAAATATGCCATGAAACCTATTAATATATTTCATTTTATGTGCACTTAATTTGAATATGAACCAACTATGGACTACATGTTCTAGATAAAGTGTCAGTGTTCCGTCAATGTATTTCGAGGAAAAAGAAAACCTCAAAAATGGCCAATGAAAAGAAGAAAATTTTAGTCTTTAAAAAAGAACATGCTACATTTATTGCTGAAGTGGTGGAGCTGACTAAACTAGAGAAATAACAAAAAAAGACAGAAAAATAAGGACATGTTAGATGCAGTTTTAGTCTGATGTCAAACGGGCCACGGAAATACAGGCATTGGGCCGCATACGGCCCCCGGGCCGCACTTTGCCCAAGGCCAGCTCTATAGCAAGAGCGTGCAATTCTCTCTGTATCGGTTTATTGAAGTATTATCGACGGCATATGGAGTTTTTTCTGAGGGCTAGCCACAAACAGCAGCCATTTACACGTTTTTTTACAAGTACAAGTTGCCTATTTCTTCAAATTCTGCTCCCTGTTTTGTCATTTTCTTCAGTGTCTGCATCGACCCGGCCTCCCTTCCCACCACAGTCTTTGTGCTGACATCATTTTCCCGCTAGATATCATGCGTACATAGCTATATATTGCGATACTGATAAGTTCAGCAACATACTGTATAGTTTGATTATATTTTCATTACTAATTTGATTTCTTTTTCCATTCAGAATTCATATTTATATAAATTGACATTATACTTTATATCAGCATATTTGTTTTCACACTTTTTTACACTGATTTCTAATGACAATTTTTGAGTATTTTTAAATTAGTATTATTTCCCTGATAAAGACAAAGCAATCGGTGGAAAAAAAAAAAACTACAACATGAGACTATTTCTGATCGTCCCCTCTCAACCGTTCCACAATGTAATGTGGCCCCATTGGAAATTCACCTGCAATACTTGATATAGATAAAGTTTTGGACGACGGGAGGAAACCAGAGTCCGATGTCAGCAATCAGCACTAAAGGGAAATCTCATCTCACTTAAACCCATTTTCGTCCTGCAGCCTAAAACTGTTCTCTAAATACTGTACAAAAGTTTGTTAACAAACTTCTTGTAACCAAAAATCCCAAATCCACAACCTTCCAAGGATTTCTGCCGCCTGTGGAGGATGTGGATAATGAGGTTAATTATGCAGATAGTAATTAAGAGAGGAGTGAGGGAGGCTGGGCGACGACTGGTGTGGCTGGCAGGAAGCCCGCCAACACGCCTCGCAGCCATCGGAGGGAGGTGAGGTGGAGTTCAACTGGGGCTGGCCCCCTGCAGGCATGGGAAAACGCTAGCTTTACAACTTCCTTTTTCTCCCGAATGAATATTTTACTGTATTGTCCTCAAATATTATATAAGTTCAACGCCGTCGTGGATGTGTTGTCCTCATGTGAGACGGACAGTTTTGTATTACAAAAACCAGCATGAGAAATATTTATCTAAAGTTTTTAAGGTGACTTGTTGCAGGTTTTTACTCTGTTCATAATGTGAGACTCTGCCGGATCTCTGGGAGAGTAATGTAATGCTTTGAAGTTCAGATGCATAAAAAGCTTTTGAAAAGCAAGATGGTGTTGTGCACTCAGCCTGTTATTATTTCCATTAGGGCGTCTTGCAGAATGTATTCAGACATCTTCAGATACAAGAAGCAAAGACTGTGACTCTCTTCTCTTGCCATCATGCTCCATCAGCCGCCGCCAGTCAGCCTCCTCCACCGTGTGACCGTGATCTGGACCATCCTCCCTGGCCACACCCGTTCTCTTCATGTCCCCCTCCGACCGTCTCCCCCTGCTCCTGGTATCGCCCTCTCTCACATTCATCCAGGCAACATCCGATTGAGCGCCACACATTAGAGATGCTATTAAATATTGGAGTGTCATCAAAAATAATGCAGACGGCTCAATCAAGAAATCCATGCCGTGTCCTTCAGACTGCCCTGGATTAAAGATGATGTCAGATTATCATCCACAGAGGCCTCTCGATTTGCGTGGACACTTGTGACTGGGTGGGGCGGCAAGTCATTACGTCTCATGGAAATGACAGTTAATCTATTTGGACTGACAGTAATGGTCATTTTAGTCAGTGTGTCAGAGTCATATGCTGTAACTCCTACTGCGTTTACAAATGGAGTCTCGACTGGGAAGAATATTTTGTGAGGGGCTGTGACTTCTCTCTCTTCCAGCTTCTCCCTTCAGGGGTGACCACAGCGGATCATCCTCCTCCATCTCACCCTGTCCTCTGCTTCCTCTTCTCTCAAACCTACAAAGTTCATGTCCTCCCTCAGTTGTGAGTCGATGGTTGACATATTTAAAAAATAGATAAACATCAACAACATCGTTGCATCAAAATGATCATGTATAGTAGATGTGTGCAGGAAACCACGTATTTCTAAACAACTTAAACTGCTATAAGAAGGCCACCATTGCATTATGGGACTTGAACCTCTATATTATGCTATGATTGTATATTATGCTATTTTCACACAAGGAGTTTTTAGCTGTCAGGTACACTGTGTTCCTCATCCAACCCTCTGATGCTTTCGTGGAGAGAGCCAACAAACAAGAGTGGAGAGAGGAACAAAAAAAATCTTAATTGAAGGATTATTCTTTTTCAGTTTGGTTTTGGGGAGTGGAAGTGACTGCAAATGATATGTCTGAAGAGCCAACTAAATCTCTTTAGAACCTGTCAGAGTTGTCTTACTCCAGAGGTCAGTTGGAACCTGCTGGTTTCGCAATACATATGAGGAGCAGATTGACAGTTTAAATCTCCTCCCTGGCCAACAAATGTGCAATGATCAGACGGTTGGAAGTCTGGGAGTTCCTGATAAAAGTTTTTACAATACACACATTAACTAGTGGTTTAAAAATGAATAACATTGAAGGGTTATGAAAGGGGGTCATAACACTCAATCACATGTATGATCAGAAAGACCTGCTATAACGTTACCATGGATGGTTTAAATGTAGGGAACTGCAGCAAAAAAGCTCCTGACGTTTTAGGAATACAGACAGGACGTGACTGTACATTGTCCATATGAACGCAACAAGGAAAGATATGACATTATATATTCATAGTTCTGCTCTAAAACCAGAATTTCACAGTCTTATGTCAATATTCACGTGAAAAAAGAGACTCAAAACACCTTACCTTTTGCTGCTTTGCCATAAGATTAAACAGCCTGTGCAAGGAAACCGTGTCAAAGGTTTGAATGCGCAGGGGAATTTACCTCTTTCGATTCCCATAAAGGAGTAATGAAAAACATGTTTGCCAAATTGCTCATCATTAGAAGCATCGTAACGGCAGTACAAAAACTGCAGCTATACCTTCAGGCAAGCACAGCTATCACCTCGAGTATCAAATAACTCAAATAAATAACTGAAAAATAGAAAGAAAATGCATTTACCTTGTGGTATTGCATCCATATACTCCCATCCTTTCAGCTGCTAAAACTGTTTTAAAGTCAAGACATGTCACAAATATACATTCAGAATCCAAAGCTCCAGCCACTCTCCAGTAATCTCAGGTCACAGGGGCAGTCGTGACTTTTGTCCCAGAAATATTTAACACTTGTGACAACGCATGTAGATTTTATGAACTGAGGAGGAAGTGATTTGTTAAGTTACCAGAACTAAAATATATCCACATGAATTTTGAAATTGAGCTTGAAGGATGGCAGTGGCTCTGAATGATAGAAACGGTGCTGTAGCTGCAGCAGGGGCCTGGTAGAACCAAGTTCTGCAGAGGTTTCAGGTTTGATGCACAGACCATTGAAGAGTTGCTGATGTACACTGTACTGCACAAGAACATCCTGCTGATGTGAGAGTGCATCAGTTCCAAGGCTAAATCAACTTTAGACACGCATGCTAAAGCTCATAAAGGGAGGCGGATGCAGGGAGTGTTAAATATAAAAGCAGTAGTTGTTACAGCAAGTTGGCAGCAAACAAATGTCAAGACCCTCAAGGTGAAATGAGTCCATTTTATTGTTTCAGAACACAGCAGGCTACAGCAACCAGCTCCTCCCGCTAATACCCCCCCTCCCACCCGTTATTAACACATCAGTTAACCCCCCCGCCCCCACCCGTATTCACTCCCAATGTAAGCCACACCCCCTTTGGAACAGCAGGAACACCTTGGTGTCCACCTTTAAAGCAAGAAAATAGCTTGATATTTGGACCACAACCTCCAATTTTTGTTTTATACAAAAGCTACACAATGTTACATTGATCATCAGAATACAATTCAACTGATTAACTTTAGTGTTTGGACACCACTTAAAATGTCATCAGGTTCTTTACTTGGATGAAGCATCACCACTTAAAAAAAATAATAAAAACAAAACACTACAGAAGTAAAAACAAAGAATCTCTAAAATGAAAACAAATAAAACAGGATATGGGTATAAGTCAGAAGAATGAACAAAGCAAGCCAGAATCATTTTGTACCATTACAGACTTAAATTGAACTTTAAAAAAAAGGGAAAAAATACATAAAAAGGGTTTTTCAAGATCAACCTTGGAGAATAAAATCCATGTCACGTCAGGATTTGAAGTCAACCGACCGTCTGGCCAAGACCAGCACAGAACTGCACTTATATCTCGTTTGTCCCAATAGAGTTCCCATAGACAGGAAACTTTGCTGTCTAGTCTCTTCAGGCACTTTCAGAAACCCCGCCTCCTCCGTGTGGGCAAATCACGATGCAGGTTCATCCAGATCACATGATACAGCTGTGGGAGAAGCAGAAGAGAACATGAGACAGGAAGAAGACTGGAGAGGTTGAGGACCACACACAAACACACAGGTTCCAGAAGATCAAACACACCACATCACACAGCAGTGTAGTCAGAAGCCCATGCATCATCATCAAAATAAAAACAATAGCCACAGCCAGTTTCTCATCTTACCGAGTACGAAGTGTTATGTAAAGTAGGTCTTGGAATTTACAGGTCGGTATCAAACCATGCCAGTTGGTTCGAGTCACCAGGCGGCAAGCCTTCGATCAGTTCCTGGCTATGTCCGAGGTCAGGGAGACCCTCCACTGGGGGGTAGTCCTGGCCAGGGTGGTGGCCGCCTCCGAGATCATGGTCCATCATGGGCTCCATACCCATTGTGTCTGCACCGTAACCTCCCGCATGGAAGGAACGGTAGCTTGGGTCTGGGAGGGAAGAGGCGGGGGAGCAGAGCCGCTGTTAGAAGCAGGTTAACCAAACAAGCGCTCACACTGTAGTACAATCAAAGTGGCACAGCAACACTACACTGACAGACAGTCCTCCAGCTCACGTGACTTTCAGCCTTGGCCTGCACATTGAGCTTATTCATGTCATTCACAGCAAGTTATTTGTGGACTGGAGGAGTGTTCTGCCGTCCCAAGCTTTGACCACTGACAACTTTTGCCCAATTAAACTCTTTCATCCAAAATGCTTTCTATTAAAAGGAGAAAGATATCTTTTTGCTGGTGCATCAGAAGCTATGGGACCACAACCTTCAATAGCAATACACTCGTTGCAAAGATGTATTAAGCTGCATTTTCAATTCAGAAAGCCAAACAGAAAAAGATCGTGGATCAAAAACTAAACGCGTCCTTCGGCTGGAGCATCAGACTAGAGTCATGGTTGTAACTTACCATCTGGTCTGTAGCCCAGTGGTTCTCCCTGAGTGCCGATGTCCAGACCCAAATCTCCAGTCTGCAGGCAGAACATTTGTCAGTAATATGTAACACAACCCTTCATCTAAAGTCAATGACCAGTTCTCACTTCATTCCAGGTCATTGGTTCTGTTCTGAAGAGTGAGCTGGTGAGCTCCACAGAGAGGCGCTTCTTGTAGTCCTGGGGCTTGTCCTCGGACATACGGAACAAAACGGCAGCCGCGTACGTGGCTGGGAAGAAAAGTAGTTTACCAGTTAAAAATCATATTCAAGCATGCTCGCCGTCACTAGGCAACAAGTCTTTATAGCCGACACAGAAGAAAACAGATACCGTCTCTTGCAAAGGAGTGAGTTAATACAGTAAGTTACCAAACAGGAGTAAAGCGCTGATACGAGTGAGCAAACATACCGACTCCTTCGTTGCGACTGTGCAGCAGCTCTGTGAGCGGTGCAGTGGCTCCCTCCGCCTCAATGGCTTCGGCAGCCTCTTTGTCCTGGGCCAGCTCACACAGGACGCCCGCAGCTACGCGCTGGATGTTCTCGATGGGCGAGTACAGCAGCTGCATACAGCAGAGCAGCATCTTTTTAACATCTCCACAGTACACGCTTCCAACTTTAAAAAAAAAAAAAAAAAAAAAGGAAGGAAGGAAGGAAGACCACTGACCTGCACGAAGAGCGGAATTGTGTTCAACCCTCTGATCACTATTCTGTTGTGGACGTCTCTAGCCAGGATGTGAAGTGCTCCTGTGCATCCCTCCACAATTTCCTCCATGCGAACTCCCTCCTGAAAGAGTAAAAACAAATCATTGTCTGAAAGTCCTCACACTCATTTCAAGAGTGTGTGCAGTAGCCTGGATCACTTACCACAAACTGCTGCTGGTTTCCTCCCATGCTGGTGCGTCTTTGTGTGTCCTGGTGAGCTCTGACCAGCAGCTGAACCAGTCTTGGGATGGCACCCTGCTCCCTCAGAGGAGCGTGGTTGGCCGGACACAGAGCCAAGTTACGGATCAGCCCGACTGTAGCCTGAGGAGTGGTAATAATCAGTTCACCTCAGTTCCAGCTACCGTGACCATATCACGACTACCAGCCGGATGGCAGCCTGCTACTGTGTGTACCTTAATAAGCGGCCAGTGTGATGGCGGATGCAGCAGTTTGACGACTACCGGGAGGCCGTAGTGCAGCCTGACAGCGTTCTGCGCCATCTCGGCATCCTGGTGTCTGGATGTGAGGTGACGCAGGGCACAGATGGCAGGTTCAGTGATGTCCTCTCTGTCTCCAGCCCGCAGCACAGTGCGAACCAAAGCCTCAATACCACCAACCTGCAGAGGGAAACCAAGGATGTTAACACTCAAACACAGCTGGTTTTAAAAGGTCAGCTTTTCTGAACAAAAACGCAACAAACCTGGCAGACCATCATCTTGTTTTTGTAGTTGTTACACGTCAGGTTAGACAGGATACCAGCCGCACATGTCACCACATTAATGTCGTCGCTGCCAAGCAGCTGGACCAGGGTTCCTAGTAGACCTTCCATGCCCTCCTATAAACAGAAGGCTCATTTACAAATGTGATTTTCCCAACATCACCACTGAAACAGTTGTATTCAAAACGCAAACACACCTGTTTGGTTGCAGCATCTGACAAGTTTCTAAGTGTCCAAAGGCAGTTCTGCACGAGCCTCTGGCTTGGGTCGGTCAAGTGAAGCCCCAGAGCCTGCATACCGCCTTTGGGGACGGGTAGAAATTTGCATTTAGAAATGGAGAAAAGACACAGTAAAAAAATATACAGTAGAATTAAACCTACCAGCTTCTACAATGGCAGGTTTGTTACTGGAGCACACCGACAACACTTTTAGCACTCTGCTTGTGGTCCACAACAGCTTCTCATAGGTGTAAGTCCTCATGATGTTCACCAGTGCCTGAGGGCCTCCACTGGCCAGGATTATCAACTACACAAATGGAACAGACTAGATCAGTAAAAGCATAATAAAACAAGATAAAACTGAGAGAAACGAACTGGGAAATAACCAACCTTGCTCTCCTGGTTCCCATAGGCGAGGATTTGTAGACAGTCTGTGGTAATGGCCAGAAATTTGACGTTAGTCTTGTTGAGCAGAGCCACCATCTTTTGTAGGCCCCCGGCCAACCGGACCGCCATCTTGGCCCCCTCTTGATGCAGTAGGAGGTTGTGCAGGGTGGTGATGGCGTAGAACAAAACTGAATCCACAGGGGACCTGCGGATGGGATTGTTGGATTAAACTCCAGCATCGTAGGAACAACAAAAAGAGCAGGCATCGTTTGGACATTAATATGCTACAACTAGATTATGGTGCTTAACAAAATACTAATCTTCCATTCCCAGTCGATGGATGACTGAAACAAGAATCTATTTAAAGCCAGGAATAGCTTGAAACACACTAGGTACATCACCTACAAGGAGGTTTTGATGAACATGCTTTGACACATACCCAAGCATTTTAACTAGAGCGGGAATTCCACCCGACTTGAAGATGGCCAGCAGCCCTTCTCTGTGATGGGACAGGTTGTGGAGCGTCCCGGCGGTACAGCGAGCCGTCTCCACGTCATTTGTGTTCTGCATGGTTCTGACGATGGCAGAGACCATTTGCGGGGAGCGCATGATCGCATGCCGGGAAGCCTCTTTTTTGGAAAGCTGGTGGACCATCACGGCAGCTTTGTTGACTACGACCTGTCGGAGACAGATATGATATGAATATGCTCAGCACTGACCAAAATAAGGATTAGAAACAGGAACAAACCAGGGAAGCCACATACCTGATCCTCGTCATTGAGAAGTTTGGTGAGTTCAGGGATGGCTCTTGTTGCCAGCTCTGCATCGTCCTGATAGTTGATGAGATTGACAACGGCGTGCTTGAGCATCTGCGAAGGCTCTGCCAGCCTCTGAACATTAGTAGGATTTGTGGAGTCGTACTGCGTAGAGGGAATCTGCATGCCCTCCTCCAATGTCTCGGGGAACATTGCGGCACGCACCCTCTGGGCACGGGTCATTGCGTACTGACCATCAAGGTCTGAGAAGGAAAGCATTACATCAGCTTATTTGACTTGTCAAAGAGCCACTTAAAGTCCGCCGAAGATTTTCTGACCTTGTACTTGTTCCTGGGAGAAGTTCTGGTTAAAACCCTGCTCCCATTCGTACATGACCTGGTTGTTGTCCAGATCCTCTTCTTCAGGATTTCCTTTCCCACTTAGAGAGGGCGCTGTTGTGGTGGCTCCTGAGTGGATGCCTGAATCCAGGTACGACTGCTGCTGCCAGTGACTGACTGCTGCCTTGCGGTCTGGCTCCATGGCCATGTCGAGCTCCATCAGATCAGCTGGAACAATTACATGATCCCATTAACCAGAGTGGAGTCTTAAAAACACAGCATACTCAATGCTTTACATTTAAGCACAACTATTTGCACCTAAAATATACAGCACTGCGAGTTTGAGTTGTTCGACAACTAACCAAATATAGAAGAGCCAAGACGACAATGACATTTTTAGGTCTGGGGAGAGACTTCTATTACGGTTTGTTAAATAAGGAAAAACCCTATATTTGCAGTGTTACCTAAGATTATGTTGCAACAAAGCAAACTCATTGACATGACTTCATCATGTAATCCAACAAAAGCATGCAATAAAACAGCAGCACTTTACTATGTAATCTGTGTAATTTAAGAATGGCCAGCAGCGCAGGCATTAAGCAGCGTTTCAAACCCCCAAGGCACCAAATTCTAACCAAATCAATAACTAATTCACTTTGCTCTAATGACAGTTTAACTCTCGGTCAACAAGGGAACACATTCCTGTTAATTCAAATGTAAAGGCTGATAGTTTCAGAAATGGCAGCATAATCAGAATTTAAACTCACCTTGGGAAGCCATGTTGCCTTCTTAAAGCACAGCCGGCACAGCTTCCTGATCTGGGGGTTAAAAAAATGGAAGCGGTCAGGCAAATGGCTGTCACCTCGCTCATCACAAGGCTTAAAAAACACATTAAACAAATTCACATGACACAAGGTCCCATTAAGTCAAGAAGCAAGACTCTGGTGTGGGAGGGAAAGGGGGAATGTAGATGTGGGTGAAGGGAGAAGGAGGAGGTGGAGGAGGGTACACATTCCTGCACTTCTTTGAAGCTGAAACCACTCTGCAGTAAATAAGCAGCCAAGTCAAGGAAACAGGCGGATTAATTCTCTAAGATGCATTTTTCTTTATTCCAACCAAAAGTCAAAGATAAATGTTATGGCAGACCCTAGACAGAAAATCCCACAGAAAATTAAAATTATAAAGACGGCCAAGGCAATAATCCTTTTACAAAAACATTGCAGAGCATCGAGGTTGTACCGTGATGAACAACATGAAAATGGAGGTCAGACAACTTGCTTTCAATCATGACAGACAGGCCTGGACTTGTTCAGGTGATCAAATCATCTTATGTGAACAAATCACCTTATGTGCAACTGTACTGCACCATCAAGTTATGCTTGAGCACAAAATCATCACATTATACACAGAACAACTGTGCCCAATTACCAGCAGATATTCAGTGTGCCGCTCAACTGGATCACACACTCCAATATTTCCTGACCTGCCAAGTTCATTCATGTCCATGAAAGTGCTGCTGCTAACTAGCGAACCCACTCTAAAACTAGCTACTTCCTCACTATTCCCCATCGTAGGCACAGGCAGCAAGTGACGATGACTGTACCCAATGGAACTTCTGATATTTACAGCTGCGACCGTTTGCACAACACCTTTGCTCTGAGCATTTAGCTCCCTCGCCATGAGCAGAACAGCGAAAAATACGGCAGCATGAACAGGACATTTGAAATCGCAGAGGTCAGTGAAAAGCATAACCGTGAACATAAATCATATCCATTTCCTTCCCCAAGTATACGCACACACCGTCTGCTTCTTAGCACATGAAGTCTTTGCCATGATCCCAACAATGAGGTCCAACTGCATCTCCATCAGCAGTTCATAATCGTTTGACCACAAACTGTTGAAGAGGGGGGTCCAGACTCTAGTTTTCATCACGCTTGTGTCGGCCAAGTGCACAAGCAACTAATGTTCAGCAGCCTGAACACCCATTAAACAAACTAAAAAAACGTCATGGTTCAGTGCAAGTTTCACTACATCACAAGAGAAAGGTGGGATATGGACTGACAAACTGTAAATAGCCACAGAGAATGGCCAATGCCATCAGCTAACATACCATAAGCAAACAAGAGTAAAACTATGGAGTAAGCGTCAGTCGTCACCTTTTAGTGGGTAGATTTATTCCTTCCAACACAAGGGTAGCTGCTACCGCCCAACTAATCTTCCTACACTCCAACCACTCTGTCCTGAAAATGCAAGTCTGACGGGAGCGCAGATGCACAGATGGAGCCACACAAATTTACTCTTCACACGCCATCCTCCCCGACTTTAAAGCCAGCCTGCACATAACCCAGCCCTGACTTAATGGAAACCATGTGTCCCCTTACGAGGGTGTAAACCGATAAAATGAACGATCAAAGCATGCTGGGGAGTAAAATCCAACCTTCACACTTGTGGAGAGTAACAAAAGCGCTCCATACGAGCCTCTGGAAACTGAGCCACCAACAGCTCTGACAAACAAGCAAAGCCTGGTCTCCATTCCAGACAATTGGCAGCCGTGGCCAGGAGTCTGACTCCCGGCAGTTGGGAGAAGAAACTCATTGCTGTGAAAGTTCCATGCCACAAGTAGGGCCACAAAAATCTTAACTAGTGGTTCACTTTGAAGCCTGATGGAGAACAGCTTTGTCCAGTTAAGTAGCATTGAAAACAGATGACTAATAAGATGGACAAAACTCGGCCGAAAGGTAGCCATTGTTGGGACTCAATGCTGATAAAGAATGATGAAACATTCAGCCAATACATATAATGCGATTACACTCATTACACACACATTGCCAATATACACAATAAGGATACCGGTTCGGTTAATACTACTGCTTGAAGTGTGTATTTTTGTGTCCTCCAAAAAAAAAAGAATCCAAACCTCATGACTAGAAACGTGAACATAGCAAACCAATAAAAGATACCGACATAGTCACAATTTCAGAGGCAGAGAAAGTGAGTCAATTCTGTTCTCTCATGCAAAAACAGCACCACAGGCCAATCAGACTTAACCACCATCCGGCAAATCTGTTTCACTGAACTTTCCCAAACAGATTAATGAGCATGATAAAGAGGGGATTTTGAGCAAGGCCAGCAGCCACAGCGACTACTGAAAATACAGCCTAAACCCTCCTGGAACTGTCGGCACTGCCAGTGTGATAAAACATCCAGAGAAAGAGCCTTTCGGAGACCTCCAGTCCTGCCGTAATCCAGGATTCTCCTCCAGTCAATTCCACCGTTAATCTATTTTCTACAGCCTCACCTGGTCATCGGTATCTCATGTGGGAATCCAGATGACCTTCACAATGAGCAACGTTAGTTTTGAGCGCTGGTTCAAGTGTAGTTCAAGATTGTTATTCAAATATATTTAGTAGTTTCCAGAGACCGAACTCATGACTGAAACTCTAAAGAATAAAATGAGGATTTCTGATAACTGGAGAAGTGTGCTCTAACACGGGTTTTTAAATAGTGTCACAACACACGAGGGAATTATTGAATGTTAATGTGAAGTTTCTGTTCCGTCTTTAAACAAGTAGAAGCTTGGTTTTATAGGTAGAAATTCATGCTTAAAAACCCTCCAACTGATTCGACTCAACAGGGCAGTTTTTAACCTTTAAGGCGGAATAAGTGAGGAACGCGACGTGGTGTCGACTTGCCTGCGGCGGAGCCCACAGGACACCTCCGCGGACGTGAAAAGGACACGTTTCAGTCAGCAGGAACAAAACAGAGGCGTACACAATAGTAGGTTTAAAACTTCTCCAGCACCCCTCCTCCCTTCAGCTGCTGGCTGCCCCCTGACTTTCTTGCTCCAGAAACTGTGACTCGAATTTCACAGTCAGGCTCCTCCTCGTCTTCCTCCACGGCTGGTGGAATGTTCGCTCTTTGTTTCAAGAAAAACATTCTCACGGGCCTTTCGACGAATAAAATAACTTTTACTCGTATCATCTTAATGCTATAGTCCACACACCACTTTACTGGCATTCGCTGAGGAACAATATAAGAGACTTAACCAACTTTTGGCAAGTTTTTAGAGAAGTTTTAAAGTGCTGTTTTGGTCAGTTTTTTGGCACGTTTTAGCACGCCATGGCTTTACTGAATTAAAATTTAAAATGGCCGGTTATTCGCGTTTTCACCACGTAAATCTACAAAAAATAGAGTGGCGCAAAAGAACGAAAGTCTAGACGAGTAAACATGAGTCAGTATGAAGGAATGTGACCAGAAACAGTGGGGGCCAACTAACCTTGGCCACAGTCACATATCAACCGAGGAGCGGTGTATTCCAAAATTCAAAATGAGGCTTAAAGAATTTAACAAAACGATCAAAGCGACTGGTTTGGGTGCGATAAAATACGAATATCGGCGTCTCCGTCGATTGAAACAGCGTTAAATCCTTGGGCGCTGGTCACCACATCCCCAGATTATGTGCCGTAAACGCCGCCAGTCGACACGCTCGCTGCAGTTACAGCATCCCCTCTCGGCCCGCATACAACCGCCGGCTCCACTCCTACCGGCTTTCACAGAAAAAGAAGTGTAAAATGCGGAGCCCGGTGCAGAAGCCTACCCTTGTCAACACGGCAAATCCGTCCACTCAGGTCCAGAGCAGTAAAAACCAGCTTCGAAGGAGAAAAGCGAAGCGTCTACGGGAGTCTTGGTTACACTCCCCTCGTTGTTTCGACGTGAAGCTCGGGCCGGAACAGCAGCAACTGGAATATGTAAGATGGCGGCGCCTTTATATAGACCGCAGAACACCCCGCAGTGGCTGCATATCCTACCATATATTAGAATAAAAATAGACACTCGTTTTAAACACTTACTTTTAAATAATTTAAAACAATCAAGAATTATGATATTTTGGCAGAAGATATTCGCGGCACGCGTTACATTTCAATTTGTAACTGATTTCCAGGGACGCCAACAGCCGACGTTCCCGGCACGAGTAGGGATACACAATGGAATCAAGATCCGGCAGGTAGAAAAGGGGACCCTAGATTGTGGCCAGAACTTCAAACTCCGATTCTAAAATTCATCACTCTCGCGAGTGAACGAATCTAAACCGCTGTTGATGTTGAGATGCCGAGAGGAGCCCGAACATTTACGTTGTAATGAGCCAAATGACAACTAAGAAGACAAATAAGATGTGTTCTCAATAAATCTGTGAGCTGAGGCCCTGTTCAATTATTACTATACATAAAGGCATCTTTATTTATTGTTGCTGCATTTACTAAACAGAGCCCCTGAGACTTTCCATGAGTCAAATAATATTCTGAATCAATTATTTCCTGTTAAAGCATGTTCAAAGTCACTTGTATGGCAGGTAAAATCAAAATAAAAGCGTGCTATAAATCAAAGCAGCTCCATGTTACAGCGTAACGCAAAAAATAAATATATATATAAAATCATCTGGTTTGATTATGAACCCAAAAAAGATCAAACAAACTAGGAGCATTTCTAAAAAAATATATATAATGAATTTATATTCGTGACCGGCTTGGCAAGCGGAGTCATTAAAATGATGAGTGATCTATGGGCAAAGCCGCAGTCCTTAAACGAAATGGTGTGATCTCGCTTTTATTCTCAGATCACAGAGTCGTGGCTATTCATTTGCAGATGACTTTCTACTTGGCCCAATAATAAGTGCATTAGTGGAAAGGCAGCATAGAACTTTCTGAATATGCATCACAAGTCCTCTGGTTGTCATTTGGTGTGTGGGACGAGAGCAGGTCGCACGCGCGCCCCCCCTTCATTCCGCAGGTCCTAGTCAGAACTAAAGCACTCAGGTAACTTGCTCTCTCGTCATCTGCCTCCAGGCTGTTTTATTAACCTTTATTTACGCTGTGTGGGTGGAATTACCAAGCTCTGATTGTAGAGTCACGCCAGCCTCATTATATAGATTTATGCCAACACTCACACATTAGCTGTGAGTCGGCAGCGTGTCACGTCGCAAAAATGACACTAAGCGTTATTTAATTGCATATTTTGAAGCCGATGTTACGGATGCATGCGCTGGTGAACACAACACAGATGAGTCAGGGTGCAACACATCAGGCTAGGAAGTAATGGATGCATCCTCAGAAGAGGCTTGGAGCTACATACATCATGGGTGTGTTCTTAATCACAATATGGTAAAAGAGGAGGGAAGTTGGCAGTGAAGTGGGGAAAGTGGCATCACTGAAGAGAAGCACTTCGGTCTTTATTGAACACAGAACCAAGAACTCACATTCAACAGTCAGAAACGACAACGCCATGACATCATCTGGTACGAAACTTTTAAAGATACTGTCGTTTCAAATAAGCTCAGTGCCTCAAGTGCCTTAAATAGCCTGTGCAACACATGTTTGAATATAAAAGCCAAGCAAGCACATTACAGGAAACGTCATCATAGAGAGGCAACATTTACTAGAACTTGTCAATCACATCTTTAATATTGAATTTACTGTCAGCTGGTTGTAGCCACATGAACTTTGATTTGAAATCACTAATCACACGGTAAAACAAAGTTCTTTGTCTCATTGACTAGCTCAAGTATTGTATGTATTACATAATTTATTAATATCTACGTATTATCAATTTACTTGTGTTGTTGTTTGACAGCTTGTGACTTCACTTTGCTGATGTTTGTGGACGTCTTTGATGTTTGTTGTGTGTCTTTAATGCCTTTGATATGTGTCAGAGTTGTGGACAATGGTTGCTGTGACCTGTTGCATTTCCCCTCAGTGGGACAGCTAAAAGTTATCTCATGTAATCTAATATTGTTCTAATTGGAGTGTATCTAGTCTACAATTAATCTTGCTTCAGCATCTGTCAGTATATTTTAAAGCTACGTTTTTTCAAAAATAAAAAGTTTGTCTTAAGTTACGAACATCCTTCAGCGCTTTAAAATGGTTGAGATCCTGGGGAGAATTTTCATACTAACGTTGGGGAAATTTAAATCCAATCCTGGGTCATGTTTGGCTTTTGGTAGATGGCTTTGATGATATTGCGTTTATCTTCATTCCCATATTGAATCTCACCTAAGCGAATAAAAATAAATAAGTTATAGCTTTCATAAGGAGTCAGGTAATCTATTTAAAATATGGGTCAGTTGAGTCCTCTTCATCCTGCTTTATCAGACTCCCAGCTCCAGGACATGTGAGGTTAAACATCCAATTTAGTTTGATCCTGGAGAGATGCTGCCAAAGACTAATCCAAAATGCCTGTGAAATGGCCCTTCATCCAACAGGCTGTGCTGAAATAACACAGATTGGTCTGTTCCCAAACACGCCGTGGCTCTCCAGTGACCCGATGCAGCAACACTTCAGGGAGCCCATAGCACTTGTTCTTCCAGCTGGAGAGGCCGCTTCCAGTCCAGTAGGAGCTGGTGGAGCATTTCCATCTAGAATTAGCTGGTGGATGAAAAACAGTAGAGATAAATGAAAAAAAAAAACAATTTAAAGTAAGAATGAATTTTTAAAAAATGAGCAAGAAATATTGAAAAAATATCAAAATCAACAATGACATAAGATTAACAGGAACTGATTTAGGACCACAGAGCTTCTTGAATGATGACTAATCTCAATTTTCAATTATATGTAAAGAAAAAAACACTTCACTCTCTTCACTCTCACTTGTGTTTTTCAATGTGGATGAATAGATTTCACGTTAATTCTTGTACATTTCTGCAACAATAAATACTACAGGTGAAATACGGTGAAACAAACTACAATGCAAATACACTTGTCGACAGCTATGAGTCAAATTAAACTCAAATGATATATTTTTTATGATAACCAGATGCAAACAAGTGAAGGGTCTGAAATGTGTTGATGTAATGAAATGTATCTCCTGAAAGTTTAGAACTTAAGAAAAACAAGGTCACAAAATGTAGAACTACATTCTGATAGTGTCGTGACAACACCAGTTAAGTCTGTTGTAGTATTTGGAATATGCAGGAATGCATGAGAATATTCTGATGGAAGACATTTTTTACCTATATTTGTCTGTTTGACTGGGTGAGAACATGTGAACGACAGTTCAAGCTTTAAACTAATGAAATACATCCTATAATTTAAACATAATTCATTAAGCATAAACAGTCAAAAAAATAAACAATAGCAACAATTAAATGGATGTGCAAGCATTTAAAAAAGATGCTTTAGATAGTGTCACAAGTAAGAGTCACAGGAAAAGGAATATATATATATATATTTGTGTGTGTGTATATATATATATATATATATATATATATATATATATATATATATATATATATATATATATATATATATATATATATATATATATATATATATATATATATATATATATATATATATAACATAACAGTTAACAACCATAACTTTATATTCCTAACAGTGGAGGCTGCAAGTGAGCTGACTCTCCACTGCTTTATTCTAATCTTGAAATCATTAGGTGATTTGAGGACTTGTCGGAAAACTCCCAGTGGAACTTGTGTTATTGCTCTGATATTGAATTGCACACCATTCTTGAGAAAAGCTCATTCATATGAAAGCACCGGCACTGAAGTGCTTTTCTATACGTGTCTTGGTTTCCAACCAGCCTTATGAAAATATATACAGTCATATATATATATATACACACAAATCCTAATTACCTGGCTGTATCCCACAAGCACTTGCAAAAAGAGCACACCACACACCGCTTTTCAAAATACCCTATTAAGTGCATTAATGCAGCTCAGTTGACACATGGATGATGGATCTGCAGGCATGTGTAGGCGCTTTCGACTGGAAATATACATGCGAACACACACACGCCAACACGCAAGCACACAATCTTACATCCGACGTGAAGTGCACGTCGCTTATTGTGAGTGTGTGCCACTATTTTTAACCAAGGGGGGGGCATCATTTCCAGCCCATCCATCTATATGTAGTGCAGTGTTATAAGTAGTAAACGCACACACACATATATATATATATATATATATTCCTCAATGTGCAGCTATTTTGAATGGCACAGTGGCAACCTTACAAATCCCAAAATCCCAAGAGATCGACATGCCACACATGCACGCACTAAGCCAAGGCCTAAAGGGGTGTGGTTCCTTTCTCTTGCTGTGAAAGAAAGGGGCAGGCCGGAACTATAGATAGGGGCAGACAAAACAAATAGCAACCCTCTCACGCACACGGCAGGTCAGGGCAGACCTGGAGCGCCGAGGAGGAAATCGGCATAGAAACAACCCATACAGCGGCAGAAAAAGCATATAGTCAATGCCAATGTGAGGCTTATATTTTAGGGGCAGCTTAACTATATTTCCCCCCTCCTTAGTATTGCACTGGAGGCCTCAGTGTCCTGCCGCAGGTCACATGTTCGGCTGCTTCCCCCATCCAATTAAGAAGGAAAACCCAATCACCAGGAAGTCCATTAGCGTTCATATCAGCGTTTGGAAATGGCTTGAATTGATGGCACATACCTTCATCACGTGAGGCTCAATGGGATATACAGTGTCAAATGTGTTGCCAACATTATATGTCCTCTTAATGGAACATGCACTGTGTTTGACTTGCTCACTTCATCAGTTGATATTTTTTTATCTCAGTGCTTCTGGATGAGATATTCTGCTCGCAGCCTGCTTGATTTATTTGGCAACGTCTTTCTCACGCTTGGATGTAGAATTGAACACTGGGCCTGTGTACTGTGCTCAATCCACCAGGAGGTTCATTAAGTGATGAGCCATACTCTTATTAATTTAATATACTGCAGCTTCAACCTCGCTACTTAAATCCATACCGTATGGCAGAGGCCTCTGAACAGCAAATGCATATTAAGCAACATATATCTGTCAAGGAATTCCAGTCGGTGGTGGCAAGGAGTTTATTTCCCTCCATTCATTGGTGTTTAAGCCACTCCCCAATAGTCATGGCAAATTGTGGCTTGGACAGTCTTTCAGTGAGTCAACATGAGTTTCTGTTTGATGATCGTATGATAGCGGAAATAATATTGGACAAAGAGTAAAAAAAAAAAGATCTAAGTCACATTTAAAAAATATTACGGTTCAGTAAAATAAAAATGAAACTGCTGTGCAGTACAGGTCATAGCTGAAGTGATCCAACTCGACCTCTGCAAATTCCTTTTTGTTTTATCATTTATTTGACTCATGTATTAGGTTGCATTGGTGGCCTTCAATTTACAGACAACAACACCATATTTAAAGATTTGTTCCTGTATAGACTTTTTTTACTTTTTTTTTTTTTATTTCATTATTTTTAGACAGCAGATTGGCTGGTATATTTTGGAATTGTGGCTGCCCACAATCTTATCTTCAAACAATTACAGGGAAATTTTTGCATGAAAGTAACAGATGTAAAGCCAGTTGGACATCTATTTTCAAAAATTTATAAGATGTACACCTATTGGCAGATTAAAATAATAATATTTATATTTATTTCTATTCAAATGTGTCATCTCTACAGTGTGTTTATCTAAAGTATTGTTTATATTACTGTAAGCTAAATGGAAGCTGTGCAATAGTCATGATTTAGCGTGCAGTTTCCACTTCTTCGCTCACCATTTTATAAATTACCAAGTGGGGTGTCACTTTTTTTGCATGGCCCAGTGCTAATCCATTGTGAGGAGAAGTCAGAAAGCAGAGCACTGACCTGATATCTGGCCCGGCCTGAAGAGGGATTATGAGGATTGGACTTTATAAGCCGATATGGGAAACAATGTGAAAGAAAACAGCTGACGTGGAGACAATATAAAAATGAAGTGGTGCCATTGTGTATAGGAGGAGATCACTCTCAGACGGACGCTAGTGTTGGCTGCAGACATGCTGAATGAAAGGTTTCAGTCAGGAGCTGCAGTGGTCGAAGAGCTCGGGAAACAGAAGGGCAAGTACGGTCGAGTGTCGACTGCTGGGCATCAAAGGGCTACTTCCTTACTTAAAATATCATTGTAGGTTGATATTTCACCTGCCCGCCATGAGAGCTGCATTATTGGAGCTGTCCTTGCATCTATACTGCATTAGTGGTTGCTATGGTGAAAGCCCTCCATCCCGCATCCATCTTGATAGACATTAGAGGGAGATAGAGTGAAGCCACCGCCCGTGACTGACACTGACAAGGCTGTGTGTGTTCACTTCTAAACTATAAGGAGGACAAACAAACATTCTCCAGTTTGTAACGCCCTCCACTCCCAGGCCGCTCCGACCTGATTCTGCATTTGATTTGTGATGACCACTTTTGATCTGAATGGGAGGAAATTCATTATCAAAATTAATTGTCGAGAGAGCGAGAGGACCACTCGGGGTCTCCATCATAATGACATGGTGCAGCTGCTGCTTCTTCGCGATATAATGTGGAATTCCACGCTCCTTGAGGAAGGGCAAAGCCATCCGAGAAAAACGTTCATTGAATGGATTATGTTCAACAGATACACCAGAAAAAGACTTGAATTTAATTCGCAACCAGGCTTCACTTATTATGTCTCCATCATGACAGAACAAAAACACCTGGGACTGAAATGTCTTTTTAATACATGAAAGAATGCCTGCAAGAGACCTACTTTCGCAAATAATACGTATATTGATATTGTGCTGTGCATACGGCTCCATATCTATATAAATGGAATCTGGAATATTGTACAGACGGATATGGACGGTGTCAGTTCAATGCAGTTTCATGGAAGTCAAAGAAGCTGCGCACCGTTCCTGCAGAATGAAGTAAACACAGACTGCTGGTTTTTGTTAAGTGTCAATTAAATCGGAGTATGTGGTTTATTATTAAATAACAAGCAACTGTTAATCTGACTGCGTCTTGTTAAAATGATGAAGAGGCTCGCCTAGTATTCTTCTTCTTTACGGGATAAAATATTTCCCCTTATTCAGCACTGAAGCTGTATTGTAACATTTTTGGTCACTACATTCATTTTTTATCGTCCTTCATGAACGTTTGCAATGGCTCATATTATGTCGTTAATATTACAACATTGGAAGTTGGACATTAGTTCAGATCTACAATTAAACGCCTGCGATTTCATTTGGGATAATCTCTGAGAAATCTGTGCGCAAAAAAACCCCACTCAATATAATAAATATGTGGATTCTAAATAAATTCTAAATAAAGTCTATAGTGTAGTGACCCCTCATTATTACTATTACTAACCAAAAAAGAAAAACTATTATATGAATAAATATTACAACAAACGAACAACTAAAATGTTTTCAAAAATGTCATTGATGCATCCAATGTCAATCACAACTTAAGTTGTCATGTCTATTTATATTTAGTAAACAGCAACTTCATACTGGTCCAAACTATTTGCACAGTATAGCACTTCCTCAGGATTACAAAATAATATCTAATATCAGATGCTCCATAGCTTAGTGACATTATATATAAGGCAGTACATCTCAGCTGATAGAGAAGACTACTAGTAGCAAATGTACTACAGAATTCCATCTCTTTCACTGGAGACAACAAGTTTAACCCTCTCCAGCTTTTTGTGGACAAACACTCGGCCATTAACAAATCAATTGGAGTCTCTATTTGCATTTGGAATTGGCAAAGCTGGGTGTGAATTGGCGCCCTCCGTCTCCCGTGTAAATCTGGTTTAGTGACATAAAGCTGTGTGAGTTAGAAATCCCGCTCTTGTGTGAGGAATTGTCCTCTAAACTTCTCCTCTCGGCCCAAAGCAGCTTATAGATAGACAACAATGTCAAGATGGCCCATGGATGACCTCGAGCATGACTGATCCTTCATTGGCGTGCGAGTGTGTCGGGTTATAATAGCAAGAACGTGTGATTGGACAAGGAGAGTTTAAAAAAAAAAGGCGACTGAGTTAGGGGAATATTGAGCCTCATGTGCGCGTCATAACTCCCCCATCACATGACACATTTCTGTTAGGAAGGCTACTGCGGTTGACGGTGACATCATTGAGGCCTCAGCAAGAGGAACCAGAAGTGAAACTGACCTCATACTACACACTTTGACCCACGCATACGATACATTTTAAAGAGTTTTTTTTTTATTCTTTTTCCGGAAATAAATCTTTTACAAGCCACCAAGAAAGAGTACTGTTCCAAGTACTATTCACTATTCATACTATTGATTCCCCTTCCTCTTCAATATGGAATAAACCTGAAACAGTCACTTGAAACTTTGTCTATTGCAAAGGCTCCTTCTTCACACAAAGGTGCTATTATGAACGGTAAATTCATTTTCATTTTTGGTCTCTCTGAATGATGCGCATGTGATATATTAATCAATATTTTTCATATTTAAGCTGCAGTACTCATATGAGGATGGGAAAAAATAACACGCCGTTCCTCATTCTCTTTCTCATCCCCCGATCGCCACAAACACTTCAGCAGATATCTGATTACTTCCATCAATCCAGTGGAAGGTCAAGTGTGAACCCACAATACAGACACCTGTAGAGATAAGGAATACTGTGTTTGACAGACCTCAAAGACGCAAGGATATCTATAGAGAGAACTAATGTGCAGAATGATGATAAATCTAAAAGCTTCTTTGATGCCATGGCGCTTCTTTCTTTTGCTATTCAACGCTCTGATTAAAAGGTCAAGGAAAACTAGCTGTTAATTCTTAAGAAATCACCAGTGACCAGCAACCATATATTAAGTTTGAAAAGCTGCTATTGAAAAAAAAGTTTAACTGCATTTTTTTGCCTCAAACACTCTTAGCGTCTGCTTGAATTTATGCCTAGCTGGTTGAACGTCCATCCGCACTTAGACATGGAAATGCGAGAGGGGGCGCTATCATGATTGATTCCTTATATTTCTCCCTTGGTCCATGCACATTTGTTGACGGTGAGTGGGGAAATTTTTGTCACTTTTGTTAAGCTATCTTTTAGCCACCACCTTTTATTTAGGGTAGAGGACTGCGTCTTGTTCACAACCAAATAAAAACAGAACTGATGTAACGGTTTGCGACAGCATCTACTGACTTCATTTTGTTTTAACTTAATCTTTGGTACAAATTTAAATTAAAGTGTATGTGAGCCTCTTCAGTCCACAGCTTATTTAAATAACAATTATAATAATATAATATAATTATAATAATAATAATAAGTTAACCATTTAAAAATAACGTAATATTTTTTGGTAACTTTAAAGTATTTTTAAATGTTTGAAAATGCGATGAATTAACACATTTTAAGTGAAAATCAAAATGGCCTGGCAAGGTTTACTACTGCTTAGATAGTTGCAAAATTGTACGTTTAAATCATGGGTATGCATAAAAGAAAAAAAAAACAATAATACATCATTTTGGCAATATAAGTTGTCTTCCTTTTAAAAGCACACCGATAGAATGTGATTAAAAAAAAACAAAAACAAATACGCAGCGCATTGAATGACCAGGTTTTCTATTAATAAAAAGATTACACAACGATTTGGTACAAACCCCGCCCCATCATTGTGGTAAGATTCTAAAATACACGGCACAGACGGAAGATTTGAGGTGGCAGAAGCTTGTAAACAACAGTTATGGTTGCCACTTCGCCTGTTTGTCTCACTGACCGCTCGGTTAATCCACTTAACACACAAAAGGCGAACGGGCCACTGATCCTGGTGCCCACCACCGTACACGCCGCATTCCAAATAATTAAATCTCAAATATCCTGTCATTTTACTGTCTACTGCAAAACGATTCCTTTCAGGTACAATCGGCTAAAATTGTGGGACGCTTACACGTCAGGAATAAAAGCGAAAGAAGCATGGGTGGGTCACGGGGCCTCGGCTGTGGTCGCCGTGATTCTTCACGGTATCTTCTCCCTCACTCGTCCTCTCTCCTTTGCATTACCTTAACAAAAGCCTCACACACACACGTACATCCACTCCACCAGTGTGACAGACAGGGAGACAAAATGGCTGAATAGTGACGTGATCCTTTATGTGTCCACTAAATAGCCGGCACTAACGTGTGCCAACACACTACGTTCGCCCTCTCCTCCGAAAGGAGCACATTGTCCCACAGACAGAAAGAAAAACCAACATGTTTTTGTTACTCCGAGAACCAATGAGCTACCCACATGTAATATTCTAACCGGAAAAAACACAAATAATCTTGATTTTCAGCGCGACTTGAGTTGGATGACTCCTCGTGTGTATTTTCACCACAGTTTCTGGCTTTCGTAAGACTGCTGGAGTGTGACAGCGGAGGGCTGGCCGGCGGCTACCTTTTGAAGCTGCTGCTGCAGCACTGATAACCTACACACGCACACTCACACACACGCACTCACACTCATCAGTATTCCGAAAAACACCGCCGTATTTTTATTCATACAATATACATCATCCACCAAGGCAAGAAACGATATTTTCAGGAGCTGGTAGCAGTGCAGGCCAGAATACTGTTCTCCACTTTCTCAATAATTTATATGAACCTGCCGATAATGAGACGACAGGTATGGGTTTTTAACACCGATATTCCTGAGGTGTTCTATTTACCTTTCAACCTTCTACCTTTCTATCAAGATGAACATTTTGCAGTCGAGCTCCTGACTAGCATGAGGAAAAAAAGCCCAAAAAAAAAATTGAGATAATGAGCCAGCCTTATTAAATGTTTAACACAAACACTGAGTAGCATTGCGCGGCAGGAAAGAGAAATGGCCAGACACCGACTATAGCTCCATTCTTTTAATCCCATCAGTACGGGCCACGGTTTGTGAGTGTGTGTGTGTGTGTGTGAGAGAGAGAGAGAGAGAGAGAGATGACCCCCACAGCGAGGACTGAAAGGCAACCTGGAATCAAAGCTGAAATGCATCTGTGTTTGTGTTTATCTCACCATATAGTCTGTGTTTGAGGCCTTCTATACATGAAAATCTGTTGGTCACAGGCGCTTTCCACTTCTTCTTTCTGCATTTTATGTTGCGACTGGGTTTGCTGCACACCAACAATTAAACCCTTTGACTCTCTCTGGTTGATGATAAGCAGGTCTGGCTACCCTGCATAATGAGATGTCAAGTTATCAAGTTTGTGTCCGTTACAACAACAAGCATATAGCTAATGGCTGCTTTTGATGTATTTTACTGAAAAAAATGCATTCGTGATATTACCAGTATTATTTTCTAACGCATTTTATTTTGTTCCATAATTTAAGTAAAATAAACTAGAGCAAAAACCAAATGAAACGTGTGGACAAATCAGGCATAAACCACTAAATGATAACCATTTTACCTAGTTGTAACTGTGCTACCCTTTCTGTCAGTCATGGTGGCTAATACTGTGTCTAAATATGACTGAAGCAAATGAAATAATGACACACTACCTCTGAGTCAGGCTTGCTTTTTGCATTCATCTCCTCCGTCTATATTCTCGTAGGATACACAGGCACATAAATCAAAATTTGGGGACGATGAAAAGAATATTACAGGCTGGCAGCAACATGAAACACACTCGGAGATAGTATACGTAATAGCATCAATAGAGCAACAAAAGATGACAAAAAAGTGCAGGTCCACGCTAAGAAGCCATCCTCTTAAAGCATATTTCTCGCCTCCATCTTACAGCTGGCTGCTCGACAGGCAGACAAAGAGACACTACCGCAGTGTGAAAATATACTGACGTAGCTTTGTGGCTGAGATTTAGTCTGTTTGCGAGCGCGTGTCTGCGGTTTATGAACTGGTGAATAAAAACAAAGTGTGTTTTAATGCAGCGTTTTGAAAGCCGGTGTAAGTTTGCGGACAGGAATATATTCCGTGAATGTTAATGTCTGGGCTTCAGGAGTGGGGATGGGCAGGTACCTAATGATTCTGAATCCTCAGCATCTTCACATCCATCCCCCCATCTCCTCATCTCCTCTGACTATTTCATAAAGTAGGTTGTAAATAAATTTGCAGCGAGTTTCTTCTCCCATAGTGTCTGCCAGCGGCTCGTATACAGACGTGCTGCAGACATCTAGCAGAGGATGTGACACACTTGCAGGGCATACAGGCTGCAGACCTATTTTCATGTTGCTGACAGCTCAGTGAGCCCCTAATTCACAGCTATTAAACACACTGAGGGAGGTGTTGTGGTTGCTCTACGGACATGAGAAATAAAGGTGTATTAGAGACGTGCTTGAATATAGTTAGAGAGGGAAATCTCAGCTGTGGTGCCCCTTAGGGATGCTACAGTAGCTCCCACATTTCTCCACATCCGTAACCTCTATAGGTGAAATCCAATTTGCAATGACTAAACACATCAAACAATCAGCATAGAATCCGCTTTTATATACATGAAATATAGTTTGCAAATATTCATTTTTTGTCAACTGTACTGTACTTATTTATATCGATTATAAACATTCCTATTTATCCTTCGTTTTCTTACCATTATCTGGTCTTAAAGCTTATTATATCTCATTCATAGAGTACAAAAAATGTTTGCTAATGTATGCTATGTATGTTTATTCTGTGGAAATGCTGACACATGGAAACTCAGTTTTACACTATATTTACATGCATATGGAAATTTTATATTGGTTTTTGGGAGCGTCTATGTTACTGAGTCAACACAAATTTATACAAAGGGCAAACTTTTGTTGTCCATTTAATTGTAAATTAATTTTTTCTTCCCTCAGAAAAAAATTGAATTTATCTTCCAGCTAACCATTTTTAGACAGTAAACTATCAATAAAGTGTCATACATAACTTTGCATTCATCTAGAACGTCAAACAATGGCCTCATCTGGTGCTGTAAATGCAGTTCTAGTAACCATCAAAATCTATAAGAAAGTGGGAATATAAAAACTGCTCACCTGTTTAAAGTCAAAATCTCACGCGGGGGAAAAAACATCCTGTAATAAACAACGTGGAGAGTTACATGAGAAGCTCACACTTTGCTCATCAACTTTCAACTTTGAGACGAGCAACAGATGCAATGACGGTGCATTGTGGAGAGCATTAGGGTGAGGGGACACCCCAAACTCTCCCCCGCTGGGTGGACGGGTTTGTTTGTGTGTTTGAGTGTAACAGCGGGGAGCAGCTAAGCGCAGGACGCTGCACGCAGCGAGGGGCCATTAGACATGGTGGGGTGACCCACATTAAAGACGCACACACAGCGGCACGCACGCACACACTAGCACATGCACACAGGGGCATGAAACCTCTTTTTTTTTAAACGGCCAATGTGCCATGATAACCATAAAGCTGGAATTCTTTAGCATTTGGGGTTTAGCATGGCCTTTGTCATCAACTTTCACCGTCAAGCCTTTGCTGGGAAACCCTCAGGTCCATGCCACAACCCAGTGAAGAGAAGAGAAGCCACAGTTCCACCTCTATTACTTCATTGGCTCATTCGAAACTGAACTTTAAAGGCAAACAACTACTCAAATATATGAAAACTCATCTATTAACATAGCAAATTTCAACTGTGTTCTCATGACAACCTATATGAAGCATTTTAATTTAACTTAGCTTCTGGTTAACCTTTTCCTTGACTTTCTCTGCAACTGGCAAATTCCCAATTGGAGCTATCCATTAAGTCTAACTGCTTAAAACTAAAACTATTTTAGCTAAAGTGAATTTGCAGCTGGAGAAAAATGCAGTCCTAAAATAGCGATAATTTTCACAAATTCATCCATTGGCATCTACATCACTATCAGTTTGGCTTTCTGATGAGCTTATTATGAAAGGTGCTGTGCCTGTGCGCGATTTTCTCAGAATCAGTGAGTGAACAATTCATGCAGGATAGAACGCAGCGCTCAAGCACAGTCTCGGATTCATAAGTGAGTTGAAAGTTGGCGAGTGAATTTCACACCAACTCCGTGATCATTACGAGCGAAAGCTTGATGCAATCATGGCTGTTTACTTCCATTATTTATCACATCACAACCTTAGTGCACAAATTGATTCTGGACCCCCACCTGTCTCTGTTCCACCCTATTTACTATTCCTATTTCTCAGAGAAGCAAAAAAAAAAAAAAAAAGGTAGCAACAAGCATCATCTGATGTGACTTTAATGGAGCAGATACAGAGTAGAAAAATTTTGTTTTCAGAACACTGACTTCATCTACTACAGTATAATGTTAAATACATGAACTTGCTGATTTTCATTTTCATCATTGACTGTGCATTGCAGATGTCATTCAGTTATTTATTTT
Organism: Synchiropus splendidus; assembly: GCF_027744825.2. NCBI lineage: Eukaryota > Metazoa > Chordata > Actinopteri > Syngnathiformes > Callionymidae > Synchiropus > Synchiropus splendidus. The sequence goes on along the minus strand of NC_071345.1, from coordinate 14,614,407 downwards.
CATAATATGCAGCTTCATCACCATCATTTAAGTGGAGAATTTAAGAAAACCTGAAGCTGTCTGAGCTACATCAGTGTTTAAGACAAGACACATGGACTATTGACACAGTAGGAATGTGCAGTGGTTTAGACAATGAGCTCTACGGTATTTTTTCATGCCCAGGTGTATCATTTCTCCTGTATGCCTTTGTCCAACTTGGGCAGACGTAGGCACCTGGCCACAGGGTGCAGGCACCCATCCTCAGGGATTTAAACAGATTGCCTTGTTGTTGAACACTTTGAGATGGCTTTTATTTGGAATTCTAACTGAAAACAAACTACATATATATATATATATATATATATATATATATATATATATATATATATATATATATATATATATATATATATATATATATATATATAGCCTCCCCAAAAGTACAACAATGTTCCGATGCAATGTCATGAGCTGAGGTTAACATAAACCTTGTTGTTCTCCTGGAAAGTCATTAGACTTACTGCCCTGTAGCACTGTAATAAATATGGAAATATAAAGCTATGGTGTCCTCTGTTGTATGCAACTGCAATAATTATCCCATGATTCCGAACCATTGCAGCTGACGATGACGTCGAAGCCCATTTTCCTCTAAAATGACAAAATGTCAGTTACATCCTGTGGTCTATGTTTTTAATTGAATCAGGAGATGTTTATTAACAGAATGCTATTCTGAAGCTTCAAAGATGCCTGATTTCTCTGGAGGCTATGAATGGACGAATGACTGCAGCCACTTCAATTTGTTTACGTTGTTAACCATAAGAGCAAGAAGGCACTGTGGGTGGTGTTATAGCTTCAGTATATCATACATATTGGCCTTCTCCTACAATTATTTTTCCTTCCTGGAATATTCGTGATTAGTTGTTGACATGAATGATTAGTGCTTGTTGAAAAACATTCACCGCTTTGAGCAAATTTGTGCCACTAGGCAGACATGCTTGCTGGTTGTTCAAAGCATTGATGCTGTCCTCCGTTTTTTTGTTAGTGGGGACAATGATTGAATCTTGGTTAATGCTCACAGCAAAAAAAAGTACCTAGTTTCGATCCTGGGATTTAGGTTCATATGTGTCTATCTAGTTTGTTTCTGGAGGATCATTGAGCTGTTCCCAGGGTCACCATTCTGTCCTAGGTCAGCACCAGGGTTTCAGCAGGTGAGGGAGGGGCCCAAGATGCAGCTGCCTCAGACACCCAAACCTCTGGCTTCTGTCGATGCAGAAGACCATTGGTTCTGTTTTAGTCCCTTGGCTGAGCTTCTCACACTACACAGAAGGGTCCAAATCTTTTTCAGGTCATCAACAGCTTGGGATCATACTGTAGGTGAGGGTAGCAACATAGGGCTGCTTTGCCTTTCAGCTCAGCTCTGTCTTCACCATGACTGAAGACTCTTTCTTAAATACATCCATCTCTCACTAGAGGAAAAAGAGCCCAAGAAACTTCTAAATTTCCACCAGGGGAAGGATCTCATCTTTAAGGACTTTTCACCCATTTCTGACCCAATGTCTCTCTGCCGTCCTCATTACATTTGTCTCAGGTTCGGCTGCAAACCATTCACCTTGCGCCCTTCACCTTGGGAGTCAGTCAGTGAGTTTCATACAGCCTCTTCTCAAGCTAGGCCTGCAACTCCACCCTCTGTGCCAAAGTTCATGTTCACTATCACAACGCATTTTGGCCTGCCAAGTGAGTCGAACTGTTGCCCATCTGACTAATGGACACCTCCTCTTCATCTTTCTTTTGGCATTTTTATCAGATGTTGCCCCAGTAAGTTAGTCTCCACCACCGTAACCTGGCTTATGCATCCACCCTACTCACACCTTTCCCTTTCAAGTCATCAAATCCATGAACCTCAATGGTTGTGTTCGACTTCTTCTTTTGCCCAGTATTTCCATTTCAAACATTCTCCATCCACATGAGTCAACTTCTCCCTAACATCTGCAAACTTCTCTAAAAACTCAAATAGAAATGAAAACAGGGGTTAAGATCACAACTTTCTGGAATACACTGCCACTCGAATCGGTGATGACGCCATCAGAAGGGGCACCTTCTAGTACGCCATCAGACGTCTCCAGAAAGTGCAGGCGTTTGAAGCACAGCTTTCAACACGTGGATATTATATCACAAGAACGATTCTTTTGTGAATTTTTGCCACGTCTGCGGGCAGACCAGTCAAAAGAGCAAAGTGACAGCTCCTAAACTTCTGTCCCAAGTACAGGAACACTCCAAGAGTTATCTACACTGCATGGATGAATCGATGTGTGAGTATTCCAGATAAAACCCACATTAATGAGTTAAAATGAAGGGCCCCATTAGAACGATTAATCTTCACATCTATAGGAGGGGCGGCAAAATGCAAATACAGTGAAGGGTTCCAATAATCTATCCTCACTGGTAGCCAATCCACCGTGTGTCATATTTTCATTGGAACTAATGATTACCAGACGATAAAAGCAACATCAGGTCAACTCCTAAACAATGCTGTGTTCTATAAATCTTCAGCCATGTGTGTTTTTTTTCCCAGCAGATAATTGCAATTTGGCTACACAGCTCCACTTCCTCTCAACAGCCAGATTGTGAGTTGGTTTGTTGGCCTGCAGTTCTAAAACTCTCCTCCTTTCATTATCCTTATCTCCCCATATCTCGCTTTCTGCTGCCCCCACATACGCACACACACACACCAAACTCACACTCACACATATACATTGCCAGGGGGATTTGCAGCAGCATGGCAGTGCATGTGTGTGTGTGTGTGTGTGTGTGTGTGTGAACATACACAGCAGGGAGTTGCCAATTACAGCAGTGATTAAAACCCAGTAGTGTGGAAAGGGAGAAGAGCCGGAGACAGAAGGAGGTAGAGAGAAGCAAATGAAAGAGAAATGTGCAGACAGGCTGCGATACAATGAACAAGCACACAAGCGTGTTTCTCCACATGCAGCCTTTCCCTCAAATGCATGCCGCCTGAGTAAATGTCAGGAAAATGGAGCTGACCATTTTTGTGGGGAAGCCATATAGGATCTTTGTGATCGTGTGTGTACGTACACCAAGATAGCTGCCGCCATTATGATAAGTATGATAACACCACATAATCATATTGAAAGTGCACTTCCCCAGAAGGCCAATTTGACAAAAGAGGACCGGAGCTCTTCGTACTACCTTGAACGTCAAAGATGCTCCGTAACATCACATAATTAGCATGCAAAGACTTTAAAAGACGGATATAACAGAGGATAATGTGTTTGTAAATCACATTAGACGTCTGCCCTCATTTCCACAGAATCCTGCACTCAGCTGCTAAAATCCATCAGGACACATTACATCCTCTAGTCGTCTGTGTTTCCTCTTCTCTTCCCTCTTAGCTCTGACCCCGCTCACCTGCCGTAACCATGGGAAATCAGCTTCACATGGATTCGGGATCACAAAGATGGGAGGGGGGTCAGGAGGGAGACGGTTCAAGAGAGAGAGAGAAAATAAGGATGGAGAGAAACACGGAGGAAAAGCTGCTGGATGTTAAACAACATACGAAATGCAGGTTTCTCCATTTTAATTGCTCTCTGATGTTGACATTAAGGCTTTTTGACTTTATTTTGTCGAAAGCAATGCCCAAATGTGGGTTCACATTTGCATTCATATCCTCTCAGTAAGTCCCAGAGTGAAGAGAACTACATGATGGTTGGCCAGCAACGGCACAGCAAACTCCATTAACATCATGTGCATTAAAGAAATATACAGTGAATCAATTAAAATGCAACGTAAATTCCACACAGAGGTTTATTCCACTCGCATATTTTCAAGGTTTTCTACACACTGACATGCATTTTCCATCCTACTGCTTTTACAGTGTTTGGGTACGACTTCCAACAAAAAACACTGACTAACTTCTTCATGCTACTACTTCAACAGACAAATTTGTGCAGTAGTCCATGATGTCATCCTTACAGCATAATTTGGGACCGGTATCTTTGTGGTTATATTTTTAAATCATTGACACCATTGAATGAATTCAGTCGACTCCTCCCGACAGAATGGATGTACCTGAGCCAAGTTAGAAGGCCCTCTCACTTGCACACACCTTTTCAGCTCTGCCCACAAATGTTCAATAGAACTGAGATCATGGCGTTCTGATAGCCACTACAAACGCTGACTTTGTTGTCATTAAGTCCCTTTGTATTCAGTTTGGCTGCATGCTTCCGGTCATTGTCCATTTGGAAGATCCATTTGTGGCCAAACTTTAGCATCCTGGCTGACGGCTCGAGGCATTGCTTCAATATTTCCACATAATATTCGTCGCTCTTGATGCCATCCACTTTGGTAAGTGAAGTCTTCCCTCCTACCATCAATGTGCAGCCTCCACCTCGGTCATTCACAGAGAATGATCTTAGGCCTGCAAGCTTCTAAATTTACCAATAAACAGTTCCATTTAATTTGGCTGACAGGACACATCTCCAACTCTTGTTTTTATGGAACTTGTGTGCACTTACCAACCATAACCCAACATCTTTATATTGCTTTTGAAATTATTGTTCAAGTGGCCTTTCAGCCCATGACAGCACAGGATTTGTTTTCCTCTGAATAATTTTTTCCTCAGCTTTTTGCTTTTGTTCTCGGTTGAATATGAAGATTTTGCACCAAAACATGATAATCACTGGAACACAGAACCTGTCCACTGCCTGAACAGTTTGATGTTTGGACAATCCCGTGGTGTTGATATGTGTGTATAATTATTTGAACAGATGGATGTGGCACCAAAAGCCATCTGGAAATTGTACCTCAGGATGAGCCAGACTCATGCAAGTCCTCAATTCTCCTCCTAACAAACTGGCTTCTTTCTTTTTCAATGATATTTACACAGAGAACTGATGTGTTTTACGGTGGTCCAGGTGCGAAAAACATCCACACATGTGAACTTAAGTAAACGCAAATGTTGGCAATGACACTATCAACATGATCAATTTAACAAATGGAAATAGTTTTTGTCATCCCAACATACCTAAAGGAGGATAGGTTTGAACCAAGTCAATGTCAACCAGTGAGAAGAAAAAAGTTTCAGTTTACACAGTGGATTTAAACAAGTTTCAACTTCACATTTACTGGTGTAAATGTCCCACCGCAGAAATGAGATCCTGTTTCATATCAGCTGATTCAGTCAAACAAAATATTTTGTGATTTAAATATCACACTTGCCAACTGACTGTTGAATACAGCATTGTCCCATTCTACTGTTTGTTTATTTAATTACTTTTTTGTGATACAAAGTTCAGTTACCTTATGTTTATCCATGTTCAATTTGTGAAGCCATCAAATTAAAAAAATAAAAAATCTGAATCTCATTGACTTGAAGGTAAATATCAGAAATCAACCAATAAGTTTTTTTCTGTTTGAGATTCAACATATTGGTTTATTCTACGGAAGAGAAAAGGCTCAGTGACTGCAAAGTTTTACCTACAACCTTGAACAATTTCTGGGGGGACAATCTGCTTTGGTCTGGTCCACTCATTGATCTCCAAAGCTCTGTAAGCCCAGCGCTTGGATAAGCAAGGAGTCGCAGCATTGACATCTGCCAGTCCTACATCTTATAACATGACCATGTTCGGCCCGGAGCTAAACTGAAAATGGTTTGTAAACACATTTTAAACACAAATATGATATCTTCGACCTCAAAGCTGAAATTAAAATGGCTTGATTTATTCTGTTCATCAAATCCAAAGCCAGCCGGTCTCTTTCTAATGAAGCCAGACGAGAGTTTGATGTTGCTGTGTTTTGTGAGTGGCAGGTGAGTGAGCTATCTGCAGCGCTCACACACTCACCCCCTGCTGTGTTTAATCAATACCATTCTAAATTCTGGACTGCACACACTCACACACTGCAGTGTCTCTCTGAGAAAAGACGTCAGGGGAATAGTAAGCATAACCAACTTCACATCCCGAGCATCAACACACACACACACACACACACACACATAAAATACTGTTTAGTGTTTGCTGATATATATGTTTTGGACAAATAAGAGTGCAGTTGTGCACTTATTAATTGAGGTCTATCTTATCCACGGGATGATAATAAAGTCAAGATACAAGAGGGGTCCATACGAGGGCCTCTTTCTTGCTGTCTCATTATGTTCGTGTCCGTTCCTCATGAAGATTCACAGCCGCATCTGGATCGATTCAAGCTGACCCAGGATAACAGCTAGAGAGATGAAGGGGGTGGCGGGTGACAATGAGGAGCAGCCTTTTCCCTGATTAAAAAGAAAAAAACATCAGCCGTTCTGCTATCTTCATCGGCTCATTTCTTAAGTGTAATGAACAATTAAGTAATGATTAAAATGTAATATTGCACAGTGATATCAGTGGTATGTTTCCACAGCCACCTCAGGCCTTCAATGCTGGGATTACAGTCACTACACTGGCTGATAAGCAAGGGGACCCCAGAACTGCCCGAGCTTTGTTTCATCTAACTAAACTGGTTGTTCCTGAGGAATAATCCCAACATCTTGTGTACAAATTCATTGCTAAATATTTTTTGACAGGGCCATATTTTGGAGTGGAGCATGTGGCGAACTGACACTATCCTTCTTCCCTCCCAAAAAAAGTTTTTTGTTTTTAAAAATATATAGTTTTCAGATGACTAAACTTTGATAAAATCTTTTTTTACATCTATGAAGAAGAAATATGCGTCATGAATTTTTAAAATAAACATTTACAGCACATGGTCACTTCATATATGGTTCTCAGCTGGAGATTCAGTATGTTTAAATCTGAATGTGATTTCCGATTTTGGACTTGACCGAGATCATCGACTGTTTTCACTGTGAAGAACATTCGACATGCAAATGACCAGTCAACCAATACAAACAGGTATAGCATCATGTGTTCCAGAATAGTTTGAATAGACTCTTAAATAATGTAGAAGTTGCAACACAACATAAAAATAAACCTTCTAAATGGCTGCCCTGCCGACAGGTGCCTTGCCACTTGCATTGTTTTGACCGAGGGAGCAGCTAAACGCACATTTACGCGTGAAATGCCGCTGCTAAAGTTGATGTCAAGATGTGGCGATTTTACATTTGTTTTTTTTCTAGAATGTTCCTGGTTTAATTGCGATGCCCAAGGAGATCAGCGTTGCTATGAACTGATCAAAATTCTGATTTTCAAATGTTTAATCTCATGCAAGTATTTTTCAATCTCTTATTGCGTTTGCGCGACTCGGGTCCAATTAACTGTTTTCTCTGACCTATAATTAGAAAGCGGTGGGAGGTAATCAATTAAATTTCCAAAACCCAACTAGCCTGGGAGATAACACAGGAAGGAGGTGGGAAGTCGTGCGTGCGTGTGCGAATCCGCTTCTATTAACAAGCTGCTCCTCATCACGCTGGCGCTGTCTGTTTCCACTCAAAAATAACTGTCGTTGGAGGGAAACGTGAAAATGGGCCGAGGATAATTAAGGCGAGGAGAGAGCCGGTGTTTATACCTGTCACACCGTCTCCCTTCCCTTCCGCTTCTGTGTTTGCAGGGTGTTTTCTGAAAACACTCTTCCACTTGCCCCCCCCTCCTCCTTCCCCTCCTCTGACACCCAGCTTTCCCCCTGCAGCGCACCTGCAACACACACACTCACAGTCGCTACCGTGGACTCCCCTGCTGTGAGAGCAAACACTCATCGCGCATGATCACCATGACGATATGGAAATATGAATAATGCATTGCGGCAACCTCGCCTTGGCTTTGGGTACAAAGCCGTGTGGGTGATACTCTGCTTCAAATGATGTGGGAAATATCCCCTTAGTATTAATAATATAATAATCTATTCCACTACATTATCATCTGCGGTGTTAAGCCTCTCACATTTATGTGGAATGTCGTGTTCATGCGGCCTCACTAGCGCCACTCGTAGCGTATAGAACATACCTGATCTCAAATCTATCAAGTGTTGTACATCATACTTATCTTGTAAAAACTGCAGTTTAATCATCTCGGTGTGCATGGGTGCCACTGAAACAATATCATTGTACAAAGGCTTCCAAAAGTGTCACAGCATGAAACAGCTCTGGAGAGATCATCTCGCCAACACAGTGGCTATTATTAGTCGCACACAAATTTGACTTTGAGATTACCGAGGTAGCGATAATGCAGCGACGACAACTGGACTTGGTAAATTTGTGTGCCAGAAATAATTCAAATAAATATGCTTCTTTGTTCTGTAACATTAAAACATGTTTGTTTTTGGTGAAGATTGAGCTGATGATTAAAGGAGAGGAGACCCGCAACATTCTGGTGAAAATCTGAAAACATGCAAACGTTCAAGCGTGTGTAATCCACAAGACATGGTTTTAAAATCCTCTAAACACAAATGGAAAAAGGTTAGTAAGTGCAGAAGCTATTTGAATATTGACATTTACACTGGTTTAATCCCTGCCGGGGATTTGGCCAGTGTCATGAGGAATGCTAACTTTATTACATGGACAAAACACAAAATGTTCATGAAGGTAAAACAAGTGGCTCACTTTAACCTCTGCACTTGAGTAGTCAACAGTCAGCTGACTCAGTAAATGCTTTGGGAGTGATTTATCTCAATGTACGTTGGACAGAGCAAGTGGAAGATAATTTAATATGAATATTCTAGTGTTATTGCTAGATGGCCATACGGGTCAAACAAGAGGAGGACATTTTAATAATAACATTAATGTTCTTCCAAAGATTAATAATAATATCACTGAACATTCACCAATGTATTAGTGGCCACACACATCGGGCAACGATTGTAGTTTCTCACTGATCCATACTTGGGTTCTGACTATCACAGCTAATGTAGTAAGGTGTATTTGTGTACATATAATACTGGCAAACCAGCTGGTATTAAAGCTTCAGAAAAGTTAGCTCTTCATTACTATTATGAAGGGGCCGTACCTTTACTGAAATACATTGATTAACTATTACGGACAAGCACATTTCACCCCCAAAAAGTTATTTTTCCCCCAATACAATTCAGCACTCAGTCTATTCAACAGGATTTAGTCTTCGAGGGAAAAATATTACTGCAAGAGAAAGCAGGAGAACTGTGATGTTTAAAACAATTGACTTTGACTTTAAACTACATAAGCAATACACGCTGAAAACGTACATGGCAGGAATGATGTACTGTATGGAATAGTTTCATTGCCGAACACAGCATGATGACTAGAATTAAACGCGTTGTAAAGTAAGGTATGAGTTCAATTGGATTTGGTTAATGTGTTCTTGCGCAGATACAGATATGTTTGCAACTACAATATGACAAGGGTGTGTATTAGACACTGACCGTGAGTGGAAGCTGCGATCAAATCAAATTAGAATCAAAGTTTGACGTACTCGTCCTCAGATAGCGACATAATCTCTTGTCGGTGTCCTAAAATAACCCGAGTGCAGAAACTCGGCCTTGAGAGCACAGAACAAACTTTACATAACTAGTTGAGTCTATTTGTTATATGTTTGCGACAAAACTTTTCAAACGGTACAATGATGGTTTGTTTACGGGTGACATTTCCACACTTGCTTTTCCTCGTTGCTGCGGCACAATAATAATCTGAGTCCATTTTTAATATTCCAGTGACAATGTTTCACACACCGAACAAAGCAAGTGAACCATGCGTGTGTGGGTGTGTGTTATTTGGTTGTGATGGTTTCGATGTTCCCATACTTGTCTGCTGACACCTCCTCAGTATGTAAGAACCATCTCACACTGCATTATTTAAAAGTAGAGAGACGGGAGGAGAGGCGACAGGAGAGGGAGAGCGAGAGACGACTCTCAAAATCATGTCTGAGTTATAAACCACAGCAAAACCTAATTACCACACTCTCCAGCCTCACTTTTCCTCCTCTATCTATTCCCCATGTGCGGCTCTCCCTTCTTCTGTTTCTGGTCTCTTCTTCTCTGCATCCTTGTCTCCATCATGTCTCCCCTCCCTCACTCCTGCTAGAAGTTGCCAGAAGGAATCAGATTAGTGGAGAGCAAAGAGCCACAGTTCTCCTGACGATATTCCCCAGTGAGCGGCGCTGAGAGGCGATGGAGGCGAGAGGAAAAGGTGAGGGAGAGAAGCAGGTTTTTCGGGGTTGCTAATGATGCCATGACAGCACATATACCCAGTGGTAGTTTAGATAGTTACCCCCCCCTCCTACCAGTTAGCACGGATTTCCTCCCACAGCTCCGACACACATAGGTCCCCCCCGATCGGAGCATCTAAATTGCCCCCGAGTGGGAGTGTTTGTCAATCTGAATCTGCCAGGGCGACCCGCTTATGGAGCTGTGGTGTCTGCTGCTCAGTGCATGCAGGGAGAAGTCGCCCTGCTCCTCAGCAGCGTGAGAATAAGCCTTAAAAAGAGTCAGCAAACACTATAACGTGTCACTGCATGACATAAAAATCAAATTACAGATGCAAATCCCTCCAAGAAACGTGTATCCAATGGAAAACAATGGTGTCAGGATAATTCTAAGCATCAATTTTGATACCGACTTTTCAATTACTATTTAGAAATGACATAAGGCAGCATTATTCACGCTGTGATAAAAGTGATCATGCAAATATATATATATATATATATATATATATATATATATATATATATATATATATATATATATATATATATATATATATATATACTCGCTGCGTTTGTCCACCTTACATTTAAATGTTTCTTTTCAGACAGACAAAATGTGTTTAAAAATGTATTGATCAGAAATTGCAGACCATAGGGTTAGTGGTAACTTTAAAAGAATGCAACAGGATGAACAAATTCACATCGTACACATAGTTTTAAAGGCATAAAAAGCAAAAGGAAAGGCCTTTCACCAAAGGAGTGAATGTATTGGATTGTGCGTTGAGGGAATAGAACACATATGAAAATGCCTATATTTATGGTAAATGTGTAGGGCTTTGCACAGCATTGATACACCCTAGAAAAAGCCATTTTCCCACCTTTTTTTTTTTACTCTGACAATGACTATTAATAAACATCTCATGCATAAACGTACCAAAGTTAGCCAAGTGCCTCGTTCTCGTTTTTACATCTGGGTCAGAACTATTTCTATTTCCAGGGATCTGCCAGCGTGTTTCCTGTGTTTATGGGGAGCAGCCACAAATACAAGTCTCATGGAGATGTGACCAATTGGTGGGAAACAACTGCCTGGTTAATTGAGTTAACATGATGATAATAGAAAGTCTCATTTAATTATATATTTTAAATTGTTTAGAAAGCGGAAGAATTATTTAAGGCAAGAAGGTTTGTTTAGCAATGATAATTCATTTGATGAGAAGAAATATATTGTCAGGGAGAAATGAGTTTATTTAAGGGCTTGTAAACAAAAGAGCGGAGCAATAAAAGCAGGGCAGTGACTGACTGCACAGAGAGAATAGGGGACTGCAGTAGAAGATGAGAGGAGTGGGAGGGGGAGAGCCGAGTGCTCTAAGGCCGGCGTGAAAGCCAGCAGGTCACCGAGGTTTCCCTTTAAAATTACAACAAACCACAAACACTGAATGTCTCCTCCAAAAGGCTGAATTGGCCGCGACAATGGCTGCCTGTTTGAATCTCGTCCCGCCAGACTGGCCGCGGCGGCTTCTTTAAGGCAGCGTCGACTAGTCAGCTAACATGTGGGCAGGCCTGCAATTTACAATGACAATTTAGCCATTTAAGTTGATACCCAGCTCCAATAGAGAGCAGACAATGACAGCAGCAGAAGGAAAAAAGGCTGCAGACTGTGGGTCCTGTGATCCTGAACACTCTGATAAAGAGTACGACTACCAGATGACAAGGAGACCGAACTTCAGAACAGGTGCACTGTGGGGATTAACAGAGGCGACACTGCAGGCTTGATCAGACGATTTCATAGTGTGTAAATGTTGGTCTTGATCGATTATCTCCACTATATAAGACCTTATTTAGCAGGCAGCAATATCATATATTTGTGGCTGCCTAACTGCGTCGTAATAATAAGGTGACCGTGAATATGAAATTTATGAGGTATAAAAAGACAATATGAAGTCATCTTCACTGCATTTTCAGTACAATAAAATAATAATAGAAGACAACAACAAAAAAACATCTTTGCAAAAGTGCAATTATTATTTAAGGTCTACTACAAAAAAAAGAGTTTAAATTATCGCTATAATTATGACTTTTGTACATACAAACATTAGATTTTGTCATGTATATCTATTTTTAAAGGTACACTGAATACATTAAAAACAGCTTATTGTCAAATGACTATATAGTAATAATGTGTAATTGGATATATGGCACAATGATTAATTATATAGCTCTGAACAAATCCAATGTTTGGCAAAAATTATTATTATAACATTCCTGTTCAGAAATCAAAAAAACTAAATAAAATATATTCAACCAAAAACATCTGCTTCAATCTTCCTAATCTAAATCAAGCTATATCAATTGGAATGCAAACATATATAGTCGCCATCTCGATAAAGAGATATATAAATATATAAAACAAAAGTCAACTCCCTCAAGAGAAAACCCTACTAAAGAAGCAGCTGTTCAAACCGAACTGACCCTGCAATTACTGATCACAAGGGTGTCTCCTCCCTTCTGGCTGGAACCTGTTGTGTTGACATTAGAATCTAAACTTTACACAACAGTAGCCAAATAGCTGTGTTCAGAGATTTTGTTGAGGCAGCATTTAATACAGGCCCTGCACAGTAGCATGCCACTCTCTCACCAAATGTAAAATAATTTTTCTGAAGGTATAAATGATTAATTAAACATAAGATAGCAATAAAATATATTTTTTATTGTTTCCTAAATTGTGAATAAAGACCACTACACTGTTTCAGAAACAACATTGACTTGGAAATTATTGACTATTTCCTGTTTGTTGTAAGCAAAAGCAGCTGTACAAGAACAGTGGCGTGCAACGGGCATCATTTCTAAGAACAGCACAACACAGGAAACAACAGAGGAGACCACAACAAAACCAGGAACAGGTACTCACTGGATCCAGGACGAGCCCCCAGAAGTCATCTCTAACATGCAGCAGTATCTGCTTTTCTGTCAGGGTGCGAGCTCGCTGCCTCGGCCCTGGACGGCCGTTATTTGTGAGCCAAATCCTTCAAGAACAAGCAGCTTTCTCTATGCCTAAACCTGCCGACAGACGGGGGGCTTTGAAGGCCCCCAACTGAGCTCGGCACGGAGCTTTGAAGCCGACTGAAAACTCTGCTTTCAGGAACTAAATGAAAGCCAGGAACAGAGGAAAGTTATAAAAAGAACCAGAAAAAAATGAGAGAACTGTTGATATTGTTTCTCTGTTGGTTCTTGGGTATGAGCTGTTTGTAGTTAATGGATCACAGGCTCTTTGAACATTTTTACAAATATTTATGCAGATGTGGATGCTTCTCCCATATATTGTCATTGTTTTGATTTAATGCACAATTATTGAATATCGCCCCGAATTTATTAGAATAATTTTTGCAGACAATACATTCATTCATTTCGTCATCTTTAAATAATTTTTGTACGATTGCTTAACACTGACAACAATAATGTGCATTTTAAAAGCTTTTAATTGATGTTAACGTCAACTATTTGGATGTGGCAAGCATAAATTTAACATGTGCTTTAACTTATCACTATCTTTATTGAGGAGTATTTTTCACTTTTAATTTGCTTCCCTGTTGAATGAAAAAAGTGTTATTTTAAAGTATAGAGTTGGACATACAAAAGTATCTCGAACCAATGACGCTCTGTTAAACAATGTTTTTTGTAGCTCACATCGAGCGGTTTTTACACTAAGGTACAACTTGCTGGTTGATACATATTTACAAATGGGAGGAGGTAAAACTACTGTTTATTTCGCTGATGTTAAAACAGGCACACATCTGCATCACATCAGAGTCTCAAAGCTCGGCTCCCTCCTCTCAATGAGCTTCTTACAATCCAACTTCAGCAGACAAAAAGTTGGACAAGCCTGTGTGATGTCCTCACTCGTTCTGCCTCTCTCTTCTCCAAAGCCCACGGCCCAATGCAATTGGACCCAAAACCAACATGTTCAAAATAGGGTCTTGTCGGAGCCGCCCTAATGTTTCTAATGTTATGTAAATGAGTGGGGAAGAGGGCAGGAGAGGAGAAGAGCGGAGGAGGTGGAGGCGAGCCGAGTGTTTGTGTGTCCGAGGAGGCGGCAAAGCTGCCATTACCAAGGGATTAGGCAAATGCTGCCGTTGTGTCGATGCTAGTTCGACAGTGAACCGCCAACCCTAATCCCCTCCTCTCTTCTCGTTTCGACAACGCCTCGGCAACGCCTCCTCTACGCCTACTCTCCTCCTCTCCGTGCAGTCCACCCCTCCGCCCTCCTACAAAAAAATCATTGGTGAAAAAAGGGAACTTTGGTGATTCAACTTTTCAACTCTCTGCTCTCGTTTCTCAGTCATGCAGATACACACCGGCTCATACAAACACTGAAAACACAAACACCGGGAGGACTACTTGGTACACAGCCAGTGTACGTTTGTCTGTTCATCGATTTCCCGGCATGTGTGTGTGTGTGTGTGAGGAGTGATCAATATTGAAAAGCAGCCTTTCTGCTGTGTCTGTGAAGTGTTCGCCTGAAGCTTCAGAATTCACTGTTGAACCTCTGGCCTACGAATGCAGAAACTTCTCAGTTCAATGCCCCTGAAAACATCGAGAAGGGGACGAGCATCTGTCTCTGGATGCTGCACGCTGGTACTCATGCCGACTGGTGGCTCCTTTGATGGCCATTTTGCAGCTACATCTTCCTACATGAATACTGGAGACAGGAGAAAAAACTTAACTTACTTTGAAACTTTGAAAAGAATTTCCTTCGCTGTATTTCTATCACACTATGAGAAATGGGATTTTTTTAAATACAGGAATTGTAAGACTGACACTCACATTTATTTCAGTTTTGAACTTTTATTTTCAGAGCAATGAACGTGTTTCTATTTCTTTATGTGTTATTGTTCCTGCACCTTTCTGGGTTAGGGTTAGGGATCTGGGATGCAACAATATAATATTACATATACAATGTATATGAAGTGCAGAAATATGCAAGTTATAAATCATAAAAATGTTCTTCTAAGTCATTATTTGCACACAATGCATGTCAAAAACTGCAGAATTATATGACATATAAACCTTAGTGCATGTGTATTTCAACAGTATATATCAGAGCAAATGTCACTATTGAGTCACTATCAGGTTAAAATATGTACAGGAAGTGCAGCTATATCAAAGCTCTGCATATTTTTTGGTTTTTATGTGAAATGCTCAGTCATTAGTTGCTAACCTTACAATAACCAGAGGTGTATTACACTTTAAAGTACTGAAAATAAAAATATAATGCTTCAATCTAACTAACAAATATCCTCTGAACTTATTTGACAATAAACATAATTGATTTATAGCTGAATATATCAGATTATCAATGACAAGGGAAACACCATGATGCGATGCATAGCAAACATCACTGTCAAGGAAACTAATACTATCATTGCTGTGATTGTAATAATCTTGTACACAAAAAAGGTAAAAAAAACAACAACTTTTTTTTACCTTTTTTGAAAAAGTTTATTTTGTTCGTTTTTTAACTTTTACTAGTAATTACAAAGGAAGCGTGTGAAAATCTCAATCATGGTTGACATACAGTTTCTTTACTCTTAAATTCACCATTTAGTGAATTTACTAAATGCTTAAATCCCAATATATTTATCTTAAAATACACATATTTTTAATTGTCTCAGGACAGAGGTCAGTTGTGACATCACATATAACATAACCGGTGTTCAATTTTTCCAACTCTGAATCCAAGTGTCAAAATCTTTTGGCTGATTTTGTCCATAAGCTCAAAGGGACTGCAGGCAATATCCATCCAGCCTGCCAATAGTTCTGCAGAGACACTGTTGAACACTACAGTGCTGAACACAACAATGCTACCGTTTAAAAAATAATTCAGTCAACAAGAAAGAAGGGGTGTGTGTGTGTGTGAGACGGCGTGCTTGTGTTTGTTGGGGCCTTGGTGTGCAGTGACACTTGCAAGTCGAAATCCTCAATTATCACATTAGCACATCCTGGGAGAAGACTATAGGCTACACACACATGCCACTGCACAAACGCACACACACACCCACCCCCTCCTATCTCTGGCACTGCAACCCCCTGCTGAGAGGCTCAAACACACTGGCTGAGGGTGGAAGGGGCTGCGGAGGAGCTGGTTCGTGACATTGAGACGAAGGTTGCAGGCAAACCATCTCCTCTCTCGTGTAGGCCGCATTCAGATGAGCAGCAGCGCTGCGTCACAAGATGGAGCCGGTTAATTCACTTCAATGCGATCACAGATTCTATATGACGCTGCGTTGACTCTTCGGAACTGTTGATTGTGGATGACTCACGTGTTGCCGCAGTGCGAGGTAGCATGCAAATGGATTTTTGTCTTCAGTTTGTTCTCCTTCCAGTGTTTACCTTGCAGAGAATCCTTTTCAAAAAAACGAGACGCTTTAGTAAGCATAAACGCAAGCTAAGGCTGGTACAGCATCACTGCTGGCAAGTATTTAATATGGCAGGCTCCTCACGGAAAAAGTGCTGGCGCCAGTCAGCAGAACCTGACTCCATAGCAAGAAGTTGAAGCAGTTGAAAAGCATGTGATGCTATAAGCTCAACAGGTTCTTATGCGTTGGTACAGCCAGTATGACACATGAGTCAAGATGGACACACAATCTCAACAAGATTCTTCATAATAATTTCCATATACAGCCAAACAGAGAAGCTTTGTGAAACCACAGTCCTCAGATCACTAGTAGTGAACTCACCTGACAAATGTGTTATCATTAATAACTATGAATAGCAACTCTATTTATTTTTAATAAATCATAAACACCTGCTGCAACACTGCACCAAAACATGATGCAAATATTTATTCCCTGCTGTTGTTATCTAACTATTCAGAGATGTTTACTTTTTCTAGAGTTTAAAGTGTTTGGACTGAAGCTCCGCCAGTGCTTTTTGTGAATTAGATTCTAATATTCCTGATGGAACATTGTGCAGATCTTTTCCATATTCACAATATCAATACTTGTTTTGCTTTAATGTAAGGTTTAACAAACAAGTCTTTCATTCACTCATAAAGGAAATGTTGCTGACCAGATCAAATACAGCTTATACAGCAGTTGTGGTGTAAAGCAAATCCACTCGCCTCATGGGGAGGTTTTTTTTTTATGAAAAAACAAGTTACATATACATAAAACGTAACTTGAGTCAGCAACCACTCATGATTTCTTTCTCATGGACAAGATAGTGAGCAAAACAATAAATCCAACTGTGAAAAACTGTGGAAATTATGAAAAGACAGGAGCTGCTCTTGTTGTTTGGCGTTTTGCTTCAGCTATAAAGATGTAGCTGTTCAGAAAAACTTGCCACTCAGACAACAGACAGAGTTCAGATCAAAAAGAATCATATATAGGGCCAAAATGTAAAACGCAGTTTAAGCAACTGGCCGACCAAAATATACATTTATTGACTCTAGTTTAACGTGAAACAAACGTTGAAACATTCACTTGGGGTCTAAATTTGGACCAAAACCATATTTCATGTCAAATATCCCCTTTGTTTATTAATTTCTGTCCCTTGTACTGATTAAGATCTTCGCTTTCTTGAAAACAGATTGTTGATGGCAATCTGTTTTCAGATTGCCATCAACAATCTGTATCTATATTACTATGTAATATCTATAGATATTACTATGTAATATCTATAGGTCACGTACCACTCTGATTTGGTGATGAACCAGTTTTGGGTGTGCACAATTTTGAACCAAATGCATGTTTTCAAAGCTCTCATGGGCCACATAAAATAACATGGCGGACAGGATTTGACTCCGAGGCCCAGGAGTTTGACACCTGCGAACTACTTAGATTAAGATAACCAGCTCCAAAATGTTAGCCACTTAAAACAAGAACAAGACAAGGCATTGAGTTGCGTGTATGAGAGCACCTGTTTATCGGCTCTTATGGGGACCAATTCTCCCGTCTCCCAATCTTCAACACACACACACACATACACACACACACACACACACACACACACACACACACACACACACACACACACACACACACACACACGTTAAATTATACTTATGCAATATTATGTAATCTTTACTTTGTTATCTTGTATTGCACACTTCTTTTTTATTGGATGCAGGGACACAAAAAATATCACCATGCATTGTACCGTGTATAACTGTATGTGTGACAAATAAACCTCCTGAATTCTTGACAAAACACCTGCTTGTGGGCGACCTGATGTTTTTGTGGGGACATGTTTGACAGTCCCTACTAGGCTAAGCCTCAATTTGAGGGTGAAAACTTCAAAATAACTAGGTCATTACAATTGAGTCTAAGCTTGGTTAGGTGTCTTAGTTAAGTTTTTTTTTAATTTTTTTGTTTTGGATGGTTCAGTTAAGGGTGAGAGACTGGGGAAAGCATTATGGCGATGAAAGTTCTCACAAGTTCCATCTAGGACATAAGTACAAATGTGAAATGTGTAAATTTCTTCTTTCTTTCTACTTGTAATACTACTACAACTACTACTACTTTATTATTACATTAATAATACTTATTATTGCATTATTATTAATTATTATTATATTATTACTATTATTATCATAATCATAAGAAGAAGAAGAAGAAACAAGGTTGCAGCCATATGTGATATATGCATGCTCAAACTAAAATGTTGCTGGTGTTTCAGGACAGTGTGTAACTACAAGCGTTGCACTTCTCATTAGCAGCCACTGTAAGACAATAATGTTCGCACCCAATCTTAAAAATGCCAATCAAGATCTAACACAAAACCCACATACCGCATTAAATAGAATAAGTTTTGAAAGAGCAGTTGGAAAATAAAGTATGACAAGCGTCTATGACAAGCGTCTTTAGATTTGTAAATAAGCTGCACTTCAATGGAAAAGATTGCAATGAGTTTTCAACAGGCATCTTTTCAATCCCCATACAGACTTAAAGAAGTAGCACAGCAGTGATAAGTGAAGCCTGATGTTAGAGGAATGTTGAGTGCGTAAGAGGGCAAGATATAAAAGTGTAATATTAACATCAAGCCCCTACTGTTCTTGCTATTTTGAGCTATATATATTATTTATACTCTCTCGCAGTAATTACTGAGCCTCTTGACATCTGACATTGTGCTCGGCAAATTAGAGCTTCCACTCATGATCTATACTCGTAAAGATTTGGATTCTTTAGATTCATTTTTAACTGGTGTCTTTACTGTAGTTTGGAAGATGTCAAGTGAAGAAAAAAAAGCTCTGTTTCTCACACATGCATACTGCATGGTCTTGGATGAAAGTCTGCGAGGGACTGACAACAAAGGCTGCACTTATCTCAGTGTTTTCATGATTCAACAGTTTTTCACACACAAGGTTTATAGGTTATTTATAAGCATGTGTTATTTGTTTAAAACTGCCTTTTTTCTGTATTCCAGGAGCCCGACTGAAAGTTTTCAAACAAATGCACCTCTTTTTCCCAGAACTTACGGGGAGGAAATGTAAACTTTGCTGTGCGACGACAACATAAGTGAATGTTGAATTCCTGTCCTACAACGGCGGGTAAGAGCTTAAGTTATTTTGAATGTTCACGTGTGACAGTTGAGATCTCAATGAGATCTGATGCTACAACTTTAGGCAGTGCATGCAAAGCAACGTTGCGAGTGCCGGCCTCGTATTACAAACGTTAGTCACTGTAGAGGAAAGACTCTGACAGTCTTAAGTTCACTCTGACTCAGTCTTTGTTACACTCATTCATGTCACAAGTCTGCTCACAATCTTCAGTATAGTCAGCACAAGAAAGACAGATTCACACAAGAATCAAAACCCCCCCAGTCACTCTAACAACCTTGGATATGCACAAGGATCGATCTTGAGGAGAGTACGCAGCGTCAAACATTCTTCAGTCAATACTGTTAAGTTGTTCCGGAGGTCAATTTTCAAGCCTTGTGCTTGAATTTTGGTGTTCACCATGACCTGAAGTGGCTTTAACCAATGTCTTTTTCAGATCTATCAAACTAGCATCCTCTAGCACTGTCAAGTCTCTCACTTCACCAGGACACTGCCTCAACTAACAAACTCAAATTCAATTCTTTAATGCTGAAAAATCCATGTGTGTCTGTCAAATGTTTCTTGGTTGTATGACAGGATAAATTCCTCAGTCTATTCGCTCTCGCTTGAGCAGTCACACACCCTCAAAACATAGAGCGGGCCTTATGCCAATTGCAGCAGAGCAGTGTGTGTTAGGACAAAGACATAAAAAAGGCAGATTTGTTTAACAAAATTCTTTGTTGAGAGTTGTTATTTAGGGATTATTTTAAGAAAGGAAACTACAGAGAAACCCCAAATCATTTCAAAAGCACCTGGAATTCAGTCCATATTGAGTCAATATTCATATATAAGATTAGGGGAATTAAATCTTAACATCTTCTTGAGATACAGACAGTTTTTTCATCTAGAATGGAGAATGTGAAACACAAAAACTAAACCTTTAATTTGAACATTATAGTGACAAAGAGTGTAAGAAAATATTGAGACGCTAAAACATTGCGATACTTGATCGATATTTTAAGTTGTCTATGTTGATATTCGATACGCAGATACATGCTGCTGTGTGATGTGTTTTAATATTTTTATTAACATGTTTAATAATTTTCTTTATGTACACAAGTACGTTTATGATTAAGGAAGTGTGTGTGAACTTAAGTATCTTAAGGAAGTGAAAGTCCAACAGGAGAGATGTCATAACAATAAACTTGTTTTCATATAATTCTGTACTGCATCTGACTTCCCGCATTAAAATGATGGTTCTTATTGCATTACATCTCTGAATTTACAGTATCGCAATATATCGCAATGTTACCACTCCTGTATCTGATGATACATATCATATCGCAAGATACCTGCCAATACACAGTGACATCATGAATAGTAAGATAGCTGCCACTGTCCATCAACATCAGTACTTTTATTTTAACATTACAGTGAAGTACACTTCCTAACTGATAAAGGACGCCTAATGCAAGATGTGTCACGCTTATAAACATGTCTTCTTCTTACCATGCTGTTTTCATGACCCCTGGAGAGTCTAGCTATATCCAACGTAGAATATTAGAGCAAACATTTTCCATTTTCAAACATTTCAACACAAACACTTCTTTTCTAAACAGCGTTCACATGGCCCAGCAAATCAAACGTTGGAAAAAGTCCCATAATCGCTTTACTATTTGTTGCAGAGTTTAAGGGGATTACATCTGGGGTTAGCACCAAAGACGATTATGATAGGTCTTCATGAATATAACGAAACTAGCCCCAGAGTCGAAGGATGATGTCTGCACTTTTAGCATGAAGGGCGCTGGCTGTGAGAATGATTTTTTGAGGATGTCTGGCCACTGATATTTATACTTTTCGTAAGATCACAGGGCAATAAATAACAGCTCCTTTACCCCAGACTTAAAGAAGGTTTTAGTTGCAACAGATGTATTTCAGCTGTGAAACTCAGGCTAATATGAATGTGCGGGAGGCCAAATATATTATCAATTAAATACAGTATAAGTAATATCTGAAAGGTACTTTCTTTACCTCGAAAGAGTTGTAAACACAAGTCTTGCATCGACACTGCAGGCTCAGAACTCAGCGATATTACGGCCTGATCAGCGAAGATCAAAAGAATCTGGAACACATGAAACTAGAGAATTAGGATTCAGTTCAGACGGCATTTCAAAACTAAAACCAGCAGTTATGGCTGTATCATTTCTGCTACACTTACACTCTACGGTGGTTATTATCACAAAGACACTATGTAGATTGCAATGTTGCAGCTCAGTGACAAAGTCACATCGGCACAGTATATCGCGTTTTGCTCAGCTACTTGGACTACAAGCTGGAGGCACATCAAGTTCCGACTTCTTCACTGACCTCGCCTTGGAAGCCGTATCCAAAAATCTTATTCTACTCCAACATGAGTAGAAAATTCATAGATAAGCAAGCACAACCAAAACTCGATTCCATTCAGTGATTTTATTTATTTCTGCTACATTGTTTCTTAGCACATTGTTCCCTTGCACATTATTCTAAGGGACACCTGGGGTGGGCAATTAATGATGTCATGAGGGGATGTTAAGCCAAAAGACAAAAGAAAGAAGTCATAATTTGAACTTATTTCTGTTTCTGTAGACACAAATTTATGCGAGGAAATGTCAGTACACCACAACATTAAATTAAATTTAAATTACGACATTAAATCCTTAAATATGTTCTTTTTTTTTAGATATTTTATTATAGAATATAAATGTTGGACAATCTTTAAAAATATCATTTACACATCTATGAGCTAAAAAAAAAAATTGTATCGCTTTGAATGCATTTTGAAGAACCAGAAATAATGGTAAAAGGAGCAAAACTCACACAAAAGAATTCTTCTTAATTTCAGTTGGGGGGAAAAAGAATAAAAGAAAAATAAATGAGCTATATTTAGAAATGAATTGGTAATGGTTGAAAAAAAATAGTGCTGTCTATGGATTACAATTTTTAAGACCATTTAATTGCACAAAAATGAGAAAAAGCTTGCACAAAAAGCTAGTTGGTGATGTATGGCAAATTGATCGCGCATTTTGCATCTGTTCTAAATGTAACTAAAAGAAAGATGCTGTCAACACCACAGTGGTTGTTGACATGCACTTTGAAAGTCTGCTCTTAGGCAGACAAAGGCAATGATTCGGTTTTCTGGGCAACGGAATTCAAACTCTCAAATTAAAATTCAAAAACTCTCAGGGTCAGAGTCTTACAGTACCTGACATTGTACCAAGATATTGTTTTGTGGGGGGCAGAATGTAGAAAGTCAGATTTATTTCTTCAACCGAAACTAGTTCTTCAACCCAAGTTTTGCAATATTTACAACTAGAGTTAATTATTCACGTTCAACATCTTAAAGGTGGAGGTTTTATTAGTATTTTAAAAAATCACTTCTATGAGCACTTTTTAACAAAGTTGTTTTTTGAACATTCCATCAATGGGACAGACACTTTGCATATGCCCTTCTGGAATTGGCCAATAAACCGGAGCCCGGCTGATCTTAGTGGACATATGCTCACAGGAAGCTGGAAAGCTTCTCCTTGCATGTCCACCTTTGTTTAAAGAGACTGCGTAGAGTGAGCAGCGCTAGGAAAATAGAAGTGAAGCATAAAAGGACTGAGCATAACAAAGCTCAAATGTGAATGATTGAAGCATAAAACGGAAGAAGAGATAGAGAGAAGATCAGTTGTTCCACTGCATTATCGACTGTTTTATGGAGAACCTGACACGTCACACTTGCAAATGCATGTCAACATAACAAACCGAATGATGGTTGATCTCTTCCTATCTGTAACTGTCACAAATTACTGTTGAAATGAATTACGTTTTATTTAATGTTCAGTTTTAAGGTCTGGCTGAATTTACTGACAATTTTGCAGTGTATTTATATGGCTGTTTATGGAAGGAGAAAAGTATGTAAGTGGAGTTGCGATTTGCGCTACAACCTCGGTTCGAATCCATCTTTAGGTTATGTTGTGTGTGATTTAGTTTATAGGCCTTGGTCAGTTGTTAGACTTAAATGTAAACAAAGGTTTATTTATAGAGAACATCATTGGGATTTATACCCTATTATTAAAAATCCCTTTTACATGGAATATAGTCACTGAACTAAATAAACAGATTTCACCTCTCTCTTGAAGAAGTAACAGTATGAAGTTTTAGATGAAAATTGTGCCTCTTTTAGGTCTCAAAGTCCGACTCCCCTTTATCCTGGCTCTTGTCCATCTGAAATTCCACCTCTTCACCTCACAGCTGATCCGGTTCATCCTCCATGGACACACTCGGCCAACTGAGACCACTGCGCCTACACCTGAGTGTGTGTGTGTCAGGTGTGCGAGCACAGGAGATTGTGACTTCACATGACAAACAGCATGAAGGGTCAGGTGTGTCCCACTCTGACCTCGTATAGGCCCGTGCTGCTGTGTGTTTGGGTCAGGTGTGATCAAAGACGGCCAGAAAATTTAGGGATTAGCCGGGTTAATCTGGGGCACGAGTTGTTTACACACGACAAAATAAATATAATATCTCGGTTAGAGGGACGCGCAAGTTCAGCATATGATGTTTATCCTCCTGATTTGCATTTAACATGCGCGCTTGAGGCGTAGCAGATGATTCTCCAGGACCATCCTGGCTCTGTGTGTGTGCATGTGTGTGTGGGCCCGGCAGAGTTTGAGCTCGACAACACAGAGGGAGAACAAAAATGTAGCCTGCAGATATTCTGTGTACAATTGAGCGACCACAGAATCTGTAAGATAACACAGTTTTTGTTCCTCTTTTTGTTGGGGTGCCCAGTTCACGTGCAGCCTGATGTTTTGATGATTTATCACAACAGATTCGGAAATAAAGACTCGCCCCGCTCATAAATATTCAGATTATTTATACATCCCATTACCAAAGAAATATACACATCTGGATCGCAACTTGGGATGACTGAAATATATTTGTAAGTCGTACCATCACTCCTCTCATTCACATCGGAATTCGCTATTATATTAGCTTAAGCTCAAACATTAACATCAGTTTAAAAATTCCCCCACAAATAATTGGAAATTCAAAGCATTTTGTGTGCCTTCAAAATAAAAGCACGGTTGGTGGATGAACGGTTACTTCTCCTATACATTACTCGAAATGGCAAAAACAAGGTCTTATGTGAAACTTAAACGGCCTAGCGATTATTTAAAATCCAGGCTAAAATAGCAAAATAGTTGACATTTGACACAGTATACGTCAGAATATCCCTCCTTTCTGGGGAGGAATTACAAAAAAAGATTCAACTGAATGTTGTTTGATTTACAACATAATAGTATTTTGGAAAATCACTATACAGCATGCATGCATACTGTTGAAAATTACACACTATATTATGTGATAATGTGACTTAGTTATTAGAAAATGTGTAACATTACATCTATATATCGTGTATTTTAGAAGAGCAGAAATAAAAAATGTAATAATCAGGAGTGAAATATTTATTGACATAAGTTTTCTGTCTAAATTTAAATATATCCTCAACAGAAGAGGCCACTAAACTGTATTTTTCTATTCAGTTACACATGTGCACAGATTCCAACAACAGTAGACGTCATTTTAATCAGCATGATCTGCTGCAGTAGTCTACGCAGGTTCAAGCTGACCATGTGTGAGAGTGAGAGATTTCAGGAGGGGGAGCTGATGCGGGAGAGTGTGGCACAGGTGGCACAAAGCCCCGGCGGCGCCTAGGGCATAAGATTGGCATGTGGCCCACAGCCAACCAAACAACACAGCAGAAAGAGAGAGCAGGAGAGAGAGAGAGAGAGAAGATAAACGTTGTTCAAACAAACACATGAGTCCACAGGTCTCCTGTCTTACGCCATATGCTGCCAGCATGTCTGTCTACCTGTCTGTCTGTCCAGCTTACTGTCTGCCAACACAGCTAAGTGCTGTCAATGGTCAAAACTGTCAACTGCCAAGATGATGGGCATTCGATACGAGGTGGCATCCTCCGCTAAACCTCACACACACACATCAATGCCCATAAGAGCAAAGTGCCATCTCGTGCCATTATCATATTCATCAATTATGTAAACACTGATGTGAACACAGTCAATCCACACACACGCATCATTTTAATGAACTGCTAGGGGGACAGATATGACCTCCAAATTGCTGGTAAACACACAAACACAGAAGCTGTTTTTCTGTATTTTTTTTTTTTTTTTTACATTGCATAGCTGGAGGGATGCTGTGTGTGTGTGTGTGTGTGTGTGTGTGTGTGTGTGTGTGTGTGTGTGTGTGTGTGTGTGTGTGTGTGTGTGTGTGTGTGTGTGTGTGTGTGTGTGTGTGTGACAGAGGAAGACCAAGAGAGTAGCTTAAAAGAAAAATAATATTCATTATCTACAGCAAATCAGATCCCAAACTGCATTAATATAAAAGCACATTTTCATAAACCCTACATAAATAAAGTCCCATCCTCACACTACCTGTACTCAGTTGTTCAACGGCTCATTCATTTTATTTTGAAAAATGCCATTCTGTCCACCCTCAGGCAGTGTATTTACTGTAGCAACTGTGCAAAGATGACAGACAACCCAGATTGTTACTCTAATCTAACGCGATGAATTTAATTACAAATAGCTTGCATAACATTTCAGCTTCGCACCATTTGAGCCGTTGACAGAAGGACAATGATCAAATAAGAATGACTTGGAAAACTGTCTGCACATTGCAGCTGCTTGCAGGTCTGGTTTGGAGTGGGTGGAATGGGAATGGAGAATTTGCCAGATTCACTAGGACACACTCGCAAACACACACGCACACACTTACCTGGCAGTGTCAGCTGGAGGAAAACTGTGAAATCATTCAACTAAACAAGAAGCAAGTCACTTAATAACATTCTGAAGGTTTAAAACTCATTTACAGCAGATGAAGCAGCTTTAAAGCTGTAACCCATCCAGACAATATTTGGTTCTCAGAGTAGCATAGAAGACAAAAATGGACCACTGAATATAAAAGATAAGTGGTTTTGTAGGTAACTTTCCATCTGACATGCCAAGGTTTCATTTATCATTAAGTGAACTACAAGTGGCTGCCAGCTTAGTAGCATCTGTAAGTCCAGGCGACGACACCCAGACATCTGAAACCAAGGCATCCGAACCATTTAGCCAGTGTTTACAACCCTCAGTGAGTCTCCACGATGCTCTTCTCTCCTGCAGACCACTATTTTATAGACATTGATTTTGTCTGAGTTGGCAATTCCATCTTTACACAGGGCACAACTGTGTGTCCATCATCTCCGGTACACACGTCGCCATTTTGACTTTGAAAATCACAGGTCAATAGAAAAGTGGTCGAGAAAACAGCAGTTTCCAGTGCGGCTGTTTAAGGCCGCAGGAGCAGTTTGACCTTGGAGGTTACAAAACTTAACAGGCGCTCAGCTCGTGTG
This sequence comes from Synchiropus splendidus, assembly GCF_027744825.2. Lineage (NCBI taxonomy): Eukaryota > Metazoa > Chordata > Actinopteri > Syngnathiformes > Callionymidae > Synchiropus > Synchiropus splendidus. Next base: position 14,587,334 of record NC_071345.1, on the reverse strand, counting down.
AAGAGCGAGTGAGCGGCGGGAGACAAAGATGAGCAGTGGCCTCTTGTGTTTGCTGACTAATGAGTGATTAATCGAGTGCAGTCGGTCCTGCGTCTCCCTGATTAGAGCCAGACAGGAGCCCTGAAAAGACAGAAAGACAGGAGTCAGGTCTTTCTTTCTCTTCCTCTTATCTCCACATCGCTGCTTTCCACTCCAACCTCCGACGGAAAGATACTTATCACATGGTCTAATAAGTGAGCCACGTTTAGCGCCGATCCATCCCTGGTGCAGTCACGCAGCCGTGCTGACTGCTGAAACAATACGCCGTCTCATCTGACAATACACGCCGCATAATTGGCCCAGAGGACGGCCACAATGGCATTAGCAGCAGGAGAAAGAACAGAGTCACAACAGAAGCTCAGAGCTCCTGGTTTTTGTTTTAGAAATTGGATTTGAGAACGGGGGGGAAAAAAAGAACATGTCTTATTGGATAAGCAAGCTACATGCTCAGAGGTGCCGGAGACCCTGAAGGGCTTTTTTTCACCAGCAACCAGAAGCAGGAAGAGCAGTTGCCAGACGTTGCTCACATGAAACTCTCCTGAGCCTCAGCTGAGGATCTTAGGTGAGTTCAACAAGATGTCCACCAAGTAAAGAGGAAGACGCGTGACAGACTTTGATGACATGTTACTTAGCAGACACATGCTTAAAACAGCTTACAATAATGAAGGTCAGACCTGGGGCAAATCAACCAATCAAAAGAGAAATAAAAGGCATGTCAATGAACGCGTTTTTTATTTTAGGAGATGAAACAGCAAATTTGTCTGTTGCTAATACAGCTGTTACGCTATAAAATAAACTACTTTAACTATATACAATATAAGACCTCTGTCACCAAACTAATTTACACTCACACGGATGATGATTTATTTATTTTGTTTTTCCACCCAGTAGGTCTTCAAAATCCCTGCAGTTTCTCCTTTTCCTTTCTCACTCCTCCTTCCTGAGTGAAAGAAGCCAGTTATGTAGTGCCACATGATATTCAATGTTTATAAAAGATAAAAACCTAGATCTATGACTGATATGTCAAGAGTTAGGCGGTGTCCCATTACACACTCGAACAATAGCACTTAACACTAGCACTTGGTTTTGAGTGCCCTCCACTATGAAGCGCCCTCCGACTGAAGTGATTGACGTCCCTAAGAATTGGGACAACACTTGATGATGTCACGCGTAAAGACAACATGTCATTGGCTGCTGTGCATTGGCTTTGCTTCCTGCATATCGAGGGTTTGTGATGTTTTTGAAATGCCAGCTCTAACATTTTTGCAACCTCTTGCATCGGCACTGATAATCTCACTTGGTTTGGTGAACCAGCGGAAAAGAAATGGGCAGCTGAAGCCGGCTTTGCCGCTATATTGCGGTGATAGATCTGCTAGAGGTGTGACGATGTTAACGTTACTTTTGCATCCCGGAAATCTATCCACACTTCATATTCCCACTTTGTTTCAAGTCAGCTCTGGAGCCCCCTCAGTTTGAAGGGATCATTTCAAGTGGTGAACGGCGAGTGCGGAGTATTGGGACACACTACACGTACAGGTGAAAGCGCAAAACCCAGTGTAAGGGTCAAAAAGTGTTAGTGGGAGAAATGGGACACAGCCTTAGTCTTAGGGTGGTGGTGGATGGTATCAATAGTGATGAGCTTATGAAGCTTCATGAAACAGTGTCCTGTATTCAGAGCCAACTAGATGACACTGTCTGTTCTAAAATCTTTGGATTTGCTCAACAATTTTAAATGAAATCGTCATCATTTTTTAAAATGAGGGCGCCATCTACTGGGCTCTGAAAATATGGACACTGTTTCATGAAGCCTCATCAGCCCATCACTAGGCATCACTCAATGTAGCAAACTTTACTTGTGTGTTAAACCCAAATCATGCTGGAACACAAACACGCACCCATCAATATTAGAGATGAGCAGGAACCCAGTGGAGGATGCACTGTGGTACATAAATGATCAAGGCCCACCAGCCCAGGCAGAAGTGTAGCAGCCTCTGACTTCATGTTGTTGCCTGTAGTTTCTCGTATTATAATGGATGGAGCAATGATGGCCTCCAACTTTTCTAATCAGCTGACACACAAACATTTCTGCAAGTGAAATCTTAATTTAGTGTGTCAATTCATAAGGAAAAACTAAAAAAGAAATTGCTACAACTCATTTTACACATTAGACACACTAAGTGCAAAACATGTCTCATGGAAATAGGCAACTAATATAAGAAACCATGTTAGCTGTTTCCAGCCAACGGCTACTGATGCAGCAGAACCAGCCTAAACAGTAATGGTTCTTTTATTATTCATAAAAATGAGTTTCTTTGCTCGTCTACAGCCTGTTTCAGTTGTGGGAAAACCTCAGGATTTGCTGCTGGTTGAGACAGGGTAACCGCGGAACACGCTACTATCTCGCAGCCATTCAAGTGTTAAACCTGCAGTGTGCAATAAAAGCAAAATTAAACATATGTGTAGAAGACCGTGTAACTAGAATGGAGTGAATTTCTATGAGTGTGTGAGATGGAGAAGACAAGAGATAATAGATAACAAAGAAGCCGAAATATATCTGACCATCTGCTTTTTGCTAGTAGATTTTCTGTTACATAAGAATGTTAAGATGTTAACTGTTGAATCATAACCGTAATGAATTGTCAGACCAATGAAGAAGCTCGGTGCTACTAAATGAATTGCCATAATTGATCCAGGCACTTTTTGCTGATCAGGAAAGCAACTCCATATCAGAAGCTGATGGTCTTACACTGTCACAACCTGAAATAACAAAGCAACAGAGGATTCAAATTCTACTTCTGGCTGCGAACAAGGTCTTCTCACAGATATTGAAGATAAGTGCTGTTCCATCCTCCATGTGTTTAATGGGCAGCAATGTTTTGCTCCCATCGCTTCTGCGTTTGTCTCTCGTGGCCTCTGAATATGGAAAAAAGTGGACGCACACACGCCCGCACACACATACACTGGAGCGCCTGCAGCCACTGTGTAGTCAGGATTGAGGTGTGTGTGTAAGCGGGACCGGTGCCAGTCTTGGCACGAATGGATGCCTGTCGGTGAACCTCCTGAGAGGGGACCAAGGGCACAACAAATTGGCGCACTGCACTTCGAAGTCCCACCTGTGTGTGTTATGTGTGTGAGTGTGTGTGGACAGTATCAGGAAGCCTGCGGCTGAAAGTAGCATCAGCTGTAGAAATGCCTCTCTCCACAACTCTCTCTCGCTATACAGATCACTTTTCTATTTTTCTATCATCCCTCCATCCTTCCTTTGTTTCATTTTACAGCCAGAGTAAGGCCCTTAGTCAAGCTGATATGCGGTGTTGTTGTTATGTGTCAAGGTTTCTTAGTTCTAAATCTGAATACTGAAATGAAAAGAAATAATTAAATGAGAACTTCCTCATTTGCTTGTCATTTGAGGCAATAGGAAATGGTAAGCGAAGATTGGCACATCTGTAGAAGAGGCTAATAGATGAACGATGGATCAATGTAGAGGAAGTTAGGAGGGACTGAAAAGTTAACATCTTCAAATGCTTCCAAGCCAATGGATCTTGAGAAAACTTCCTTGGTGACGATGTTGCACTGACAGATTCGGTAGCAGGCTCACACAGCAGTGAACAAAACCAAGGCAACATCACCGCCTTGCAACCTTTCAATGTCTTCCTCACTTGGCTTGTCATCCTTTATTATTCTGCTCTGCTGTGTCATAAAGAGAAAGACAGTTTGAGTGAAATGACCTTTCCAAAAAAAAAAAAATTCATTAAAAAATAGAGGAAAGAGGACAATGAGGAGAAATGAAAAGCACTTGAGCATTCAGCTGAAAGTGACGCTTGTTTCATTTGCATTTTTCAATAAGTAATATTAGTTTTGTATAAATGAAATCACCTATGGCATCTCGCATTAAGGCAGTAGATCAAGGGCAACCAATTCACCTATGATAAGTTGAGACTTTTGGGGGAGCCGACCAAGATTCAACAATTCAAACCACAGTTACAATTGTGTTGAGAGTCAGAATATTATGTGTATAATCGAAGTCAAAATTATTTTTAATACAAACATTATGAGACATGATTCCAATATAGATATTTAAGTTTTTGCCTTAGCAGACTTCATTGTGCACATGTGTGCTTCAGAAGTAACCTCCACATTTACCTGGTGCCTTCTGGGACCCACAGCAACGTTGCCAGTGCTGAGGTCTTCCATAGACAATACATTACCGTGAAGCCAGGAGCAAGCAGCACCCTATTTGGCACCATTATGGGAGGCAAACATTGTGTATCAGCTCACACAGACCTTCAGTAAATCTGACCCTTCATCACAAGGCTTGAGACATTGGTCTTAGTCAGCAGTGTACAACGTACTCTTCACATGTTGGTGCTTGTCAAGAGGACTTCCACGTCCATCAGAGTCATCAGTTGGCGTTGCATGTTGATTTATAGGCGTTTCAATTGAGTCCTCTTCTGTTGCATTTCTTCATGGTGCAATAGAATGTTCGGGGTTAGGATGCAAGCAATCGTTGTGGCTTACTTAATGTGACCACAAGTCTGACTCAGGTACCAACTTTTTTTTCATGATTTCACACCTATAGCAGCGGCATTCCATGGCTTAACCTTTACCTCTGTCACTATTTCTTTAGAGTTGGAAAGTCTGCTGAGGTGTTCCCTCTGCCATCAGGAAATGCCACTGGAGAAGAAATGTTTTATTCGGTTGAACACTTTGTGTATCAAAATGCAATGAGAAAGATTTATTAATGTGTCACTCAGGCACGCAGAATCCCACGTGACGATATACGCGACTATATTTTTTTCCCTTAGAAGTGAGAATGTGTGTGGCACAGGTGTGAAACTCAGGGTCCAGGGACAGAATCCAGGTATTAATGGTCAATTTCTGGAATGCATAAAATACATGACTAATTTGTACCGTGGCCAAAAACCAATTACAAACACCTGTCACAAGTTTCCAACTTCAGCGGTGGCAGAGACTGACTGTGTGCTCTGTGCTGGGTTAAAGTACTGCTAAATGATATTATGTTTGCTGGCAATACCACTATAAATCCCTGGCAGCTATGAGATACCAGTGATCCCGAATATTCTTATTGGCTTCTTGGTGCGTAGCTCGATCAGCAGCATTTCCGGGCGTATCGGCAGCTGCCTGTACCACTATTTGGGCATGTTTCCTTTTGACTGTGCATTTTGTATAATGATTACAAAATGCCAGCACATACCTTTGTAACATACATTACCTTGGACATTTTTTTGTGTTTTGTTATGCACACATTTTTGATCTAATCCACAAAGTTTAGCAAAATATGCTTCACTTAAAAAAACGTACATAAACATAAACAATACACGCAACTACTGCTTTCTAAATTCTATGAATGAGAATGATGGAATTTAACTTCAGTAAAAATAATTTCATATTTCTTCACCAACAGTAACTAAAATCACCAAGTTGTGGTGGAGAGAAAAGGGGGGGGGAGGGCTCCATTGATATGAACCTTCAGGGCAGAAGCAGAACACATGTGTTCGCAGCAGCAGCGGTCGTGACCTCGCCTATGTATTTTTGCTCTCATGTCAGTAACTTTAACAGTCACTTATTGAACATTTGCCAGAAAAAAAACACCACACTTGAGTACAAAATAATGTTAAAAAAAAACATGACAGGATGGGGGTTCACCCTTGAGTTTCTGCCCTGTGAACGGAGCATGTAGATTCCCTCTTTCTCTCATCAGGTCGTCTTGAAGAGACGAAGAAGACGCTCTTGTTTCATTTTTCATTTAAGTAAAGTCGCAAGGGGGTGTTTGAATGTGACCAAGGTCTAAAGGTGAACCTTGTATTCGCAGACAATTAAAATCAACCAGAAATATTTGTCAGAGAGCCAATACTTGCTCTTGTACACTATGTAAAGCTTATGTGAAATATATCTTCAATAAAGGACCAGAAAACGTTGTATAAATGAGCGAAACCATATAATGAAAAGCGTTGACGTGATTTTCAGACAGCCGGGCAGACAGATAATCTGTGGATTGAAAGCAAGAGAATGTCATTGATCTCTCAAAGGACAATACAATACTGGTTTCTACTCTCCCACTCACTCACACACACACTCAGGGGTTCAGACCGATCGGGCAATGAGTTGAATGGAGTCTAATTCCTATTCAGTCAGTAGGAAGCTTTTTAAGTCTTTAGAGAGTCATTGTCAGCAAGCATTACCCAGCATGCCACACACCACATCAGGCCACATAACCAACAACACAGCTCTTTGGCTTTTAAACCCACAACTTTTAAAGCTGTTTCACAAGGGAGAATTTCTTCAATGAACTTTACCTTTGCCTTTGTTTGACTTCAGAAACCAGGTACGGTGGACAACAATATATAACATATAATATGTTTTATTCCGAAACTTGCTGCAGATTTTAAACCTGGTGAATTTGTTTACATCACTGCATGTGAGCCGCGTACATGGGATGGCTGACTGTTTCCACCAGCCCATGCTACTGTCCAACTCAAGTGAATGCAATTTGACATTAACACCAAACCCTACTGTTCACAGTGACAAAAATACTTATGTTGTTATTACAGTGTTAAGACCTGTTACAAAGATGAGTATAATTCTGGTGCTAATAAACCAATAGCTTTCATTTCATTCTGAATTTCAACTTGAATATGTCAACTTTCTAACCTTAAAAAGCCTTACAGGTGTAGTCACCACAAATTTGGCAGCAAGACATGCCGCAGCTCATGCACTCATTGTCTGATGCAGCTCCAAGTTGAATATGGATTCTCTGGTCGATCAATTTCCCAATAATTTTGCTGACACAAAAGGCCTCAGTGTTTGCCTTTGATGCAGAAAATGTAAATAATTAACATTCACTAAAGTACAGAATGAGCTCACCATTCCGTCAATAGAGTCTCAGACAAAAAGGCAAAACACTGACAAAGGTAGAGATTTGCACTCAACTGAGTGCAATGTCTATCTCCCTATTAATTTATCAAGGCTAGAACCTCCGAGATCATAAATGCTCCTCATTCACCTTAACAGATGGTGATTTTTTTTTTACCCAAATTTACATCCACTTTCCCATCTTTCATCACACTCTCTTCCATGTGCATCATCATTTTTGGCAGTATCTATGTGAATTGTTGCCAGAAAACAGTGCTTGAACGCCGTAATTTTGTAGGATATTAACAATCTATGGAAACTATGTCTATCAAAAGCTCTGGCGGGCCAAATGAAATGACTTGGGGGGCCTAATTTGGACCCCGGGCTGTGTGTTTGTGGACACAACTTTGGTACCTAAGAGGATGATTGCAGTATGTCCACAATCTTGACATTAAATCGACACAGTCGAGTTGCTGCCTCGAGTTAGTATGGAGAACGAAATCACAGTTTACATGTTCACCAAGATTTTGCTAAAAAAAAAGTCATGAATTAGCTGCTTTATCTTTGGCTGCAGTATTAGACCTGGAAACTGTCTATTGTGACACTATCTTCAGTTAACGTACATGTCAAGTGCAGTAACAAGCGACAAAGCGGTGTCCAGAAAGTTGTCTCCTCTTTAGCCAGTGAAAAGTTCCAAATTTCTGTGTAGCATATTGAGTTTTAAAAGGGTTGTACCTCGAGGTCAAGCAATGATGGTCCCTTACTAACAAACAAGACACACTTGTAAGCCCTGGCACGCACACACATGCACACACACACACACTTATGGGTGACATTTGCAGGAGTGCGCAGTGGGCTGATGGCCTGCAGCGATGGCCTTTAGATGAGCAGCAGGCCAGAATTACCACCTGGAGGTAACACACACACACAAGCATCGACACACAGGCTTGCAGAATGATTGTCATTTCTAACTTCTCAGTGTGACTGCAATTGTTCAATGAAAAGTCAAATCTTGGCCCGATGAATGTAAATCAGACTGAGACTGAAAGCTCATGAATGCAACATTGTAATAATAGCACTTAAAGTGCAAAGCCATTCTCTCCATTCGTCATATTTATAGTTCAGATCTTATCCTGCATTTTATCGCTCGCCACTCTGCAACACATTTGTAGGAAAATTGGGAAAGATAGGCAGTGCATGTGCGTGTGTGAGGGTGCTGGAGAACGATTACGTAAAAGACTGGATATGATGCGTGTGTGTGTGTGTTATCAGTGTGCAGCAGACTCTGGTATCCAACGGTGTGTTAGATGAGACAGAACAAACAATTTACCACCATGAAACACTGAGCAGACCATTAAACACACAAACACATTTGCACACACACAAAATTACAGAGTCAAATTTAGCAGTAGTTATTATTATGATTGGGTCTCGGCTCTGAACCTGCGGCGAGGAAACTCTGGACGTTTTGATGATGATGATGATGATAATGATACATCTGCGGCGGGAGAAGCGAGCGACTGGTGGGCCGTCACTCAACTCAGCGTTGTTTTTGAGCGTGTGTTAGAAATACTCCACTGCGAGAAGTCAATAGCCAAATAAGAATTTATTGATCACCTCATGTATATTTGAATTGTATCCAAGAATTTGGGCAGTGTGTGCAAGCAATGAAAATACAGCAAAGAACATTTTATTGAGTAGGAGTTTGCGTCCAGGAAAAGGAGTGTATTTGAATTATACACCACCTCTTGCCCGACGGAGCTGTGATAGACTCAAGTCCCCAATGGCAACATAATGGTACTGCAGTAGTTCACTGTCCTCATGATAGTGTCCTGCAACAACATTCCACTTTGGACCAAGGTTATTATTATAAAAAAAATATAGAAGAATTGTAAATCAGTTCATAAAACGATGACTAACTGAAACTGCATCGTCTGCTTACAAGACTAATCCAAACAGACGGAACTTTGTTTGTGAGAAAACCACCTGTTGAACAGGGAAGATGAAATATAATTACTGCACGTCAAGATTCTACAACTTTCGAGGTGTTTTCTTATGGGCCATATGTGGCCCCAGGTGCCTTGAGTTGTTCACCTCCACCATTCCTGGGTTGACACAACACAATCAGTATGACGACTAAAATGCTGCGAGGACATATATGAATACGTAGTTCACATATTGTGATATATTTTCCCAGTCACAAGTATAAGCAACTATTTGAATTGCTGTTCTATGTGACCAAAGTTTGAATCACATTTAAGTTATATTCTTCACTGTTTTGTAACACATCAGCTAAGTTTTACCAGCTCACTTCCTCTTAAAGGGTGGTTTTTAACTCACACAACATTGTGCAGAGTGGATAAAAAATAATGATCTGGTTTGCTCTATCACTGTGGGAAATACTGTTTAAAAAGTCTTGTATTTTGTGTGTATGTTCTGCCTGTAGGTGTGAGTGTGTGAGAGAAGTTCCCTGTCTACATGTGCTCTGTGTTAGGCCGCAGCTTGTCGAGGAAGTGCTGACTTTATTTGCGCGTATAATTACCGAACCACATCGCCCAAGTAAAGTTGCCGTAGACCTTTTTCTCTCCAAGCAGCTTTGATTATAAAGAATTATTTTCCTCGTAACTAAACTTGTCTTTTCCTGTTATGTTTTCAGGCGACAAGATAAATCTCTGTCACCGAGGATTTCAAGTTGCACATCCAAGACTTGAACTCCTCACGCATCAAAGAGAGGTTCATGTTTGGTCATTTCTTGCTGTTAAAATGCTAATGAACGTAGCGAGAATGGCAATCTATTGAAGCGAACAACACACAAATGATCCATAATAAACATAGTATTGTCTTCCAAATAAAAGCATTTGTTCCTCTCCTGATTCCAAATATGTCGTCACGGAAAAAAAAAAACATTTTAATGCTGTGATTCATTCTCTCGGCTTATCACAAAGAGCATTGTTTACATGCCTGTGTTGGCTGAAGGCTTATCACACTGAGAGAACAATGGCAGCAACTTCCTAAACGTTCAATTCCCAACTCTCCTTCAGATGAAACAATGCTGGCAACCTGTTAGAGCTCCCTATATTTTGGGTGTGAATTTAAAGACGCCAGCCAGATAGAGCTTCTTAGATCAAGCGTGATTTCGTTCTAATAAACCCATTTGCTCTCAAGTGGATTTTTGACTGAGCGGAATCGTGCACTTTCCAGGCAAAACGTACACAAGAGTTTCTTCTCTATTTTTTTTTCCTGGTGGTGTTTTAGTGCTAAAAAACAAAACAAATTCAGATCAGACAACTCCTTGAGGCAACAGCTCATCTTTGTTGTGTGCGCTGAATTCAGATTGTTTCTGTGCTGCGTGCAGTTATTAGGAGCGCTGGTTATCACCTAACAAGGGAATTGTGTTGATCAATGATAACACTCGCGCCGCAGTTTTTGCAGACTTTTAATTGAAGGCATGATGAGGTCATTAAAAATTCAGCCATAGAAAATAGGGTGTTGCTTTTCTTTTTTTCTCCACAGAAAAGTTGTCGCGTTAATCCATCAAGGTCTCCTGAGGAGCTCTGTTCTTGCTAATATTTGTTTTGCTCAATTCCTTGTTTTTATTGTCTAACTACCGCGGGCCAGACCATCACAAGTGGCTGCTGGGAGGGGTGGAGCGGGGGGGTAGTAGAGTTTGAGAAGAAGCCAAACTGGGGCTTTCCACTCTCCCACAGACTCACATTCGCATAGCGTCTGTCGGTCTGTCTCCCCATCTCATTCACACCCTTCATTATCACTGTCCACTCCACACGGCAGAGATGCTGGGTGGGGGGAGGGTGGGTTAAGAGGGAGGGAAGTGGAAAGATGGAAAGGTGAGAGAGAGAGAGCGAGTGACAGACTGAGATAGAAAGAGGGAGAGAGAGAGAGAGAGAGACAGAGGTACAGAGAGTTCTTGCTATCTGCTGAAATATTCATGTTGGTGCCAGCAGCTTTTCCATTCCCAGCTCAGCAGGGGGCTGCTGTTTGATACATCCAACGCTGCCTCTCTCCCTCGCTCGCCGCTCACCCATCTCCTCCTCCCTCCCTCTGTCTCTCTTAACTAGTGAGGCTAGTAAATGCTTGCTGAAAGACAGAAGGCCCATCCGGAGAGCTGGACAATGCCAGGCTGAATTAAAAAACCGGCGAACGACAGCGAATTATAATATTAAAGGGAAATATAAATATCGTAAAATGAAAGTCCACTTCAAACCGATTGGTCAGTCGCTAGCTCCTCTGGCTCTGGGAAGATTATTAGGATTATGATTATGATTAGGAAGTTTTTAGACCTGATGAGAGAAGACTCTTCAGCTGGAGAAGAGGGTCCCCAGTTGCAACCCCTTGTGAGAGGGTCCACTGAAGGGCAGAGCCCACGAAAGGCCTCGTGATGCAGTCCCACCTGTGCTGCCAACAATGTAAACACTTGCAGATTCAACCAACACACAGGAAGTGGTCACGAGTCGCCACAAATCTTTTGATATTCCTCACCATAACAAACTAAATTCACAAAGCTTATTGGAGTTTTGCATTGCCATTACATTCATTTGCAGGGTTATTATTGATTATTACTGCCGCGATGTCTAGTGCTTTTGTTTTCTGCTGACACTGCACCTTTGATTAAACACAGACACACACACACACACACACACACACACATATATATATATATAATTTTTACAGCATTATTTATTGATGCTGATATTTTTTATACACACACAAAACAAATACATAATTGATACAATAAAATCAGAAGCCAAACTTTAGGAATTTTGAACACGGTTTTCCTTTAGTTATTTTATCAATCAAAACATTGACTTTATATTTTAACTATATATATATATATATTTTTTTTTTTTTAATTTTCATCAATTGCTACATGATTTCCCGTTTTATTTAAATTATTGTCTATCCAATATCTCTCCATTTTTCGAATGCTGTAATGTACTACGCGCACTAAACTGTCATGATTCTGCTTTTATTTTATTTATATCTATTTAACATAAACTGCATTAAAGTAATTAACATTGGATTTAAAATTAAATAATTGACACTTTGAGACGTACTTTTACATGAAATTGATTTTCATCTCACATGGAGTCATGATGTGGTCCAGCAGGTACAGTAGCATAGGTCTCCTCGCGAGATGAGCTGTGGAGAAGAGCAGCTGTTTTAAGGAGGAGTTCCATTCCACTGGTGTGACACCATCCTTGACAGAGGAATCCTGAAGTCATGGAAGGGTCGTCCTCTTCACTAGCCAACACAACTTCACAACGAATGAATGAATAATAACTCGATTTAAAAATAGCAGTATGTTTCATTAGTCCAAAGTAAATTGACCCCAGTTTGTCCAGTCATCATTAACTGAAGGTGAACTGCAGCCGTGCCGTCTCCTTGGTGACTTTCTCATTAGGAACTTGCACATATTGCAGCTCCATCCTCACGTAGCTCGGGGCGCGTCGCGCATCACATCAGAGATAATTACAGTCGCGCTAAGTTCAACATTTGAGGGTAAAACAGGCTCCCGATGAACAGGAAGTGAAGCGCTCCATGTCCTGTCCTGCTGTCTGACGTCACACGCAGAGTGTCGCAGTACATGTCGGGAAGTGGAGCTGTGTCAAGGGTGATTCATTGACACACTCGATGGCCAGTGAACTCATCCAAGGGAAACACTGCAGGAGATGGAAACCGGTTGTTGATGTTTTTAGAGGGTGAGGTTGTGCTTCCCACTGAACCACCGCGTCACTGTATTTAGAAAGGATGCCTGGTGGTTTCACTGGGAGGAGCTGCCAGTGTGGTTGCTGTGGCTGTCCACACGTGTGTGTGTGTGTGGATGTGAGTGTGTGTGTGTATTAAAAATATCTTAACAGCAGGGAGCCACAGTTGCCAATTACAGTTGTGCATCTGGGCATAGACATATTTATTAGTGTGCAGTGTGTTTGTGGGCGCATGCATGTGCTTGAGCTGATGCAGGGTTCAGAGTTTCAGTCAACTGGAAAAAAAAGTTTTGTGTGCGTGTTCAGCAGTTACACGTTACACAACAGAATCCATATACATCAAGTGCACAGTGGATGTTTAGAATAAGGCGATTCAGAGGACGAAGGGGCTGTTTATGAAACGTTATGGGACTGAATGTGCGAGAGACAGTGGTGGTGGTGCGAAAGGAAAAAGTGGTTTTCTGTCGAGGGCTAGCCATGAACTCACAAAGTGGAAGTTGTTCTGCGGTGGCTAGTTTGACATATTCAGCAGCCCTGCTGTGTTCTTCGGCCTGAACACGTCTCCTGCCTGTCATGCTGCTTGGATACAAAGATTGCTGCTACTTGCTGTCATGACCCACTGAAGGGCGGATAACATGAAGTTATTTTCTGCTGCTTAATTCTGGTCTGGGGATTGGGGATGCAATCGGCAAAATGTGGCGTTGATTTACCAGTCATACGTCCAAAAACATGTCAGAACTTTGAGACAAACTGTCGGGTGCCACACATTGTTTCAAATGATAATGTACTGTGACAAGCGCCACCATAGTCCATGTCATAAATTTTGGTTACATGAGCAAGAAGACTGAGCAAGAAGACACTACATACTGTGCTGAACCGCATAGGTGAATTTCCTCACTGTACTCCACCATGTCGTCTTGTTAATAGAGGAGCTGATAATGTGACATCCTACCAAACTCTGACTCAAAACTGACATTATCTAGCCACTGCAAAAGTGACATAGGCCAATAATATTTGATGAAAATAATGTGCTTGGCCGATATCTATGCTTCGTCCTAACCGCACTTCCACATCTACACACAATTTATTGATTCATGATTCAGTTGTGTGATTAGTTGCACCTCTGAGTCACAGCTTCCGAACACGCTAAGTGCTAAAATGCATACTGGCTTCTATTCAAATGTAAGACGGTGAGTGTATGGGAAAGCTGTATCCCGCCATGTAGCTATTCATCTACATTCATGAACCCATAGCGAATGACACAATATCACACTGTTACATTGTCTAACACCAAGCCACAGCATGGTATGGCCTGACATGGCATGACATGGGATACCCTACCTTACCAAATCATACCGTAACGTAACGTAACGTAACGTAACGTAACGTGGGAAGCAATGCCATTCTGGTCCAAACCACACCATACCATTTCATACAGTACCATAGCATTCAATGCAGTGCCATGGTTAGCACTATATTAGAGACATACCCTCACAGCACCCACAGCTCTCTGGACCTGTGCATGGCCTTTGTTCTTCCCGTGGTCAGCACGAATTTTAGAATGACATAATTTCTTATTAGGATTCACGTGGATTGACAATGAATTTGTCATCAAAATGATGAGACTGCCCATGTACATGATGTGAAAAAATGTACTTTAAATCATTTCAATTCAGACACGTTTTTATATACATCTTCAAGGTGGCAAAAACATAAAAACCTTGCTGAATGCAGCAACTATTCAGTCAAAAGGACCAAATGAAAAACGTTTAATTTGATGTAAGATGTCGCAGGTGGGTGCTTAGAGACTGTGCTGTCCGTGAAATATTTACATACTGTAGTGGGACTCTGTGACAGAGAGCGCTGCATTTATGACAGTTTCTACTCCGGATGTTTTCAAAAGTTTCAGATTCAGGTGGCAAACGAATGCTGCACCTGACTCCAAAACAGCAAGAGATCTGGTCGTTTCCATTTCCGTCACCGCGTAAACGACACCTGACAAAGGCTGCTCATCTAGCTCTGTGAAATTAACTATTATTTCTTATTATTCCGAATGTCACGTTCAGTGCGGCGGGTGTTGCTAGCTGCACTAACAGCCTGCAGCTGAGGAACCAGCGGTCTCACGTTCATGAGCCCGGAAAACTCTTCGTGCTCCGTCAAGTGCTGGAGCTTTAAATCTTTAATTTGAAGGCGTTTCCCTGCGCGGTATTTTTCCGTGCATGTGCTGCAGGATGCAAACTTTGCATTACAGATTGAAAGAACCTTCACAGCAGATGTGCTGCTGCGTAGTGAGCAGTGAGCAGGGAGGAGCGGACACAACATAAACAGTGATGCTCCGCCGGCTGTCACACGTGATCAGTTGTTGTGATCGGCAGTGGCAGGTAGTGATCAGTATTCACCGATCACGCTGAAATTGGCCGATCATGATCTGTAATCGATCAATCAGAGGATGGTACAAAACTGAGAACAAGAGAGGTCTGCGCCACCAGCAGTAAAATGTACAAGTTGAAAATATGACCAAGCTCACTTCATACAATGCACCAAATGACCAACACAAGATGGATGAGAGGAACTGTCCAATGCTTCGGAAAAGAGTTGGAGCAAGCAATTGCAGGGTATAGATTTTTGCAGGAGGAAATATTGCTGCATGGAGCAGAACGTGCTCGGCAGGCCAGAGGAAGTATATCAAGGAGCAGACGATAGAGCTTTTAACACGGCCAGTTCGATAATGCTTGGTCCGGGATATTGGCTACGGAAGAAGTCCCAGCGTCTGAGGAGGGGTACCTTAGTCCGTTTGACTGGCAAGAATAAATCAACAGATGTTAGTATTCTAGATGCTAAACCAAACATGAAAACAGGCCTAATACACACATAAGTTGATGGTCATGGTCATGAACTGTCTCGGGCAGGATACGCTGTTGGGTGCGCAGAGGGATGGGAAGTTCAACTGTGAGGCAGCCGGCTTTAAAAACTGGTTGAGAAACAACATATTTTGCAGCCTATACAGTCAGAGCCTACCACTTCTGCTGCGAAGTCTTTTGTCCCCGACCTGTGCGGATTTCTCACAAGTCGTGGGCGACTACTGCACTCCAGTGGACACAGACACACACTGCCAGCGGAAATTGTAAAGTAATAAAAAATAGAAATAAAGTCAGACACATTCATGTAACTTTATTTCTTTATTTTAAGGACAAAAATACTGGAATGTATATACACAAAGGTCGTTTAATTAAAATTGATAATGGTTAAATCCTGATTTTTATTTGTTTATTTTCAATGTTTTGGAGCTTACTAGTTATTCAGAGGATTGAACCCAAACGTTTACAAGCATTTTCTTAAGGCAGAGACACTGAACCTTCTGGTTCAGTTTGACATCTCAACAGCAAATGAGAAACAGTGTTTTAGCACTGTGATTTCATGGGTCGCAGTATCAAGTGTTGCATTTAAAGATCGTGTCTAATCTCATGACAATGTTTCCAAGCTCTTGTGGAGCACATATTACAACAGATTTGGCCACAGAACCTTGAGTTTGACACTTATAAAGTTAAAGTATTTGGAAGGGTACAGTTTATTACACATTTTAATTTTAATTAAAAAACAAAACCCTACTAATAATACAATTTAAATTCTAGGCTCTCCATGAGGGATACAAACAAACCAAAAAAGTTTTTTTGCTTGGGTGTGTGGTTCCTGCAGAAACAGATGATTTATCAGCCCCCACAGGAGTGTCCTTTGCTCAGTTCCGGCTCAAGAACACAACTTCCTCTGTGAAGGCGACAGTTCAGTCACACTCTGTCTGCATCACTGCGATCCAGAGACATGCTGGCCACCAGAAGTCCTTCACTACCAGCATGTGCCATCCCCACATCAACACTGGCCTTCGACCAGCACTTCACCAGAACCGCCAGAGGAATTCTCCTTATGGCCGAAATAGTAAGTACAAAAAAAAAAAATGGAATCTGCTGTTATGTGTAGTGAAGTGAAGTAAGTGAAAAATGCTATGCCAGCAAATATCCAGAGATTATAGAAAAAATATGTTTAAGTTGAAATACATCTATTTTTTTTTCTTTCCTGGTGAGTACATGAAGTAGCAAACTGTTATTTCTATGTAGGAAGTTTATCAAAAAGTGGGAGTGAATCAAGTCTTCCTCCTCTCTCTGCCCCATTGTGTCCTTTCCTTTTCACATCAGCTGAGGGGAAAACAGTCGGGGAGGATTTCTGTAAATACAGTCTGGCTGGCTGCCATGTGACTAACAGGCACCACAGATTACCCGCCATTGAATCATAGAAAGGGATCATAAATGATGCACCATTTTTCCTCAACAACAAGCGTTTGCCAGAGAATTGCTGTATACTTTAGAGTGAAATACTTTAACAGAGAAATCCAGATCTTCCTCAATCGCCCCTGCAGGTCTGTGGCATGCTAGTCTGGGTTCTCATAGCTGGTACTGACTACATGGACCTGCCAGCTCTCTCCTGGGTGATGTTTGTCTCTCCCGTGTGCTGGATGGTGACCATCAGTCTCTTTATTATTTACATCATCGGTGCTCACAGCAGGCTGCCGCAAGTTCCCTGGACGACTCTGGTAACAGACTCTTTGAAACACACCGTAATGAATGAATCAGTTTAGATTTGGCTGTTCTTTTTCCCTCCTCTCCCTTTTTTATTGTTCTAACAGTTCTATCTGTAGTTTCTGTTTGATCCGTTTTTTGTTTTGTTTCCACCAGGCGCTCATCTTCAACGGATGCTCTGCAGTTTTATATGGGATATCAGCAGTAGTGACTGCGCTCTCGGCCAGCCAGGCCACTAGAGGGCGACACAACTATAAGTGCTGGACGGCAGCCACAGTAAGAAGCCCACATCTCCTTCAATGACAAGAACATAATACGAGCAACGAATCTTTGGTGTTTGACAGTGATGTTCGATTTGATAATCATCGTGTTTTACAGTGACAAAAAACGTTTTGATGGTGGTGTCATTTCCAGTGCGGACAAAAAAAAGAAGTGTTGATTGTAAAATAAAATAAAATAAAATAAAATAAAATAAAATAAAATAAAATAAAATAAAATAAAATAGCAAATTCATCCATCCCTTTGTTGAGACAATATGAAAACAGTACAACTCATAAAAGAAGTGAAATTACTCTCTTAACAACTGGTCAAATACTGTACATGTGTCATGCGCATAAGCCTTGTTCTACATTTGAATATATTTTGTTTGATTTGTTTTCCTTCATCAAATCTTGATTTGACATCAGAAGTCAAGTCCTTCAACTAAATCAATCTTGTCTCCGCCCGAATCATTGGTAGCCTTCCACACCTACTTTTACGTTTCTACAGTACTTTGTCCGGGCTCCCTAACTCTCTTCATGTGAGCTGTCTCTACTCTCTTCCAATGATCCTCCCTCAGCTTTTTCATCTCTGCCACTTGTAACTCTGCTTCCTGTTGTGGCATCCTCCCAGTTACACAGCATGGCAGGTCTTACTACACTCCCATGAGGCTTCCCTACCACCCTTGCTGACACTCCTGTCATGGATCACACTGTCATTCAGCTCCTTTACCAATGACGTTTCTGAAACCCTATTTCTCACACATTTTGTATCTGTTCATTTTGTACTTAAGGGGGAATTTAACACCAGAGTGGACAATGTGAAATATGCATGTAGCATATTTTTTTGCCGCAGTAGAATAAAGTGTAATGGCACATCTACTCATGATTTATTTGGGTTTTTTTTTATTTATTTCAGGCAAATTGATGCACTTGTCTTTTCCATTGCAGACAAAAACAATGTTAATAAAGTTATTGTTTGCTGGAAGTAGATCTATATTACTTTATTGTTTTCTTTTCTTTAATGTTTACAAGGATACAGTGTCATGCAGTGGTGCAAATTTTATAGACAAATGATACTATTTACAGAGGTGGTTCAGAGTTGGAGGGTGCGAAAGTGGGTGGGTGTAAACAAACGTTTGCATGAGGAAAGCATCATTGACCCCTCTGGTGTTGATAACATCTTCCTTTAAGCAACATTTAAAATACAGCCACACATAAAAAAAATCAATTATTTGCCATTAATTGTGAGTTAACTCACCTCTAGTGCGATTTATTGAGATTAAAATTTGTATCTTGTGACAGTCAGTGAATGAACATCAAGTTAAGTAGAAGTTTTGTCTCTGACTGTTTTCATTTTGCTTTCACCAGTGTTTTGCCTTCATGACCACGCTCTGCTATGCAGGGAGTCTCTTCTCGAACTACCGTGCCTGGAAGACCAAAGAGGAGGATCAGTAGTTTGTTTGTTTTTCCTTTTTCCAGGATTGAAAATGTAAATGTCAAATATTGAAAGTGGCGTATCATCACAGGGATAGTGAGTGTTTACTATTATCAATAGAATTGTTATCATTATTAATAGTAGTGGTAGTAGTAGAATAGCAGTAGTAGCAGTCGTCGTAGTAGAATTATACCATGACACTGGTCTGGATCATCATCAGTCACAAAATGGATTATCTGGTCAACTATATCCATGCAGTGTTGCGCTCTTTATTGTCATTATTTTGAATTTCAACCTTTCAAATTTGCATTACGGTTCTGCAATCTGCGACACCTTCTCTCATCTCTACCTGAAACACATTGCACTGAAATTCAAACAGAAAGAGAAGAGAAATCCTTCACTTAAAGGAGGATTTTCTTATCAGAGACAACCAGGCAAATAAAAATCTCACAGTCACTACTTTTGTGTTATTATGTTTGCCCACAGAATAAACATGATGAACTATGTTTTCTTCCAAAAATAAGGGGAGCTTGTAGAAGCGCAGCTGGACCCCCAGACACCTCTCAGAATAGTGATAAAGTTATTAAGATAATGCACGCTCAGCAGGGTCAGTGAGGTGGACGGGTTTTTTGGGAGGAAAGATTCCTGCAACACAAATGACAATTCAGCATTGTGAGTTCTCCAGGGACTTGCTGACAAGCCAGTGTAACGGAGATACGCACATCTGTAGACTGTCCAGTGGTCAGAACACGCCCCATGGATGTCACGAAGCTAATCTGATAGATGTAAAGGGAGGGGTGGTGTGTACCATACATCTTTAATAGGAAAGAACACAAACAAATATCACTCTAGGCAGACATTGACCCAAATAAAAGACCAAGAAAATAGCAAAATGTCAGAAAAGCCAGCAGCTGGATCCTGAGCAAAACAAACCAGAGACATTTATCAGCCCAATGAAGTTGAATACAGTGAGGTGTTCTGACCCAGTGATGCAGGAGTATGAGACCGCCCAAACCCTAATGACAGTAACACATGCTCCTCCTCCAGAGTTTAAGGAGAGTCCTGAACTACCTCAAACAGGTATGGGGAGATGGAAGTTCTCTTGTGCCGCTGAAACAAGAAGGAAGCCTCCAGTCAAGCTCCAACAGAACCGCAGCAACAGAAGACAACAGTGAGGTCAGATCAACAGATTCTCACAAGCTGTCTGGCAGATGGTGCAGAATGCAGCCAGGAGGAGGAAAACAAATATGGTTCTGGATGGTGATGTTCAGTCCGACAAGGAACATTCCATCATTCTGTTGTGAAGGTGTGAGTGGTCAAGTTAGAGGCGCATCAGGGTTAAAAACAACTCGATGTAGTGCATTTGACCGACTTCTTTGCTGTTAGTGTGTGTGGGAAGAGGAGCTCTGTGAGTGATGGACAAGTCAACGCATCAGCATAGATCTATAGTGCATAGAAAGAATGTGACCATATCCGTGTAATCTCCTCACGTTGGTCGATCGTCAACAGGTTCTAACTGTTCATGATTCAAGGCCATCATGTCGCACATCTCGATCTCCGGAAGAGTGGTGAAACCGGATAATTTCCTCACGACATAAAACACAGTTCTAGCCAAATGAGGCCAAGGAAGGTGCTACCTTTTCCCCGTGGTGCCAAAATGATGACAAAGTGGGCGCAGGTTGTGGAATTTAATCGCCAAGTGATGATGTCTGCATTCATCTGAGGGCAACTTATGGATTGTGGACGCTGAAATTGATGACAGTAGCTTAATGGAAGCTAGATCTCGAGCACATTAACTGCCAGAACAAGTTCATTCTCATGAATGGCTCTTCAAGTGCTGGATTCAAATATGAATTCCCTGACTGTTTCAAACTCTGCATGGTTTTCAGTTAACTTAGGTCATAATTTCTATCTTTGTACAACACTAACAGTAAAATGTGGTATTGCATTATCACAACATTTGAGTTATACCTGAGGAATATGTCTTTAAACAGTTACACACCTGCAAGCTATTTATTTACAGTAAAAATCCAGCCCTTATTTGGGGTTGAAAGACATCAAATTTATTTCTTTGTAAAAGTATTTTTGAGTACAACGACCAACTTCTACTTCGTTGTCAGCCTGTGAGTGGACAAAAAGAAAAAATGACTCAAAGACAAGTAGAAAGTGTTGACATGATGGGAAAACTAAACGAACAAAAATGATCCACAGAAGATCCTCAATGTTTGTCATACTAAAAGCAATGACATTATATTTTAGCTGTACTCAGAATTAAAATAAAAAAAAAAAAAGCACAAAATCAAACCCAAAGAATTCCAACACAATTGGTTATATAGTTTTACTCTGACTCCAGACGGGCCGGATCCAGTCAAAAGGCCCAGTTCTGTCGTAAACCCTCTCTATGTCGCCTCCCAAATCCACCAAGTGTGGTATAAATGATAGAGGTGAAAATGCATTTTTACCTCAGCAAAAGGTCTTCACAACACACAATGACACACAGTGTTGTGTGACTGAATACTGACACCTGCTGGACATTAATGATCCCTGCAGGCGACCTACTGGACCGACTGAACTAACACTGATTTGATGACCAACTGTACACAATAATATCATTTAATTCAAGTCTTTGCATTCATTATTATCCATATTTTTACATAACATGAACATCACGATGTGAATGGGGACACTTTTTGTTTTTACAAATTCTTATTAAATGAAAGTTTTTCCAATGTTTTCCAAAATTTTCCAAATTAAATTATACCTTGAAATTTAATTAAAATTAAAATGAATTTGAATTAGTACGGAACAAGACAAGAAAATCTGGGACAAACTGGGTAAAGATTGAAATTAATACATTATTCTCCGATAGGTGATCAAATTGGTCCCACGCGGCAGACAACTTCCGTTTCCCTTGGAGCTGCCCTTAGATCCACAAAGACGTTCACAATGAACAGTGAGATTAGATTGTTTCAGCAGTTGCATCCTGTTGACAGAAGCGCTTCCTTATGAACACATTTCGGCGCGTTTTTGCCGAGTTGACACAGTCCCGTGATTTACCTGGGAAAAGATTGTACACGCCTTGTTGTGGATGAAGACAGTAAAAGTGCTGTCTTCATAGCCACTATTTTCATTTCCACCTGGCCCAGCCGCTCAAATGGTGCCAATGCGTCCAGTACGCCTGGTAAATCCCATGAAGGCACTAGTGACTGACTTCAAAACTGGAAGTTTACAGCGTGCACCTTACATGAAGCGGCAAATTAAGGGATGCTGACCCACACTCGTCCCCTCAAAACCAATATGACTTTCCTCTTCTCCACCATGTCCTGTAAAAACTAAAATGACATCTGGTGAACACTGATATGAAACGACTTTCTGTTCAGCACACCACCTCTCAAAGACAGCCCACTTATGATCGTACCTCTCCATTCCTCTTCACCATTTACACTACAGACTTGGACAGAAGGTCTGCACCTCTGATCAGGACTTGCGTGCTAGGAAGTGTAACTGGAGGGCTTTTAGACCTCCTTGTCGGTTATATATACTACTACCATAGCATTGTCTGTTCTGACTAACACATGGTGTCTCTTCAGAGATGGCAGAAAATGCTTTTGTGATAGAAACACTGCCTGCATTTCAAGGTAATTTATGTGCAGTGAGTGGAGATGGAGATCCCATTTTCTGCTCACTCCTTTCCCAACGAACACACCTCCCCACCCTGTGAGGGACACATCCGTGGTTATCACTTTCCTGTATAAAACTGATCCCATTGGCACCCCTTCTGTCAGGAAGCATGTGCTCCTCCATGGGATGGGGGCAAATGTGCAGTTCACCGTTACTCTCAGTTTGTGAAATCTTTGACGTTGCAGGTCCAGTTTGTGGAAAGCAACCCATCGTTGCATTCCCTTCATGTGCAAACGATCCAGAGCAAGGACTGGCTAGGTGGCCGACACCATCAGTCCAAGTAATCTCCGGCACAACCTAAGGGACACCAGCTTTCCTCTCGGAATGAGGACTACACAGCCCCTGAGTGTCTGAATTCTTTCTTCTATCTTTGAATGGCTTGGTGCGCCATGACACATTAAACCCCTCCACAAGTTGTTTACTTATTTTCTTCACCTTCTGCGACTTCTTTCCATTGAAACGGGACCTCACAGGCTCCAACAGAGCCTCAGGCCACTGGATGAAGTTTTTCTGCAGCGCATTTGCACACGTTGTGCAGGTCCAGATCCAGTATGACTGAAGAAGTGTGACCCTCTCTCCCCGGAGTTGCCTCCATGGCCCTAGGTTTTGCAACCTGGCTGTTTAGTGCCAGTGAAGAGTCACCGTCATCCTCATCCTCCCACTTAAGTGGCAACACTTTTATCGTAAAGTATCACTACTTCATCGTGGAAAGATACCTTTTTCCTCGAATTGTCTCTGTTTGGCGACAGACCGAAGAAACAATCCTAGAGCACGCCTACAGACAAGTGCCCATCGACTGAGTTTTTCGCTCACGTCTATGGACTGTTAAACTCGATGCAGGTGAGCCCTGGTGAATGAATCGAAACTTCTGCTTAAAGCGAGAAGAAGTATAGGAATGGGTAGACAGCGTACGTCGGGTCCTTATAAGCTCTTGACTCTGTCCTCTCTGACGCGACGCTGAGCTTCAGCCAATCCTGGCTGAAGGCTGGTATAATGTAATAGGATCTTCTGATGAGGTCACCCTGGTGTTCCCAATGTGAGACACGAAACAAATGCTATGAAAGAGAGCATTAGATTATTGAGCTTTGCTCACCGAAGCAAATATTCCAAAGTTAGTTTCGTCGAAACAATGAAATTTGCAAACGCCACGAATCATCTTGCATTGCTGAAAACGTATGATGCGAAATATGCGCTGATTAAAAGAATATTTCAGACCATTTTGTCGCTCTTTACTTGTCAATGCTGTTATCGACTGGATGCAAGTAAGTTTTATGATGTGGTGACGTATTAGACCACAAGGTCAGACAATTACTTCCGCCGGCGATTTCTCTGTATTGAGGGAGGCATGGCACCATCTATTGGCGCCATCTTGCGTGCATAGGGGTGCCTCTCCAAATTCCAGATTTCACTGCTGGCTCCCGGACCCAGAACTGTGTCCCCGACTTAGATAAGCGGTCTGTCACCTTCGTTTTCTATTACTTGCACAACCAAGATCCCCGATCACGTCCTAACCATGGATCCCCTACTCAAAGTTGAGGTACCTTATCCCAGTAATTTGAACCTTTTTCGGAGACTTGCCACCTTCAGAAGTTCTCTGACGACTCTGCCATAGTTGGATGTATCAAAAAGGACAGAGCCGTCTCTATTTCAGGTCCTTCAACGTCTGTGTGACAATGCTGAGGAGTTTAATGAATCGGTGGTGTCCAGTGCAATTCAGTTCGCAGTGGGTTGCTGGGACAGCAGATTAACGGTGGCGGACACTAACAGACTCAACAAACACATCCGCAAAGCAGGTGATGTGGTGGGGGTGAATGATAGGAGAGAATGATGCTCCTGAAACTAAGGAGCATCCTGGACAACATCACCCACCCCTCCATCCGCTCCTGGTCCAATACAGAAGCACATGGACCAACAGACTGAGACTACCCATCTCAAAGACTGAGCGCCACAGGAGGTCCTCTCTTCCTGTGGCAATAAAACTGTACATTTCATCCCTGAAAAAAATCACAATGAAGGATTCTTCTTGAACTCCATTTTCTTGCACATTGTTCACATGGTTTCTAAGCTCTTTAGTATAGCTTTTTTTTGCACTTTATAGTATTATTTCTTTTTCATTTCTTGTGACACGTTGAGTACAGAGCATGTTACGAACATAATTTCCCTGCATATGCTGGTCACGTGACACTACATTGCCCTCATGTGGTGCTAACGGCTAACTATTTCAATACAACAAATGCCCACCGCATACTTCTGTAAAATAAACGCCAACATGATGAACTCAATCACCAAACAGGCAGAATTATTGAGTTCCACCACTCACCCAGTTTCAGACAGAATGGAGCATCATGGCAGAGCACAGAAATCGGTATGTTTTTAATCCATCGCACCCACAACTTGCAACACAGCTTAAAACAACTTGGGGAAACGTATCATTGAAAGGAGCCTGTTCATTATGAAATGTTTGATACAAGTAACAAACAAATGTTTAGTTCAGTCTCCACTAATACACTGTAAAATCCTCCTGATGTTGTGTGTGTGTAGAAGTCAGAGCACAGACGCATCACACATCCCTGTGTTGTCGACATGACAAGCTCACTTTGAGTTTGAGTTGAGTTTTTTTGTCGTCCCTCAATCTGCCATTATCCCATCCTCACTCCCATGGTGTTCTATAGTGACGTTGGGAAAGTGGACTTTTGCTCCCACACTGACGACCAGGGCAGCCCTCAGCGCTGCAGGTTGACGCATGGGCTATTTGCTGTTTATAAGCCCTGATGTGGCTCTCCTCCTTCAGTCACCGGGACTGACACGCACGGCCTTGTGAGGGCCTCTGAATATAGCCGCACAAGTTCTGTGTCAGCCAGGTTTTGCAGTAGATATTTAGAGGGCAGCCAATACTAAACATTATGATTTATTTATGATTCATTTTTTTGACTCATTTTCAGGTGGCCCGCAGTTTTGTTTCCTTGGGTGTGTTGAATATGCTCCGACAGTCATTGTGGAACTATGTTTGTTATCTTGGCTCAGTATGTTATGAAAACATTTTGCTGCCAAATGCTCAGAACAACACATGCTAACAGTCATTTTCTGTTATGCAATCTGAGTCACAAAAGTTTTAAGAGGCCGCTGCAACATTCCACTACTGAACAAGTGATGAGTGAAGTTCACATTGTGGGTTTGCTCTTCTCATTGAAAGTGGAATAGAAGTCATTTATTTTATATTTAACACTTTGCCGGAAAAAATTAAGTTATAAAGTGACGCAGAGCTGTTTGACAGGTGAGTTCAGTGATGAGCCTCGGGGCAGCCGACAGTCACGCAATTGTCACAATTGTCTCAAGCAAATGGTGCTTGTGTAACACGCATAGCACGTCATTGTCCTTTGTTTGGATTAGAACTAATGATCGGGTCAGAACCATTGAAGAGTTGGGTGGTGTTGAAGTGTGGCACAAAGATTGGTGATGGCGTTTTTTTTTTAAACCAAAACTGAGGACCTTTTTGGAAAGTGAGGACATTTTGGCCTGTCCTCACTTATTCAACCCTCATTTTGTAGGGAAATAACTTAGAAAGAACTCGGTTATAATAATACGATTTTAGCAAGATTAAGTTTTTGTTTTTTTTTGTTTTGTTCTTTCCGGATGGTTCAGTAAAGGATGAGAGGCTGGGGAAAGCGTTATGTCATTGAAGGTTCTCACTCAGATGGAAAGACTAACATGCGTGTTTGAGGGTGTTTATACATGGGGTAGTTGAAGCACCTTTCTATAACTGAAACTGCAAACCTTGTGTCCAATAAAAGACAAGTCCTCCCCAGACTACCTTGAGACATGCCTAGAACATTGGCCTCTTGAATGTCGTTGAAAAAAGCGATCACAGAAGAGCAGACATTAGTGAGAGTGAGGTGGAAGACATTCAGGTATTCCTGCAACACAGATGTGGTGTCCACACTGTGGATGTTCATAGCAAGGTAGAGCAGAAGGTCAGGGGTTACACTGGTCATTCTAGTAGAGCTAATATCAATGGGAATCCCCGACAGGAGTGACCTTTGCACCTTGATGAACGTCCACTTTTGAACGCCCACAGTTGGTCAACACTTGGGTGGTTGGGCATGAGACCAAGTGTTCTCAGATGCTCTGAGAGTCCACTGTCCTGTGGGCTTCACTTTCCACACAGGGCTGCTCTTTCATGTATAATTATGGAATCATACCTGATCAAATGATAGAACACTTTAAATGTTCTCTCATGAATCTTTCCCTTGTGTCCTCAAAGCATCACAGTTAAGAGTTGCATATTCTTAATGTTTGTTTGCCTTTGAATGAAGAGAATTTGAGGTGGTCTGGAAAAACTGCAACTCCCTAGCTACACCCTTCATAATTGCCATCAGCATGGCCGCCATGTTTGTAGTCCTTCAAAACACATTTTCCTCCCCATAGACCCTATTTGTGTGCAGGCTGCTGTGAAACACAACGCACGTGGTTTATACAGTTGCTCATGTGTCTATAACAGAGTGGGGCTAGGGACGTCCTTGAAGGTGAAGACAACCTTGCAGTCCATACCCATACAGTGGAGGGGCAGTGACAAGAAGTAACGTGGCATTGGAAGTGGCTTGGACGACAATGATGCTGGTGTCCAGGTCCAGATCAGCTGGCAGACTAGCTTCAACTACAGACCAAACACATTCTCGCCGCCAGCAGCCAGAGTCCGTGGATATAATGTCACTCCGTTGCGTGCATGAGGATGTCATGTCCTCGTTCCTCCATGTCTGTATTGTGATTGTCATGAACACTGTTTTCCATGCTTTTATTTTTGTGATTCCCGGTTGTTCCTTTGTTTCCGTTTCCTGCTCTCTCTCCAGCTTTCCAAGCGACACATTTGAGAATCACACTTCCATGGATATCAACTCCTCCTTCTTTTCCCCAGCCCTCACGTGTAACTCCCGGTCCGTCTTCTGGTTCGGGTGCCGCTTGTTCCTCATTCCTGTTAGTCTGTGTAAAACCTCGTCTTTGATCATTAAATCATTTCAATCTCGTCTCCGTGCCTTCTGTCGTCCAGCACTCATTTGCACCTGGGTCTAACCTCAGACAGCCCGAAACAGGATTCAGTCTTCAAACAGTGGGGTGATGCAACTTGTTGATAAGTACTTCAGGAAACTGACCAATATTTTTACACTCAATAACAGATCCAAGGGAGCTTGAAGTGTTTTATTCAGAGTGAAACAAAAATGCATGAGCACACCATTGATGTACAAAACTGAACAAGAGCCAACTTTGTTTTCATAAAATTTTGTCGCAAACGAATGAATATTTCTCTCAATGTGTAACAATTTGAGACGGGGGACCCACATGCAGCAGGGAGGAGACGAAAGTCCAGAAGACAGTTCCAATAAAATGTTATAACAATCCCAGGGAGACAAAGTCCGTCAAAAAAAAAAAAAAAAACATAAGATCATAAGGTCAACTAAACAGAAATAATTCGCGACTTCTACAGGAGAGGGAGACAAAGTAAAAAAATAAATAAATAAATAAAAAAATCCCTTAATCTTTTCACCACTTGTGCGTGGACATCTTGTTGGGGAAGGTTAGGAGGAGTACCTTGAGTTGGGGGTTGGACAATTCATCACACCATTTGTCACACCATTCCTGCTTTTTTTCTATCTTATTTTCTTTGGCCACTCCTTCGCTTATCTCACACTCAACAACCCTTTTCGTTTTTATTTTCCCCCACATTTTTCACCTTGTGTGCAAGCTCTTCCCAAAGCTAGGAGAAGCTTACGTGAGTGTTGTTGTTCCCCCAAAAAGCTCCCAGAGAAGTGATGCCGAAATTATTAAAACGCACGCTCAGCAGGATCAGTGAGGAGGACGGGGATCTGGGGTATATGTTGAAAGATTCCTGCAACACAAAAAATAATTCAGCATCGCGACTTGTTGACAAGCTGATCTCAGGAGATACGCACATGTGTAGGCAGTCCCACGATCAAAAAGCGCCCGCTGGAGGACACAAAGTAAATCTGATAGATGTAGGAGTAGGGGTTGTATTTACCGGAGATCTATCACAGAAAGAACACAAACAAATATTACTTCGGCCAAAAGTGACTCAGAAAATAGCAAATTGGCAGAAAAGACAAAACAATTCAGAACAAAACAGCATGTCTCAAGGTCAGTCACATGCTGGTTGTTGATTTAAGGTCTAAAATATTTCATATTCATGAACTCAATTTCATGTACAACACTAAAAGTCCTCCAATATCAAATTTTCTGTGACTTGTAAAACCCTAATGTTAGAAAATGATTCCCCTTCTGATATCTTTTGTGATGCTGGTTTGACTGATATCCACAGAAATATATGCAGAAAAGTGACATCCATAAAACATCTCATTAGATTTGTTCAAAGTCAAACCTGAACAATGGATTCTCCATCAAACAGTTGGATTTCGTTCATATATCCACGACGCCGGCCCATTATTGGCGTCCAAACTTCGCCATGACGCAGCTGGATCCTGAGCAAAACAAACCAGAGACATTTATCAGCACAATGGAGTTCAATACAGTGAGGTGTTTGGGTCTGACCCAGTGATGCAGGAGTATGAGACCGCCCAAACTCTAACCCCAGTAACACATCCTCCTCCTCCGGAGTCTAAGGGACGTCCTGAACCAGCTCCAACAGGTCTGGAGAGATCGACGTGCACTTGTGCCGCTGAAACAAGAAGGAAGCCTCGAGTCAAGCTCCAACAGAAACGCACCAACAGAAGACGACAGTGAGGTCAGATCAACAGATTCTCACGAGCTGTCTGGCAGATGGTGCAGAGTGCAGCCAGGAGCAGGAAGACAAACATGGTTCTGGACGGTGATGTTCAGCAGCAAGACTGGAAAACAAGAAATACGGTATTCATGTATCAGTTATGGATTGTCATCTTCAGTATCTACTCACCTGAAGACCTGTGCAGCTTTGAGTTGAGTGGCAGTTCTTCAGGTGCTTTTATACTCAGGGTTCCTCCGTCACAGTCGAATGGCACATTCTGGGCACCTGAGCACATTCTTTGGACCTGCTTTGTTTTGGAGGAATTACAGCTGAAGGACAAGTTTTTCTTGTAGCAGATGGTTCTTTGGGCGGCAGTTTCGATGATATAATCCACTTATATTTTATGTATTAGACAGTAGCGAGAACCATACAATGCAACCACCTCTACTATCACTATCATTATCTAGGAAACATTGGGTGTTACTCCTAAACATTATTTCATTTGTATTAACTTTGTGTCTCTGCATTAATGTTCTATTTAGAGCAAATCCAAGACGAGAAGGGATAATGAAAATGAGTGATGACCCTCTCCACCTTTAAATGACTGAAGAAAATGGGCGAGAGTTTTTGTGATTTCGCTCAATGGGAAGGCTCCAAGTTGACAGCAAGATTGTCTGACTTGGGTGATCACATGGGCTACAGTGGAGGGTGCGACTCCAGTGAACGTCCATACAGTTTGCAACCTAGGGGCCAAGTAGGCTTCCAGAGGAAGAAAGGCAAGGTGGCATGGAGCTGGAGGGAGGCTCGTTGTTGGGGTGCACAGCTGAGTGATGGATGATCCGCTCCATCTTTTATATAATTCTACTAAACCAAGGTGAGAGCTTCTGTGATTCCCTCGAGTGGGAAGGTCCTCAGTAAAAAGGCTGTCATAGTGGAGCTGGGGCCCAATGTCTATCCAGCGATTGGGAGTTGCGTTGGGCAACTGGTGAGGCTCCATGTAGATTGCTCCCATATAGAGGCCGGTTCTCATATGCTGCTGTAAAGTGTAAAGTAAACTTATCATAGCACAGTGTGTCCGATCTGGTTTGCCCCCTTTGAATGACCATTTGACTGAGGGTTTAAGGTGAGACAGGAAAGCAGCCAAAGGCTCAAGGTACCTGAGAAGAGACCTGGGGTTCCTGGTCTAAGGTTTGGATGCTGCATGGCTCCACAGGACTGTATGAGAGAGGTGTTAACCAGCATCTGCGTACGCTGGTGTAATATTGAGAGCTCTCGTTCTCTCGCCCCACAATGGTGGATTGCTGGGCAACAGCTGTCATAATGACATTCTTTCCATCTGAAGGTTTACAGATGACATGGAACAACGAGGATAATTTAACAATTTATTCATACAATAATACGAAGATGGACAAGAACGATAACCAAGGACGTCACACCAAGCGCGGAGTGAGGAAACACGAATGAGGGCAGGGTAAAACCTGAAAACAGAAAACAGGCGATTAACAACGAACCTGACTAAAGGGGACAACCAAAGACACACTCAAGGCTCACTCACGAGGCACAAACAATGAAGAGCACTCGGAGGTGGATCAAGATATCTCACACACACACACACACACACACACACACACACACACACACACACACACACACACACACACACACACACACACACACACACACACACACACACACACACACACACACACACACACACACACACACACACACACACACACACACACACACACACACACACACACACGAGGATATAACTCTAACGTGGGGAAACAGTGAGCCAAGCCAATAACACTCACATGCGCAAAAACAGCGGACAAAATCTAGAGAAACAGGGCAACAAGAGAAGCGAGAAATCAAAGGGGTTTACCATTGGATGCAAGGCAATGATCTGGCCACGCAGACCGGAACCCGGGTGTAGAAATCCTCGCAGCTTAATCAGCAAACAAGCTCCAGCTGCGCGGCCATTAAGCTGGTGAAAAACACAGGACATGGAAACAAGACATGCAACTACAAAATAAAAGCATGGAAAGAAAGATGGAACTTGACATTTTTAGACTGAAGTGGGCTGTGGTGTGGTATCGTGACGCTGAGGTCGGCCTCCCATATTGCCTGTTGATGCCAAGGCATTGTGTAACAGCTTGAGATGAGCGACATGGTTATGCAGTTCCTCATTACAAAGTGCAGGGACACATAATTGCTCATCACAGCTCAGATGACAGGTGAACAACAAAGCGATTAAAGAAGCCAAACCTTTGTTTTGATTTGGTGTTGCATAATTTAGTTCCGGTTCAGGGCAGGTGGGCATAATGATGTGCTAGATGAGCAGGAGGGCTTCAGTGGGAGGACCTAGGGGCCAAGTAGGCTTCCAGAGGAAGAAAGGCAAGGTGGCATGGAGCTGGAGGGAGGCTGGTTGTTGGGGTGCACAGCTGAGTGATGGATAATCCACTCCATCTTTTATATAATTCTACTAAACCATGGTGAGAGCTTCTGTGATTCCCTCGAGTGGGAAGGTCCTCAGTAAAAAGGCTGTCATAGTGGAGCTGGGGCCCAATGTCTATCCAGCGATTGGGAGTTACGTTGGGCAACTGGTGAGGCTCCATGTAGATTGCTCCCATATATAAAGTACATACCTCCAGCAGCTTCACGCTCCGAGGATGGAAAGAGTAGAGGCCGGTTCTCATATGCTGCTGTAAAGTCAGGTGTGCTGGTAGCCAAGTAGATGAGGGAGTTGTGGGCGTGTTGTCGAGCTGAAACTCATCATAGCACAGTGTGTCTCACCTGGTTTGCCCCCTTTGAATGACCAGGGTTTAAGGTGAGACAGGAAAGCAGCCAAAGGCTCGAGGTACCTAAGAAGAGACCTGGGGTTCCTGGTCTAAGGTTTGGATGCTGCATGGCTCCACAGGACTGTATGAGAGAGGTGTTAACCAGCATCTGCGTACGCTGGTGTAATATTGAGAGCTCTCGTTCTCCCGCCCCACAACAAACTATACTTCTCCTGAAAACTGGTCACAGGCTGCAGATAAGTTTCTTTGAGATGAAGACAATGACTAGAGACATGTCATGTACACACCCAACAATATTTGTTGCTGCTTCTGGAAGCAAAACTATGTGTTTATGTGCTGTATCAGGTCTAACATGTTTCTGATGGCCATGCGACAGAGAACCACCCATGAGAAACATTAGAGGCTGAATTTGCAACAATGCTTTGCATTAACAGCCTCATGTGCTCCATTTCCGACCGAATCCAGCAACTTTTGAAAAAAGGACAATGGCAGGCATCTTTCATTGGGGTGGCTAAGGGACGACCGCTCCTCACATACAGGTGGCAATAACCAGAAATGACTTTCATTATTGTGATTGTTGCTGCTGGAGTGTTTGTTTCAGTGGGGTTTTAGAGTGAGCTTTTCTATTCCTGGTGTAGCACACCTGGAAATGACTCATCAATGGTATTTTTCCTTTTGTTTTAGTAAATTTGATGAATATGACTTGCACCAGGTTCTGCTGCTGGTTGGACTTCTTGATGAGCAATAAATATCTTTGCGATGATCACATGGTTTCATGTCATTTCCCAAGGTTTTGGTTTCTTTACGTGTAAGTAGATTAAATATGGCTGTTGATCACAAATGAGAGTGATGAATCAGTTCTATTGAATGGGCCCCGGGCCCATTTGTTCTGGAAAAGATGGGCCCCTAGACCAAACAAGTTAAGAACCCCTGACTTTAAGGAAGATTAAGTTAAAATCCAACACTCAACAAGCCTTTGTTGCAATTATTTTTCCTATACAAAACACGATTTGTGTTATATGACTCACTGTACTGACTGCCTATATCATTATAACATAGGCTCAGCAGGATCAATGAGTCGAACGGGGAGGTGGTTGAAAAGACTCCTGCCTGACCCTGGCCACGTCTGCAGATTCTCATGTTCCTGGACCATTGGAGCTCACACCTAGCTGGTACTGGAGCACATTGCACTTATAGGGTTGAGTGTAAATCCTTACAAAAGTGCTCTGATTCCCAGTTAACCTGTGGCCTTCCTGGGGCTCCTGTCAGACCCTGTGTCGGGTCAGGCCTGCCTCTCTCTTGACTAGTTCCATTTCCATTCATGAACTCAGTTTTGAAGGACAGCCTTGAGTGATCCACTCTTGCATCAGGCTCTAGTCTTCTGCAGCATGTTGATGACTTACTCATCTGTGCTCCTTCCATGGAGCAGTGTGAAGCTGACACAGTGGCTCTCAAAACTTCAATTTGAAGCTTCAACAATAGCTGATGTTTCAGCCATGCAGTCATTTGTGACACGTCTGTGGTCGACACATGGCGCCATCATCTCTGAGTCTGTGTGGAATGGGTCTGATGGGAATCCGTGTCTACCTGAACACCACAGCTGACTCACGGTCTGGACCTTGCATCAAAAGGAGGGATGTTATCAGCCTTTAAAACACATTGGTTCCCAAAAGTTTTTTTTGCTGAAAAGTTGTCATCAGCTTACCCACCTCCCAACCAGCCATTTGATGGACTTCATGGTGCTGACACCTTCAGAAGGTAAGACATTGAATAGAAAAAAGTTCTTGCTGAAGTCTTTCCTGCAAACATGCCAATAGTCACGCTGCAACAAAAGGGTTACCGACAGAAATAATTCCTCGATGGGGAATTCCAAGCCAAATAAGGGCTGATAATGGTGCTCACTTTGTGAATGAGGCAGTCAAGAGTTTTTGGGAAGATCCTGTAGTGAAAGTGACGGATTGTCTGGTCACGGACGCCTGCGTCTGTGACGTGGATATTATGAAAAATAATATCTCCTCGAAAGTTTGGGGCACCACCTGAAATATAGTTTCCAGGAGACTATTAAGCTCTCTTGATTAACACTTAATAATTAATTAACTGTGGTAACTTAATTAATTATTAGCGTAATCAATCTATTTATCTGAAGTCACTACTCGTGATGTAATGTCCTTTACTGATCAGAGGCTCTTAGATTGATTATAATACACTCCAAAGTAACGTGATCAAGACCAACGTAATTTTATAGATTTATTTAGGAATAAAAGAACAGAAAGAAACAGGAAAGATGCAGAAGTAGAATAATATGATCCCAACAATATCGCGATGGAAACGCAAACCAGTTATGAAGCAATGTCAATACTGCATCAGACGCGTATGTAACTGATGGGAAAGTTGAGACGTTCTAGTCTCACTGTCAACCTCAGGCAAGTAATAATATTACTAAACCCCAACACACCAATCTGTGCAGAGATGACAAGCGGCGGCTTACTTTGGCGATGAATGGAGGGATGAATGGGATGGATGGATGGATGAGAGGGTGATGAGTAGATGCAGAAGGTCGATTAGGAGGTGAGGGAGGAGGCAGGCGGCTTTGGAAGGAGGCGTCCTGGTTCTCAGCGTAGTGACTTGGAGGTGATGAGGACCCGCAGCTTCAGGCGTCGATGGCACTCTCGGATCGTCCTCCGGACCGCCGTGGATCTTTCGTCGCAGACGGGGTGATCGTAGCTGGCAGAGAGCGGCGTAGGACCGAAGGCGTATCTTTCTCTCGTGCCAGGTGATTCACCGGTCTGAACAACCTTCTAGAGTGGTCGCCTTAATGACACACTCCAGGTAGCGGAAGGTTGTTGGAAGTTGGACTCGCGTGCTCGTCACGGCCGCCGGCTGTGATCACGTGGTGTGACTGGGACGTTCCTGAAGGAGGCTCTGGCTTGGCAGACCGCTGTAGGACGAGGGCGACGTGCAACTTTGGAGAAGTTCTCGATCACTCTCACACTTGGATGGGCAGCGAGTGGAACGCTGGCACGGCTTCAAGGGTGGAGGAGAAGCAAGAGTCTTTGCAGGAACTTGAGCAGGAACCGTCGGAGAAGTTGGTTGTAGTTGGTTGTAAGAGGTGAAGTATCCAGAGGAAGCGGCAGAAGAAGAGGGGAGAGGAGCACAGAGGGACACAGAGGGCTGAACAGAGGGGTGAACAGAGGGGAACAGAGGGGTGGACAGAGAGGGGTGATCCTCTGTTAACTGGGTCTTTTAAACTCTCATGAAGAGTCTCCTTGTCCAGTCTTGATTGGTTGAAGGAGTTCCATCACCTATTGCTGATTGGACGAGGATTTCCAAGCCTGGCCTTCCTCCTCCTCCTCCTCCTCCAACGGGGTCGTAAATTCCAGTCTTGAGATGGGAGATTTAGATCCCCCCCAGTACCAGAGTTTTATTTGACAATAAAACATTACCTGAGTTGTAAAGTTGCTCACAATCTGTCAAAACTTTCCCATCTCAATTCAAGCATTCAAACGACACCAAACATGACCATTCTAGCACATTGTCTTCTTATAATGATCAATAATGATAACAATCAACTATTCAAAGTTTAACATCACATGTTCAGGGCATCTGGTTTGCTGGAATATCCTGTGGAAACCATGGGTTAAGTGGGAAACGAAAGTCCTTTTTCAGAAATACACATTAAGACACATTCACATACAAGTCTGTCTTTGTTCATCTGGAACCTGGAGAAGGGGGAGCTGTGTGTGTCCCCCACCAAACAGGGTTCACGAGTTGGTCAGGGTTTTTCCTCCTACGCCACAGCATCCTGGACTGTTGCTCTAGTCTCTCCCCCCTTTGACCATTCCAATGATTTATGGTCCTTATCGGAGGGTTCAGAAACCTCTGAGCTGCAACAGGCATAGTGGGAACCCAAGGAGATGTCTCCGAGTTGCAGTTACACATTCCAGAAAAGTCCACCAGGTCCATGCTTGAATCTCTGGAGAAGGAATCACTACAATCCTTTCATCATCACTGTGCTTATCAGCCGCTTTCTGCAGGCGCAGTTGTAGGAGAAAATGGCACAATTGAGGCTAAACTGATGAAATGTGCTGAGACTGGGTTGTCATGGGTTAAAGTGCTGCCTTTCATCATTACTTATGTATGTATACATATGAGGAGAGGAGCAAAAAGAAACCCGAGTCCTTTTGAAAGATTGTTTGGCAGATACTTCCTGCCCCGGATGGGACAGATCTGCATTCCTTCAAGCCTGGTGATTGGGTGGTCATTCACAGGGCTAAGCGCTGCACTGCCCCAGCCTCAACAGATGACCGGCTCCTCCAGAGGGAGGGAAAAAAGACGACCAAGTTGTCAAAGCGAGTTGGACCTCCGAGCAGCCGACTGACGGGTGGACTTCACCACAAGCTTCTGTTCCTGCTCACCTGCTCCATCTTTCAAACCGTGCTGTTGGAGAAGCAGAGCTTCACTGGAGATGCCAATGAAGCACAAAACCCCTTATACTATGAATATGTGGTATAGATATGCCAAAAACGTAGTTGGAAATATGACCGCTAAGCATGAATCAGGATGCCCCTGGCTACCCACACTTCCACCATCTTGCCTGTTTCCTGGCATCCTGTCTACCAGTTTCTCCAACCGTCTCCTGGAGTCTGATCTAAGGACTTGTTTTGTCCCCACACTGGGTGGGGCTTCTGGAGCCAGTCCATATTCCTGTGAAGTTGCCTCGCTCCATCAACATAGTAACTTTTAGAGACACAGTATATCTAGTGTATCGCTGTGCCAATGTTTCGATTCCATGTGCTCCATTTCAAAATCACTCAACGGTTCTGAAAAGAGTCTCTGAGCTTCCACTGACAGAGCAATAATTCTGAATAATAGATCACGTCCTAAGTTTAAAATTAGAACAAGAGGGGTTTAATATTCAAACTTTTCTTTTTCTTTTATCACTGCCTTACATGTCATCGAGTGTTAATATTTGTATTAGGGCTGTCATTAACAATGGTGAGACTTAAAGCCACCAATATTTTTGATGTGCAATCGACGCGTATTTTGAATGATCCTTTGTGTGTTAGAGATGACCTTCTGCACCACTTGTTTCTGTGCCCTGGTGCTGCTAATGAAGCTCACACAAATGCAGTAGGTCAGCACACTTACAATGGAGCAGCAGTGGAAACTGATAAGCAGCTTCTCCGACTGTAAAGTCTGTTCCTCCTGAGGATTCTCAGGTAGTGGAGACGCTGCTGCCCCTTTTTCACCTGCGCTGTCACCTGCCCTACTAGAATAAAGTGTAATTGCACATCCACTCACGATTTATTTATTTATTTTTCAGGCAAATTGATGCACTTTAAGTGTTTTCTATTACAAACAGAAACAACGTTGCTAAAGTTATTCTTTATTGTAAGTTGATATACAGAAGCTCTGCTGTATGCAGTCTGACCCTGCCTGCAGATGAGAACTATAGTCCATGAAGAGCAGTCTTGCTTCTGCCCCTGCTGTTCACGCTGACGTTGTAGGTCTTCACTTCACCTTTTATTTGCCATTGCCCAAATAATTGCAACCAACTACAAGTACACACCAGGGAAGATACATTTACTCATTTATTGACAAAAAAAGGGAACTTTTCACCCGTACGGAATGGTTTCAGGACTGCTTCCTGGACTGACAACGACATGGTACACGTCATTGTTGGATAGATACAGATATGGAAAACAAATACAGATCACTCGAAAATATGAGGGAATCGTTCATCATCATTTGTTGACCTGAGAAGGTTCCTGATGGTGAAACTCTCAGTCATCACTCCTCATTCATGTTCATTTTCCAATGGTAATTTGCCAGTGGGCCTGAAATGAAAGGAAGAGAATGAATGTCGGGAATTTCTTTTTCATTTCTTCTTTCTGTCTTGTCTGATAGTCCTCAATTCTGAATTTGTTAAATTTTGGTCCCATCATATTTGTTTGTTGGCATTAAATATAAAAAGGAAACATGCAAAACCATCAACAGAATATTTTTTTTTTATGAAAAACATTTTTTGTTATTTTCATTTACGTTATTAAGCTCTTGTGGTGGAAGAAATCTCCCATTACATGATATTTAATAACTTGTCTCGTGTTCCAGAATTTGCCACTTCAACCACAAGAGGGCGAGCTTCTGCAACTTTCTAGTCTTTCCTTGTAAGTCCATAAAAAGGGAGGGGCCTGCCGTCTCACCCTGACCCTGAAGTCCACCCGTCTAATGTGGACAGTTACACTTGTATCTGAGCTCTTCACTGCTTCACCAGCTTGATCAATGGATCTGTTAACAATCATTGGAATTGTATTGGTGGCCTCTAAAGGTAAGAAGTTTGTGTAAATGAAGGTTTTTCATTGCAGTTCAATGTTGAACTTGTTTCTCTCTACAACCTAGAACGCACTGGAAAAGTACATGAGCCGTTTATTTGGCTATGTAATTTTATATCTGACTCATTTCTTCGTTTATCTTCCGCGTAAATACTGATAGTTAAAACTGAACTTCAAATCAGCCTCCAAACAGGAAGGACAGCTGTAGAACCATACATTTATTCATCATATTTTCTTTTGTCTTTCTCCGTTGCTCGAGTGCTCACACCTTCTTCAAAAGATGTCCACATGAGTCTTAAAACAGCCTTTTCTCTGTCTTTCTTTGTTTTTCTGTCTGAAGCAGCCGGTGTGTTAGCAGCTGGATCTCAGGACGCAGCCGTGGGAGAAACAGTGACGTTCAGGGTGACACTGTCACCAACACAAACCCCATTCACTATTGACTGGAGATTCACCAGAGGCACTGATGTAGTCTCTTCTATAATATCCTCCCTCCCCACCATTAACAAGACAAACCCCGAGTATGAAGACAGGATCACACTTTTCAGGTCAACTGGATCCCTGGAACTGAGAAATGTCTCAACCAATGACAGTGGAACCTACAGAGCTAATATTCTGACCACTGAAGGAGAGTCCATCGAAGATAGTACAGATCTGCAAGTTCATGGTGAGCAGCTTCATCGCTGACGGTGAAATGTCACAGTAGAATAACTCTGGTCTCTTGTTTCCTCCAGTTCTCATCACTGGTGCTAAACTGACTGTCAGCCCTGAAGACTTGGTGGAATTCAACAGTTCTGTCACCTTCAACTGCTCAGTCGCCTCCGGGTCCTCGCTCGCCTTCCGCTGGCGGAACATCAGCTCTGAGATCTCTGCCAGTGATGAAGTTCTAATCACTGACGGAGGAGCCAAACTCACCATCCTGAATGTGACTCGCTATGACCAGGGACCCTACAGGTGCGGCGTGTCCAATGCAGTGAGCAAGGACATCAGTGATCCAGTGACTCTCTCCATTAGCTGTGAGATCCTCAGTCAACTTTATATTCTCTCATGTTAAACATGACCTCAATCATTTTTTTTTTACTCCTTTTAACCAGATGGACCTGACGAAGTGGATCTCCAGGTCTCACCATCACAGGAGCACTTTGAGGAAGGGTCCACCATCCGACTGAGCTGCTCATCTTCCTCCAGTCCTCCTGCACAACTCCAGTGGCTCGTGAACGACACCCTGCTGCCCAACACTGGACCAGAACTTCTCCTGACAGATGCTACTGAGGCTCAGAGTGGAGGTTACAGCTGCCAGGCCTACAACAACAAAACTCTGAGATACAGAACATCTCCTTCAAAAGCTGTGACTGTGCTGGGTAAGTTCCTCTGCTTTCATTTTTGCCATAAAATCTTATATTCTTATATGTCATGATGTGTTTATGTTTGAATTATCCAATATATCCATTGGGAAATAATGAGGGAACTTTTAGAACATTCACAGGAACATGGAATCTCTGCCAAAATAAAAGCACAGCAAACTTCT
This sequence comes from Synchiropus splendidus, assembly GCF_027744825.2. NCBI lineage: Eukaryota > Metazoa > Chordata > Actinopteri > Syngnathiformes > Callionymidae > Synchiropus > Synchiropus splendidus. Next base: position 14,547,361 of record NC_071345.1, on the reverse strand, counting down.
TGTATAGAATCCATGCGTTTTCTAGTTACCACTCTGGTTTCCTCCCACTATCCAAAAATCCCGCACAGAGATTGTTGAACGCACACACTTCTAACGTCGTCTGTGATGGACTAACAATATATTCAGGGTGTCTCCTGAAAGCAACAGGATGTTAACAAATTGACGGTTTTCTGACATCACATGTGAAGACGTGCTGCGTTTCACGGCTTGATACGATGAAATATTGCTAAAATGCCTTCTAGTTTGTTGAGTTGTTGTTTTGATTTGGACACTACTAGAAGTAATGAATTTCCATTGAAGTGACTCATAGTCGGTGCACCAAGCCATGATTGGTAGAACAGGTCCAATGGTGCTTTTGAGTCAGTTTCTCTTTAGTGTTCACAGCTGTCTTGTCTGAGGGACGTCCAAAGTTGCTGAGCGAGCGTTTCAAGTTGAATTCTTTAGTTTCTCTTCATGATATGAATATGATCAGCGCTAAGTTACTGAATTATTTTGTTGTTATTCATCAACAAGTTACTGTGGTCAAAGGTCAACCACCATTTTAGTGCAAGTGCGAAATCAAAAACAATGATGCGCTTGAGCTGACTTCAACCAAGAATCTGTGGGTGGTGGCTGGAAACAAACCACTTTCAAGTTGCATCATAAATAGAACTGGCTCTTTGGGGTCTCAACTTCTCCAAACCATATGAAGTCAGGATGCAAATAACAACAATGAGAACAGATCAGATGTGAGATGCAGTCAAACGTTTCAGCTCTCTCATAGAATCCATAGTTTTGTCATCTCTCCTCTTGTTTCATCCAGAGCCTGTTTGGGGATTTTAATAGTTAACTCACTCAAATGCAGCAGGGAGGAACTCATTATCAGCCTGTTTACTTTGGTTGCCTGCTGCCTTGTCAGCAAAATGTCTGTTGTGAAGAGAAAAAAAATCTGACAATGGCACATAACAGCTCTTATACAGGACATATATCTTTATTCATGTCCATTTTATTCATAGCTAATGTAAACAACAAACAAGCATTAGCAGCTAAACAGAGTAGCATAGACAAAGGTTCGAGGATTGACATGGAGTCATGTTCCATTGTATGTCTGGGAAAAAAAACTACCCAGAATTAAGAAAATATCAGACACTTGGTATGTCATATTGTCTTGATATTTTATATCAATCTTTAATACACAGATACTTGAATATGCTGCTGCATTTGTGACATGTTGCAAATAACTTCTAGGAAGCTGTTCATTCTTCTGTTGAACTGCGATATTTAACTGAAAGTCTAACTGGACTGAGTTCATAATAATAAACTTGTTTTCATGCACATAATATTGTACTGCATGATCAGATTCTTCCTCTTAAAATGATGGCTCTTGTGCGTCAGTATACATCCTATACACAGCGCTGGCCACACTGCAATTTAAAGGAACTTGTGAAGCTCAGATGCTGAGTTATGTAACTGTCATGTTGAGTCAAGAGAGGAGAGCAACGGTCTGGCGCTTCATGACTTACAGTCCTCTACGTTTGTCCAACCTTGTGCAGTGCATCCGATTTCACCACCTCTCTGTGAAGCACGCCTTCATGCTTTAACATTGGTTCTTCAACAAAAATCTCTTGAGAGTTCTTAAGAATGAATCTGGTTGCCAGGTTGAGTGAATGAAGAAGAGCGACAAACAAGGTTGTAAAGTCTCCCTCCTCAGTCGTAACTCTGAGGGGTTTAAGCCAAATCTGTTGCGGTCTGCGTCTCCTGATAGACACAACGAGGAAGTACAACAAGTCTCAGTAACTGTCCCAACCAAATATGGTCAAAATAAAAAGGTCTCTTAATAGGAAGTAACCGCTGAAACATTTGTCAGTCATTCTTGGAAATTGAGGAAATTGTCAGTGAGTAAAACTCGGCTAAATTTGACTGAATGTTCCACACGGCAAACGGAAGAATCCAGGAAGTGCTACATTAAGTCACAATGTCACGTGGTTCGAGTCTAAAGTCCTACTTAAATGCAGCCCATCAGTTAAGATGACATCGGCTCTGTCAACTTATTTATTAATTAACTTTTTGGTGATAAAGATTGTTATGAGCATAAACACATAAATCAACTGGCCTGATAAAAGTATTGCTCAGCTTCAAGACTCATAATTTGACTGCATCAGATAAAGTCCACCAGACTATGGAACAGAAGTCCAAAGAGAAAGGCATCTGAACCACCAGCAAGGTCACAGGAGGTGGAAGCTCTCGTGGTGCATTCAGGGACGGAACACAATGTTTCTTATCAGTCAACTTCTAACAGCGCAAGTAGTCCAGTTCTCATGAAAGAAACTTGTTTGTTGTTTGTTGGGACAAATTACTGATGCTAACTTCCCACCGCCAGCCCTTAGAAAAACCTGTCCTTCTCACAAGCTCACACTCATCTTCTGTTGGACCACTCTGGACAGGTTCTGACCACTGCATCCAGGCTGTACCACTTCTATTATTAGAGCAGGTTCACTAACCTTTTAATTTTGAATTAAAAACAAGTTGTTTCAGTGTCACTGAGGAAAAGACAGGAGGCAGAGCTGGAGGTAGCAGAGATGAAGATGCTGAGGTTCTCTCTGGCAGTGAGCAGGATGGATAGGACCAGGAAGCAGTAGATCAGAGGGACAGCACATGTCAGGTGTTTAGGAGACAAAGTCAGACTGAGATGGTTTGGACATGTACAGAGGAGAGAGAGCAAGTACAATGGTAGGAAGATGTTGAGGTTGGAACTGCCAGGCAGAAGGTGGAGAGGAAGGCCAAAGAAGAGATTGATGGACGTGGAGAAGGAGGACATGAGGTTTGTAGGTTTGAGAGAAGAGGAAGCAGAGGACAGGGTGAGATGGAGGAGGATGATCTGCTGTGGCGACCCCTGAAGGGAGAAGCCGAAAGAAGAAGAAGAAGAAGAAGTAGAATTGGTCATTGATATTTGTTTTCTTCAACAGTGAAAATAAGTGCAGCTTCTCTCACGGCATCAACAAACCTCCTGATCGAAGGGATGAGTGTGAATCTGAGCTGTGACGCTGCCGGCTCCATCTACTCCAGGTTGTGGTGGAAGGATGGAATCGCTCTGAATCCAGATGACAACATGATGCTTGTTGATGGCAACCGAACTCTTTCTTTGAAGTCAGTGAGGAGGTCAGATGATGGGGTGTATTCCTGTACACAGAGTAACCCCCTCCAGAACATCCGGATGAACTACGCGATGGTAGTCAACTGTAGGTAACACTCTGGACAGTTCTTTCTGTTTTCTACTGCAAGACTGATGTCATTTCCTGTCCTACAGTTGGGCCAGAGCAGGTCACCATCACAGGACCAGATCAGGTAGAGGTCCAAAGTCCTTTCACACTGACCTGCACTGCTGAGTCCACTCCAGCTGCCAACTTCACTTGGAAGCACAACGGGATAATGAAAGGAAGTTCCTCTGTCTTCACTGTTAAAAAAGCACAATTGTCCAACAATGGCACCTACGTCTGTGAAGCTCAGAATAATGTCGCTGGGAAAACACTGACCAAAACACATGAGCTGTTTGTGAGAGGTATTGATGTCCCTTTGGTTTTCTTGTTGCCAAAAGTTGACTTAAATCTAATACTGTCAGCTGTACAGTGAAGACAGTTCATCGTCACCTCTAAAGTCCCCTTCCCCAAAACCACAGAGAGTCCTTGTCCCCCTGGCTGCATTGCTGGAATCGTTGTCGGCTGTCTTGTCGTCATCGTCGCTGCTGCTGTGGGAGGATTTTTTCTCTACCGGAGGCGGTGAGTCCTTTTTATTTTCATTCAGGTGCACAGCCATGCTGGTTCCATAAAACGGTCACACTCTGGGTGTGAACACATCTATTGTACCAAATTAAATGAAACTCAAAGGGAAACGTTTCGCTGCCTCTTTGCGCTGAGGATAAAGATTAACATCTGCAACAGATGCACTTTAGTCAGCTGCCGGAAAGAGGCAAGAGCCGAGGCAGTGATCTCTGATGTGCTCCACACTTGAGACGTGACTGTCTCCATGCTGCAGCTAAGACTATTTTTTTCGTTTTCACGCTGAGCTTTCCCACCATATAAATGCGATGCTCTGCCTCTTGTGATGTCAGCTCCAAACACCTACAAATCCCTGTTCTGTGGTCTTGCTCAGATTCATTGAAGTATCTCCACACGTTTCGATTGTGTTATCACAACATCCACCTTTTGCTATGTAGTTTCGGCACAAAAAAATCTTTGGGGTGAAATATATATATAATATATAATAAATATATATATATATATATATATATATATATATATATATATATATATATATATATATAGAGAGAGAGAGAGAGAGAGAGAGAGAGAGAGAGAGAGAGAGAATTATTCACTAAATTCATGTATTATTCCCAAACAGGACAAAACAGAAAAAAATCACCAGCAGAAGAGGTTGGTAAAGTTTTTATATATATTTTCATATTTTGAACCTTTATTTATATGTTTTTGTATGTGTGTTTAGGAACTGAAGGGGAGAACAATCTTTCGTTTGCTGACAGTCAGGTACGATCAGATTAAGATACGTCTAACCACAGTAGTTCCTGAACTCAAACTATTTCCTAATGTTACAACAACGTCACCATCAAGCAAACCCTCCACACAATTTCTCTGCTTGTTCCCATCGACGTTTAGAAATCATTCCAAATTGCCTGTGTGGGCCACGGCTGCTGTCTGTCTCCTGGCGTTACCTTAAGTAACTGTTTTTGTTGTATGGACGATTTGCTATCTACAGTATACCCCTTTAACTGTAAGCACACGGCTGTTTAGCAAGCTTTAAATAGCGATGGACCCGTTGTTACATGTAGAATGTGCCGCCATTTGTTTTATGCATTGCGTAGTCCCCAGGCAGTTATCACGCCATGCGAGCGAGGAGGGGCTGCTCAGGCGAAATAGGTCTTCACTCTGTCTCTTAAGAGAAGTTCTGGTCCCCAGTTGGCTGCAAGCACCTGTTTTACTGCGTAAATTTCAGGTTCAGAATCCAGGAATGCAAATCTCTTCATGGTGATGCTGGCCCTGATCTGACACATTCAATCTGGGAATGACAGACGCCAAGCAGGCGATGAGCATGCATTGATATTTGTGGTTCCTCTCCTCCTCTCCCTTCCTCAGGATTTGAACTATGCCGAGGTTAGTTTTTACCACAAGGCCAACGGTGACTCTGTCCAGTTAGGATCATCGGATCAATCCACTGACTACGCAGAGGTAAAAGTGAAGACCCCATCTTCCCCGCCGAGCTACGACGCTCATCTCAAGAGAGTGAAGAATCGAGCACCTCGGCCTGGGTTGAACTACTCATAATCTGCTTTGGACCTCTCCAACAGGCCTGGTCTGAGATATTTGTGTTTTAGTTTTTAAACTGAGTCTCATTTCATGAGGTCCAGTCGACACAGCAACTGTTTGTTTTGAATTTTTCATGCAAGCACACGTACAATTGAGAGGTTTATTTCAGGGCAAAGAAACACTTCCTGAGTTGAAAGACTGAAAACTGATTCTACCGCACTGTAACATAGTTCTCTTTTCAGTCTGTCAGGATTCTCCAGACCTTACAGCTCATGTACTTGAAATGAAATTCAGTTTTTCAAATTTGGAATCCATTGCAGCACTTTAAGCACAAGCAGAAATTCTTTAGGGGGTGGGCACCGGGGAAAAGATCACAGCCACACAGAAAGTACTGCCTTCACCAAATTAAACGTTAATTTGGCAGCGTCATTATTCATAAAGTATCATTTGGTGAGTAAAAAAAAGTTGTAAATCTCAGCAGTATTTGCTGACTATTATTATTATTATTATTATTATTATTATTATTATTAAATGAAGAAAAAAAACGTCATACATTTTCAGTGTCTTGTTAAAATATAAAAGTACTAGTTTTTTATTTTTATTTTTTGTGGCTCATTCTGGTTTTTTATATCCATTAGTAAGCTAATCCATGGCGTGTGTGCAGTTTCTCGCCGACATTACTTTCACAGAACTCCGCTCCGACAGACACAATGAGAACTTCAGCTCAGTGATCCTTGAACCGAGGTTAATGTTTAATCTGTTGTCATGACATTCGGCACCACAACTCAACTTTCTCGTATGGAATTTTGTGTGGTGTGTTTTCCCCCATTGTATGTTGAGTTATTATTATATATTATATTTGAAAAAGTTGCAGTGTTTTTGTCATGTTCATGCATGTCATACAACCAAAGACCTGTTCAGAGAAAAGTACATTTTATGAGTTAAAAAAATCATAAAACAGCAATTTAAGCGCCTCGTTTGACTTCCATTTTTGGAAGTTGATGCAACATGAACATATAATGTCTTCCAAAGATATTTTGGACCTAGAATACTTTGTCAGTCTTGCTAAGCCAAATTTAATTTGTTTGTAAATATTGTTGATGTTGTCAATTAAATTATTGCACTTGTGGGTGGTGTGACCGTCGTGTTCAGCGCGCAGTGGTCAGTGAACGCCTCACGAGCGATTTACGTCACAAACGCTTTATTTATGTTTCCCTCAAAATATACTTTTCAAAACATGTACTCAACCTAAACACTTTGTTCCTCCAGCCTATTCTCTATTGTTAGGTGGATACTTCAGATTTCCAAAGTATCCAGCTTTTCAAACAGAGGCTTTTCGACTTTATGGACTCACACCCATCATGTGTTTTTCCATGACCGTGTGCGTATGAAATTTTTATTATTCAATTCATGCCCGTCAAGGAACAGGAAGTACAAAGTGCCTATTTGTTTACCGCTTGTATAACAATAGATTTTAATGGCAGATTCTATATACAGAAGAAATTTAGACAATGCAAATAATCTTAAAAATACAAATGCATTTGCACAATAAGACTGAATTGAGTTCTTTCTTATGAAACAGATCTTTCTTAAACAAAACGCCGGTTGTACTTTATCAAGTGGGGATGCATGATGAATCATCATGGGCCAGATTTCAAAGTTCAATATCACAATTGAGATAAATATTCTTTGTATTGTATTTGGGTGTTTCCCGCCACGGCAAGTCAGCATCCTCCACCTCAGCCTACCTTGCACATCCTACCTCGTCACACCGATCCTCTTCGCATGCTCCACCGCTAGATCCATGTACCTCAATGTTTTGGTTTTATCCGCTCTAAAATATTTGTCCCTCACATGACCCCGCTTATCAGCGAGAGGAAACATCATGGTCGACTGCTTCCACCTGCTGGTTAAAGTAAGCAAGTGTTTTCATAGGAACGACTGAGAGCATCTTGTTGTCAAATGCATTGTATGCAATAGATTTATGGGTTATTGTTTGCATGATGGTGAGTCTTAAACTTCAATTTAAATTTTTTAATTCATTTTTTTCAGTGAAAAATATAAAAATATTATAATATTAACTCCCACAATGAGGAGTCAAGTATTCTGGGCGTTTTATCAACAGGCGAGGGAGGTCATCCATATCAAGAAGACATCAAGAGAAGCTCTGCATTGTGTAACAGTTGGGTTTGATACCCACTACTCCTGAACAATAAAGGCCGCTGTTCCCCGATGTACCTGGCACTGACACCTGTGGTGCGTAGCGGGAACGCTAAAGGAGAGTTTATATAGTCTTTTTCTTTCTTGTTTTAATAGACGAAGAAGTGTGATGGCCGTGTCTCCAAGTGTGGAAATTGGCTTTTTATCTTGATAATTAAACCAAGAGCAGTCTTTTCTCCCCACATCATCTCATCTTTTATTTTTCTCTTTTGACGCTGAGGAAGACCTGAACCATTACAATTGGAAGGTTGAAAAGAGCAGCAGCAATAGAGGCAAGAAAGGGAAGGCAGTCAGGAAGAGCATCACACAGAAAAAAATAAATTAAACTAGATTAAAATAGGTTATTGCACCAGAGAGACGCTTATTGCACATTGAACAAGTGTCCATTACTATGTAATAGTAATAGTAATTACTATGTAATGCTGCCCCCTCAACCAGTCAAGGTGAATTAAACAGCTGCACTATTTCTCATCTCTATGGACCTTCATGAATTGAATTACATTTTTCTTGTCATTTTAAAGCAAGAAAACTCACCATACAGTACACAAACAAATTCTCTCAACAGTTCTATGTAAAAGTCCATAGGAAACATGAGCTGAATATCGAGGCTTCAAACTCTGGTTGCGAAGTCATGTTTCCGTTTCCTTCACGCTGAACAATGGCTGATCAAAGTGCACAGTCGGGGGTCAGCCGTCACCGATACTCATTCACACACTCATCCAGAGCAAACAGACCGGCCTCTGCATCAATCACCAGTGTGTCAGCCACATCACGCAGGTGTGCACACAGTCTGACCCCTGCTCCATCTCAACACTTCACTGCTGTACTCGTGCAGCTCAGTGGGGAACTTAGCAAATGCATCCTTCTTTCATGGGGAATTACACAAATGAAGCAAGTAGTGATGTGACAAGGTACTTTTAGGTCTTGTTGGCTAATAACATTGTATTGCAAGGGGACAATGAACGATAAGCTTCAATAAATACAAACACAACTGCAGGGAAAACTCACACACTCCCGCTCTTATTACCTGGAAACTTAAGATATCATTGAATTCTCTCCTCTTGGGGGCGCCAAAGATGCTTTTGAGTCAGTACTACAAGGTATAAAGACTTGCATGTACCACTGAGGTTCATGGACGTGATAACGGAGGACAGTGTGACTAGGGAGGATGCGCAAGATAGGAAGAGGTGGTGGATGGGAAACACAGAAAGACAAAGAAGAAGAAGGTTAGCTTGGGTCTACGGTCTTATCTTCCTCAAATAGTAGTGACTCAGCAGTAGAGGAATGAACAGCCACTGACCAAACAGAACATATGGAGACAGCAAGAAGCAAAACAAAGGCATATTAAGGTTCAAGTTATCAATATGGAATGTGTGCAAATAAAAATATTTTCCAGAGATATGATGTCTTTTTGAATAATGCTGACAATATTATGTATTTATGTTTTTTGTGTTTTCAGAGAGCAACACTGCATGATATGAATTGAATATTAATACTGTGCAATATGTCGCAGAAAAAATCTATATATTCCTTTCAAATGTATTCATTTTAAGTATGTAATCTCACTCTAAAAAAGGATTAATATTAGTACAACTACTTATCTACAGTATCTATCTCAGCTGAATTACGACACACTCGCATTCATCTTCCCGAGGGACCATATTTTATGAAATTACACCTGAAATTCCTGATCAACACAAGCAATGCCCCCCCCTCATCCCAGCGGCCCACTGTGTTCATACATTCCATCTGTCAAAATTTATCATGCAGCAAACGAAAACCATCCAACCTTTTGTAACTTTGTCAAGAGGGAACACCAAGTGACCAGAAGCACCTGAAGATAAGGAGGTTTTGTTTGGTATCTATGAGGGGGGAGGCAGGACCTCCTGCCACTATATTAGAGGGGCACAGATACACTTTTGAGCACTGACTGACAATGGGACGGAAAAGCGAAGGGATTTTACTGCTGCTGATTTTCATACAAGGTATTCTTTATTTGCTTTACCTTGCGTTCTACTATAGTTTCTCAGACTGAACTTGTTTCTCTGGGATTCAATTCAATACAGCAGAGAAAGAAATTATTTTTGCTAGGACTCTGAAATCATTTGAAAGCAAAAAAAAATGCTTTAGTCTAAAAAAAACAAAGCTTGAATAATGTAATAATACAATGTTATATTACATATCTATATCTATATCTATATCTATATCTCTATATATATTTATATATTTCATTGAGTTTGAATTTATATTTCATGGAATTTAAAGCTCTTGTGGGCCACATAAAACATTCCACTGAACTAATATTTTCTAATTATTCATGCATTTTTATTTGTCTTATCATTTCTTGATGTATTACAATTGTCAGCAATATTTTATATGATGATCAAAGTGGCAGCATTGGTTTGTCCAAAACATCAATATATTAATTCAATTGACCCAATAAACATGTAAAGTATCTCTTTTTGTGCATTCATTTGTGTGTATTATGCCACATCGATTCGTAATATTTAATTTCACTGAAGGGAAAATACGTTTTGTTTGATCGTTATATGTTGTATTCTTGAGTGGTAACTTAGTTTTATCTGGTTTAAAATCGAGATTGGTTGTTTTTTTAATTCTCAGTTTGTCACACTTTGCCAGCGATGAGTTCATTGTTGCTTCCTCAGGGGGTTGTGTGTCTGGATCTGTCCGGGTGGTACCGTCCATCAATCCAGCCGTCGTGGGCGACACCGTCGTTCTGTCTCTGTCTCCTCCGGCTACTTTGAACTCTGGACGCTGGTCAGTGGGAGAGGCGCCGATCGTGACCTGGCTGGGAGAGCAACTTGCGGTGTTCCCGAGTCACACTGGCAGAGCAACGGTCAACGTCACCACCGGAGCTTTGACTCTGACCTCTGTCACCACCTCTGACACCGGAGTCTACACAGTTCAGAGCGATGAGACGGACTTCTCTGCCAACACTCTCCTCAGTGTCCTGGGTGAGAAATGATGTTGCTGCCTCAAATTCCTGAAGTCAAATATCTGTCCAGATTGCTTCATATGAGTTTTCTATCTCTTGAGCATACATCATTCACTACAGCTAGCACTCGTCTCCACCCACGGCATCGCGCCCACACTCTCTTCTTCGCCTCCCTCGAGGACAGGAACATCATCTGTGTTGAAACACAAAGGAGGCATACATGAAAATCTTTAACAATCCATCGCCATTTAATATATATTTCTTGTAATGTCTTTAAATTGTTCGGAAATAGAAAAGGAAATGCTTTGATTCATGTTGATTTATACTTGGTATTTCAAACACACTTGGAATTCAACAATCCACGCCGCAATCACCCATTTAGGAACAGTTACAATGTTGGATTTTCTTTGGATAATACTCAAAATTTTGACCATGAGCGATAGCGGACAATGCGGAATAGAAAATGTATGCATCATTCAAGGGCTGGTCATGGGGGCAGCAGTCAGAAATAGACACCTAGACCTCCCTCTCCAAAACCCGATGTGATAAAATGAGATATATTTGCCTCTAATAATATATCATAATATAATACAAAATGACATTTTATCACATAAAAAAGGTACAAAAATGCTTTGAAATGAAGGGGTTTCTTGTATCAAGTGAGGAGGTTAACGGTGGTGATGGTTTCTACTTTAAAACTCACATTTAAGATGAAGAAAAGCAACTAGCAAACTACATTGAAATAGAAGTGATATTGTCCTGTTTAAAGTTTGAGTCCTTGTACGAGTGAGCAGCTCCACAAACACGTTGGATCCTACTTCTACTCCAGTTCCATCTCCTGTCCACAGAGCCAGTCTCAAACGTGACCCTGCAGGTGAACCACACCTCCCTGATGGAGCTGAGAGCTTCAGCCGTCGCCAGGTGTTCCGTATCATCAGGGTCGTCTCTCTCCTTCGTCTGGATGAACGGCAGTTCCGAGGTCACGGCCGGTGAACGGGTTCAGCTCAGCGACCAAAACGCCACTCTCACCGTTGTTAACGTGACTCGCTATGACCAGGGACCCTTTGTGTGTTTCGTGTCAAATCTGGTCAGTAACGGCAGCAGCGACGCGCTGAACTTCACAGTCGTATGTGAGTCATCCTCACGAGGACACGGGTCCCGACCATTTTAATTCTAGAGTATAAGTGTATCCGCTCCTCTTACAGACGGGCCTGATAACATGGCACTCACAGTAGATGGGCAGAATTCCACTAGCGTTTCAAGTGGGTCCAACGCCTCCCTGCTGTGCACGGCTCAGTCCAATCCACCAGCTCAGCTCCAGTGGGCTTTCAAAGGAGAACTGATCAACACCACAGGTGCACACCTGCGACTTCACAACATCAACGAGGGTCACGTCGGACCGTACACATGTTTGGCCTACAACAATGAAACTAAGCTGAGCAGCAACGTAACCGCCGACATCCGGATAAGCAGTAAGTTCCTGCGTCAGTGAGTCAAAGGTTCTCCAAACTAAACTGGTATTGTCTTTGACTCTAGATGCTGCACCCGGACCTCGGTCACTTAATCCGGGCCTTCTCTTTGTTCTGGTTTTATTTGGACTGGCAATGATGGGTATGTTTATTTAAGTCAAACTGAAGCTTGAAATCTCTCATGGCGAAATGGATTACATGGATGAACTAGACATATTAAAGATAGCAGGGTGCCAGCTGATGTGACTGTTGAGAAATTGGACATAAAGTAAAAGGCTTCTGGAGACACACCTATGTAAATGAGAGAGTTTCATGTTTTGCAGCCGGTCGACTGCAGGAGTGCTCATGACATCACTTGTAATCAAACATCGCGGGTAGCACACACACACACACCAAGCAGCTGCTTGACCGACATACAGGAAAACCAGTTTCACATGACTTGTGATGGTGTAAAGCTTGTGTCAAGTCAGAGTGTACTTTCTTCGTATTCTGTCACTGGTGTGATGTCTCCCTCTCACTCCCTGCTCACTGGTCAGATAGCTGACGTTACAGTAAGCATGAGCCGGAAAGATGGTTTTAAAAGTGTTATATATGATTTCTTCACTTGGCAAAGAGGGAGGTTAAAAGAACTAATAATAAGCCTACAAATCTTTTTTTTTCTTCCAGATGCTGACAGCTCCATCATTCATAAGTGGGCTGCCAAAAATATTCCATCTTAATTTTGAAGAAATTGAAGGTCTCTGCCTCCAATTTACTTTAAAAAATCATATGAAAAGAACCTGACTTGTTGTGGAAAATTAAATTAATATAATAAAGATCATTTCACCAGAAAAATAGCAGATATACACAGTTTAATTTCAAATAATTTCACTATGAAGAAAAAAAAACGGTAGAAAAGATTGTCAAATTATGTGATGACTTTGATAATAAAAGCTAAATATTGACAATATCAAAATAAAATTCAGGAAGTACGTGACAAGAAAGGAGCGTTTGTGATGTCATTTGAGTTTGGAATGGGGTGTGAACAGGTGCTGGGAATATTGACACAGTGAGACTCATCATGGGGATTTCAACCTTGGCCTCAGTTTAAACTCTGGCCATAAAGTTTATCACGGCGTTTCGATGGAAGTTTCTCTTAATCAGCCGATCTGAATTGTGAAATTTTGCACGACTCACATGTTTCCGGGAACGTTATTAAAACGGCTTGCTGACGTGCCCTTCAGCAGGACGTCAGCCAAGACGTAATGTAAATCAGTACTCAGATTCTTGAACAACTGTGATGAATCTCCCTTTTTGAGTCAGCAGTTGTCAAAAAATAACAACAAAAAAGCCTCTTCCATTCAGCAAACTTAGTTCTGTAATGTTGGATTCAAAAATTAATGTATTTGCAGAAATGCATTATCATTGCAGAAATCAAAATATTCAGACTCAGTCAAGAAAAAGGCTGCATTGAATTATTCACCAGGTAGAGAGGTGGGCGATATGATGACATTAAATCATGAACACTTAGTACCGACATTCTCACATTCTTTCTATACACTATAGATCTATGCTGATGCGTTGACTTGTCCATCACTCGCAGCTGAGCAGCGCAGAGCTCCTCTTCCCACACACACTCTCAGCATAGAAGCCTATCAAATGCTTAACATCGAGTTGTTTTTAAACCTCTACCTTGACCACACACCTTCACGACAGAATGATGGATTGTTCCTCGTCGAACGCCAAAGACTGCACCGCGAAGCTAACAGAGCTAACGGCTAACATGGCAACTCACTTCAAAACTTTACTGACACATGGAAACCATCAAAGTTCCCTAAACACTTACGGTATAACCAAATAAACACTCTCAAAAGTGTTAAGAGATAAAGAGTCAGTCTTTGTTATGATGCTGGGGCCAAGAATGTCCAAACCATATGAACGTAAAATCATGCAAAAGAGACTGGGATGACATTAAAACAGTTGTTTAAAATCATGATGTATAGATCTTTGTTGAGGCATTTTTTAAACAAATACATTTTCTATTTGTTTCTTCAAATTGTATGCCAAATACTTGAGCTACAATGTCTCACAAATGAAAAGTATTTTTCGACAGGCCATTTGACTAAGCACAATTGCGCTTTGCCCAAGGTTCCTCTGGTGGTGTGCCTGGGGATTTTTGCGCGCTGAAAACTACTGATCTTAAGTAAATATTTTTTTGTTCTCCTCACTAGAATCAGACTCACTGCGCCCATCTGTTCAAATTTGCTCTGAAGTTTTATGATTCAGATTGAACACAGAATATATTAATTTGAATTTCCAACCTCCAGAACGCACTAAAGTGATCAATGAACGACCCCATTTTGCATATTTATTACAGAAAAAGTGATAGTAGCACACACCATTTCGCACCATTGAGAGACTCGCACTATCACACGCTTGCTATTTACATACCCTAATGTTGATAAGACTCAGAGTGTTTGTGATCAAGTGGATTATCTGGAAAGTTTTAATCATGTTTCTAATCCCAGCAAGTCCTTCTTATCTAAATAAATAAAGTCATTTGTGTCAAGACATTATCTATTTTGTTTTGTCATAATTTTGTGTTTCCTCTATTGGAATGTTTTGGGTTTTTTAAGTAGAGCACAATTGTTGACATTTTTATTGACTGTCAACTTTTTAAATTATTTATCCCATTAGTAAAACAGTCTCAGTAGATACTGTGGTCTTTGGAAATAAAACTAAAACCACCTCTTAATGTTCCCCTGTGATTAAATGCTTGCACCATGGAAAGAACATTCCTTATCTCTATTGTTTAGGGATGAATTCATTCTCCTCCATGGGGCTGTGGTTACAGTAAACAGAGGGAAAACAAATTCAAAGCAAAGTATGTATCAAAGGTCAGTGGGGAGTGGTTGTGGTTCTCGACAAATGTATTCAGAGTTTCATAAGAAATGAAACTTGTGATCAGTGATCCGAGTGTCCATTATGTGCAGCAGGCGCGGCAGGAGTTTGATCAATATCACAGCAGCAGCATTGCCAAACTGCAATTTTCCACATTAAAAAAATTCCAATTATAGTGGCACCTTTGTTTGAGAAAGGTGTGGAACAGAAAAAAAAGTGTCATGAGCAAGATGGTTTATTATCCATCCTGTCCAGTTGGTTTGAAAGTGGCCAAACAATGAAGGTTTACAGTAAATGAACACTCCTTAGTGCCAGTCCAGGAGGGAGCCAGTTCAAAACAAGGTGGGGCTGCGGTGACATGATGGTGGGAGGATTTGCATCGCCCAAGCGTGGCGCATTTAAAACATTGAACAAATATTAATTCTTGATAAGGGAGTTCTGGCCTAACAAGTTTCCATATTGAATTCAGCGTTTGAAAGATTCACATCCCAGGAGAATGGGATCTCCGGCACTGTTCATCTTGATGCCAATGATCTTGGGGTTCATCTCAGGTAACAGTCTTTCATCTTTATACCATAGATATGAAGAAATATAATTGTTTGTTTATTTGTTTGTTTTTGTTCTTTTAGTCAAACATTTTGAGATTTTTTAATGTCTTTTTTTTGGCTCGAAGATCATTTAACTTTGACATGACTGACTGACATTTCTAAGCCCCAGGTGGCTCAGATGTGTGGCACTGTCGTCACTGTGAGATAGTTTTTTCATGTGTGTTGGCAGCTGGCTCAAAAGCAGTATGTGAAACCAAGTTCTTTTTCTTTTGTGTTCAAGCACTGTTTTTGACATTTTTATTGACTGTCTACCTTTTAAATTATTGGTCTCACTTGATACTGTGGTCTTTCAAAATAAAGGTAAAACCATATCATATAAGTACAGCACAATCAGTATTCATTTTTTTGTGGTAGATACTTTAGACTACTTTATTATAATAAGGATATTACGCCTCGAAACTAATGTAATTACACAATTAATTCATTGCAAAAAAATCATTGATGCAAATCGTAAAGTTTAATTCATATATAGCATGATGTCATAACCAAAACATCCATGACAGAGGAGACTAGATGAGATTGTGTTTCCTTTAAAGACAAACTCTATTTTTCTTTGCATGGTGGGTCATGACCCCTGAGCTAATGGAGAAAATAGCAAGTAAATCCTGTGACACGTTGTTTTTGTATCTCACCCCACCATTTCAGGGGAAGTGTTCGGAATGAGCTTGACTTTCTGGCTCACCATGATTCATAGTTTCTATTATTTATTTATTATCGCTGGAGTCATCTATTTTTGCTGTTAGCTTCTCTCTTCCATTTAAAAAGTCAATAAAACAACAAAATGTGTTCCATTGTAGTCTTTGAAGTCTTTGAAAGCATGAGAAAAAAAAACAACACTTTCATTTGTTCATAACTGCATTGTGTCTTGATATTGCATTATTTATTGGACAAGTTCATGGTTCCATGGATAACCTTTAAATATTAAGAATAAATGTGTTTCTTTAACTGCTGTTGCGTAGGTTGACTATGACGTTGTCCCTCTTGCCCAGGTGTCCACGGCCAGACGATCCGTGCCTCTCAGAACCCAGCCCGACTGGACAGCAACATCACACTCTCCAGCACGTTCGTAGTAAGCCTTGGTTCGTGGACGTTTGACTCGGACATCATTGTGATAGTCTACCCAGGAGGGGCGAACATTAGCGCTGACTGGCAGGACCGTGTTGAGTACAATCCCGCCACCTCAGCATTAACGCTGAGGTTGGTGCAGCTCAATGACTCTGGAGAGTACAGACTCCAGCAGTTCAATGCCCACCCTGCCAGGTTGCAACTCGAAGTCCAAGGTAAAAACATCATCACGCTTGGTATTTGCATTTCCCACATATTTCCTGGTATCGTTGTTGATTTGCATGGCAATTGAAAACCAGTGTTGGAACACAGGGTCATTAGGTTTTCAAGCTTTCACTATTTACTTCACTATTTGCTCCTGCAACAGTGCTGTCAACATAGCCAATAAAACTAGCAGAAACTGGAAGGCTTGGCTTTATAAAATGTGTATAATTGCGTCACTCTACTGTCATGAGACAATGGTGAATAAATCTGTTGTTATTGCCCAATAAACATTGTTTTTATAGTGTGTTCCAGTAGCAGCAGAACTAGGACAAACAAGACGGTGACTTCCCCAAAAGCTATACTCACGCGGGAAAAAGCAAAAATGCCAAAAGATGCTTGATAAAACTGAAAAGCAAAAACAAACCTTTGTGATATTTTTCTCAAAATGTTGCCATTCAAAACACATTTGTTATTTAAATATTTCTCCCACCATTCATACAAATCCCATAATGCACTGCAACAACCTGGGTCTTCTCCTCCTTACTTGTTCCTACAGCACCCATCTCAGCCGTGATGGTGAATGACGCCGGTGCCCTGGCGATACACACGAAGTCCTTCACTCTGACTTGTGAAGTAGATGGCCTTTTTCATCAAGTCGTTTGGTGGAAAGACGGTGACGTGATTTCAGCCGACAACACAACAGGCTTCGGAACTGACAACAAAACGATGACCCTAAATCCCGTCCAACTCTCGGACGGTGGAGACTATCAGTGTTGGGCCGCTAATGCTGTCAGCAACATGACAAGTGGCAGCTACAGGCTCGTGGTGAACTGTAAGTACACAGTCATATTACATCAGGAAGTGTAGTAAATAAAATAACCATGTCCCCTCAACTCCACAGACGGCCCCATGAGCCCGGAGATTGAGGGTCCGACGTCGGCTCTGACGGGAACAATTGTGAAACTCAACTGCTCCAGTGACTCTCAGCCGCCCAGTCAACACAGCTGGTACTTTAACAACACGTTGGTGTCGCAGGGCTCTGTCTACAACATCGGACCGTTGACCACCAACATGAGTGGAGAGTACACTTGCATGGCCTCCAACGGCGTCACTGGGAAGAACAGCTCCACCACCACCATGCTCAATGTTTTCGGTGAGCTGCAGTCCCTCAGGTTCTTCTTGTGGATGTTCATTAGTGCTGGCATAGTGCACGATGCCAGGGGCAACAGCACTCACTTAAACGGGAATTCTGTATATTTTAATTAGGATTTATTCACCACACTTTAATTGTATTTTTATATCAATATTTGATACCAGATATTTACGTTTAGTGGTGCAGACTCTTTGCTGTGTTAAGTGAACAGAATGTAGTTTTTCTTGGGCTTCTATCCTCAGTTTTGTTTTTTTTTTATATATATAAAACTAAATGTCATTGTATTTGCTTTGGTGATGGCAGCACATTGCATAATGTGACATGCTTGGGATTTTGCAGTGAAAAACATTCACTGAGAAATCGACTTCACACACAATTGATCTGTTAAGTCATCTGAAGTGACTTTCTCTCGTGGTCTTCTTTAATAACCTTTCTGTTTCTGCAGAACCCGTTACCAGGGTGTCGGTGGTTGGATCAGACCCAGTCCTGAACCAAACATTCAGTTTGACTTGCGACGCTCGTGGAACTGTCCACTCCATCACCTGGTCGTATCAAGGCATGCCACTGTACCCTGGTGGCAACAAAAACCTCTCCATGGACAACGCGACCCTAACCTTTGACCCTGTGATGCGTTCTGACAACGGAAACTACAGATGTGAAGCCTCCAATCCACACAGTCGTCTCGCCAGCGACAACTTCACCCTGACGGTTTCGTGTGAGCGCTCAAACCACCTCTTTGATTTTCAAATCGATTTGCATTATTGTTGCATTCTGCTGAGTCATGATTATCGCTGTACTAGTGGCTGATGTTCGTTTGATGTTGTAGATGGGCCTGAAATGGCAACCATCATGGGTCCAAGTGTAGCCAAGGCGGGTGAAAACGTCACCCTCACATGCATGGCAGCGTCACACCCTCCCAGTCAGTACCAGTGGTTTCATAACAATTCTCAAGTGGCCACCACATCCAAGCATGTGATCCTGGGTTCAACGACAGACATGAGTGGGAATTACACCTGTGTGGCCAGCAACCACGTGACAGGTCTCAACAGCTCCGCCCACTGGACACTCGTGGTCTTCGGTGAGGCTAGGATTGATGGTGAAGTCCTCAAGCAAAACAGTTAAATAACTATTGTTCTAAATGGTCAACAGAGCCAATAACAGCGGTTAGAGTGGCACCAACCACCAGTCCAGCAGTGGAAGATGCCTCCCATCAGCTGAAGTGTGAGATAACCGGATTTGCTGAGCAAGTGACCTGGATGAAGGACGGCAAGCCACTGACTGCGGACAACAGAACGGTTTTCCACATGAGGACCGTGACCTTTGACCCTCTCCACCGCAACGATTCTGGGCACTACCAATGTGGGGCCATGAATCCGTATGAAAACAAGACCAGTGCCTTATACAAGCTCGCTGTGAACTGTAAGTTCCGTACACACGCTTGATTCAGAAGTTTCCTTTTTTTTCTGTGGATCGGAATTTAACAATTGAACTTCACCTGACTGTACGTTATGGTTGTGAGTAAAAGCTCATAAAACACACTTACAAAAGTCCACACAACAGAATCTCAATTACTAGTCCCTTACTGCATCCCGCCCCCCACCCAATTATTTTGTGGCCCCTGAGCTGTTATTCCTCATGCTTCTCTTATCGACGATCCTATTGCTGACACTGTGATTTTTCATGTGCATTTTAAATTTTACATTTTTAAACCATAACTCCTTGAAGGTTAGTCCGTTAAAGAATATTCAACAATAACACCTGAAAAAGGTGACCCAGTGCTTTGCGCTCATTGTCATTGCAGCAGTTCGGCCCTCTTGTCGCTGATAGAGTGAGAGACCACAAGGCTGCTCAGTCCCACCCAGACTAACTAAAAACACCTGGATATTGCTCACATCATCTGGCAGAAAATGTGAATAATAAAAGTCCAGGAGTGAATGTTTGTTATTGTAAATATGTAGAATAGTTCAAAGCTCACATTTATCATCTGAGTCGGATTGTGAATGATATTCTAACAGGTTATGAAGCTGAAAACTCATCTTAAATTTTCCAATTAATTTGTTTATAATTTGTTAAAATCTCATAGTATTGTTGAATAAATGGCACCTATTGAGAATGTCTACACAGTAGGCACAGTTCTCCAGCCTTGTTTTTCACTGGTAAAAGTGAAAAAAGTTCTTGCTCTCCAACCAGCAGTCAGAAGACTATCGCTGTACTGTTGCTTTGAGAGATGTATGCGACAGCGTGTCAGCTGACCAACACCAATGAACAGCCCTGTGACTTGTGGAAAAAAAAATCTTTGTGGCCATAACAGATTTGTGTTTGAGTCCCTGAGTTGGAGCGCTTCTGTCATTGTATAGTCACTTGCTGGCAAAACATGTAGCATGTCAACCAGCCACAGTCACAGCACATGCATGGCAGGCGAGGTATAACAGTTATAACATGACTTGAATAAAGCAAGAGGAAGGCAGTTATTTGATGGTTGAGAAATAACTGTTACCTAGAAAGTGCCTTAAGATGAACTTCTGGCCAGGACAGTTTGTGTTTTGGTTGGTGTGTTTGGGTGCTGACTTGAAAAACTGTCTGTGTTGCAGATGGACCAGACCTCCCCATGATTTACGGCCCATCCTATGCTGAAACTGGCCAGTCTGTGGTCTTCAACTGTTCTGCTTCATCATATCCCCAGAGTGAGTTTAGCTGGTGGTTTAACAGTAGCCAGATAGGCAGTTCCCGAACCATAGTATATGACAGGGTTTTTCTGAACATGAGCGGCGAATACACCTGTATGGCCTCTAATAAAGTGACAGGAAAGAACAATACCAGCATGAAGACTCTGTCTGTTATTGGTGAGTAAATGATCCATGTCAGATGAGATCAAATGTAAGCTGTTTTCTCAGCTTTACTGTATCAACAGAAACTATTCAGTCTGTGCTGGTGAGAAACAGCGGCACCCCAATCGACCAGCAAGCGTTCAGCCTGACATGCGTGGTTGACGGCCCGTTCGAAGAAATTTACTGGATGAAAGACAACGTGGCCCTGGGAATGAACGACTCAAACCTGCAGGTGTCCAATGGCACCGACAACAGCACGATTCACTTCAGACCATTAAAGCTGCGTCACGATGGGGAATATCAGTGTGTTGCTGCCAACAAAGTGCGCACCTACAAAAGCCCTTCATTTGAGCTGCTGGCAAACTGTGAGTGACTATGTAAAACCATATAGTTTATCATGTAAAAAAAAGTCAAAGAAGCAAAGAAGTGCAGGATAACAGACGAAATATATATTTGAAATTGATTGAACTGCAAAAATTAGACTAAACATTCAACAGAATAAATAATAGAAATAAATTAATAGGAGTTGAAAGACTCGAAATAACGAAATATTTAAAAAAAAAATCGATATATTTTACGTAATATAAAATTTATGTTAATTTTAAAATAAATAAAAAGTAAAAAAATAAAATAAGAAAAATGAGACTGATCAAACAAATGCAGTATGATATTGTGCTGTAGGGGAAAAATGTGTAAAAGTGTGTGTAGTTAGACGGTATTGTTAAAAGTGTATTGTGAGAAATATTTTTAAAACTACTAATTTTTAAACAAATTAAATTAAATGTGAACTTCATAGATAGATAGATAGATAGATAGATAGATAGAGAGAGATAGATAGAGAGATAGACAGATGATAGACAGACAGATAAATAGATTGACTTCCTCTTTCACAACTGTGGCTTAATGCTTTTGAATTCATTTCAACAAAAATTAGTGTCCATTAAATCATCATGATAGATAGATAG
Source organism: Synchiropus splendidus (assembly GCF_027744825.2). Lineage (NCBI taxonomy): Eukaryota > Metazoa > Chordata > Actinopteri > Syngnathiformes > Callionymidae > Synchiropus > Synchiropus splendidus. The sequence goes on along the minus strand of NC_071345.1, from coordinate 14,525,716 downwards.
ATAGATAGATAGATAGATAGATAGATAGATAGATAGATAGATAGATAGATAGATAGATAGATAGATAGATAGATAGATAGATAGATAGATAGATAGATAGATAGATAGCAAATATCACAGCACATAATTCATTGTTGAGGCAGTGAAAATGGCCTGTGTTACCTGTGTAACCTTCTGTTTTCTTGTTTCTAGATGGTCCACTAAACATTAGCATCACTGGTCCAGATACAGGAAAAGATGGCACCACAGTGACCCTGACATGTTCTGCTGACTCAAGACCAGATTCTCATTTCAAATGGTTGCTACCTAACCCATCATTATCCATAAGCAATATGCCAACCCTTTCTTTCACAGCAACAAAATCTATAGAAGGGACATTCACCTGTGAAGCAAGGAACCCTGTGAGCAACGTCACTGCGACGGCGACCAAAACATTCACCCTTTCCGGTGAGTAAATGTCCCTTATAGAGACAGAATCTTAAGCTGTTCTTTTTCTGTCACTTGTTATGGCATTAAGGATGATGAACTATATCACACATTTAATTTGGATGATGACTTTATGTTAAACAATATCATTAAAACTAACTTGAATTTTCACCTCCTCCAGGTGTTGCTTCTGCCTTCCAGCTCACATCTCAGAACCTTGTGATTCTGACGGTCCTTCTGTCTTCGTGCCTGACCTTGATGCTGCCATAGACTCCTTTAAAAAGTGACACAGACTTTAAGTTATTCTTGTAGTGTTAACCTGGATTGTTTCTTTGTTGCTTTGATTGAGTTCAGTAAATCAGTAAATCCCTAGATATAAAAGTGATTTGTGCTTGCAAAGAACACATGGAAATTAAACCAAAAGAGATTCTAATGTTAAAGTTGGCTGACCACCTTCCAATATTTCATCATAGACATTTTTTAGTCAGAATGCAGCACATAATTACAGCATAAACATATCGAATGCAAACCAAAGCATTGACAAAAGACAGTGAACTTTCACCCATGCAACACTTAAAACACTACAGTCTTTCATTTTGTGTGTCACTGAAGTGCACCTTTAGTTTCTCTCTCATCGTGGATGACGTGATTGTATCACACTTTCATAAAATAACAGTACAGAAGACAGATGATTTTTAGAAAAAGCAAAATGACCTACATTATTTGATTGATTTAACAACCAATAAATCCATAGCCTTGAAAATAGAATTATTTTTTTTCTTCTGTTTACTCACTGACTCTTGCTTGCTGTTTGTTGGTTTGAATTTAATTATTTAAGAAATATCCACATGAATGTAATACAAAATATAACTTATTCTGGAGCTACTTTCCTCGTCTGTCATGAAGGAAAGGCAATTTAAATCAAAGTGATGTGGTGACCAAGCTCTGGTGTACTAAACTGTAATTTAAAATAATTCTGTTTTTCAACGTCGAAGTGCTCGTAATTGTTTATTTTATTCATGCAGTACTTAAATTTCCCATTGGATGTCGCTTTTTCGTGCCGTAATCTGTCTATTTTAGTCGCAGTATGTCTTACGTTATGAAGACGTTTGAAATGAATCGGCACTTTTTGCCAAAATGCTGAATTAATATGGATATAGAGAATGAATAACGATGCAAATCCCTAAATGTAAAATAAACTTTTTCCCGTCAACACAAATCGTGTGTTCATTGTTGCTGTACCAAAGTATTTCACATTTCTTATCAAGGGTTTTAAATGAGAAAGTTAGCATTGAATGTCTTGTAATACCTATATAACCAGTAAAATAAGAGCCTAAGGAGATGTAGATATTTGGTTTAGGACTACTTCGGTTTTCTTGACAAGTCAGCAAAGGGTCACAACAGCATTTTTTATGGTGTTGTCCAAATTTAATGAGAATTTTGGAAAAGGCTGAATTGTAGAAGAAGGTCATAAAAAGGAGTGGGAGATTGAAGTGGACGGTTTGGTGTCTGTATATTGGCCATAAATGAGGAAGGAATGGGTCATGAGATTGAAGTAGATTTCCAAGTGAATCGTAAAGCCTTTCACTGGCATCCAGGTCGATTGATCAACAGTTATCGAAGAGTTCTAGCTTGAATCCAGAAGTTGTGTCTGCGTCACAGGCTGAGAAAAGGAAAGTCTGAAAACGTCAAGAAAAATACTCTGGTTTCCAACAACAGAAAGAGTTGAATATCTATATTTAGGACATTATTGTTATCCACTGGGTTAAAATGTAATGTAAATTATGAATTTTTTTTTGTTTTTTTTTTTAATAACTTTTCATTGCAGTCAACAATTTGAAGAAGAAGCACAACATTGCAATTCACTCTGTTTCATCAACATTTATTTCCATCATCATCAGACACCAGACAGATCGTATTAGCTCAAACAAGCAATATGTTTTAATCATCAGAGCAAAAAAATAAAATAAAATAAAGCCTTCAAAGTAAGCCTGCTTTATGAGCCAAAAAGAAGCAGCATTAAAGACACATTTATTTAATACGGGGTCATGAGATTTTTTTTCCTCTGACATAATGAAAGAAGTGGAAACATTAGATCGTAAATTGTGCACTCACATCAAAATTTGGTCATTGAAAAAGACTTCACAAGACAGTAGATATGTCGGTAAACACAACAGGGTGACATGGGAAAACAACAGCAGTTGTGAAGCATACTCGCTCATTTGAGCTGTCAAGTCAGCCTTGGCTCTGTAACAGACAACTGCAAGCGTAATGATAACTAAAGCTTTAGATGTTGGCCGAAGGTCCACTCAACCAAAATCCTTCTATCGACTGTGCGATCTTGGAATGCTTACGTTTAAACCAGGTCCTGTTCATTCTACAAGACGACACATTGATCAGCTATTTCACACAAAACCAGACCATAATAGAGATGGCAAACCCACGTAGCAAGGAGCGGAGGTAAACATCACGAAAGGATTTAGCCCTTAAATTAGACTTTGATCAATAATTCAAGGCAGACGTGGATTGTGATTTAATTCTCACCAGGCTTCTCTAACAAGGTCTTGAGGTAAGCGTGCAAAGGCTTGCACACCGCTTGGTAGGCGTGCGGGGTCAGGTGAAGGTAGTCATACATGTCTTGGTGGGAGATGCTGCCGTCGGAGTGGACAAAACCCGGGTCAACGTTGAAGAAAGAGGCATGCGGGAGAGAGGAGACGTCCTCCTGGACCAGTTGGTTCACTTGAGCGTTTCTCTCTCTGAGGGGGTTCGGTGCTTTACCTCTGGGCAGTATTCCCTGAAAAAAATATACCCACAGTTCAGTATCAATAGTCAAAAATTGACTGGGGCGAGTCCCATGTTGCAAGTGAACAGTGGCACTGAAAACGTACGAGGACAACTGTGTGTGCGTGAGGCAGCTTATTCTTGATGACTCGAACAATCTCCATGATGCCGGCACAGATCTGCTCCGCGCTGTGCCCATGATTGTTCGTCCCGACCCACAGCACAACAACCTTGAAGGAGAAGGAGAGACTGCATGAGTGACGAAAGGTCCTCGCGCCATGTAACTGCTTCTGAGAACAATTAGCTGACTGTAATTTCAGACCTTCGGGCTGATATTATCTAGTTCACCATTGCTCAGCCTCCACAGCACATGTTGTGTTGCATCACCTCCCACCCCAAAATTCAGGGTGTGAAGGGGAGAGAACAACTCGCGCCAGATCTGCAGACACAAACAAAAATGTCATCCTTTTCAGATTATTATGCTGTCAGTTATAAAAAAAAATACCTACTGAAAACTGGTGCATGAGCTGAATCAGAGAGTCTCCGACAAACAGGACTTCAGGCTCTTTATCTTTGCTGTCGGAGACGAACCGGTTGTGCTACAGTTGGAGAAAGAAATGAAAGCAATGTAACCTACGATTCAAACATTCAATGTTGAAGTGCTCTACATCGTGTTTGGGGACAGTAAAGTAAACATTCCTCATTGGTTTCATGAGTATTTTCACTGGTGGACAATCAAACACATGTAAACCTCTATCTTTTGCTGGTCAGCTGCGCGAGACACCAAAAGGCTCAAGTGTGAGGCGGTAAAGTGATGTGCTTTTGCTTGTTGAGAACTGGCCTGTTATGTAAAGACTCACCAAAGACATCCACCGTCCGTCTCCCTGAGTGTCCTCACAAGCAGTGGGTGTGGCGGCCGGATTCGGCTCCTCTGCGCTCATGGCTTGGCTTTATTTGGATTATAAGGTGGTCAACCAAGTTGTGCAAAGTGTTTCTGCAGACACAAGACTCAACATTAGAAGAAGGGAAGAAGTGCTATTGAGATTTGCTGTCTTAGCTATAGTGGCTACTAGACTGCTTTAACCTGACGACTGACGCGGAGAAACAAACCTCGAATGCCAGGAAATAGATAATTTGCCTTATATACGTAACTATACATAGAATGGATACAAATATAAAAGCAAAAGAAGACTAAAATGTAAGTGAATGGAATCTACCATGGAATCAAAATTCTCCCAATCCGGCACCAGGAAGTGAGATTCGACTAGCTGCATGTTCCATTCTTCTTAAGGGGGTTTATTTAATCTCTTTTAATTCACGTTAAGATTATAATTGCTACAAAATATATTGTTGTTATGAGCCTTAGTTAGCAATATTTATTCAAAAATGCATAACATTATGGCTAGAAATAGACTAAAATTTCAGGGAGACTCACCCTAAGGGTAAAAATGGAATCGTCTGAATTGAGAGTCTTCGTGAGCGTACATGCTGCGCTGACAAGACGCAACGACCGTTACCGAGCAACGTGCGGTGAACGCGCATCTATAACCTCCCAAGTTCGGAATGTATTTTCCTTCAGGTGAGGTAAATTCATATTCTATCGACGTTAAATGTATATGTGGTTGTTAGTAATAGCCAAAATGTTTTACACCGCTTTCAGTGTTATGAAAAATCGTCCCGTAGGGCACGTCACACCGCACCTGTTGATGAGCTAACGACGTGCTAACGGCCATTTCTTTTTACCCGACAACATGGTCAACAGTGAAAGAGATTTCTTCAACTATGTTCTTCCATTTTACAGAGTTAATTTATATCTGTTCATTGTCTGATTAAAGTTTATTCGCGTGCAGGAATTCGGACGGGTAATGTCTCCCTCTAGCCTTTTAGATGGTAATTGCAAACTGCATGTAATGTGATCGTGCTAACATTTATACTTTACTGTCAATGTCTAAAATTTCATGGACATTTACACTTAATGTACAGACCATCTAATTCGATGTTCTCTAAAAAAACGAAGTTCTTAAGAAAGCGTCACCAGAACGCCCAAATTGTAATGTATTAACCGTTGATGGGTAGAATTGAAAATAAGGCAAATATTTAAACAGTTTTTTTGTTTTTTTCAGAATGAGTCACGCATTGATAACGAAGGACAAGTTTTTCAGTGTCTTTAATAGACATATTCCAACAAAACACAAGAGATCTGCTGGACACAAGTGTTCCAGCTGTTCCGGTGACACACATGCGCCGACGAAAACAAAAAGACTAAAGACACGAAAAGAAAGAAGTATGAGACGATGCAATGGAGCGGACCGCCCAAATATAAAGTTCCATCACCATGACAGCCATCGAAGTAGCCAAGACGTCTTTCATAACTGCTGTCATAGCAAGTGCCACTGCTCCTCTCAGAAAGAGTTTTGTTGTGCTGCCCAGGAGCCCAGCATCATCACATCCAAGCGCCTTGTAGGACGCCACAGAGGCTTCAACCATGAGGTGAAATCTATTGACATAGAGCGCTTCTTGACAGACCAGATAAGAATGGGGAAAGGTGGACAAAAAGAAGCCAGAAAGGGTGACACATCAGCTCATTCATCTTGCTGCCCTTCAGTCCCTGTCACTGATCGTCCAGCTAGTGACGATGATGAGCTTCTGCTATTTGGAAAGAAACCAGATCTAACTAAAGAGTCACACGATGATTCCCAGGAGAACATTAAGGAAATCCCAAACTCAAGTCATCAGGCCAGGGACCAAACACCTCAACAAAAAATTGAACAGTCTGCTGACAAACATAAAACAAATGAGAAAAACAGACATTCGCTCTTAGTTTTTGAGAATTCTAAAGACTCTCAAGTAAGTCCACCATCTCTGAATGAGGTTGCAGCGACACAGAAAATGAATGTATCACCTCCAGAAACCCTCCTCAAAGTGACCTCAACTTCTGTCCAGGAAGTAAAGTCCAAGCATCTCTCCTCCAGGCAAAAGAACCCTTCACTGACTATGTCATCGGGGGGCAAAAACAGCAAGATGAGTGGCACTCAAAATTCAAAAGCTCTCGCAGAGAGTATCAGAGCTGCCGTGCGGAGGTTGTGTGGCCCTCATTACTTTCCACTGTTGAAAAGAAGGGACCTGGAGGCAGAAAGCAAAGCCACATTGATGAAAGCTCTGCGAGAGCGGCATGGACCAGACCTTCATAAAAACCTCAAGCAAGTGCAGAGGTGTTCCAAGCTGAATGTAGAGTATGTATTATCTGTCCAAAATCCCAGCCAGGCACCTGCTGCAAGGGATGAACATGAACTGCAGTCAACAGGTCAGTGAGTTTCCAAAGATAGACAATATTTTTTCAATGTCTGCAGATGCCATCTGTATTATCTGACTTGTTTTCCTCTTCTAGATCCATTCTCAACGCAAGTTTTGGGTGGCCCCATTTCACAGTCACTCTTTGGAAGCCAGGGAAACACCAAATTTAAAATGAATAGGAAAAAACAACACAACTGGAAATCTGGTTCCAAGAGCTCTAAAACGGTGAGCTTTTTTATTAGTTTTGTCAACAGATTTTTTAATTATTTGTCCTCACTTTTCTGGGCTTTTATCTAGACTACTGATTGGCTGCCTAGGCCTGAGGAGACTTCAGGTCATCTGTTTGAAGATCTCTTCGAAGAAGGTTCACCACCATTTGACATGAACTTTGACCCGCCAACATGTTCAACCAATGATCACCTGTTCAGCACTTCTTTTAACTGGGGTTCAAAAACCTGTGAGTGTGACGACCTGGATGTCTGGCCTGAAGTGCCCAAAATGTCACAGTTTAATTTCTTTGATGGCCCCTTCATGAATAACACAGAGTCACCAACAGGGGGCAGAAGCAGAGTTCACCCTATCAACATGCATCCCACTAGTTCCCTCTGCCATTATTCATCGCAGCCGAATCATACACATTTAAAGCCGATTTTCCCATATAGCAACCCCTTTTTTGCAGCTTCCTTTAATGATCCACGAAGCGGATTTCGTCAAAATTCAGCCCACTCATTTCTCAGCTCTCCTCGAAGTCACATGTCTAAGTTTCCTCCTTCACCCCGGTTTGAAAAAGTCAGCTCTCCTCTCACTTCCCTCTCGAGCCCAGATCCTTGGCCCTTTCCTCCAATGAGACTCTACTAAAACGCTCAGAATCCACAGTAACACAATTATATCCAATTCCTAATGAAAACTTTACTTTAAGGAATCCCATATCAGTGCTGCAGGGAAAAAACAAATAATGCATTATTTGCAAATCACACTTTTTTATTTTTTTTAAAGCAGAATTGTAGGTAAGCACACATTATTATATGTATATGCTACAAACCTGTGCCTTGAGTATCGATACATATGTCATTTGTGGCTGAATAACAATGTCACAGGTGTCACATGGTGTGTAATAAAATAAAAATATATAACAAAATTCAATATCTTCTGAATTTACAGCATGATTCAACTGCACAAAAGAGACTGGCTTTATACGACCTACAGTAAAATAAATCATTTTTTACCATGAAGAACTTTTTTTTTTTTTTTAAATGATCCAAGCTTGAATTTAGCATCATCTTACGTGCATATAAATTCATATTTACGATACAGGGTGCTTTTATGTAGACAAATCAACTATAACCAGGTGCGAGGTTAGAATGCCTGCATATCTGTTGACATCTTGCCTCCTTGTATTTAAGGTTGCAGGTAATAGTTCTCCAAATGGTCCTTCGCTTCCCTGCCCACATTTGTATTATTGTCACCCTCCTCTGCATCAAGTTGGCTTCCAGTTTTCATCGCCCTTCGTAGCTTTGTCCAAAACAGGTTTTGCGCTTCGTCGGGGTTGGCGCAGTCTGACCCAGGCCACTGCAGATATGTCTTCTTCAGCATGACCTTCCTCATGCGGTGGTAGGAGGACATTTGTCTCTCCGAGATGGGCTCCAGAAAAACTAGCAGGAGCACGTCACGGTGCTCATCAAACAGCCGGTAGCTGGCCAGCTGGATTTCCAGCGAACACCACTCGCTCTGAAGGAAGTTTTTGCTGACAACGCAAATCGTTTTACGGCTGCTGTAGACAGCAGTGACGATGTTGTCCACAATGTCGCGGCCCAGTTCGAAGTCTCTGTGATGCAGGCAGAGTTTAAAGGATGAACCGTTTCCCTCCAAGTTAGGCAGCAAGTAGTCCATAACCCAGTCTTCATCAGAAGAGTTGTAGGAAATGAACGCGTCATATTTACAGTTTTCTTGCTCCTCTCTGATCCTGCGCCACTGTTCTTTGAACCAGGAGCGGAATACGTAGCAGCCGTATTTGATTTTCCAGTAGAGTTTGACATAAAGTATGGGGGTGGCTGTGAATAGGACAATAACCACTGCTGTGCTGAAGAAAAGATAGTGCCCAATGTCTACATAACACACACGAGTGTCGAAGTTGTAGAATTTGTGGCGTTCATCATTTTGGCATGGAAGACTGAAGAGATTCACCACCTGGACCCTCCGGTTTTTCACTGTCCAGTTTTGCAGTAAATTGTTTTTGCACGTGCAGCTCAGGGGGACGTTACGAATGTCCAGGTACCGGAGTTTCGGTAAACTCTCCAATGTGGTGATGTTGATGCTTTTGATTCCATTGTGGTTTATCTGAAGCACAGCTAGCTTGGTAAGATTACCAACTACGTGTTCGGACAGCTGCTCCATACCTGTATTTTCTATGATTAATGTGGTAAGGTTCCGAAGGTTTTTAAAGGTTCCTGGTTGGAGCTGTACATCTCCAGCACAGCAGGCAGTCAGTGTGAGGAATTCCAAGCTGGACAGGTCATCAAAGGCGTCAGGAGATATGTAAATGATTTGGTTATTGTCAAAGTATAGAGATGTCAGTGAATGAAGACCGTGGAAAAATCTTTGGGGGACATTTGCTAAGCCATGTAACAACTGACTGCCCATTTTCAAATCTTGTAGTTTGCTGAGATTAGCAAAGGGCGAATATGTGTTGTGGCTCAGAAAGCGAATGCTATTTTTCTCCAAATCCAGCACCGTCAATGTGTCGCAGAAGACCGGGTGAAGGGCGTGTTCGATTTGTTGAAGTTTGTTTCCGTCAAGATAGAAATTGGACAGGCGCTCAAGCCCACGGAGACCAGCTGACGTGATGTGGGTGATTTTATTACCCCCGAGATCCAACTTCCACAGATTCTTGAGATTGGCAAAGGTGTTGTTGAAAATGACTGAGATCCGATTGTTGCGCAAGTTTAGAACCCGCAAGTCGACCAAATCTCCAAAAGTTGTGTCAAACAGCTCGGTCAAGAGGTTGTTGTCGAGGCGCAGGGTCTGAAGCTGCTGTAGTCCTTTAAGAGCTTTCAAACCCAGGTCTGCAATTCTGTTTATGTTTAACTTGAGCGTCGTAATATTTGGAGCGTGGCAGAAAGCGCAGTTGCTCACTGACAAGATGTGGTTGTAACGAAAACTCAGCTCTTTCAGATTGAAGAAGAACGGCCTTTCGCAGGACTGGAGCTTCGTCATGTTGTTATGCTCTGAGACCAAGACGTTAATTTGTGGATGTTTGTCCAGGAACTTCAAACAGTTTGAGTCACGCACGTAGTTGCCAGAAATGTTCAAATGTACAATCTGCGGACAGTCGTCCAGTGTGCCGTTGCTCAGGTTCAGAGGTCCGTTGGCACAAAGATTGAGTGACTTGATCCTTTTAATTCTTCGCCTCAGCGCAACACAGAGCTCTTTCACCTGAGTGTTGCTTCTAATGCCGGTGTTGGTGAAGTCGATGCTGCCTACGTTAATGTTAGTGGTCTTCACAAACGGCACGATGCTCACGTTGGTGGAGCGTAAACGAAGGTAGTAAATGTGTGCCAAGTTTAAACCTGAAAAAGCATGGTTGTCGAGTTGGGCATTGTAGGACAGATCTAAGACGTGCACAGCTGCAAGAAAGTTTTGTCTGCACCCCAACGTAGAGAGGTTGTTCCTACAGATATATAGCACTTCCAGGGAGTGTGGTAAGGAATAATTCAAGTGGCTTAGATTAGTCAGAATGTTGAAGCAAAGATCAACCATTTTGATGTTTGTCAAATTCGACAAAGATTCTGCAATGTTTGAAAAATTATGAAGAAAGTTGTGCCGCAAGAGAAACCTTTTGAGATTAACCAGTGGCAAGAGAATCCGTTCAGGAAGAGTCTTGAGGTTGTTGTGTGTCAGCGCTAGAAATGTGAGGTTGTGTAGTCCCTCAAACACAGCTGGGTGCAGCTCAGAAATGTTGTTACAGGAGAGGTTGAGGGATTGCAGACGGTGCAGACTTTGGAATGCATGTGGCTCAATTTGGCTTATGTTGTTGCGATCCAACTGGAGACTGCGAAGTTTTGTCAAATTCACAAAGCTCCCCTGAGGGATGCTCTTCACAGGAGTCAGCGAGATGGTGAGGTTTGTGGTGGAGGAGGGCAGGTCGTCAACAATGGCCAAGATGTTTCTCGCGGTCCGCCTGTAGCATTTGAATTCTGTTCCATGTGACCACGGCGTCTCGATGCAATGTCTGAATCCATAGCACGAGGCTGGTGGTATAGCAACAAGCAGCCCGGCAAGAAAGAGCCGCCAGTCAAAAGCTGCCATCTTGGATCCTTCAAGTTTGGACTCCTTAAAACGTCTTTCTTTTGTACTCTTGTGACGATGTGACATTATCATCTGGGTAACAGGAAACACATCTGAGGGCATAAAAAATGTGTTAGTTCTGCAACACTTTTATGTAAAAATATGACTACAAATGTTCCTCGTGGAGAAGCGATTACTAGCTAATGTTGTCCATTGACAGACTGAGGCTAGTAACGGGGCCATGTGAAGGTCAGCCTATGCTCCCTATTAAATACTGTAATTTCTGGACTGTAGAGCGCATCGGAATATTAGCCGCATCCACTAAATTTAAGGAGGGAAGGAAAATGGATGCAGTGGTGCTGTCTGTGCCGTTGAACGGTCAGTGGTGCACCCGGCTTAAAAGAGATTTTCAAAACTAGTTTTGAAAATGGGCTTTGTCATCGAGACTGACTCATGAAACAAACATGGCAATGACCTCCTCATACCTTTAATTCACAATAAAGTGCTCAAAAATGCGCTGTTTCCACCCCCATGCCCCAAGTAGCGACACCACAGCCAGTCTCAGCAGCTGCTTCTCGACTCCAGACCTCCAGGAGATTGGCTCTGTTGCCGGAGCTGTGGACACGCAGGCGAAAACAACGCTTTATGGGTAAATAAATAGCCTCTGATTTCATCGGTTTCATCGCCTCCAATTTCATCTGATTTCAGTCTGTAAAAATCCATATACCGTAATTTCCGGACTATAAGCCGCTACTTTTTTCTCGCGGTCTGAACCCTGCGGCTTATAAAACGATGCGGCTAATATATTGATTTTTACAGGGATATTCCAATCAATCGGCCACCGATTATGAAAGGCTGAACTCGTTGTGATCTGTGAATGCCGACCACTGCCTGTCATTGCCGGTCACAAAATCCGAGCACATGTGACAGCAGCCGTTCTGATGAGGCACCGCCCGCGGTTTGTGATGCGTCCGCTCCTCCCTCCCGACTCGCCACTCGCTTGGCAACGGCGTGTCTAATGCGGAAGCTTTTTTCAGTCTGTTATGTCAAGTTTGCATCCTGCAGCACATGCACGTTAAAGGGCGTCAACGCCACGAATTCAATACGATATTTAAAACACCAGCACCAGCAGAGTTTTCTGGTGCTCATGAAAGTGAAACTGCAGGAACCAGCGGTCACTCGCGACAGTCGCCGGTCTGAGCGTGACGTTCAGAACGCGAAGCATATTGCCCGAGAAATAATCATTAATTTCAGCGCGCCAGATGAGCAGCCTTTCTCAGGTGTCGTTTTAAGACGGAATCAACCGGGACCGAATCCGCTGCAGTCTTGTGTGTGTCAGATGCAGCGTTCGCGGTGAATCTGAAACGTTTGCAACCGTCCAGAGTGAGAACTTTCATGAAAGAGGTTGAAGACAGCTGCTTCAGCTGAGTGCTCGGAATTACGGTAATAGCCGCGGCGTTGTATAAGCCACAGGGTTCAGACCGTGAGAAAAAGGTACCGTTGTTTAGTCTGGAAATTACGGTAAATTAATTTAGCAAAATACACATTAACTGGCTGTCATTGTAAATAAACAGCAGCATCAACTCTAAGCACCGGTTGTACTTGCAACTTGAATATTCATTTACACCCTTAGTTGGTTATGTCACCCAAGTATTAGGTAGTTAAATTGAGGAGCACAATTGAGGGATGTAGCTTCCTCAGTATTGAGGAACTCTGCAACCTCCCTTGGCAGCAAGGACTACCCAGAATCCTTGGCGTAGTATCCAGAAATAAAAGCATGGCATTGAAAATGAAAAAGAAACCAAGCTACAACTCTTATTATTTTGTTAGACAAAAGACATAAACACATCTGCAGACGACATCGTCGCTGATCCTGTAAATGTTTCTTGCTCCTCCCCCTGTCTTTTTTTTTCCATATCGAAGGAACAAAATCTTCCTTAACCCTTGGTTTTACAAGAAGGTTTGCCAGAGTAAAACACAGAGTTACTACAGTTCACGCACAGATACCCGACAGAAATCCTAGTCCAATTGGATGTTATATCATTCCCTGATGTGAAGAGTAATGTACTGTATGTACTGTCATGTACTGTCATGTACTGTCAGCAGCCTCACAAAGCAACCTGTCCTCACAAAGCAAAATGTCCTCACAAGAATGTGACTGGTACTCACAAGTATGGCAAAACAACCTCTCACCCTTAACCTCACTCAAATTGAGGTTTAACCCGGTGTGTGTGTGTCTCCACAACAATAACATTTATTTCACAAGTACCATTTCATCTAATTTCTCATTTCCACTGTGACTGTGAGAGTTTCCTGCATTAAAATCATTGCCAATAGTCATAAAGAAATAAAGTGTTACCTCATGGGTCAAGACCACCTCCGTGGAGCGTCCTGCAGCTTGTCCACCCTCAACGTAGTCTAAAAGAGGAAGTAATTATCACATGACCTCTTAAAAAGAGAGGAACAAAATGTCAATTTCAAATACGCCTGTCTCTTGTTTTAGTCTATAGATCAGTTCAGATTGAAGCTGCACAATGTGCCTATGGTAACACCAGAGCCTTCCTGGCTTGCAGGAAAGCCAAGTTTGTGTTCAATGTGGCACAAGGCCACGTACCTGCTCATGATGATGTGGCAAAAGTGTGGCTGTGTTGGATGAGCTTCTTTTTAAATCACTGGGAGGGACCTCATTGATCATGTGGAGGACTGATATCATTGGACAGGCATCAGTAAAGATGTTTATGACATGCCAGAAAGAGGGAGACTGTTCCTTTATAGAGAAGTTTTTATTTATTATTTTCTTTTTTTTCTCCACAAAAAAATTACATCCTTCATTTTTTTTTATCCTCTCATCCTTTGTTCCCGTGCCATTTGACAGAGTCCACACCAAGGCAGGCAAGCCATCGAGCACCAGTCTTCACACACAGAGCCCTGTTGGGGAAAACAGAGTTTTAGCGTCATATTTCCGCACATAAAACGAGTACTAAATGTCTCGGTTAAATGTATAGCCTTTTAACTGGAGGATTATATGAGAAGGATGGTCAGCAAACTAGATTTGGTTTCTCAGGTTTAGATGAACGGGAAGATACGAAGGGGAGGATTTGTGTTCTTCTTCTGCAAAGACATGTGGACAAGACTTCCATTCCATCCACTTTCTTTACATTGCAGCTGAACCTTTTTTATGCTGTTTTTATCTGATGAAATATTACATTATAAGATTTTTCCATCCTTTTATGAGTTCTTACCTGCCAGTGCTTTCATGATCCTTTTATGTGGTCTGAGTTATTTATTTATGCCCTGTTGTTGGATGCATTTCATCTTGACAGTGAGGTCAGGACTATAGACTGCTAGTCTACTGTAAGTCTCCACCTACACACTCTTGACATGGCCCATCCCGTGCTGGTGTTTTGTTATAACCTGTGCGTCTGCTAGCATGCGTGTGAAGTGGTATATTCAGATAAAACTGTGATTTACTACCTACTTTCTCTGCAGATAGTCTACCCTGCAGGACGCTTTCTGCTGCACTGCCTTAGCAATGCTCTGCCTGGCTATAGCTGAGGAGGTCAGGCATTGATTTTATTTGGTCAAAAACAACTTAATCCTACGCACTATTCAATGGTGTTTTATGCAGATGAAGACATGGAGAAGCTCTGGTTTGAAACGTGTAATGCATTTTCGTTTCTTAGAATGTGGATGTGGCACAGTGGTGGATCAGTATGTGGGGTAGCCACAGTTCGAAACTTACACTGATGTGGTATTTGTGACGCATGCTGGTACGCAGAGCAACAATGGCGCCAGGGAGGCACGGCAGGCAGCAACTTTCCCCGTGCTCTTGGGCCACCTGACAGCCCAGGATACACGGGACAAAGGTTCCGCAAATACCTGAGAGGTTAAAAACACAGTGCATCTTCAATCCGTCGGCCGACCTTTTTATTGTCATCGGAGCATAGACACTTACAGATTCCGCAGTCGTCACAGCAGTCACACAAACCCGTGCTCCAGTCAGATGTTGTCGATGAGTACTGTGTGGTCGTGATGGTGACCTGAGGCTGTGAGTTGATAACGTTGGACTGGAACGCCATTTCTGTCGTAGAAAGAAAATGACATTCAGCCATGCCTCTTTGACATTTATGCCTGATATTGAGGCACAGAGTTGGGTTTCACTTCTTCACGCCGAGGCGGATGGAGCCTAGTTTCGTTTTTGTCTCCTCACACCAAGCATCCCGTTCCATGTAATATTGAGGAACCTTGTGTTGTAACCGTTTGTGGGTTATGTTATATAATACAAGGCTGTCTACTACTGTCTGTCTAGTCCATCCATCATTAAAACTATGACAATTGTTATTGAAAGGTAATGTATTTATGATTATTCTTTCATCTTCTGCTTAAAAATGTATTCTGTATTTACAACCAGGGGTATTTCCCAACTCATCTTGCAAGTCCTCCCTAGTCACCTTCATGTCCTCCTTTACAACATCCATGAACCTCACTGGTCGTATTCCTCTTCTTTACCCAGGACCTCCAACGTTTCCAACATTATTTCAATGGAGTTGGAGTTCAATGGCTCCATTGTTATGAATGTTCTGTAGCTCTTTATGAGAAATGTTTATTTCAGTCCCACATCAAACATACCAGAACTCTTTCATCTGAGATTATAATTACTCCCCCATTTTTCTGTATTTTTTAAATTTTGTCGACTTTTTCACGAGTTCCAAATGTACTCTACCGTACATTTGGTTCTCATGTTTGCTTTAAATAGATAATAGTCTAGAAACAGCTCAACATGACCCACACAAGCAAAGGTTCACTCTCACCTGGCAAAGTTCGGTGGCTCTTCAAGGCAGTTTAAGGTGAAGTCAGGGAGCGCAACATCGCACCCCTGCTCTTATACCCCTCCACCAACCCTCCTGCAATCCCAGTTTCCACTCAAATGAAAAGACAAACAATGACCATTGCAGCAGGTGCAAAAGCCTCATAAAAGAAATGAGTCAAATGTTTGGTTTTGAGGAGTTCCGCACTGTTCAAAGAGAAGCAATAAAAGCAAGTGCCCCACTCACGGTGTTTTCAACGTTCGAACAATGTCCGGCATTCGGTGCGTATCTGTATTCTTGGGTATTTGAATAAACAGGGTTTTCTTCTCCCGTAGGTGTGGTGTGTGTACCTTTGGACTTGATGTTATTAATGACTGAGTTGGACCAAGAAATGACTTTTCAACGATGTGATGTAATATATATTTAATAAAAGTGCGCACACATGTAGTGAAACGTGAGATGCCGTCGATAGCCTGTGGGGATTGTCAACATCTCCACGAGTTCAGCTGAGGTCTCAAATATTCATCGGTGCTTTTGAGACTGTGCTTGTAGAACTTGGAGCCGCTTAAATCGTAACTAAAGTTGACTGGAACACGTGGATTCCCGATGGAAAACAACAGTAACAAAGGCACGTGCCGTGTACATCGAATGGTCACAGGTACAGCTCAGGGTGGTGCTCATTCAGATACGGCTTCTTTCTATTTCTTATTGGAAACATGAGCACAAGATCTTGAAAGTGAGCCGCAAACAATTGTGCTGCAGAAACACGGCAGTTGAACAGCGCACGCTCTTTCGAGAAGCTAGTCACAAGCACACGTTTAATATACGTTTATTTTGTCAAACCAGAAGCATGCGGTCATACAGTTTACTCCCTTGCCAATGTCGATGGAGCATCTTGCAGGTGATCTGCTAGATGAAAAATAAAGCAGAAACACATGAGAAACATGATCCCTGGTCACTCTCTGTTGATTTGTAGTAGTAGTCAGAGCTTAGTCACTGTTTCCAGCCAGCTTCCTCTACTCACGACAGTATTACAATGCCATCTACTGTACAGGGTTGGCATCAATTGTTGTTTTGTTGTTGGAGCACTTCTGCAGAATGCGTGGGATTAGAAAAGATGCGTCTCTGTGTGGATGCCTTGTCAAAGAATGTATTTCATATGCACTTGTTGCAAGCTGAGTGAGTGGTGGCGAAACAGAAAAGGGCCAACCAATCTAAAGCTTGAACACTTCCGTATGAAACTTTCCCATGAGGAGCCTAAAACAACATCTACTTCCGCCTAATCTAAGTTAAACACAAAAAATATGTACTGAGTCCATCATATAAGTCCATGGAGCGATAAATTTTTATTTATTGTCTGATCTAGTGGGAAATATGCCACAGATTTCGCATATAATGTCTGTCAATTTGAAAGATTCTAATGTCGTGAGAGCGCTGCTTATTGACCGGCATCAAAAGTTACTTTTTGAGATTAAGTTTTGCGTGATATGCAGCAAATTACAATGCTTGAGTGAGAGCCAGCAGGTGGTACAAGCTCTGCAGGGTCAGTAATTGTTTATCAGTGTCAGCTTATGTTTGCTAGCTAGCTTCTACCTTTGATAGTTTAATACCTTTGGCATCTGCCTTAGCGCCGGAGCAGTCAGACTCTGCTGAGACGTCATGCAACAGTCCAAATAATTACATATTTTCACTCGCAAAGTACACGACAAGCATAATCTCAGAGGTCATCTGATCAGTTGAAAAGCACTAAAACAAAAATTCTAGGTAGATAAATGTTTCAAGCGCTTGCACGAACACAAATGATTTAATAGGTCATGATAGCCCCACGTTCTGCTTGCGCTCGAGAGCAAACTTTTCTCTCTGTCGCTTACCTTTATTTCCATACTGATTGCTACCTGTGTTTTATGGAACTTTCTACATTTTAGTTTAGACAACTATGCTGCATTTCCTATAAAAAGACAGATATAGTCATGGACATAAACTTAGGAATACATTTCAATATTTCATTAGATGATAACTAGCCCGTTGTTTATTTATCTATTTATTTTGATCTTGCACTGAATTCCCTGACACAGGTTTAACCTGTGGCGGCTGGCCAATAGAGGGCGCTGGGATATTGCCTCTGCCCTCAGTAACTGCAAAAAGCAATGTTGGTAGCGAAACAGGTTTGGTGAGAGGTTGCAGTTCAGTCTACCAGAAGTTGTTCATCATTCTGATCCGCAGTGGGCGCTGTCTGCCCTCCTAAACAAACCCGCACACTGCTTGTGGAATTGTTTTCAATTCATGTAAGAAGAAACTTGAGACCGAAAAGTGCCCAAAAAACAAAATAGTTATAATAAGGAACAACAATGTTTCTACTGCACATTTCTTCTTCCATGCATTGTTCTTCCAGCGCCCGTTTTTTCAACGTACAACAGACTTCTCAAATCACATCAAGCACTCACAAGTTCAGGCTGTGAAGTTTTAAAAAGATTTTAAGAGTGTAAGTGTCTTGACCAGGCTGTAAATAGATGTCTTTTTCATCCTCCTCTCCTCCGGAATGCCTGTCATAAAGAAAGGCAACCGAGCAATGTGTAAACGACCCACAGCCACAAACAAAGGTCTCAGAATGGAGGGAAGCAACTCTCTCCCACATGTCCTGGGTTTGCTCCTAACCTCCTCCCAGCTGGATGTTCTTCAAAGATTTCTGTCCATTACAAAAGATGAGGCGCTGTGGTTCTACTCTGAGCCTCTTACAGATGACCAAGAACTCAACCAGTCTTTCAGGCTCAACCTTTTGGACACTTGTTCATGTAATCTAATGAATGGCGCCGATCCATCTTTCGATCTCAGACTTTGGGGATTCAACTCCAAGCATCAAATGATGTGGTGATCTGAACCCACTCCACTCTGGATTTTCTTTTGAGTGAACAGTCACTGTCATCACAGCCTTGCGCTCACTCCAAACTACCATGTAAATAGAGTGTCAGTCATGTATCACTGTGAGACTGAGGTCGATCCCACACAGCAACTGACCAAATGGCCCTCACATGCACGTGCCCTTCTGCACGTTGGAGACTCTCGCTGTCCATCGTTGGACTAGAAGAGAAGTGGGAGAAACATCTGTGATATTTCACAAGTGTGTGATGTACAAGACCTTGGGTTCGTGGTCACAACACTTTTCAGTTCCTCACTTTAAATCAAACGTTTGGATTTCAATTTTCCCCACACTCTGTTGATGGACTAGACACACGTATGTGGAAGTTCCTAAAAATGGGTCCAGTGATTCATCAATGTTCCTCTTCTTCTCATCTCCCCATCGCTAACTTGAAAGAATGTTATTAATCTCTTATTGTAGTGTAGTATTGGAGTTTAGCAAGTCCCTTACTTTGGCCTTATCTTGAGTCAATTATTCCACATTGCTGTTATTTTTATTATTTATTGCTGTTGAGCAATATATATATGTATGTGTGTTTGTATATATAAATATTATTATTTTGCATCAGTTTGACAATAGCACAATAAATCAGGATGGTGGTTATATTTTTTATATCACCTTATTTAAACTAAATTTCTTTTCATGTCTTGAAAATATTTGTATAAAAATTTCAATTTTATAAGAATTTCAAGTACATTCAGAGTTGCGGAAACTCCGGCCATTGTGTCGAGAAAAGCATTCCTGAACAAAAGCAAACAGAAGCTTTTGTTTGCTTTTGTTCAGGGATTCCTCCATGTTTGTTGTTGTTGTTATCATCCTAGCAGCCACGTGTCTTGTGCATCAGTGGGATCAGTGGACCAGGGACTCCTGCACTTACAAAGGTTCCCTGTTGTCTGGAGAGCAAACTGTTAAATAAAAAAAAAAATAAAAAAAAAAAAATATATATATATATATATATATGAGTGTGTGTGTTTCTAAACTATATTGTACTTGTAATAGTTTCTATGAATACCATTTTCTTGCTCTACCGTTCAGGAGTCTGAGCAACTCTTAATAATTTGATTCTTTGTGAGGCTGACTAAAGTCTGCTCGACTTCTGATGAATTATCTCTGTCAGTCCAGGAAGGTGTTTTTTAAAAAAGAGATTTCCTGTTTCCACACGATACCAATCAGTGTGCAGATGAATGTTTTTCTGTCATCTTCAGAAGATTTTGACGGGTGAGCACCTCAACTCTTCTTCTTACAAACATCACAAACTGCATTCTTATTTCCTACTTTTCAGTTGTTATTGACCTGCACATCAAAACCAGAAAAACCACACTGACTATAAATGTTACCACATGAATCATATGATTTGCTATAACTCAATCCCTTAACTGATAGCCAATATTTAGGCTTATTTTGACCGCAAACACAAGTTAATCACAACCGCTTTGCGGCTGCAAAAAAATAAAAGCTAAATGGTGTTGCCATATACATAGCAGTATTTTTCTTACACAATATCGCACCACATGTTATTGTCACATTTCCTCATACTGTAGATAAGGCTTAAAACAAGGAAAGCGTAACGGCATCCTTTTAAATGACATTTTTTTGTTGCATACAAATGAAGTGAACTAGAACTCCTCTCTACTGCGCACAGTACTCCAAGTGATACATACATTCCTATGGCTGTCAGCTGAACTGCATAGCCTTGCTGCAGCCCATCACCTGTCCATCTGTTTTCCAGCATCATACTGGTTCACTCCTCGCCACGGAGGCAAGATTTCTACCAGTCATTTGGGTTTCATTTGTGGGACATAAGGTGATTATTGCAACCGCAACTTTTGGGTGTTGAATATAGCTCTCTAAATTCTCTTTAATATTGTGGTTGTAAACATGGTGAGTTTCATTTCTCATTTGATTTTTGTTTCAGTTTCATACATCAGCATCAGCATTTTTCCCGACTCTCCAATCGGCTGCATTATTCAGTCTTCACAAAAACATTCAAGCCTGCAGGCGTATCTGTGTGCTTTCAAAAACAAATGTCACAATTTCCTTTCAACACTCATCCATTCCCACAACAGCACTGCTCACATCTGTGTCAGGAATCACTTCCCATATTCTCAACTTCTTCTTTCTCACCCTCGCAATTTAGTGGCAAAGAAAGATAAGACTCTTGGTTCCGTGTGTCAGTCCTGCAGCCGCCTCTCGCAAACATGGACCCAAGCGTGACCACACCAGAATACGATGTGAGTGTGATGGAATGCAAGAACACAAAAGTGGATTTATGCTCTTGTAAATGTTATGTTTATTTGTTTATTGTTGCACAGTACTAACCTATCTCACTTAGTGTTGCACACACTTTCTCAAGTTGATCGCCTTGGTGACCAAATGTAGCTTGTCTCTTCCAGGATTATTATGCGGACAACTACACCTGGACCTTTGACCCAAAGGAAACTTACGCACCTCCGTGCTTCCCAGATGACATATACGCCTTCGCACGCAGCTACTCGCCCGCTGTTTACATCCTGGTGTTCATCTTGGCCGTGGTGGGCAACGTGCTGGTGCTGTGCGTGATCCGGCGCTACAGGAAATCTCAAAGCGGAGCTTGTGCATTCTCGCTGACTGACACCTTTCTCCTTCACCTGGCCATCTCCGACCTGCTGCTGGCCTTCACCCTGCCGTTGTTCGCCGTGGAGTGGGCTCGCGAGTGGGTGTTTGGTCTGGCAATGTGCAAGATCTCAAGCGCTCTTTTCTCTCTCAACCGCTACAGTGGAATCCTCTTCCTGGCTTGCATCAGCTTTGACCGATACCTGGCCATCGTCCATGCGGTCAGCTCCAACTGGAAGCGTAGCACGTGCCACGCTCAGATCGCCTGTTCCCTCATCTGGGTGGGCTGCCTGGGCCTCAGTGGAGTGGACATCGCCTTCAAACAGGTGGTGGACCGGGACAGTCTGGGCAAACCGATGCCTGCTCTGTGCCAGATCTGGTTCCCAGACAGCAACACGCAGTGGCAAGTGGGCCTGAAGCTGGTCAGTGTGATTTTAGGATTCGTGCTGCCGCTGATGATCATGCTCTACTGCTACATACGCATCTTCAGGTCACTCTGCAACGCCACTCGCCGCCAAAAACGGAAATCCATCCGTCTCATCATCTCACTTGTCTCCGTTTTTGTGATCTGTTGGGCACCTTACACCTGCTTCCAGCTCATTGACAGCCTGGAGCGCCTGGGCCTCGTGGTCGGGGACTGCCACTTTACAAGGGTGATGGACATCGGGACTCTGGTCACTGAGAGTCTGGGCCTGTCACACTGCGCCCTCAACCCTCTGCTGTACGGCTTTGTGGGGGTGAAGTTCCGCAGGGAGCTGGTCAGAATGTGCAAGGGTCTCCTGGGACAGAGACAGGGAATGGAGGGATGGAGGAAGAGGAGACTTCGGAAATCTACTGGGTCGTTTAGTTCTGCAGAAAGCGAAAACACCTCATATTCAGTTATGGTGTGAAATGAATAGAGGACCAGGTTTTTTTTTTTTAATGTGTGTTTTATCTTTTGACGACGAGCAACCGCTATCATCACGAGAGGAAGCTGCAGACTTATCTCGTGTGCCGTTATCATCATCCTGTTTTGTTGTCTTATTAAACATCAAAAAAGCTAATAGTATTCACAGCACTTAGAAGTGTTTCAGCTATTAAAATGTGATGCGCATCATCAATTTTGTTTTTTTCATTTTACGCTTTCAGATGGTTGTA
This sequence comes from Synchiropus splendidus, assembly GCF_027744825.2. Classification (NCBI taxonomy): domain Eukaryota; kingdom Metazoa; phylum Chordata; class Actinopteri; order Syngnathiformes; family Callionymidae; genus Synchiropus; species Synchiropus splendidus. Next base: position 14,503,477 of record NC_071345.1, on the reverse strand, counting down.
AATAGAATGAGATCATATCCATTGTGCCGATACTGCAGGTTTTCGCGTCTAAAGTTGAGGTCTGTAGAAATCGCTTGATTTCTTCACTCTTGTTAAAAAAAAAAAAAAAAAAAAGAAAGTTCCTCAGCAGTTTTCGTCTGTTGTCTGAGTTCCCATAAATGCGTCACCGACATATGCACATTCAGCAAAAAAGTGCTTTTCTTTGTAATAAAATGTGTACTCTCATATTTGGTCTGATTGTATTATTGATGCTCACAGAAACATTCATGCATGGGTTGCTAAGATGTGAGTGCTTTTAAAAGCATTGCTTTTTCTGTTTCAGTGTTATTTTTCAACGACTCTTGTTGAGAGTCTAATGATTCATTTAAAAAAAATGTTGCAAGCATCTGATGCTTGGGGGCAAAAGGAGAGACTTGATCAATTCATTGCATTATATGTCTGTGTGCTCTACTGGAGAACATGGAGAACAGAGAGAGACAAAGAGGATTGTCTGAGGCCCTGAGAACCAGAACAGCGGAGGAATATAAAAAATCTCACAGATACAAAGCCATCTCAAAGGATATTGGTGTTCCTTTGTTGCGCAACAGGAACCATGGCGCTGTAACAAATCTCCCTGGACGTGGATGAAAGGTTTGATGCAACTGATGCAAGGTTGCAGCGTAGGATCGACACAAACCAACCGTCATCATTTGAATGAAATGGAACACTATGGGAGGAGGCCTGCTGACACAGAGTCATAAAACAGTTAACCAAAAATGGAATGAAGAAAACAACACTGTACCTACAGTTAAATATGAGGGAAATTCAAAGATATTTTGGGGTGTGTTGCTGCCTCTGGTGTTGGATGGAACTGTCGATTATCAGGGGATTTTAGGTCAGGAAACTGGGTTTGCACCCAAGGACATGGGTCGTTCCAGCCAATATTAATAATGTTGGACTTGCTTGTGCTACGAACTATCTTTCTATCTATCTATCTATCTATCTATCTATCTATCTATCTATCTATCTATCTATCTATCTATCTATCTATCTATCTATCTATCTATCTATCTATCTATCTATCTATCTGTCTGTCTGTCTTTCTATCTATCTATCTATCTATCTATCTATCTGTCTGTCTGTCTGTCTATCTATCTGTCTGTTTATCTGTCTATCTATCTATCTATCTATCTATCTATCTGTCTGTTTATCTATCTATCTATCTGTCTGTCTGTCTGTCTGTCTGTCTACCTATCGATCTATCTATCTATCTATCTATCTATCTATCTATCTATCTATCTATCAGGGAATGTGAACTATGGGTGGCATTCGATTAAGAAATGAATCTAGTTAATTAGAGAATTTGTGATTAATTAATCTCAATTAATCACAGTTTAATAGTAAAAGAATATTTGCCACAAGAAGCCACATTTTTCAATTTGAATAAATTGGTATATTACTGAATCAAATGATGGACCCATACATACAGTTAAACAACAAAATATTGTTCACTTTGCATCAGTTTGACAATAGCACAATAAATCACGATGGTGGCTATATTCAAGTTTTTATATCACCTTATTTACACTAATGCTCTTTTGATGTCTTGAAAATATTTGTGTAAGAATTTTAATTTTAATGGGTAGCAAAAAACACCCCTCAACAAAAGCAAGCAGACTGCTTTTGTTGAGGGGTCCCTCCATGTTTGAGGTTATCATCCTATATATATATATATATATATATATATATATATATATATATATATATATATATATATATAAGCAATCATTTTAAGTATATTAATCCACAGCTAATAGAAGATGAAATGTTTCTCCTGCCTGGATCCTTATTTTTTGGACAAAATGACTCCATGGTAAACTGCTCTCTCTGCCAGTGTGAGTTCTGTGCAGAGGGAGTATTGTAACAAGAACAGCGTTACAAAAAGTCAGTGTCAGTGTCAAGAATGAATCACCTCGAGTATCATAACTGGGAAGTGAGAAGCAGCTGCAACAACTCTATCTCCCCATGCAGCAGAGGTGCCACTTCCTGCTTATTCGTTTATTTTTGACAGTCAAATACTGGAGTTGCAATTAGTGATCGAATATTCATATGTGGTGTCTGACATCATTTACACTGGTTTGACATAGTTGCCAAGCCACATTCAGACATGCACTATGTGGCATGTGTTACTATGTCAATAGAAATTGTCTCTTCAAAAGAAAAAAGAACTACCAAGCATCACCAACTTCCCTGAATCAAACCTGGTTCTAAATCATTCTGTCAACATTTCTTACTGCCTTAACCGCCCTGTAACTCAGCAGAATTTCACAGCTTTGTGGTGTGTCATCAACATCTCACCCACAAGTTTTGTTGGAAGTTGCAAGCATCAGGTGTGAAGACAACCAGGGACTTTCAATGAAACGTTTGAATGACGCTGCTATGAAAGCATTCATGTATTTAATTCATATTTAATATAGATGTGTGTCAAGTACAGCATTGCACCATGAATGATGCATACGGTCAAATCGGTTTTTTAAAACGATAATCTGGGATTGTTCAAATCTGAACCAGAGTTGGTCAAATATGTATAGTATCAGTATGGGCTCTTTTCAAAGCAAGTTGAGTCAAAAATAAATAAATAAATACTCAGAACAGAAATGCAAAAGACACCGAGGTGTACAATAACTGCGAGTGAAGCGAAATTAAGATTTTAGATTGAACATTAACCTCGCCAAGAAAGAATGACAAGAAACCATTTAGTGATTTATTTTTTATATTAAAAAATAATCCAAAAGGGTGACGGCAAAATACCACACGAAAAGACTCACCGAGACAGTTAGGTCATCAATTTGAATAGAAGGAGAACGCTTTCACAAATAAACGACATTGACATTTCCAACAGCGCAACACGTCGGAAACGCTCATGAACACGATATGAAGATTCCTGACAAGTAAATACCACCCTCTGGTGGAAGCATGCCTTATTGCAGCGCAGTTTCTTTACAAAGGCGCGCTCCTCTGCAGAATCAAATTTCAGAATCAAATTTATCGCCATGGTCAGTGGGGAGCCCACTCACTAGGAAAGTGCCTTGGAATAAAGTGCAACAAAAAAACAAATAAAATAAAATAAAATAAATAGAATAGCATAACAACAAGGCTGTTCACGAATTTAACAGTCTGACGGCCGAGGGAAAGAAGCTGTTCCTGTGACGGGAGGTTCTGGTCTGGATGGACCGTAGCCTCCTGCCAGAGGGAAGAGGAACAAACAGTCTATGTCCAGGGTGACAAGGGTCGGCTCTGATCCGACCTGCACGTCTCTGGGTCCTAGAGGCATACAGGTCCTGAAGAGGTGGCAGGCTGCAACCGATCACCTTCTCAGCAGAACGTACGATGCGCTGCAGTCTGCTCTTGTCCCTGGAGGTGGCGCTGTTGTACCAGACGGTGATAGAGGAGGTGAGGATGGACTGGATGATGGCCGTGTAGAACTCCACCAGCAACTTCGTCGGCAGTCGTAGTTTTCGTAGCTGCCTCAGAAAGAACATTCTCTGCTGGGCCTTCCTGATGAGGGACCTGATGGTTGGCTCCCATTTGAGGTCCTCAGTGATGGTGGTTCCCAGGAAGCAGAAGGAGTCCACAATAGGAATAGGTAAACCAGCCAACATGCAGCTACGTTCGCAACTGATAATATCATTTCCTTCCATATTATAACTTAATGAAGTTTGTTTTTTTTTTTTTACAAAATCGGACGATCCTGATTAATGAAGTATTGCTCAAAATATTAAGATAGATAATAACACTTAATAAACCACTATTGGCCCACGATGAAAAGTTCTACTCTTATTTTGAAATGAAGTCACCGGATGTTATGATTAAACTTTTGAACGTGACGAATGTGGTCGTAACAGCAATGTGCGGCGCGACGTGACCCGTCTTATCAGCAAAACAACCTCAAACCTGGTAAGCGAATGTGCTATATTCTATGTATTTTGTTGGGAAAACCCCGAAACGTCGATTTCTTAGGGACGCCTTTCTTTCGCAAGGAGTTGTTTGTAGTTCCTGTTGTTTCAAGGCGATTCTGTTTTTGTTCTCCAAAACAGAATCGCCTCGGTTCTCAGCCGCCGCGAGATTCCTCCTGATATTTATTCAGTGTCCTGGGCGTATAAACATAAATAGTCATGTGAAACATCTACATGTTGCCGTAAATAGCTTCTGCTTGGTCATTTGTGTTGCTGTTCAATGCACAAAGCTGTTTTGCAAACGCTGTCGCGGCAACTGAAACGAGGTTGTCTTGAAGAAGAGCGACGACTGCGCATTGTCAAATCTTTTTCGATATTGTCGGGAAATCGAATCTTTCTGTTTCATTTTCGTTTCATTCAAGCCTGTTCATACCAAAGGAAACCTCAAACTGTTGCATGCAAAAAATACAATGTGAATATATATATATATATATATATATAAACTTTTGTGTTGATTTAATCTCTTATGTTACATTTATATACTGTAACTTGCATGTGGTGCTGAGACTTCCTGCCTTGTGGTTGAAGGACGGTCATACAAGAGGTTAACTACATCATGATTATGATGCAAATGGAATTTCAACTCAAAGCCCTTCATTATATTTGGTGTTTTGCAGCCATACATATCTGAACATGGGCAATGTCGGGCAGTTTATGGAACACATCATGCAAAATGTTTTCACTCAGAAGTGGAATCTCCAATGGAATGTTGACATCAAAACACAGCAGTAGTTGTACAATACACTCTTATGAACTATTAGAGATATACAAAGGTCACTCAAGGCCCACCGTAGAGCCTTGCTTGATCATGTTGAATATCAGAATATTTGAGGCAGCCACATCTTTTGATGCATTTTAAATGTGTTACGGGGATCAAAAGCTGCCAAATGTTCCGTGTGAAGCAATGACCCCAGTGCCATCAATGGCCATTGTGGCTTGAAAGACGTGGTCATTCATCAGACCAGACAACGTCTCTCCAATGCACTGTGGTTCCAACTGTGAAACTTACTTTTTCTTAGTCGGCAGTTTTGTCCCAGGACTGAAAGACTTCATGGGTATCGTGACAAGGGTGGTTTAGGTGAGATAAACCCATGAATAAGGCAGCTGTGTAGCTTGTGCCATACACAGAGCAAGCAAACTAGCACCGCCGCCCAAGTTTATTAATAAGACTTGGCTGCTGATGACCCGGTTTCTGGGTCACTGCTTTTCCTTCCTTTGACTATTCTTAATCGTTGCTGACCAGAACTCCTCAAAAGGGAGGCTGATTTGGCGGCAAATGTTTGGACGGCATGGTAGCTGGTATAGGGGGTTGCTATTTTGTATCTCATCTGTGTAGATTATATCATAGGTCCATGTACGTTTTGTTAACCAATATGCTCGGAAACCCATTCCTGTCAGGTAAAAAATAAAGCTAGGCTAAAGTGCTGCTTAAATAAGTTGTCAGAGCAGCATTTGGCAAGAGAACAACTGCACAAAAGACAGTTAAATACTGCGGTTTTGAACCCCCCCCCATTCCCATCCAGGCCATGGTCATTGGGATGCCCTGTCTCAAAACCCTAAATCTAAAAACTTGCTAATATCAATGCATAAACGGAGCAGTCAGTGTTTCTCTTATGATGAAAAGTCATTGTTTTACCTGGCGGGAATGGTCTTACATTAATAACCAAACCAAATGTGTCCCAAACATCCTGATAACTCACCACGTCTTACTTAATCACCAGTGTTTGTCATGGAAAATGCAAAGTCATTTTGCTGTCCTTCACTTTGTATTTTTATCATGAAACCTCATGTATATGCATGTTTGAAGTGCACAAAGGTTGTACATAGAGAGGTACTGTTGTACAGTCATTGTATTTATATAGTACACAGCCTTTGATCAGAAGTTTTCGTGGTACCGGAAGTTGGAACAATTGACTCACAAAATGATTTCTTTAGTTTAGTGTTGCAATAACTCCCATGCATGTGTGTCCCAATGTTTGTCAAGGAACTGAGGCTTCTAAAGAATGTCTCCAGATCAGTTGAAGTGTGGGTCAGAGTATGGAGTTCTAAAAAATTCTCTAATAATGTAAGTGATACTCAGTAGAGATACAAAATTCTACTGGATTTTACGACATAATGTTAATACCTGCAAAAACATGCTTCTTTATTGTATATTTCATTTATATATTTTGTTCATTTAAATATCTTTCTTGATCAGAAAATCACAAACTCAGTTTTCTTCATTGTTTCTTCATGAAATGAATGTATTAATAATAGTAGTAATAAATACATTATTTTGTAAGTAAGTAAGTAGTACTCTATCGCCTTTCTCGTGCTAAACCTCATGGGGTGTTCCATTATTGATACCCAGACCTTACTTCCTCTGTCAGCTTATGGGAAAATCCCAAGTAAGCTTCCAAATATATGTTTATCTGAAAAAAAAAACCTTTCAAACGTCGATCCTGGGTTTTCCCTTTCGCTGTTGCCTCATACAGTGACATCATACCATGTGACTCGGGCTGGATGATAAAAGCCGTGTGCAGGGGTTTTGCAGAATTCTCCCCGCTGCTGTGACACAGAGGGTGGTGCTTGTCTTCAAGGAGGTTTAAGACTCAGGGTCTGGAGGCTTTCAGCTGCATTCCTGATATCTGTGTGGTCTGCTGTCTCCACAGAAGAGCAACATGAATTCCAGCAGGATAGATGCAGAACTTGATGGAGTGTTTCTGGAGAACTACACCATCGACTATACAGACTATGAGTACAAGCCGGATGAGGAGTTTGCAAAGGGAAAAGCTGTGTGGATCCCAGTTGTGTACTTCTTGATAACAATTGTAGGTCTTCTTGGAAACGGTTTGATTGTGGCCGTCCTTGCTCAGAAGCGGAAAGCTTGGAGAACGTCCGACGTTCTTGTGCTTAACCTGTGTGTGGTGGACATCCTGCTGCTGCTGACCCTGCCTGTGTGGGCAGTACAGGCCACTATAAGTGTCAGCAATCCTCCCTGCAGGTTCATCGCGGCCGTTTTTAATGTAAGTAAACTGACTAAAACTCCTTTTCTTCTGATAATTCCTTCATATATCAGTGAGAAGTTTCTGAACATGTGCAAACTAGCAAGGGCGTTTTAATGTCTGCTCTGCCGGTGCTGGAGTGAAAGTGAAAGGAGACTGCCCGGTGGCCTGCTGCAGCCTGTTCATGAATCTTGGCACGTGTAGTCACGTACTTTCCAGGAAATGCTGAGCAGAGGATGGGAAATGCATGTGCAGCCATAGTCAGTTTTTCTGAGGTTGGAGTCAAATGGATATAAAATAAGAAATAATTAGCTTCCTCTAATGATTATATGAGCAACATTTTCCAGCAAGAACTATCTTGACGTGTGTAGTTCTCTCGCTCATCCAACTCATGAGAGTTAGCCAACTGTTCTTTTGGGCAGAACAGGCATACGCTTTCACTGGTCCTGTTAGGACGTCCAGCTGCCACGCAGTGTTTCTTCATGATTTTGAAGCTGAACACGGGGCTCCTGTGAGCATAGGAGTTTTCAGCTCTCAGTTTTTTTCAACACGTAGAGAAGTGTGAATTGTATGTTAGTGTGCCATCACCGTCAGTCGAGGCGGACTCTGCCTGTGAAGGGCGTACTTGGAAGGAAGTCGGAGACAACCCCATATGCTCGGAAAAAATCCTGCAAGTGCTTGTTTACATTGACTCCTGTCGGATGGCCGTCTTGTGATGTCATCAAGGCGCGTCACAAGAGCTCTCTTGGAAATGTTTACGATTATTTAATGTCTGAATTTGACAGCACCAGTTAGTAGACACGATAAAAAAAACGATTCCATGCTGCATGTTTATGCACAGTTCCAGAACCGTGTCAGGGATCCTTCAACACTATGACTCTGGTCAGGAATGCAAACATTTGCTTATCGCCAGCTCATTATTTTTTTCCCTTCACAGATCAACTACTTCTTTGGATTCTTGCTACTGGTCTGCATCAGTTTGGATCTTTATCTGTCCATCATCCACACAAAGGGCCTGTTCTTCCTCAATACTCCGTGCAACGCTCAGATCGGCTGCGCGGTGGCCTGGCTGGCCGCTCTGCTCCTCACCATCCCAGATTTGGGTGCCACCGAGGTTAAAAAAGCTCCAGTGGAGGTGGATAGAACCCTGTGTGTTCCCAGCTTTTATCTTCCCGACTGGCAGCGACCATCGCGCCTGATTCATCACCTCCTGAGCCTTGCAGGCGTCCTGGTCGTCTGCTTCTCCAGCGGCCTTCTCTGGGTTCAGCAGAGCAGTAAAAGTCTCATAAAGCGGAAGAGCGTGAAGATCGTTCAGCTGCTGGCTGCTGTTTTCATGCTCTGCTGGATTCCCTACAGCGTCGTCCTCCTGGTGGACACTGCCCGGGGCAGCGAGAAGAACCCTGAGGAAAGTGGCAGCTCGCAGAACAAAAGTCTGGCAGTCACCGCGGCCCTTGGCTGCCTTCACGCCTGCCTTCGACCACTGCTCTATCTCAGCCTCTGCAAAAAATTTAGAAATCAGGCCCTTGCGACCCTCCGGTGCAAAAGGACAGAATTCAAAGGCTCCATGTGGGAGTTGGGCGTCGGCGAGAGCCCTTTGGTGTGCCAGAATGTTGACAAGGACGAGATCAAGCAGTTTACAGTCGAAAATCAGGTCAAGTCAACCTAGTGCCGATGCCTCATGTGACAATTGGTGACAAAAGGGAATTTTACAGCCAGAAATGGATCAGGATTACTCAGTAGCGGTGCTTCATGAATGTGTATAAATGGGCCTGTCACATGAAGGTCAGGCTCCTTCACTTTCCTCTGAATCAGGAAGTAGTTCCGTAGTCTCCTCTTTAACATTATGTATCCACTATACACTTGGAGACAGGGTCTGTTGGGTGACCTTTTCTGTACTTTTTTGTTTTATATATTTCAAAATAAATGATATAGTTATGCGATAGGTGAAGCAATGCAGTGCGGTACAAGCTACTCATGAGCCCTGTGGCATTTAAAGAAAGTTGAGGTAGTGGACGACAATCGCCCAGGACAGGGAGAGATGGATGAGACTTGTCTTTTCACACGAGGAGTTATTTTCAATGTTACGAGAGGAATTGAGGCCGCCTAATGTATACTGTGTAGGCCACCATTTAACTGCCAAACCCGAAGCGAGTTGAAGAAACTACGATGAAGAAGGTGGTGAGAAAATGGACTGTGTGATGTGAATCAAAAAAAAAGAAAAAAGGGTTCAGAAAACGGACGGTTGTTTTGAGGATTTTTTGTTGCCAGGGTGAGTCAGGGTGCACATGTTTGAGTGGGCAATTGTCTGAAGCTGAATTTAGTTGTATCTACGTACCCACCTGAAATATTGTCTTCTGTATTCTCTACAGTAGCTGGTTTGTCAGGTTGTCGGGGGCTCCGTTATTTGACTCCTTCTTTACACCACAGAGTACCAACCTTTGAAACGGACCAACACTGAACCGTGTGAAGTGGAGTCATCTCAGTTGAAAGCGTGCAAAATTGTTATCAGCCAACAATCGCTCCGTGATTCGATCAAGGATACAAGCAACTGAAATGATTTCCCTTCACATGGTTGAGCTCAGTCATCTGCCGGAGGCTCGGAGTAGATCAGCTGTTTCTCAATTGGGAAATGTGTCAGTGAAGGTTGAACAGATATATCTTTTTTTATTTTTATTTTTAACTGAGTAGGAGGACACGTCAGTGCACTCTGAAATGATGAGGTCACAATGTCAAGTATCAGTTCATTTGTGTCGTACTCTGAGAACATTGTGAGCGTTTTACTCTCAAAAAGGACTGACCTTTTTGCTGTATGTGTCATGTGACTGCTCACCAGCCCTGTCAGACTGACGCAATGTTTCCTATAGCAGTGGAATTATGTGTGATGACAAATAGCTATTCACACTTGAGGAAGGCGTTTATGTCACTATTATAAATACGTTTATTGGAATTTTGCTTATTTATTTTTCAACAAAGTGGAAGGGTGGTTACAATCTAACATCTGAAAAACATGACTTTCTGTTTTTCAGTTCGCCGCAACTGTTTAAACATGGTCATGTGCACACTTTCGACTGGAGTTTCTGTTTGGTTAATTCAGTCACTCACTCAGCAGTGACAAGTTTAACAAGTTATTATTGGAGCTGTGTGACTATAACTGGTCTGTTACTTTGCTTGTGAATTGAAAGAAAAGTTTTGAAATGTGTGGTCAGTTTAAAGGTGTAAGTGAGATGTTTAAATTTTGATAGTTCGAAATCCCGTCCGACAAAAGTCTAGTGCCAAAATGTGTTTCTTATTGTTTAGCATTTCATTTTAGAATGAATCAAGTCTGGTTTTCTAGTGAGGGCTGCAAGGTTTAGATGTAAACCTTTTAAAGAACTGCGGGTAATAATAATTGGAATTGTTGACCTGCACACCCACAGTCAGTTCTTGTTTGTGTTGGATCCATTGCAAATGATCTGGTATTCTAAATAAGAAATCAATGTAGGAGATAGAAGATATCCGACAATATAGAGGACGGGGCTCATAACTCGCCAGTTACAGATTCAAAAACCCAATTGCTATCATGTCGTGAATACGTTCGTCTCATTTATACCGATTACTTCTGCCTGGAAGCACGGAGTGTATCAGGAACCTTATAAAATGTCCAAAAACCAGTGTAAGCTCGACAAATCTATTTGTGTAAACAACTCTCTGCTTCTAATTCAGCATTGCACTTTTGTTTGTACCACTCTTTGATGTTTTTTAATCATTATTTTATGTGGCATCACTTCCACAAAAGTGAATACTCTTACTTTGAATTGTGTTTTTTAACTTTGCTTTTTATCTGTCATATTCACAAGTGTGTATGTGGAATTATATACAGGGGAATTGATGCTCCAGTTTTTGGCGCTTACACAATCATTGTTCTACAAATGACATTTATGAGATGAATGTTACTTTATGTTTCCATCAGTATTGCTACATGTGCTTGAAAACACGCATAGACTTTGGTGTGGTTGACATGTTTTTCTATTAAAGAGTGTATTCTTTGAATTTGGTATGTGGGTTGTGTCAGCCTTCAGCCTCTCTGTTGCAACACAGGTTTGTAGACACTCAGACAATGATGAACTGTGATGTCATCAGTCAGGTGATCATGTAAGAGGAGGAGTTGTTTATTGTTCTCAAAAATTCTTGTTTCCATGGAGAACTGGGTCAAGCTCCAGTTGATTCCCAAGTGTCCGGTCGGAAATACAAGACAGAATCTTGTATCAATACTTGTTTCCAACTGGATGTGTTTAAATTCTCAAATTATGTTTCTCTATAAGGTTTTATAATATAGTTGGTGTGTTTTCCTACTCTGTTTTCAACTTCACTCTGTTTACACAGAGCTTTCAGTAGCAAAACACCAAGAAGACAAGCCTCATTGACCCCCAGGGTGAACACTGTTGAATCCCAAAATACAAAGCAACAGCAGGATGTTTATCAGATGAATCACCTTGCCAAAAAGATAATCCTTTTCAGTTGTCAAGCACACCACAGCAGGAAAGAAAAGTAGAGTAAACTTAAAGCTTGTTGTTCTCTGAGTTGAGCTTGTCTCATGATAGTTCTGTGCCGTTATCCTGTCTTATAGCCTAAAAGAGCATCCCAGAAAAAACAGCAGCTTGAGTGTCCCTGCCTCAGAACGGAAGCCGGAAACAAGTCTTTAACTTGATCCTTTAATAAAGAGTAATTACGGAGGAAAACATTTTTATAGTGCGTTTCCTGAAACCCTCAACATTTCCCACGATGTCTTGCTATTATGTCTATCAGCTTACAATGTGAGAAACTTTCTAATTCTGAGGTTTTCAGTATGTTTTTTTAAACTATTGATGTGGACTATTTTGTCTTGGCAATGGCTTTTGCAGTTGTAGATATTTGAATTTATGTTTGATTTTAAAAGAACCTTCTGAAGATGAACATGATGTGAAGTGCAATAGGTTACAAAGGGTTTATTGATCCACCCCATACCTGCCTGGTCTATGCTGAAATGCAATTCTATCCAATGTAAAATGAACTTCCTTTACTAAGAAAGCTGTTCTTCACAGCATTTAAAACCAATTTGTCAGCTACTGAAGTTTGACTTTCACTTACCTCTCACAGCAGCACACTACGTGTTCTGATCAGCTGCTTTGCCTCTCCTCATGATTGACTTGTGCTGCTGGTCGAGTGCAGTCTTCATTTGTTTGCACCACAAACTGCCGCTGGGGTTGGACTAAATGGCATCTCTCCTGTAGTCAAATTATCTTTGAATATGAATTATGAAACTTATATTCAAAGCTGAATGTTCCGTCACATTTTGGCCACACATCTCTTGCTTCCTTTTTCCTGTGAAATACATGTCTGCGGTGACTTTTGACACCTTCAGCTGATTTCCTGCTAATAGCTGCCGGGTTGTATCTGTTCTCTGTTCCTGTGAAACCACCTCATCTACAACAGTCCCTCCTGAAGCTCAATTCTAGCATCAAAGGCACTGAATTTCACTCCTTTCATCTTTTAAATGAAAGGCTTTTTGACAGGACAAAAGAGGTAAAATGGAAAAGTAAAATAAATATTTGCAAATAGTAAACTCTTTTGCATTGTGTTCTAAAAAGCTCAAATGACTGTTCACGAGAAAGGCTCGATTGGAATAAAAGTAAAATGATCAGAAAGTGTAAAATATGGTTTGATTGAAGCAGAACTGATGCGATCACATCCGGTCAAGTGAATAGAAATAAAAAAAAAATGAAAACCAAAGCCTATTGTTTTAAGATTCAAACCCTCAAAACAACTGAAGAAAACGTGACTCTACATTGATGGTCATATCCAGAAGTCAATATTTCAGTGGGCTTGTCAGGACAGGCACAACATCGAGGGAAGAGAACAGCCTTCTGACCGTGATTTAACAAATACTGCACCATTTGTTAATAAATTAAAAGCATTTTATCCATCACTGCATTTTCCTCCATTTAAAGGTGTGTGACTCTGGTTTGAGCACGCTATATTTGAGATTCCAAAGCTGGACTTTCCCAAGAAGCCACGCCTCTTGAGCGGCACAGCTCCTCGACAGGTGGGAAAATACCTGACCACATCATAATGGGTCTTAACAATGAACAGAATTATTGTCTGAAGCAATGCCTGGCAGGATGTTATCATATTTATTTTGGTGCAACAGCTGACTGCAGAGAGACTGAAAACTTCTCCGACCCTGCCTTTAACAGTGGGTGGGTCGAGGGAGAGAGTCCAGCCAGCCCAACTCATTGCAGCCCGATCTTTCTCTGTCGATCGTTGTCCAAAGATTGTGATCATAAGTGAGACGTTGATGAGTAATTCAAATTATTAGATTTTTAAAAACTCATCGCCGTATTGATCAGAGCTGTTTACTTACACATTTATCTGTAAACATTCCTCTTCTTTTTGGTGGCTAACTGGTGTTAGCAATAAGACAAAAAAGGCGACTTATGGTGAGTCACATCAAAATCAACGCCTTTATTTTGCATTGACAGTAATACGGGGCGTGGAGCCAAAAAAGCAAGCGATATAGATTCAGTATAAAAAAATCATGTTGCGTTTGCTGCTATTTACAAGGCTGCATTCCAAATGGATGCGCTCTGTTTGTACACCACCTCCCAAGGTTCTGTAAACAGACACCACGTCCACGACGTAAATCTGGACTGAAGTTGTAAATGAAATGTGCATCTTCCGGTGGAAGGCAGAACTATTTTACAGCATTACAGCGTGGACATTGCTGCGTGTCAGATAGCCAGAGAGTTGGAAGTGTCAGCTGACTCGGACATGACAGAAGTGCGGCTGCTTTTCGTGGACAGGGTCCTTTTGGACCCTGCCTTCAGCTTGCAGCCGAGAGAGCGCAGGATGTCCAGGAGCTGACGTCGAAACTTCACTCCTACAAAGGCGTACAAGATGGGATTAAGGCTGCAGTGGAGGAAGCCGATGGATGAGGTGACGGTCATGGCTATCTGCAGGGACGACTTGGCGCCGCAAGACACAGCCATGTCGTCTGATTGTGTGTGGAGTGTGTCCACCATGAGAACGATGTTGTATGGTGTCCAGCAAATGAAGAAAACCACCACAATAGCCACAATCACACGGAAAGCTCTTTGCTTTTGGAGTCCCTGGGCGCTGCATTTGAGGCGCTGCAAGATGCTGGAGTAACAGAAGATGAGGATGGCAGAAGGCAGGAGGAAGCCAGCGATGTGGTAGAGCAGCCGCAGACCAAAGCGCAAGTCATTAAACGTTTCAATGGACGTTGAGTAGGTACACTCTGTTACATCACGTCTGACATCTTTTACGGCTTCTCGAAAAATCCACTCAGGAATGGACAGGAGGAAGGAGAGGATCCAGACGGCCAAGCAGCTGACCTGGACAAACCTGGGGTTCCTGCGACTGAACATCTGAGTGGCGTGGACGATGGACAGGTAGCGGTCGATACTGATGCAGGCCAGGAGGAAGATTCCACAATAGAAGTTGATCTGGGGAGAAAAGGGATGCAGGCTTTTTGAATGGTTGTTTCTTTCTTGCGTTTATGGTTCACTTGTACTTAGTGTTGGCTGGTCAATAGGGGGCGCTGAGGGACCTTCATAACGCCATATGGGGATTTGTTTTTCTAAAATCACTGACATTTTAGCTTTAATAAGTGGCGCACTTTTCCCTGCCATGAATTCAGTAAGAGCTATTTTCATTTGAATGTGAAACTGACACAAGGCTGGATGTTTGTCCACCAGCCACCTCTGTTTATAATCAATATGCTTTCAAAATAATAAAATTATTATTATTGTTATTATTATTATTTTTATTATTATCATAAATTGATCTGATCAATAGAGTCAATAAATGTGGTTCAGGTGAGTGAGGAATAAGCGAAATGCTTTTCTTTACTGTGGTGACACCTAGTGGTGATATTCTACTCAAGCACTTACAGTAAAAAGCGCCTCAGCGCATTTGCACAGGGGAGTTCCGAATGACCAACCACCAGCTTGAGCCGCAGTCGCGGCCCACAGAGGCATCGTCAGCAGCAGCAGGATGTCAGCGACAGCCAGGTGGAAAATGAAGGTGTCTGCAACGCTCCAGTTTCTTCGACTCTTCGACAAAACTCCGAGAAGAAGTCCGTTGCCCAGGGTACCCACGAAGAAGGCCAGCGAGTACAGGATGGGGATGAAGACCGCATCGAAGTCCTGGTCAGCGGAGGGGTCGCAGATTCCCACCGAGCAGCAGTTAACGGCTTGTGGAAGTGACGAGTCATTCTCCGACGTGTCATTGAAGAGAAACGACCAGTCAATGAAAAACGAATCTTCTCCAGCAAAGACGTCGCTCTAAATGAAAAATAAAATTAAAAACAGAAGAAAATAAAGGCCAAAAGGTAATGTAAAGCATTAAATGAAATTGAGGGAAAGTAAATGAAGAAAATTTATTAAAATTCGCAATTTAAAATTATTAATGGATAATACCGTGAAATGCCTGTACAGCACCTAAACAGATCAACCAGCGATTAAAAATATGTTGAGAAAAAAAACTGATTTGTTTGACAGAAATTTGCGTTGATTGATCATTGCGAAATGGTGAATATCTCAAGAATAATTTTAATTTCATAGTGAACATCTGCTTATCTCGAGGACATAAAATGTAACTTTTAAATATTGCAATGCACAATGCTCCGAACCACGGACAAGATATGTATATTTAAATATTTAATTTAAAAAAAAATCGCAATTATTATTTTTACGAAAAGATTTGGAAAGAATTACGACGCCTAAAAGAATTTTATTTTATTCTGCTTTAACATGCTCAAACCATTATTAAACTCAGTATAGATTTCTATAGTAATTCTGTAAAATTAAAAGAACAGGTGCAACGGTGACTCACCCAGTCATCCATGTTGTTGTGTTTAAGAGCAGAGCTGTGTGGTTTTGAAAAAGCACACGGAACTATTTGTGGAGAGGAAGATGTAACCACTGATGAAATTCATCAGATGCGCATGAGCATGACATTTGTAGCATATCAATCAGAATTATGAATTTTTGGCTGCAAGATCTGTATTCACACATGGGGAAATGTTTGTGAATTAATATCCGGTATATCTTTGAATTGTATAATCTATCTATCTATCTATCTATCTATCTATCTATCTATCTATCTATATATATATATATCTTTTTTTTTTTTGACGTTTTTACCATGATAAAGAAATCACAATTGTAAATAAGTGTTTTGTTTGATGTTTGTTTTAGATATTGCTTATCTCTGTTTACTCACTGTCAAGTGACATAGTTTTAGCATCATTTTAGCAGCTGGTCCAGGTTCCTCATTTTTGCGTACTGTTTTTTTTGCACCCCAGATGTCAGTTGCATATATTTGTGGCTATAGCTTGATGGAAATAAGTGTGTCTGTGAAAGATTGCAGTAATTTAATGTGCATTTACCCCCAAAGGTCTAAATGGGGAACGTTAATAATTAATTCCAACTAGTTTTTGCTGTCGTTGCTAAAGAAACATAAAGTTAGCCCCTCTTTCCATCAGTTCAAACCGGTGCTTCCTCAGCAAATGTTTAAGCACAGACATGAATGACCTCTGGATTTCTGAAAAAAAGGGATGACTGGTCAGTGAGGTTGCCAATAAGCCAGAAAAAAAACAGCTTCAAGTCATTCGAAGATTCAGGCCGTGGTTTTCTGCAGTAGCAGTGTGTGATCATCAGGCAGGGTTTGACAACCAACAACAAGGGATGCAAATGCAACCATTAAAGTGAAGTAAAAATCTTTTAAGAGTTTTCTACATTATACCACTCCCCAGAGGCCATATGAAGCAGTGAGAGTGGCTTCATGTGACAAGAGTCTAGTCTCTGGAGTTTCCTGTCTGTGGTCTTGCAGCAATACTATGCAGCTGCATTGTCTAGAAATGGTAAAAAAAAATTATATATGTTATGTCCTGGTTACTGCACCCTCCACTTTTGCAGCCTTCACTATACTGTTCCTTTATCATATTCATGAACCTCAATGGTTGTCTTCCTGTTTGTGCAGTTTGTAGTGATGGGTTGACAAGGTTTCATAACAGTGCCATTCCATATCCATTCTATGTCCAATATGCCCCGTTTTTCCATGTGTCCAATCCACCTGTCCTGTCTCCCCATCTCTGTCTCCAAACTTCAACATGAGCTGTCCCTCTGATATCATTGTCTGTTATCATGTTCATCTTTGTTAGTCCCATTGAAGACCTCAGATTCTAACTCTCTAACTGCTGTCTCTCTAAAATTATACATCATGGCAGGTCCCATTGTCCAATAGAGCTTTCACACACAAATCACCCTGCCAGTTGTCTTCCATTCTACCTGCACTCTCCTCTTCACCTATTTTCTGTTCCCTCCGCATCTCCACGGACCCTCCTTCAGTCTTCCTACCACTTAGATTCATCCCTTATTACTGCAGCTCATACGTCCAACCCTCCAGCTTCTCTTCCAACTAATCTTTATTCTGACTGCAGATCACCATCATTTGCAAACATCATAGTCCGTGGAGACTCCTGTCCCGTCAGTCTGTCCAAAACAATAGCAAACAAAAATGGGCCGACAGCAAATCCCTGATGTAATCCAACACTCTTGAATTCTCTATCACTCCTCCATCACACCTCACTACTGTCTCACTGTTCTCACACATCTCCTGTATACCCCTCAGACTTCGTGGATGTCGCTGGCTGCCATAAACAATAGTACGCTTCTTCTCTGGGAACTCTTTTATAAGCTTTCTCTATTTCCACAAGTACACAGTCAACTGACCGCTGACCTCCTCTGTATTTCTCTATTTGCATACGCAGAGCAAACAACAGATCTGTTCTGCCCTTTGTCAGCAATGAACTATGCTTACCCTGATGCTGACTTCTTCTCTGAACCTGAACTGCTCTCTCCACCACCTGCCATCATCTCAGCCTTCAAGTTCACTGCTCGCTGTCGTAAACACTTTGATAGCTTGACTGGGATATTGTCTGAGCCAACTGCTTCCCTGCTCTTTAGCCTATTAAAAGCTTCCCTCACTTCCACCTTGCTGAATTTCTCGACTGATCCACCAGTTCACCTTCATCTGTCCTCCTCTCTCTCTCTCTCTCAATCTTTTCATTCATCACCATCCCTATCACACTCACTTCAACACATTTCCATCCCTGTCTTTGATCAGCCTAATGTATTGCACATCCACTTTCTATCTCTCTCTCTTTCCCTCTGCTTTAACTCTCTTACCTTCACATCCAGTCTCTTATACAACCTGCTATAAGCCATTGCCATAGACAGAGAACCTACTTCATTGCCTGGCGTCTACCTCGACTTATCCTACAGTTACTTCACTTCCATCGTTTCCCTGATACTCTCCTGAATCTCGTCACCTGACCTCCAACTCTCCTTGTCCTCCTTTCACCACTTCTACTGTATTCTGGCAGTGACCACATAGACCCTGTTTAACCACTTCCTAAACCTGTTACTTTCTTCTTTTGCACTGGTAACAAAAGGATTAAAGTGTTTACCCAGACACACTATTCAAGTGGCATTGACTGGAGTTTAATATCCTGAACTATTACACTGCATTTAAAATACATTTCCAGTTTAAGTCAATCACTTAGATATTGTTTTGTTACTGCCTTGGCCAGCAAATATATTCTCTCTTCTGTTACTATACTGCCTGTTGCTATGGAGTACATCAACTTCCTGCAGTCTTGATGTTCCCCTTTTAATATAAGGAAGACTTTGAAAGCAAAGATGGTCATAATGTATACTGACACAGTGTATGCATAGTATAAGGCAAATGATGGAGGTAAGTAGTGCAGATGGATAAGTCCAAAAACAAGTTGCATAGTCTAATGGCAGGAGGGTTTTTTGCTTTGTGGAGGTTTTCAGTTTTGCATTGTGGGCGCCGCAGCCTGCGCTTGAGGCAGCTCAGCAAATCCCCCACCGTCTCTTGTTGGGTGCGAGGGGGACATCTGCGTCGTGTAACCAACAGTCAGTGTCTTGTCTGCCTTGCTCACATTGACCCACGTGGCGGTTCATCACACTTAAACGGCAAGGTGGGTTATGACTTCACTGCTGATTATTATGATTATGAAGTCACCGCTGACACCTGCCCCTCCTTTTCCATTGTGATAATTCAATGGTGTTCAAAGCAGGGAGAGGGGTTTTGCGATATGCCACCTCATATTTTCTAGCTGGAAAAGCATAAATGCAGATTTGCTCTGACAGACATTGCGAGAACAGGATGTGCGCCTCCGCCCCTTAATTCTCACTGATTCACTGCTTGTGAAAAACTGACTTCCGCTCAACCTAAAGTCGAGTTAAAAAGTGGAATATCTAGTAGGAGGTGTCATGGCTGGTGGTGCTCATATTCATGGTGATTGACTATAATAAGAGTTTTCAAGGCATTTAAAAGTAGTTTCAGACGCAATAAAATATGTATGTAATTTGTATGCAAGCAACACTGTAAGTGGAGGGTCAAAACAGCCACCCATTACGCATGACACCCTAACCATCAGCTTTTAATGAGGATGTGAAACAGGAACTGTACCTCACCACGGTTGCAAAGAACATAAAAAAAAAAAAAAAACTTTCTCTTGGTTATTTTTCTTTTCCTGTAAGTGAGAGCTCCCCTCTGCCAGTATAGGATCTCCTCATCGGCAGCCTTTCATCCTCCATACGAACATGAGTGGGTGAATTCCAGTATCCCAATTTGAACGGAAAATTAAATTAAAATGGGATTCACCTTTAAAACATAATATCTAGACACACCAGGAAGTGCTGATGGCTGAAAAAAAAAAAAAAAAAAATTATATATGAAATTATATATGCTTTTTTTTTCTTTCATTTGTCTGGTCTTCAATTGATAGATTTACTGTATTAATTCCGAAATATCAAATATCAAATCGACCTTTACTAATCGACCCACCTTTCACAAATCCTTTAACCAGACACAATTCTCTATAGCTAGTATATTTACAGAATATTAGCAATGTAGTACTGTACATATGTCACCTCAAGCTGATCCGTTTTTATTAACTTGCAAATGTGTATTTCTTTTATATGAACTGTTTAAATGTCATCGTTAGATATGTTGTTAGCGTTGATTATATTTATGAATACATTTTATATATTTTTGATGTTAATACGTTATTTTGTGGATGTATTCGGTTGTCTTTGAAATAAGGCCAATGTTACGTATTTTTCTGAACAATAAAAATAAAAGGCAATTCGCGCGTCTGCCGCTAGAGGGCAGGAGTGTTCCCCTCTAGTCAATACGGAAGTGACTTTGGAGTCTGAGTGGAAGACCTGTGTGGAAGTACGCGTCTCGGTAAATTTCGCTTGATTAAACTTTCTTTTCTATCTTTACTTACATTTGCTGCTATTTGTTCTATTGACGTCATTGTCCTGTTGAGGAATTTGTTCATTTGAAGACGGTTTCACTCGTGTTTGCTGTCCTTCAGGGGCCTGGTGTGAAAGTGAAAGTAAACGATGGCCAACTCCATGACGGACGTGCCCCTCGAGCTCGAGCTCGCCTGCCCCGTTTGCAAAGAATTCTTCCGGGAGCCCATGTTGTTGCCCTGCGAACACTCCATTTGCCGCAGTTGTTTGGAGAGCAGCATCGCCGTGGGTCGTAAAACTTGTCCTCTGTGTCGGAAGGCGTTTGAGGAGGACCAACCCCGGAAAGAGCGAACATTTCACATGGTCAGCGAGTCTTATCAGAGACACCGACACCTGTGGGCTGAACATCGTCCTTCCGAGGAGAGCTGTCGTCTCCACCTGAAGCCGCTGGAGCTCTTCTGCAGGAATGACGAGGTGCCGGTGTGTGTGGACTGCTCGTCCCTCCATTCCAGACACGAACTGCTGCCTCTGAAAGATGGGGCGCAAGAGTGCAAGGTAGAGAGCTCCTCTACTTTTTTTGTCATTTTTTTTGTTCATTTAAAACTGTTTCATCAAGAAGAAAATCGCATTGTTTACGATTTTATTCCCTTGTCTGTTGCAGAAGGAGCTGGGCTTCATCGTCAAGATTTTGGAAAGCAGAATGGTGGCCCACAAGAAGTTGGCATATGACCTTGACTGTGCCGGGAAGTTCATCAAGGTGAGGTCATTTGGTTGGTGGATATTACACAGTGGTGCCTCTGTTTTCGAACGTCTCGGAATTTCTAGATTTTTTTGCTTCTGATTTCGAAGTAAAATCCAGAACTAGAACACCCCCGAAATAAGCCGGAAAAAAAAAAACGTGCGCGGACTGATCAGCTGACCCATGACTCGCTTTGTTATTGTGTATAACGCAGCCTCTGTATGCAGACGTGTTCAGTTAGCTACATTTTTAGCTTACATTTTAGCTATTTTTTCTTCAAACCTTTCCTGTCTCCTCACTGGACCGTGGTAGAGTGTCACTGGGGAGGTGCTCGCTCTCCACACCTCTGAGGCTGGAGCGCACACTCCAGGGTTTGATGTCCTGTTGTGGGCTGGAGCTGGGACAGGGATGAGGCGAGTCTGGGACAGAGCTAAGTTACTTGGTTTATGACTTTGTCACAGCCAAACTGCACAGAAGCGCACATTCAGAGCTGGACACGCACCGGGCACCTCTTCACTTCTGGAGAGACGTCACTCACTCAGCAACCCCTCCCACATGCAGCGGCCACACACATAGAGGAACAGCGCACCTGCAGCAGACACTCTACATTCACTCCTACAAAAGCCTATTTTAAGGCTTGGAACGCATTATTTCTTTTTCCATTCATTGTAATGGGAAAAATCGGTTCAGATTTCGAACAAGTCGCTTCTCGAACGGCCGTCTGTAACGGATTGTAGTCGAGAATTGAGGTACCACTGCATATATTACACAATCCCTGTTGCAGCTTAATAATGCTGTGTCTGGCTTTATTCTTATAGGATCAGGTTGAGATGGTGGAGAGTCAGATCAAGGCAGAGTTCGAGAGGATCCATGAAATCCTCAGAGAAGAGGAAGCCTCACGCCTACAAGCTCTCGCCCACGAGGAAGCGCAGAAGAGAGCTGCCATAGATGATTTGATTGTCTCCACTAAGAAAGATGTTGAGGCTTTGAATAAACTCATCAACAACTTGAAAAAGGAAATGGGAAATGAGGATCTACCCCTAACAAGGGTAAGAGACATTTCTTAGTGACTACTTTACACAAGCAGGTGGCCTGGAATTTGAAGGAATGTTTATGTATGCGATTTGAAAAGCGCCCCCAGTCGGTGAGACTATAGTTACACAGTAGTTACAAGTGAGCAAGTTTGAAGAGGAATATTCATCCCGTAGTGACAATGTGGCAACCTGCCTTAAGTCCACAAGAGTGCATACTGGAGCCAAGGCTTTACTCTGTCGTGGGAATGTGCAAAAAATAAAACCATTGGAAAATAGCGATGGAAGGCATGGGTGAAAATACACTGATGATGCCTAGCCATCATCATCATCATTGTCTTCGTTGCTTCAGAAATGAGGCAGAATGTCTCCAATGGATCACATTAACATTTATAAAGCTCTCTCATACAAGTAACATCCGACTTACGACCTGCTCGACTTACATCAACCCGTGCTTACGACCACGGCCAGCCGATGCTTTTTTTTTTTCCAACGTCTGGCACCGCAGCACGTAGCAGCCTGGCATCGCTTTTTCGACAGTTACAGCAGCACAGTATCCCAGCATCTCACTCTCACAGCGATCTACCACTACAGTAGTACCTATAACCCTTGCGTCAGCTATTTTGAATGGCATTCCACTTATGTCCAATCTGACTTACGACCTGTTTGTCTGAACCGATCCTGGTCTTAAGTCGGATGTTACTTGTACAACTATCGCCTCAACCTGGTAATGCCATCATATACAAATCAGATGAGTGAACTAAAGATTCTTCTCCTATAGTTTGCTTTCAAATGTCCATGCTTTCCAAGCGACAGCCTTTTGAAACAGTGAATATTTCATTGGAAAAACTCTAATGCACAAGGGGTTAATTGTGTTGTCTTGAGGTGAGTTGTTACATGTGTTTCTTTTTCTGTGTTACAGAATTTCCAGGGACTTAAAAGAGGGTATGTATATCCCAAAAATACAAAAGTGAGATGACATGGTGTCCAAAAAAATGAATTTTAATGCGACTCAATTCATCAAAAGTCATGTTGTATTACAACTAAAACTACTATATTCTCTATCAAATGTTGATAATGGATGATAATGTTGTCTGCCTTTTCTCTGTCCGTTTCATTGTGGCACAGCTTTTTACATTGTGTCTATGCACATTTTGGTGACAATTTATTTTTGTTTCTTTCTAGTTCTGAATGGACTGGTAATGATTGCACTTTCCCAGATGGCTCCTTAATAGATGTCCACAAACATCTGGGCGCTTTGAGTTACAAAGTCTGGTTAGCCATGAAGACCCATGTCAAATATTGTGAGTAAACGATATCACAGGAACAATATTTTCTCCTATTGTGACCCATCATTTGGTGAATGTATGTGATGTTGACTGCAGATCCAGTGCTGCTTGACCCAAACACAACCTCTCCCTGGCTGTGTCTCAGTCCTGACCTCACCACGGTGAATGAGAGCCCCGAACGACTGACGGTCCCGGACAACTCGGAACGCTTTGAACCCTGTGTCTTTCTTCTGGGGGCTGAAGGTTACACTTCTGGAAAGCACAAGTGGGACGTCATCGTCGGTGACCATCCCAAGTGGATGGTTGGCGTCTGTAAGAAGTCGGTGCCCCGTAAAAAGAAGTTCACTGTGTGCACCACCCGAGGTGTGTGGTCTCTGGCGTTCAGCAAGGGAGTGTACACTGTCCTAACACCCGAGCGCACTGAGCTCAAATTGCAGAAGCGTCCAGAGAGAATCCGTGTTCGACTGAACATGGACAAAGGCGAGGTGTCATTTTGGGACGGGGACACACAAGAACACCTCATCACTTTAACAGCCCAATTTAATGAGAGAATATTTCCTATTTTTGGACCAGGTCTACAAAGCCAACCGATGATGCTGGCCCCTGGGAAAATAGCTGTCCACACTTCTTAATAAGCACTACACTGAGGTACGCTTACAGCCAATCATACATGCCATTATTCAGCATGTGCTTGTGATCGCAATGAAACGTGATATCAAGTATTACTTGAAAGATGTGCATGTCACCGTGCATTTGCTTTATGGCGTTTCCCTGTTACTTTTTGTTTGTAATCGGAAAATTCATCTCTTAGCATCTGGTTGTTTCTTTCGTCAGTATTAATCACCAGTTAATAAGTGCCGATTCATCTTCAAGTAAATAATGTATCAACTATATTTTATGTTCCAAAAAAGTGTCTTTGGCAAAGTTACAACATTCAACACTCTTTTCTTAGAACGTGTTTAATGAAAACAATCAGGCAGATAAAATGAAGGGAGGCCATGCCAAGATGGTATCACGCATTCTAGTAATAATTTGGTTTTCTCAGCTTTCATGTGCACATGATCGTTGAATGCGGGGATAGTGAACGTTGCATAGCCAAGTTAAGATACATTTGTGGTGTTGAAGGTTCTCTGTTTCACCAGCAGGTGGAGCTTTATTGAGCTTTTGTTGCCACCACCAAGGTGTTTTCCGCTCTAGATTTCTTTGCCTGTCTGTGTTCAAAATAGTTTGAAATGTTAAGGGCGGATAAGTGAAATGCCGGCAGTCACATGTGGCCATGTTTAACCAATTTGATTTTCAAGTTTGTGCTGATTCTACTTGGTGGAAGTTTGAACTCTCTGAGTGCTTTTCTAGTTTTCAACATGTTCCTGTTTTGATTCAATGAGACAGCCCATTGTTAAAGTATTGTCAAATGACCCAATATAAAATAAATAAATTAACGATGTGTCTCGTTTATTAGTCACTTAACTGTTGGTATTTTTCTCATTCCCGACGTACATAGAATACGTTAAGACGAACAAATGTCCTCCATTTGCCTCTAAAATAAGACGAAAATAAGTCTTCAAACTACTGTGTAAGGAAATTAAACTCACTTAAAATGGATGACATTGAAAAATAAACGGATCCCTACGGAAACGACAACATTTTAGACTTAAAATGTTCCGTCTGGTGCAGCAGACCAGAGCCAGGGGCTCCAGCTGTTTCCCCTCCGCTGGATGGCAGCGGTGGGAGTCTTTTGTGCCTGCGACCACTGGCGTCCGCCTTCCAGCCGTCACCAAAACAACGGGTATCTGTTCTTCTTGCAGCACATTGATGCCGTCAAATGCTTCTCTCTTAGGATGAGACCTAACTTTGAAGGCATGCCGTAATCGAATTGCTCTGCATAACGATTAACGTGTAACAATGTCTGATTTTGCGTCCAACACAGATTGCGCATCTGGATTCGGCTAACAGGGTAGCTAACTAGCGGCTGTTATCTGAGCTCCCGTTATAAGAAGCACTCGTTGGCGTGCTATTACATTTGCCCCAGTTGGCTCGAGAGTAGCCTGCGACTACAAGGAAAACGAAAATGTAAATGGGCATGGAACAGAAGAGACGGGAACTGGTGAGTAAATGCTGTAAACGGTCCTCCTCCTGCTAGTTTAGCTTAGCATCCCTCTATGTTAGCATCATCTTGCTGCTAATGTGCGCATATATAACGGTGTTTATTCATTTGTTGGCTTTTTGCCACCGCTATTCGACGGTAATTTTCAGAAATCGAAAACTCTAACTCGAGATAATAGTAGTGATATTAGTGTTTGGTGACGGTGTTTACGCACGTTTTAAACCCGCATTGGTGAAAACGCATACACAACATACATTGTATTCTGGTGGCAACACTTAAAAACTCAGGCCACAACAGTCCTTTCCAGAAAAATAAATTAATAAATAAAAGTCATACATTGAACGAGCAGAACAAGTCCAAGGAAAACACCACCAAAACTCATTGCAAGACACCAGTTCACGTGACTGTTTGAATGTAAATTAAAAGTAACTCTGACACTATATAGTTGACAAGGTCATATGAAAGCCACATTTAAATGTATTCTGACTGAAATGTGATATAAGTCCGTTTTTAGACCATGCTCTGTATTTATTTTTCCTTCCATAACGTTGTCATGTGGATTTCTTGGTAAACGGGTATAACACAAAGGGTTCCCATTTTGTTGTTTTGCCTCAGGCATCAAAGTCGTCCAACTGGCAACTGACCCTATGACTTGTCGCAACTACCTGAGTCATTAGTGAACTTGTTGACGTTTGACGTGTTTACAAACACACAAACTTGCATGATTACACTGTTGAAAAATGTATGTAAATTGCCATCCATGTGAGTTATTTGTTAAATAAAATAAATACAACCATATTAACTATTCATGATTATCTAAACAAAAAGTCAACTTGTAGGTATATGATGTGTAGTGCACTAATGTTAGGTATACAGCAGTCTTCATGAGTAACTCCAGTCCATATGATTTTTCTTTACATTGTTTTGCCTTTTATGCTTGCCACAGGTTGTGCCAGTGATGGCCTCTTCTCTCCCCGTCTCCCTCCTCCTGTTGGCATTGCTGTCACCTGTCTGCCTGGCAGGTGACTGCAAGGGCCACAGGCAAGTTTTGAGGGGACCACCTGGCTATGTCACAGATGGACCGGGAAACTACTCTGTCAATGGGAACTGCGAGTGGCTCATTAAAGGTATGATATGCATAGTTCATGTCTATTCTGTTTGTGCTGAAATGTTGATACAGCCAACTGTCATCATTCAGGCCTTCAATACATTCCAGTGTTTCCACTACATGTAAACAACTGTGGTACATTGCTGTGAATGAAATGAGAGCAGCCGTGCCTTCAGAGAGCAACAGGGAACATTGCTTGTAGTCTTTGAGAAGACCATCACTGCCATTGTATAATGAAATTTGAGTAGTTGTCCTGTGTTTTCTCCACTTTTTTTCTAGTTAAGCAGTTTCTCATCCTAATATTAGGTTTATACTTCAGCGGGATGATGACCAGATGCTTTAATTTAATCAATGCCTGTTTTCTTACTTTATGCAGCACCCAGCAACAGCCATCGCATTGTTCTGAATTTCACCTTCATGGACACTGAGTGCACCTACGACTACCTGTTTGTTTATGATGGAGACTCTTACCAGAGCCCTCTTTTAGCTAGTCTCAGTGGCAACACTCTGCCCCAGCCTATTGAAGCCAAGTCTGGCAAGGTAACTTTTATTCTCTTTCTTTGTCTCTCTAACATTTCTGTGTGTGTAAAGTTAAATTTATAATCTTGTTATTTTCACAGATGCTGCTCCATCTATTCAGCGATGCCAATTACAACCTTTCGGGCTTCTATGCAACCTACACCTTCTCGCTGTGCCCCGGGGCATGTGGTGGTCATGGACGCTGTGATGCCCAAACATCCAAGTGTCATTGCCATCAGGGTTGGGGAGGAGCTGCCTGCTCAACACCTCTGTGCTCTCAGACCTGCTCTGCACATGGTCATTGTGACAAAGTAAGTGTCAAGATTTCATTCAACTACAAAAGGGGCACTATTTATTAATTGTCTTTTGTCTTCTTTAAGAGAGGGGAGTTTTGTATGTGTAACCCAGGCTTTCTGGGCCACAGCTGCCAACTGGGCCTCCAGGATGACAGTGGAGCGGGTCAATGGTGGCGTGTTAGTGAGGGAAATCCCTATGCCCCTCCCAGGACTGGCTCGGCTGGCACTTACCTGTCCTCTACGGGTGCAATGTACTTGTTTGGAGGTTCGAGCGACATAATCTTTTTTACAGTTCTGAAGACCACTCATCACTCCTGTAAATGCAACTGTTTAGATTGATGTTTTTTTAATCGTGCCCTTTTTTTGTGGCAGGTTTTGACCTCAACAGAGCCCTTGGAGATTTGATCAAGTACAACTTCACATCCAATCAGTGGGAGAGCCGATCCTACGGTCACTCTCCAGTAAGACTAACACATTCTGCTGTAGCCTTAATTTAGGGGTTGATAACATTGTGAAAGAGCCCAAGCCAGCAGCCTTGTTTTTAATTCCTAACATACTATGATAAAATTTAGTCATCTTAATGAATGAATTTAAAAATAAATATTCCAGAATGATATGTAGAAGAAATTGACCAGGTGGCACTAAAATTCAGTTTTCCCTGTCCACAAATAAACCATGTTAAAAGTTGTTTTATTATAAATGTTATAGCTTAAGTATCAGTAAATGTTATTCATTTTTTTGAAATAGTATTGTCTTTTCATTGTCAGTTGGCTCGTCATTCACACACGGCCGTGGAGTGGGCGGGTAACATGATCATATTTGGAGGTCAGCTTGCAAACGGTTCACTTGCCAGCGATGTCTGGATGTACCGACCACTCCAGGACGACTGGCAGCAACTCGGCTTCTCAAATTCTGATGGGGCCCCAAAACTAGCCAATCACGCTGCTGCTATAGTGGACAGTTACCTGTATGTTTTCGGAGGTAATGTTTCCATCTGCTAATTTATTGCATGCTATTTCATGCCAGGTCCTAAACTCTTGCTGTCACTTTCAGGACGCACAGAGGATGATATGTTCTCATCATCACTGTACCGATTCAGCCTGCGTGGCTCTGGACTCTGGGAAGCGGTTCAGCCCACTGGTGGGAAGCCCCCTGCCACTGCTGGCCACTCCATGGTCTATCATGAACCCTCCAAGACCCTCCTTGTTTATGGAGGTCACAGGCCCACCACTGCGAGGTACGCACACAGAACTAGAAAAAGCAGCAGATACTTGCTGTAATTCTAATATTTCTTCACCTTTGCTTACTATTGTATACCTCCTATTTAAAAAACTGCAGTCAGTGTGCATGCACAATACCAGCTACGCATCTGCCTGAAGTCTGTGTGTATTTTAAGATAAACATTGACTTTCTGATTTTGTAGGTTTAGCGTTCGAGTAAACAACACAGATGTATTTCACGTGGAGCGGCGATTTTGGACGTCCTTCCGTTCCCGGTTTCCCACAACAGGCCCCAGAGAACGAGCCTTCCACTCTGCAACTGTGATTGGGAATTACATGGTGGTCTTTGGTGAGAACTTTTATTGATGACTATGGCAGTCCAGGTGTGTAAATATCACTGCATTAACAGCATTTTTGGTTTTTCTTTAAGGTGGTAATGTTCACATTCACTATCAAGAGGAGAAGTGTTATGATGAGGAGATATTTTTTTACCATCTGGGTTGTCACCAGTGGGTATCTGCTGGAGAGAGATGGCTGCTCGGTCAGACTTGTTTTCTCTCTTGTATAATTCAACCTAATCCTCTATGTTTATCCTTTTTCACCTAGTGTATTGTCTATTGTCAGGTGGAGAGCGTGTGAAAGGGCGCTACTCCCATGTCGCTGCTGTGATGGAGGGAAGAGTGCTTCTCATTGCTACCGGTTACAGTGGTGTGGCCCGTGGAGACCTGATGGCTTTCAAAGTTCCATTGTTTGTCAGTAGTGATCAAGGTGACAGGGTAAGTGTGACATTTACTGAACAATAGAATTAGGAAAAGTCCCTCAGACTGCTTCACACTTGATGATGTGTTACCTCAATACTGGTGGAAAAAGGGTGGCACTTGCGAGTATATTCGTGATCGCATTTTTCTGATGGTTCTGCATGAGCCTAAACCTTATTCTTGTTTCAGTTTTGTCAGTTTTGAACATTAATTGAGTCCTCACGAATCAAACTTATCACGCATAAACCCATATCACTACAAATAAAACAAATATGCAGTTGATGACTGTTTCGGTTATTTTCTTTATATAAAGAGAATTATAAACTGATGACTTTTGACTGGTTTTGTCCTTGAAATAGTGACCAATAATATACAATATCTCTTTGTCTCCAGCCTTTAATCAGTGTTGTAGCATATAAATAAATGTAGTTTTGAATTTGAATTGAATCCAAATTACCTTGACAATCACCTGAAAAGTCCTAAATTGTTTCTCTTTTGTAAAACTAAGGAAGTTGTGTGGTGTTAAGAACGCAGAAGTGGGCATCTACAACTGTGAATTATGCTCAAAGATACATATGTGCATGCATGTATGTTGTAAATTGATCTCACATTTTGTTTGTTGCATGCTGGTGTGTTTCCAGGATGCTGTGTGTTCTGAGGCTCTAGATGAAAGCATGTGTTTGAAAAATCCAGAGTGCAGCTGGTGTGAAGGCCGCTGTCGAGAGTATCAACCCATTCACCCGGTAAAAAAATAATTTAGATATTTTCTGTAATCTCACAAGAACTCTTCAATTCGATGTGTTATTTAACCTCACAGTGTGGCAGTACTGGCTGTCTGGGTCTGGCGCGTTTCCTCTCCGACTGTCAGTCCTGTCTGGTGTTCAGCGGCACTCCAGCTTCCCTGGCTCGGGCTCCGGGTGAATTTGGATGGTGTGTTCAGAACGAATCCTGCTTGCCAGCATCAGGTGAGCCACAAGGAGGAAGGAGGGCTGTGAGAAGTGCTCATGACAAGTTGACATGTGAGGGAGGAAAATCATGTTGGCCCTGCATTGGAGTTGAATGTGATTTAACTTCATCTGTGTTTGTGACTCAACTTATTTGTTGAGTGATATTCCATTGATGGAGTTAAATGACTACATGTTCTTTTCTCTAATGCATGTCCAATATGAGTCAGTGATCGATGCATTAGTTTGCTCAGATTGTTCGAGGTCAGATGTTTTCTTGTTTGCTGACCTCTCCCTCTCGGTCTCACAGAGCGCAGTGCGTGCCGTGTGGACCAGATCTCAGGGGCGTACGGCTGGTGGGGGGAGCGTACCCTTTTCCTAACCTCCCTCCACTCCTGTCGCACCGAGAACTATGTCCCAGGACTGCACCTGCTCACCTTCCAGCACCCCCGCAACGACTCCCAGCCTGACAAGGTACGGAGTCTTACTAAGACCTTTCTTTCTAAGGTGTTGCTCTACCCCCTACATTTACTATCCCTTCCTTCCTTCCTTCTGCCAACATAGGGCCCATGATAGTGTATGAGAGGTGCATTAGCAATTATATTAAATCAAAAATGTATTGAATCTCCTTCAGGTGTTCTCATAATTTCAGGCATTCAAACTGGTGCCAAAGGGATTATCCTCTTTTTTTCACCCCTCTGTATCTTAACCACCTTTCCTCTTCACCTGTGTTTCTCACACACTCATTTTCTGACTCTATCAACAAATGCCTTCTTGTTTTATTTGCAGTCCAAGGGTGGATATTGTCTTTTTCTTTTACCTCTCACAACCTTTGCTCATGTCTGTGTGTCTAATGTTATTTTAGTGAAAGAAAATGTGCTTTAACGAAATATTTTTAATTTGATGTGGTTATTGTGTCTTACTGTGGGAAGTTTTCCATTGCAAAACTTATCTAGTCGATGATTGAAATTGTACTTTTTGTGATTTGAAGAATTATTTTATTTTATTTAAGTTGTTTTTGATTTCTTTCTCTTCTGCATGCTGTGAAATTTGCTGTAGAGTGAGGCTTTCCCAAAATGTAGATTTTGATAGTCATTTAGGAGTTTGTAGGGAATAGTGCTTCTGTTGATGCATGTCCGCCTCCATCCTCCACTCTCTCCTCCATCCTCCTCACCTCCTGCCAGGTGTCCATCCTCCGCAGTACCACCATCATCCTCACCCCTGCCTCTGAAATGGACGTGGCCCTTCAATTCAGAGGCTTCATCCACCCATTGTGGGGTGCGCCTCCTCCGACCCCGCCTCCCACTGAGACAGTGTCGATGTGGGCTAGGATCCAAAGACTGCACTTTGAAGCTCGAGTTGGATCAGGCCCCAACTCCACCCAAATGGTGAGGGATTTCACTTTTACACTGATTGATTTATGGTTTTGATTTAATTTTGTTTTTCATTTAGCTCAGAACTTGTGTTTATTGTATGTTTTGTAGACATTTTTCTCTGCAGATTGAAGAGTTCAATCTTGTTCTTCTGCTTTTTGTACTTAATATAAGTTAAAACTAAATTACAAAGGGGAAATGTGAGCCAATAAGATAGTTTAATGACAAGAATATACAGTCCTTTATGTTACTCTGAAAAACTATTTGAATTGTTTGAATAATAAAACCAAATGCGGAGTGTCCTGCAACAACACTGAATACAAACATTTGCTAAGTTCCACATTCCTTTCTGGCTCCACTTGCTGGGAGTTTCCAAGATTTTCTGCTTATCATTTGTTTGTGCGTGGAGCTAAGACAGACGACCTGACTTGATGTAGTTCTGTTTTTTTCACCACTTCATATGTCATACATCCTCTTTCCTTGGTCTTCTCTTTACCCACTACAGGAAGTGGTTGGCCGCTGGGCAGCTCAACAGGAAAAAGAGTTAAAGCTCCTGACACGCCCTGATGGGAGCAGACTGTTCTCCAACCTGACCAGGGGAAACCACTACCTTGTTCAAGCTGAGGGCTACTTGAACAACTCTGGTTCGGGACAGACGAGCGAGATGGCCCTGACCTGGAACAGAACTCTTCCAGGAGGAAGTGTAAGTTCTAGCTCCACTGTTTGTGTATTTGTTCATTAGTTGTCAATATGCATGTATACAAATGACTGCTTTACTGCTGCAGAATGGACCTTGAATATGAATATTCATCCAACATCTCTATCTCTCTCTGTAGGAGATCTCCTTCTTGTTCTTAGAACCATACCGCTCCGGGTCGTGTTCCGGGTACATGTCTTGTCTGGCGTGTCTCTCTGACCAGTCGTGTGGCTGGTGCCCATCTTTGTCCCGCTGTCTAAGACGTGAATTCCCCGACCTTGAACCCTGTCCAGAGGAAGAAAAGGGAGTGGGAAAGTTTAAATCCCAACGCCATCTGCTGCTTGCTCCCCAGCATTGCACCCTGTGCGAAGAATACAGAGACTGTTCTGCTTGCACTCAGGTACATCATAGTCATGTGGAATTGGGGGCCCTTTATGAGTAGCCGATACCTTATTAACTGCCCGATGGTTTGTTCTAATACATATTGATAAATTAATGATGAATGAATCCTCATAATACACTGTCTAAATTTTGATGCACTTACTTACTTGAGGTGAGAAAATGTTGGTTGCTGCTCCTCCTGTTGCTTTTTTGGAAGGTAATCATATAAGATTAGTTATTGTTGTGCTTGATTGTACTTCAATTACAACTTAAAGTCATCTATATGACTCTAATGGTAACAAATAATACGACATGGCTGTCTTCCAGGACCCTTATTGTGAGTGGCAGATAAATTCCAGCAAGAAGGGTGATTATCAGTGCAGCCGAAGGGGGCGACTAGATGGCTCCATCCGGGACCCGAGGGGTTGTCCAAAAGTCTGCAATCAGTAAGTCCTCTTTCGAATTATTCAAACCTCTGTATTTAGTGCATTTAGAGTGAGCACCTAAACGTTGTTGTTCTTTGAAGGAGGAGGACGTGTGGTGAGTGCCTGTCAAACTCCAGCCAGTGTGCTTGGTGTGAATCTGCCCAGGCCTGCTTCTACTTTGCTGCCTATCTCACAAAGTACCCTTTTGGGGAGTGCAGGGATTGGTATGATAGGTAAGTTGCTGCACTTGGATTTGTTTAATGACGACTTTTTGTATTTGTTTGCCTTAGAATATCGCTCATTTTTAAGTGATATTATATTGATATAATTCTCTTTTTTAGTGTTCATTCAGTTCCCCAATGTAAACAATGCTCATCAATAAACACCTGCAATGATTGCCTGAAGACATTCCAATGTGGCTGGTGTGGTGACTACAATAACCCCACAATTGGAAAGTAGGTGTTTCAAGTCTTCAAAACACTGGATGCTTATGGTGTCAATGGATAGCTGATGCAGCTTTCGTCTTCAGATGTCTGAGAGGCGACTGGGCGGGGATTGACGACTCGTCAGTTTATAACTGCAGTGTGGCTGTCGCCGAGGTTCGGGCAGCAAAGTAAGATACTTCTTTTTCGTCCACCTCGTCACTAGATAAAAATGTGTGTGGAAAAAAATTGGTGTCTACTGAATCTATTCATGACTGGAGTCATATGACTTTCTTACTTTTACTTTCTTACTTCATAGTAGTCTTGGCTTTGTGTGACAAAGTGAACTGCAGTGCTCTGAGACAACATCTTGCTTTAGTTACATTACCTCTTGTTGCCCATTATGTATATTTAAATGCATGTTTGTTGTCTCTGTTTTTGCATGCACATAATTTGTGTTGGTACAGAAATTAAGGTGAAATGGCACTAAATGTAGTGGAAGACAATTTGAGCTTGTCTCATTTTTGTTTGAATGATTTCATCAGCCCTGAGCCACAAACGTCTGCACCACCTCGCCCCCTTGAAATGGAGCTGGAACTTCTTGAGGACATTGTGAATGAAGACCAGGATGCCATCTGGTCCTACCCCACCTGCCCTGATGTGGAAGAATGCCGATTGGGTCTCCATAACTGCCACCCGTTTGCCACTTGCATCAACACCCCAACCTCTTATGAGTGCCATTGTGAGAGGGGCTATATGGGGGATGGCACTTTGCACTGCAACCAGACGTAAGAGGTTTTTTGTTTATTTGTTACTAAAACAGAATACAGGAAGTCATATTGAGTGTGAGTATACTTCACACATTTTTTTTTCGGCGTCCAGGTGCTATAACGAGTGTCGAGAAGGCCTATGTAGCGGAAGCCCGAGATTTGAGTGCGAGTGTTCTCTCGGTTGGACATCTGATCCAGCAACTCTGGTCCTGAGCGGAGTTGAATGTGACGTGGACTGTGGATGCAACTTCCACTCTACTTGCATCACTGCCCCTGGGATCTGTGATGAGTGCCAAGGTCAGGCTACTTTCCCTAAGAGTGAAGAAAGTAATATAAGGTTAAATATGACGTTAAATGAATTTCTTATTTTTTTATTACAGACTGGACAACAGGGCCTCACTGTGAACACTGTCGACCAGGTAGCTTTGGTTCGGCTCTAGCTGGTGGCAGTGGCTGTGTCTCGTGTGAGTGTAATGGCCATGGAGATCCACTACGGGGTTTCTGTCACAACCAGACTGGACAGTGTTACTGCACACACAACACCCACGGGCCTCACTGTGAGTCCTGTCTCCCTGGTTACTATGGAGACCCCAGGTACGAGTCTTAAAGAATCTTCTTTTAGCATTTTGTTGTCTACACAGAAAACATTAGTATATATTTTTTTTGTATGAGACCTTTATCAGTTCGTGCCGATTTCCTGCATATCATTAATGCCAAGTCAGAGAAGTAAAATATCTTTTGGCCACAGAAAAAGTTTCATAATGGCCTTACAACGTTTTGGATTTACAGCCCTTCCACCCAAAACATATTGCAGAAAATTTGTGGTTTATTAGCGTTATGGTGAATATGTCTTTGTTGAAACTTTTAGCTTTTTACGAGATAGGAAAATATCCAGTTGTAAACCCATAGATTCATCAGCTTTATTACATAGTCTTTTTGTCACTTTCACCGACGAAGATAAAAACAATTACACTTCTTCTGACAATGTTTACTAGAGTGACAGCACCACATGCCCACCTCAACCCATTTCTTTTTCCTTGTAGGAACAATGGAACATGCTACCGCCAGTGCCAGGGACGCTCTGTGCTTCTCTCCTCTACATCCTCCTTGACCATTCCCCTTTCCTCATCTCTGGGATGGAGGAGTGGAACTGAAGGAAAGGGGGGACTGTCTCATTGTCTTTGGGTCCTCTCAGTGACAGACAAGCTTTCTCCATGTCTGCCTCGACAGCTCTGCCCGCCTATCGCTCTCACTTTACACCCAGACTCCCATACTAATTGTAAAGTAGGTGGACACCAAAATAAATCATGTGCAGATTATGTTGTGAACATGTTTTCAATTCTCACTCTGAATGCTTTCTTCTGACACAGAGCTCATTTGTGTATGTGTTCGATGGCCTTCCTCGTTTTCTGGGCAACGGAGTCGTTCACTCGGATCACAATCTCATTGGAGCATTTTGTGGAACTACGAGAACACAGCCAGTTACTGTGGAGGCCACGTCAGGTATCCATTAGCTTCATCTTCATCGTAGTGTTTCTAGTCATTCAGTATTTCAGACTCAAGCCTGACCGATGCTATTAACTTGTTTCCTGATAATCCTATGATGATAGCATAGCAGAAAATAGTACACTTGTTTACATTTCTGTGTCCACACCTCTTCCGCCAGGAGTGATCTCGGTCTACTTCGAAGCCAATGTGTCTTCAAACAAACCTCAAGGCTTCAATGCTTCTTTCTGGGTGCGCCGATGTCACAGAAGCTCAGATGATGGAGATGATTCTTCACCGCTGTGTCCTGGTGTGGCCCAGTGTGTAGCTGGTCTTTGTCAGTGTCCTCAGGGATACGGAGGCCCGCACTGTGACAGGTTGATGTGTCCTCAGGATTGTGGTGTTGCAGACGGTCGAGGAACCTGTAATGTGGTAAATGCCCTATCTTTCGATGCATTTACTCTTGAGCAAATCTCTGAGTCAGTACTAGGAATGTGAAGCTAATTAAAAATCTATTTTACTTCCTCAGTCTCTTGGAGTGTGTGTCTGCAAAGACAACTGGACAGGCTCTGACTGCTCAGTTCTTCGCGACTCAAGCAGCCTCATTTGGGAAACTTTGCTGGACACGCAGATGACTGTGGTAAGATGGAAGGCTACAATCTGGAATGTTCAACAACTCTTTAACTTTTTACCCAATTTGACCCCAGAACCAGGCCCACAGATTCCTCCACAGGATGGGTCATTCCTTAGTGTCAGGTCCTCAAGCAAATCTCTGGATGTATGGTGGACTCTCTCTAACTGAAGGAATTCTGGGGAATGTCTACAGGTACAAAATAATTCATGCCGTCTTAGTGAATGATGATTTCATCTCCCATGTGCTGCAGAGCAACATTGACATTTGATCTGGTACTATGTAGATATTCTGTGCTTGAGCGACGTTGGACACAAATGTTGACTAGCTCTGTGGAAGAAGGTTCCACTCCTCGTCCCAGATACCACCACGCTGCTGCACTCCTTACCACCTATGACCCTGACAATCACTCAGTGAGTCACAGCTTCATGCTGGTCGTTGGCGGTGTCACTCAGAATTCTGTTGCTATGGACACCTGGAGCCTCAATCTCAGCAGTTTAGTGTGGAAAGAACACAAGGTGAGTTAAAGTACAGATTAAAACTTGTTTCACCTTCAATGTCCCCTCCTAACTGGGAGATTTATTTTTGCCAAACAGAGCTCAGTGCTGCCCCCAGTGGCGGGACACACGTTAACGGTGCGCCGTGACACCTCAGTGTTACTGATTGGTGGATACTCACCTGAGAATGGCTTCAACCACCACTTGCTGGAATTTAGTCCCCAAACTGGAAACTGGACAATTGCCCCACACACGGGCACGCCACCTACAGGTTTGGAATGTCTTGAAAAAAACACAGCTTTTCCTGTCTTGATGAGATCAATAATAATATGACAACAAGTTGATCTTGTTATGAAGCATTAACTAATCTCTCCCCTGTGCTCGCTCAGGTTTATATGGTCATTCAGCAGTCTACCACGAACAGACAGATGCAGTGTTTGTCTTTGGCGGTTACCGTTTCCATGTGGAGACTGTGGAGCCCTCTGGAGAGCTGTACAGCCTGTACTACCCAAACCTGACCTGGTCTCTTTTGGTCCCATCTCAGGGAAATAAGGTTAGATTCTCATAAGGCTATATGAGTGGCACATTATATATTTGATCGGTAGAAGGTATTAACTCCTAACCCTCTCTTTTCTGGGCAGCCGTTCTCTCGTTTTTTCCATGCGGCCGCTCTGATTAAAGACACCATGGTCATTATTGGTGGGAGGACTGAAACCGAAGACTATAGTAACTCGGTGTCACTGTATCAGGTGAACTGTAATACGTGGATACAACCAGGTGAGTTTTTTTCTTTGGCTTCTTTTATGACCAAAATGTGACTTACTAAGCAACATTCTGTTTTTCAGTCTCTGCTGTCGGTGATCCGGTGAATCGTTCAGTTTCTCTCGCCGTGACAAGCTGGGACGGTCGCCTGTTTATTTCAGGGGGCTTTAATGGGGTGACGTTGGGTCGGCTTCTCACCTTAACGGTGCCCTCTGACCCCTGCTCACTGATGCCCACTCCAGAAACATGCAACACCACCACTGGCAGCTGCGTTTGGTGCAGAGGCGCGTGTGCGTCTTCAGACATTGCTGAGAGGTAAGAATTGAACCTCATCATTAGTTATGAATGTTTCAACCTCAGATGTCAGTAGTTTGATTTCTTCTTCAGAATGAGCTGCACCGCCGGTCCATCCCCCTGCTCTCCAACTCCTCGCCTGCCTGACCAATGCCGCAGACTGAAGACATGCAGTGAATGTCTAGCTCGACATCCCAGGACGTTCACCAATTCTCTACAGGTTACTTACTTGACTTGACTGTCCATTCAGTAGTGAGGCGTCCATTGGAGGTGGTCAACTGAAATCTTTATGAACTCTTTGCCCTACAGCCGGCTCTGCAGTGTAAATGGTGCACAAACTGCCCAGAGGGGGCGTGCATCAGCAGCTCTGTCAGCTGTACATCCGAACACGACTGTCGCATTAACCAGAGAGAAATCTTCCTATCCAGCAACTGCACTGAGACCAGCTGTGAGGCGTCTGACTGCCCCAAGTGCACTGCTTCTGGAAAATGCATGTGGACGCGGCAGTTCAAACGCACGGGTGTGTGGGTGATTAATGAATTCCTCCGTTCGTTATGAACGACAATCGCTTTTCTTTAATATTGAGCAATACCAAAATGTCTTGTAACAGAACTAATTTTATCCTTGTAGGGGAAACAAGACGGATTCTGAGTGTGAATCCCACCTACGACTGGACCTGCTTTAGTTATGCTCTCCTGAACGTTTCTCCGATGCAAGTGGAGTCGTCGCCACCTCTGCCCTGTCCTCCTCCCTGCCACACTCTGCTCAACTGCAGCCTCTGTCTGGGCTCACGAGGCTCTGATGGAGGATGGCAGCACTGCGTGTGGAGCATGGCTCTTCAGCAGGTGAATACATGCCTTTCAAGTGTCTGTTTTTAATTGATGAAAATCTCTGACAACTATCCTCTTCATGGTGCAGTGCATGAGTCCGTCCTTTGTGCCTCTGCGATGTGAAGCGGGTCAGTGTGGTCGTCTTCTGGCAGGAGGGGACTCCTGCTCTCCTCAGTGTTCCCAGCTCGCCCAGTGCTCCCAGTGCATTGCCAGGCCTCAGTGTGGCTGGTGTGCGTCACGGGGAGGAAATGGAGCTGGACGCTGCATGCAAGGAGGACTTGATGGTACGAAACATCTTAGGCTTCATTGAGTTAGCATTAATATTGTACTTGAGTGTGAAGGACATACTGACATATAAGGAGAACATTGATGATTTAAGGGTACTTAGAAATATAAACAGAAATATAAACATCTTGTATTTTATTTTTCTCGTCATTAGCTTGAGTGTCAAAATAAACTGTTTTAGTGTCTGACAAATGAATGCTAGAATAAGAAGAAGTTTCAAACTGCATTTGTTGTTTTTAGGTGTAAGCGAGGGAGTGTGTCCCCTGAGAAACAGCAGTTGGTCTTTCCTTCACTGCCCCGAGGAGGACGAGTGTGCCAACGGCCACCACCACTGCAACAGCACGCAGGACTGCCACGACCTTCCCCAGGGTTACCACTGCACGTGTAAACACGGATACATCCTCAGCAGGTTTGGGCAAACACAAGTGTATTTCAATTGATAACACTCGGTAACCATCAAGTGATATATTACGCACTGATTTCTTCCCAGTGTGTCCGGTCAGTGTGAGCCAGTTTGTGCGCAGGGCTGCGTCAACGGCACTTGTGTCTCTCCTGGAGTTTGTCAGTGTCACTTTGGCTTCGTGGGCGACAACTGCTCCTCTCAATGCAGCTGTAACAAGCACAGCAACTGCGCTGGTGTCAATGAACCAGATGTTTGCATTGAGTGCCACAATAACACCATAGTAAGTTTTCATCAACACTCTTTCAAGAAAACCCTTTTTTTTAATTGTTCTAAGCCTATTTTTTCCATATTCCTTGCACCAGGGTAAACACTGTGAGAAGTGTAAGCCATTGTTCGTAGGCTCTGCCAAAGGTGGGGGCACCTGTCGTCCATGCCGAGAGTTCTGCAAAGGGAACAGTGCCGTGTGTCTGTCTAGAGACGAACACAAAAAGGCGATGGACAATCCGGGACTGTTCTCTCTGGACCCGAATAAGGTTTGTGATCACAAATTGTTGTTGTTTAATGGACCTCTTCTGTTTGTGAGATTTTTGTTGTCCTCTTCACCAGATTAAAGAGTGGGTGTTAGAAGGCCCCACAGAAGAGAATGCCGTGTGCGTGAGTTGCCAGAACAACAGTGTTGGCGACAAATGTGAGAGCTGCCTCGGCGGCTACTTTCTGCTGCAAGGGAAGTGTGAAAAGTAAGGCAAAACTCTGACTCATCATCTCAGTCACATCGAGTTTCAGCTTTTCAGGGTAGGGCTGTCACTAGCAATTATTATGATAGTCGACTAGTCATCAGTTATTTTTTGCGATTAGTCGACTAATCATATCGTATCATATCGTACATAAATTGCATCTTATTGCACCAGCATTAATCTACTAATCTACTTCCAGCTTGAAATGCAAAGGTGTTATGTGCGAACAAAAAACAAATTCAGATGATGTTTTGTACAACTTTAAAATAAGTTTGCTGATTGTCGCAGCATTTTCTTTTTTTATTGCGCCAGTGACTATGCACCATGTACGGTTGCACTATGGATACTATGCACATCAATAAAAAGAAAACAGTTTAAATCATTCTTTATATTGAGGTTTGTATCGCATCTACTCTGTCGAGCCTTGTCATCTACTCACCTTTCAATGATGCATTGCTAACTGTGCCACAAAG
Source organism: Synchiropus splendidus (assembly GCF_027744825.2). Classification (NCBI taxonomy): domain Eukaryota; kingdom Metazoa; phylum Chordata; class Actinopteri; order Syngnathiformes; family Callionymidae; genus Synchiropus; species Synchiropus splendidus. Next base: position 14,462,697 of record NC_071345.1, on the reverse strand, counting down.
AGGCCACATTCAGGATTTAATTTCCCAGTGTCTCTCACTGTTCAAATATCTGACTCGATTACAGCAGTCATTCTTATCTTTGTGTGATATTTGCTACACTGCTATTTGCAGATGATGAATGAGGAGCTGCACCTCTAAGTCTGAGGCCAGGGTTCTCAACCGGAAAAGGGTGGATTGGGGTAAGGGATGAGTCCCTGCCTCAAGTGGAGAAGTTTAAGTATCTTGGGATCTTGTTCTCGAGTGAAGGGGTAAGGAGTTGGAGATTGGTCAGTGAATCAGTGCAGCAGGGGTGGTATTGCAGTCGCTGTACAGCACTGTTGTGTGTAAGAAAGAGCTGAGCCAAAAGGCAAAGCTCTCTATTTACTGATCAATCTTTGTCCCAACCCTCACCCATGGTCATGAGATATGGGTCATGACCGAAAGAAGGAAATCCTAGATACAAGCTGCTGAAATGAGTTTTCTCCAACGGGTGGTGGGCCTTTTCCTTAGAGATAGGGTGAGGAGTTCTGTCACTTGGGAGAGACTCGGAGTAGAGCCGCTGCTTCTTCGTGTTGATAGGAGTCAGTTGAGGTGGTTCGAGCATCTCATGAGGATGCCTCCTGGACACCTCCCTTGGGAGGTGTTTCAGGCATGGCCGGCTGGCAGGAGACCGAGGGGTCGATCCAGGACCAGGTGGAGGGATCATATCTCTTCACTGGCCTGGTAGCGTCTCAGTATCCCCCAGTTGGAGCTGGTGGATGTTTCCCCGGGAGAAGGGCGTTTGGCGTGGCCTTCTAAAGCTGCTGCCCCCGCAACCCGGCAACGGATAAGCCGATGAGGATGGATCGATGGGTGGATGGAGGTCCGTTAACTCGCAGTTCAAACAAGGAACACTATTCTGCCATGCAGGTTACGGTGTAGTACAGTAGGTTAGAATCAGCTTCCTTTAAAGTTGCGCCGTTTACCAGGCTTGATCGCTTTGTGTGTGTGTGGGAGGACGACACGCGCAAAGTTCCCTCTGCGAGCGAGTGTCAGTATACGTTGAAATGTCTTCATGATTTCGGTGGAACAAGAGAGCCGTGCATTTCAAGTTGTGCCCTAATTCTAATCGTCTTACATTGGTGTCACATCAGGTGTCAGTGTAACGGTCATGCAGACACCTGCAATGAGCACGATGGGACAGGCTGTCCCTGCCAAAACAACACAGAAACCTCCTCCTGTCTCAGCAGCCCTCAGAATGACAGGAAAGACTGCTACAGACAACAGGTACCATCAGCGACTGTCACATATCTAATCTGATCGAATGATGACTTTTTAAACGTAACTTTCATCTGCTGTTGTTCCCCCTAGTGTGCCAAGTGCAAAGACACCTTTAATGGCACTCCAGTGAACGGGCGCCAGTGTTACCGCCAGTTCCACGTGGACACAGAGTGCTGCTTCGACCCCACATCCCAGACCAACTGTTTCCATGACCCGACGATCCGCAACCTGCCCAGAGGTCGCACAGTGTTCTTCGCGGCTCAGCCTAAATTCACCAACGTAGATATCCGAGTCACTATCGACGTGACCTTTGGCGAGGTGGAAGTTTACGTGTCCAACTCTCATGACACCTTCATCGTGGACGTGGACCGGCCCTCGGGGATACACACGATCAAAATCGAGGAAGAATCCGTGACTCGTGGAACAACAACCAGCAGCGAGAAGGACTCACCGCCTTCCCCAATTAAGGTGTTTGCCAATTCCTCCTCCAGCCTTGGAAGTTCTACACTGTCCCACTCGCCACTGCAGCTGCAAGCTAAGTCCCAGAGTGCTGAGCGAGAGATCAGAAAGGAGTATGTTAAAGGCTTGATCACCTATATCACTGTGTGGAAACCACAGACTGTGCTGATCGTTCACGGGGTCCGGGATCGCGTGGTCATCACTTTTCCTCATGAGGTCCATTCACTGAAATCCAGCCGCTTCTACATTGCTCTCAGAGGAGTGGGCACAGAGGAACGACAGGGAGAGTCCCAGGGACTGCTCTTCCTGCGGCAAGACCAGGCCCACATTGATCTCTTTGTTTTCTTTTCCGTTTTTTTCTCCTGTTTTTTCCTCTTCTTGTCCGTCTGCGTCCTCCTGTGGAAGGTCAAGCAGTTCCTGGACTTCCGTCGGGAGCAGCGCCGTCACATCCAGGAGATGACCAAGATGGCCTCGAGGCCCTTTGCTAAACTGACCATATACTTGGAGCCGGATGAGCCGCAACTCATCTACCTGCCTTCTTCTGGAGGTGGAGGCACTGTGTCGCTTGCGCACACCCGCACTGGCAAACTAGGAGGGGTGATGGTGGGACAGAGGGGCCGAGCGGGGGCTGTGTCATACAAACATGAAATGGGTTCCGGACCCACGGCTCACCACCACCACCACCTCACCATGACTGGGAGTGGCAACAGCGGCCAGCACCTGCCGCTGCACTACTTGAACACCCACCACTACGCCAGCACCACCACTGGCACCCAGTCCTCACTCCATCACCATCCGTCCACTTACAGCGGCTACCAGCACTTCTGCCGGTCGGACCCATTTCTGTCTCAGCTGATGGGATTCTCCTACTCCACCTTTAAAGTCGGGCCCATCACTCTGGAGCCCACAGACGACGGCATGGCGGGCGTGGCCACCGTGCTCTTTCAGCTGCCTGGGGGAGTCCTGGCTCCCAACCGTGCCTGTTTGGGCTCCGCTCTGGTGACCTTGCGCCAGAACCTTCAAGAATACTGCGGCCATGGCAACGGAGGGGGGCATCCCGGCACCAGTGCGGGGCGCAAAGGTCTACACCAACACCTCACCACTATGGCGATGTAGGATAAAAGTATTCAGCTAGTCACGATTGCTAAAACATGTTTTTCTCGCACCTTATCTGTTTCAGAGCTGTCAATCATTTCCCTTCAGCTTTTTAGATCTGACGCAGCTCTGATTCTTATAGAAAACATGCGAAGCATTAGTTCAAGTATTGTTTCCAAATTAAAGCTCATTCTCTCAGCTCGGTGACAGGATTTCCACCATATCAACAACTGTTCCAAACTACTGAGTATGTGGTTCAAATGTTTTATTTTGAAGAAGCAATTCTTAAAGACCATACAATATTTATGTTTAACGGCAGATACAGAATCACCTGCGCCGAGTGAGAGTTGTACATAACTGCGTTGCTAAGTGTCTTTCTGTGTTCGGTATGGCTTTACTGTGTTTGGGTGTGTCACATGACTCGGCCAGCTGTCGGTGGCATGCAGTAGACCACCGTGTCCAGTCTGAGCATCCACACGACAGTCGGTCTCGTGGAAGACTGAAGCCAAGACTGAGGCACGTGGGAAGTATTCACTCGCTCGGGAACCAACTTGTGCTTTAAACACAGTAACAAACAATCACAGTCCCACTGAGGGTCAGTGCTGAAAAACAAAGTTGCTTGTTGTATTATATTACGAGGGACTGGACATTGTATCCTTCAGTAGTCCATGATGTCACCAACCTGATACTTCATCTCTTCACATAGGTCAAAAGTTAAGAATGGAAAACCGTGAACATTTAATTCAATTTGTCGAAGTTAAGCGGCGAGGAATGTCTTCATGGTTTTGAGTTGTCAACACTGCATACTGTGGTATGGTGAGCCTGAAATCACTTTTTATTCAACACTAATTCCATAAACTGACTGAGTATACATTCACATCAAATGTAGAGTTATCACTTTGAAAATACTCATAAATTGTTCTTCCTTTCAGCCCACAAAAATTCCTCAACAAAAATATAGATTTTTTTGTCAATGGATTTTTAGCATAAAATCATATCTGCTACTTTGTGGTACCTGGTTCTCTTATTCATTTCTGCTTGTTAAAGGAAATGGTCGTCCACAAACGTGCTGTTACATTTCTGCTGATGCCTTCACTTCTTGCCTTCTCTGTGAGTAGTCAGGCTTTCACTTCGTACTTATTTGATGAGGAGACAGGATCATGTGTTGGCTTTAATATACGTTGTTGGTGATTGTTAAAAATGAAAACATGAAGGTGGTCGGATTTTACGTCATGATCACGCTTTCAGGATTTTGTGGACATATGTAAGAAGAGATGTCTGTTTGTGTTGTGTGATATTTGTTCATGTCACATTTAAACATATTCATGGGACCTACCAGAAAATTCAATATTGATACATAGGTATGTCAGGTATGAGGCTTTATGAACAAAGGGTAAAGATATTTTCATTTTTACTTTTAAATTCAAGATGTTCAAGAGTTAAAATCTTCTGTTACAAGACTGAAAGTGAAAGACTGGATCTGAATGTTCTAACAGTGAGAGTGGATTGGTTTTTTTTTTTCCCCTCATCTCTTCTGTAATATTATTTTGCACTGCGCGGAGGAGTTGTGTCCCAATTTCAAGTGGACTGCTTCAGAGTCTGTCAGAGGTCGGATGAAACACTGAATGGTGCTACTGGAGTTTATCAATTGTACAAAAACGCTTTGTGATGATATGAATCCTGAGAATATATAGACAAGCTTAACTCTATACTTCACGTCACTATTTATAGCAGAGAAGTCGCAAATGAACATTTTGTGTTGTATTGTCTGATTTTTGAAAAAAAAAACGTATTTTGTACATAATTTGTGTTGAGTTTTGTTTTCAAAGAAGGGAACAGTTTGTACTGGAGGTTGCTTCAGAATGTCTGCTGATATAGCTGAAATAAATTCTGTGAAGCTCAATCAATTTGTTTTGTGGGTCATATTTTCATAGAATCGTAAGTTGTCGGTGGATTTTATCGAAAGAGTTTAAGTACGGTATTTTAGTAACCAACGTTTAAAAGTGGAGTGACCCGTTGTCTTTTCTTACTAGCTATTCTCGATCTGAGCGACGAGTGCTCATTTATTTTGTTCACACCGGGGGAGAGTCGTTTATTTGCGATCTAAATTTTGGGAGTTTTGACTAACACACAACACACACGCCTGTTTACGCCGCCATCTCGCCCCGCCTACCTGTCAGTTGAACGTGGACCGGAAACGGTTTGCGGCACTTCCTGTGTTTACATTGACGGTCTGAACATGCAGCCCGCACGTTAACACGGCGGTGTAGTGACAGATGATGTGTTAACGGCATGTGTTTTTGCCGTGGTATAAACCTGTAACGACACTAACCGGCTTGCTATCGTGAAACATCGCATCGCTACTCTACACCGATGCCGTTGCTAACGCATGCTAATGGCTAGCCAACGAGAGTCTTCTCTGATCTGCAGAACACCGTGAACCGTGAATTAGATGAAGATGAATTCTCCCAAAAATGACACTCCATCGGCCACAAGCGCCTCGGATTATGCAGCAGGTGACGCTGTCGACGGGTCTTTTGAAGAGGATCTGACGGACAACGAAGACGTCCGAATCAAAGAAGAACCGCTGTCGCTGGAGATCGGTGAAGCTGATTTCAATGGATTTGACTCCAGCGTGGACGCGTCGACACAAGCCCAAGTGGAGTATTTAAAGGTTGAGGTCGACTCGGACGATGTGCCGGAATGTGAATTCAGCGGTGGGACTGTTAAGGAGGAGTCCTGGATGAAGGAAGACGAAGGGAACTTCAATGACTTTGAGGAAGAGGAGTGTGCAGGTGAGTTACTAGCTACAGTTCATAGGAACTGCTGCCTAGTGACGTTTGGATTTCAACCATTTGGCACTAAATTCATAGTGCAATTTTGAATGTATAGTGAGCAGCAGTTGGAGGAAACTGGGTTGCTTATTTTTGCAGGTCAGCTAGTGACAGAAGTAGCGAAGAATTGGCAACATCTGGTGCCGCTGACAACGTTGTCTCAGTATCAAGAACTTCTTGCCAAAGCCCTGCTGGAAACCCATTGTCTATGTCTTTCTGTTGTGATGTTTACCGTCATTTTTGAGTCATCCGTGTTTTTGTTTGTCTCTCAGATGCGTCCTCAGATGTTTTCCCGTGCCCTCACTGTGACGTCTCCTTCACGGACCTGGAGTTTTTGGAGAATCACGTGAAATGGGTGCACCAGAAAGAGTATCTCTCGGAGCTGAAGAATTGCATCTCCACATGCACCATCGGCCTTTTTCCCAAGCACGTCTGCACCGTCTGCAGCAGCAGCTTTCACTCCAAGGTGGACTTGAGGGTCCACGTCAGAGAGGTCCACCCCTCCGCTCCCCCGCGAAGGCTCCACCCTTGCCCCACGTGCGCTCGCAGCTTCCAGTATTTGAAGAATCTAAAGAATCACTGCCAGCGCTGGCACAACATGTCAGTGGGTATTAGAGGGGGGCATCTCACCTGCACTGAATGTGGGAAGAACTTCAAAGCCACCTGGGGTCAAGGGCCACATTTGTGCCACGAACCAGACCACGGAGAGTCGGAGGACACGCCCATCTGTCTGGATGTTGGCGTGCAATGTCGAGTATGTGGTAAGAAAGTAACCACGCCTCAGAGTCTGGAGATTCACATGCGCACACACACGGGTGACAAACCATTTGTCTGCAAGGACTGTGGCAGACGGTTTATGGAGCGCAGCGGCTGGAGTCAGCACATGAAGATCCACCGCGGGGAGAAACCACACAAGTGCCCCGTGTGCGGCAAAGCCTTCCTGCGGCTGCACCACCTGAAGTACCACGTCACCACTCACTCCGGCCACAAGGAGTTTTCCTGTCCAGAATGCGGAAAAGAGTTCGGATTGAAGGCCAGTTTGAATCTGCACTTGAAGACGCACTCGGATGAAAAGCCCTTTGTCTGCAAAGTTTGTGGGAAGAACTTTAACACTCGTAAGAACCTGAGGGTTCACAGCAAAATCCACGCCGTTCAGAAAGCACATCAGTGTGGAGACTGCGGCCTGAAGATCACAGACCTGGGGGCGCTGAAGATCCACCTGCGCACACACACCGGAGAAAGACCGTATCACTGCACCGTCTGCGGGAGCAGATTCATCCGGATATCGCACCTGCGAAACCACCAGCGCACGCACACCGGCGAGAAACCCTACAAGTGCAACGAGTGCGACAAGAGTTTCACTCAGTCCGGCGACTTGGCCAAGCACAAAAGGACTCACTCGGGTGAAAAACCCTTCGAGTGTCCCGACTGCCACCGTCGCTACATCTCCTCCGGCGACTTGAGCAAACACCGGCGGATTCACTCCAACCTTCGACCCTACACCTGTGAGGAATGCGGGAAGAGCTTTCGCTTGTCGGGTCACTTGAAAACACACATGTTGACTCACACTGGGGAAAAACCTTATTCCTGCCCCAACTGCCTCAGAAGGTTTGCACGCTCGCACCATCTCTCAGGGCACGTAGCCAAATGTCACTGAGCTGTGTCTGTCTTTTTTATGGAAGTAACTCCCTACAGTTGATGCCTGGGTGATACAAAGTCTTGTCTCCCTAGTAAGGGAAAATGCTTTCACCTGCACACGTGTCTTCTTCACTCACAGAATGTCTCTTCTTACTATATTCTATTGGGTCTCTTACTCCTTGTTACAGTTCTTCTGTTTCTTTACTTGGAAGACAGTTTTCTTCAAGAATCCATCAGTGTTGAACTGGACAACAATGGCGTCGTACTATGGTGTTACACCGTACATGAGTATTGAAAAAGAAATGTAACAAGCTGCCAGATTGAGGATGACTTGAATAACACTACAACTTTGAGTCATCCAGTCATTGCCATGTGTACTTAGTGATATTGGTGTACAGTATTATATGAACGCTGCATGTACACAGACTGCTGTGTGTTACGTGACTGTGATAAAGATGTACCATTTTATTGTTACTTGAAACGGGACAAATGAATTGTTCTTTCTGTTACACTATTTACAGGGACTTGAACAAGAGGTGGAGCAGAGGATGGTGTGGATGCAACCGAACTATTGAATCGAAACCACCATACTTAAGAAAATAAAGGCTCTTGGCAGTGATGTGTACAGAGGCTCTTGTTTCATGACTTCTTTCTTCTGCTAGAAGTTCTTTCTTTAACACCTCTGGGCCGTGAGATGCTCAGTTCTAATACACTTGCCACATATGGTGGCAGTAGTGAGTCACTGAATTGACTTGACAGCTGCAAATTTCTAATGGTTACCAACTATGGAGACGTTTTTGGAAAAAAAAAAAAAAAAAGTACAAAAGAAAGTGATGGCGCCCCCAACAGCAAAAACTGTTCACTTGGAGAAGTTTGTAAAATGAACGAGAGCATTATAAGGCGATACTTTCATTTACATTTGACTTATCTTCTTTACAGTTTATTTATGAGAAAGACAATATTTTATGACACTCCATTTTGTTATGTTTACACATGCAGTTTTTCTAATTTTCAGTTTGCATTAAGGGTATTTTTTTCTTCTTTTTTTCTTTGATATATTTGATGAACATGACTTGCACCTGGTTCTGCTGCTGGTTGACAAATAACTTTGCGCTGATCACATGGTTTCATGACATTTCACAAGGTTTGTTGTTGGAGCTGATCCTCATCCTGGCCTGAAGAAACCGCTATTTTTGGCTTTATTTAAAAAGAATCTAAGTAAATATCACCCAGAATGACACGTAAATTAAACGACAAAAAGACAAATTGTGTTGAAGCCCAGACGAGTTTAAACCACAGATGCTTTTACACGCTGGAGCCGCATGTCGCAAGTGAAGTTGAGTAATATTTTAATCTATTTATCTCCTTTCCTGAGATACGCGAGTATTAGCATCGTTTTCTACCCAGAAAACCGCTGCCCCAATTACAGCAGGTATGAGTGCATTGACGAAACTGGAACAAGTGACGCTGCCGTTGTGCATCGCAACTTTGTCTCCTGTGCGATCGAAATACACAATTCATCCATTCGACAACGCTACTTCAATTCAAAATAAATAGTGCCCGACTGTGGCGGATTCGCTCACGCTTCCGTTTTTTGGCAGAAAAGAAAAAAAAATAGCAGAGGATGGTTTCGATCCATCGACCTCTGGGTTATGGGCCCAGCACGCTTCCGCTGCGCCACTCTGCTGTACGAAGTCCAGTCACCATATTTATCCGTCATATTGTTTCAGACAGGTTCGCCTTCATGCGCTCAGAAATGTGTTCTTCTTCTTCTTCTTCTTCTTCTTCTTCTTCTTTATTTATTTATTTTTCATATATATTTTTTTCAGAATACGTTGGCGTTTTAATTTCTGTATTAACAATGTACATTTAATATAACAAACCATTTTTACGGTCTTTAACGCCCCTTTTTAGTTTCCTTTCCTGCCGTGTTCGCGCGAATAGCATCACACATATGAACTTCACATTTCCGTTTTATTTTCACTCCCCCTCCCCCTTAAAAGAAATAAAGACTCACGTTTTCATCACCCTAAATCCTCGATTCTATAATTATCTATAGGTAGAATTTCTACCATCCTCTTAACCAAACACAAACCCCTGAAATAATTCTAAAACGTTTGGTTTTGTTGCCTTGATCGATCGCTTCATGAGGTAATACATTTTGTCCCTATATTTATTTATTTTTATATTTTATCTATTTTTGTTTTCATAATTGAGATTTCATTCAAATTTCTAATCTAATTAGCAGTCATATATATACTTTTAATATTGTTTCAACTGCAAAGACACAAGATTAAGGACAATTAAACACATATTTTATGTAGGTCGTCAATGTCGTTTTTTCTCAGTAGTAATGTGTTAAATTCTGAATTCTGTTTCACTGTGAAAGCATACACCTCCAGCAACCCTCTTGTTTATAACCACAGTGTGATCTTTATTTAGACACATTATCAAAACACAATGCAATGTAATGCAATGAGCTGACAGCAGATGGCAGTGGCGCCTCGGAGTTCCTCTAACACACCTTACACAAAGAAGAGGCCAATCTGCGGGGAAGTAGTGAAAAAAACCTTTGAAGCGTCCATAATAGTGACATGAAACTGGATGAATTACACTCATTCGATTGTATTTAATATCAACATGTTAAGATCAAACACAAGTCGACTGTTTCATCTTGTTTGCTTATCTCTGCTGCAATGGCGGTTCCTCCAACTTTCACACTATATTTTGCTGAGTCATGTGAAGCTCTGGTGGTTTTTCTCAAGTGGGTTTTCTGTATCTGATTTGTGGGTTTCAGCTACAAACCGTATACATAACATACAAACCGAAACAGAAAACAATTGCAGCAACAGGGTCAGTAGACTAGACAGGACTGAAACTGATTTTTTTTTTTCTAGTAACTAGCAGTAGCGTATACGTCATCTGTTAATATATGTTACGTATATTTGCAGTAGTTTAAAGTTGTTTGCAGCTGACTGTGAAGCGGCCAGGATGAGGATCAGCACCTCCAAGTCTGAGGCCATGGTTCTTGACCGGAATAAGGTGGTTTGCTCTCTCCGGGTCGGTGGAGAGTTATTGCCCCAAGTGGTGGAGTTTAAGTATCTCAGGGTCTTGTTCTCAAGTGAGGGAAAAGGGAAGTGTGAGTGGTGAAGAGGGAGCTGAGTCACAAGATGAAGCTCTCGATTTACCGATCGATCTACGTTCCCACCTTCACCTAAAGGATAAGATTGCAGATAGAAGCGGCTGAGATGAGTTTCCTCCGCAGGGTGGCTGGGCTCACCCTTAGAGATAGGGTGAGGAGTTCGGTCATCCGGAAGGAGCTCGGGGTGGAGCCGCTGCTCCTCCACATCGAGAGGAACCAGTTGAGGTGGCTCAGGCATCTGATCCGGATGCGCCTCCCTTTGGCGGTGTTCCGGGCATGTCCTACCGGGAGGAAACCCTGGGGAAGACCCAGGACTCACTGGAGAGATTATGTCTCAGGTCTGGCCTGGGAACGCCTCGGGATCCCCCGGGAGGAGCTGGAGGAGGTTTGTGCGGATCGGGAAGTTTGGGCTTCCTTGCTCTGAATGCTGCCTCCGCGACCTAATCCCGGATAAGTGGCAGAAGAAGGTGAGGTGAAGGTAAAGAAGTAAAATCCTATCTATGTCTGAAAAAGAAATTCTGTGTCGAACTGTGAGGTGAAAAAAAAAGTCATTTCAAAAGCTCTGGGGAATAAAAGATAAATTCTGGTTTGAACGTGTCACTTTTAAGTGAAACGTTTGTCTTCCTGCTCTTTAACTCTCCATTGTGTCAGAATGGATGTCTCCCTCCAGTGCGGCAGTCATCATTGGAAAACCTTTCTCACACGTTCATTTACACCCGGGATATGCATCACTGGGATAAGAGGCCGCAGCCCAAGCTGTCTCGCTCAATTCAGCGGGAATTGCTCTATTATTTTTATGTCCGCAATTACCAGGCCCGAGCAGTAACTATGACTCCGGCACAGATAACAAAGATATATTTAGCAGTAAATAATATTGACTGTACCTTTGTTTAAAGCTGGAATCGATACTTTTTAAAGCGCGTCCATTTTTCATTTAGCGGCGTCATGTCTGTGCGGGGGAGGGGGGCGGAGAGATGAATGGGTGGATCTTCTAATTCCCCCTGTTGCAGTGATCATAATTGTTGAACAAGCACGGGTTTTAAAGATCGAGCGTCGGGAGAAGCTGGGCACACAAAGAAAGTTAATAGATTTGGAAAATTGAGATGGATCGCGCGGCACTGCAGCGATTGTGGAGCGTTCCATGGGCAGGCTGATGGACAAATATGAATCAGAGATGAAGAGGTGGAGGGGGGAGGCCGGGGTGATGACTGGATTCATCACAGTCTGAGGAGCCGCTGGGGAAGCGGAGGGTCCAGGGAGAAGCTGCTTTGGGAATAGGAAGGCTGAGGAACACCACTCCAAATTTGACTCTAGTTGCTAGTTCAGCTCCTGTTCTCTGGATCGACGGCTGCTCTACTCCAAGTCACTAACAGATGACTGGCTCTCCATGTTCCAGGACCTTATTGACTGACCAATGTTCGTATCTGAGGCACAGAATTCCAAATGAATCCTACAAGATTCAAAGAAAAAATGGCCACCTATTCCTCCTGTAACTGAACATATGAATCGCTGCCACAGATTCAGAGGCACTGATCCCCATCCTATTGGTGGAGAGGCACTGCAAGACTTGCTTTCACGAACTTGATGGAATCTCAAAAGAGTTTCAACTCAGAATAAATACAGAGGAAACATTTGATAGACACAGCAGCAATAAAACCCTGGTTGCCATCAGCAGCAGCACCAACATGATTTACTCTTATCATAAATATTAAATCCTTTGTACCATTTATCCTTGCCATTTAACTGGCTTTATTTCCTTCTAATCGAGGTTTTTCTGCTGAAGATTGTGCCAGTAGTTCCCCTTTTGTGGCACCAGGGGGAAATGGAAAGCTGTGGAAAAGACGTTCGGGAACCGGCGCGCACTGGAGGCGACGCGCACTCTGAACTTCGAAGCCGCTTGCAGGATGGAACATGAGAAATACACCGTTTATGAAAGGAAAAAGAGGGTCCATGCATGACCTGTCACCTCGCTGTTTGCTTAGTGAAGATGGTGTTAAATTGAATATGGAGTTGTGGATTTTTTTTGTTCCTTCTCTTTTTTATTTCTCGTCACTCTTCCTGTTGGACTTTTGCAATATGACATTAGGAATATTTTGATATATATGTGACAATAATGACAAATCCTGGGCCTGTTTGTTATACAACGAATTTGGACCAATGTGAATGTGGTGTAAGTGTCGAATATTTAGTTATACTTATAAATCTTTGCTATATACGTTGCTATTCTTTATTTACAACAACATGCCCAACCATTTTGTTATTTTCCTTTTTTTCCAAGCAGGAACATAACAATTGGGGCTCATCCGGCAACGTGCAGGAATCCTTTCAAAAGGATCCTGTTTTAAAGTGACTGTAATAATGGTAAGTAGTAGCTTTTTGTTTCTGTGTGATATTAGTTTATTTGTTGTTCGGTGCTATTGCGCACACTTTTGTGTTCTTTGGTGCCAAAAAAGAGGGAAACATGCTTATGTAGAAATATATGACGTCAGAAATGTATTGGCCAACAAATTTAAATTATAAATTTAAATATGAAGAAATTACCTGGAAAAAGAGGGAATGAAGTTGAAATGCTAACTAAAAATCAAACTAGTTATATTAAAAATGTTTATACATAAAAACAGAATTTTGAATATTAAAATATTTGTATATTACAAATGGTAAAATGAGACAACAGAGGCCTCAAAACTGAAATGAAAACTTCAGTGAAACAGATCACCACCGACAGTGGAAGATTTGGGGCCGGTTTTGCAGTTTCACACTGACCTCATGCTGGCTGGAGGCTCTCATGTTGACCTTGTTTAATGAAGACCATAAAGTTCTTCTTGGCTTTAACTTGGCCCCAGTTTTGGGGCCAAAATGCACAGCAACAGGCTGTGAGAAATGGCTGTGAGAAATGGTTTGTTGGGGTGGATCTTGTTTGACTGCCTGCTGAAGTGGCCTGACTCATTTGTTAAGCTCAACTTTACTTACTTTAAATGGACCAGCGTGAAGAGAGGATAGTAATGTGGACCTAAACTGGTGGTTCCAGTGATGAGTCTCTTGTATACGGTGGCGCCGAAGGGCAAAGGACAAACACAAAAGAAAAGCACTACTGCAAACCAAAAAGCACATTTACCAAAACAGAATCGCTACCTCCAAAACGAAAATACATTCAGAAAAACGGAATCGCAATAACTTTGAAGCACACCGTAGGAAGAGGGGAACCTGCTAAAATTCACTTGAAAATACTTAAAAAAAGTTAAAAAATCTTTGTAGGTTGATCCAGATTAATGCATAGAACACTAGTGTTATAAGTTACTTCACGATGGCCTGTAGGTGGCAGACAATCTGACTTTCAACCGCTGTTAGTTTTTACATACAAGTCTTCCGTGACATTGGTGTCAGTTAAAGTGGGCCTCCTTGAGTCCAGACTGAACTGAGATAAAAATGCAGCTCCTAAGGCACCGACCCAGTCTATGTAACACAGACACACGGACTTGAAATGGAGGTCACAACATGGACGTGTCAGGTGATTCAGCAGAGAAGCTTACACTGTAGCAGTGAGATTCTAAAGACGAGTCGAATGACATGAAATTTGGAGCAGTTTTCTCGCCACCCTCCTGCTCAGGTCCAGACATGACATTTCTGTTTTGATGCTCATCATGTTTCATAAGCGCCGACGCAGACACACCACTCCACCAATGTCTTCTGCAAATCAATAAATAAAACAGGAACATCTAGTCTACCACTTCTTCTCCTCACAAAAGCCGCCGTCCAATAGATTTTCATTCCGCACCCTTGACAGACAGTTGAGGGGTGTTTTAGGCTGCTGTCCCAAAATTGAATTACCCCATATTGAATCCTATAAAAGTCCAGTTGAGAGGATTTTCTTTTGGCGATGTCATTTGAGCCATCCAATCTTCCTTGTATTTACTGTCTATATTTTTGTCAATTTGGCAAGGGAACATATTGCGTGCGTTGGCGCCGGGTGTCACTGATGTCGTCACACCGCTGTGATTTTGGCGTCGGATGGCCTTTGAGGTCAGTGTGTGGGAAGAGATGGTGGCTCTGCAGGGCTTTGCGTCGGCTCCTGGCCCGTCCCTTTGGGCTCCGGCAGACCCACATCCAGTCCTCTCATTCACGAGGGGGTCAGCGCACGGGTCAAAACACACCGTTTGACTTCCCGCAACACACCAACGTGTGTGGGCGGAGATGAAACCGGCGATTTGGTGGACCCTGGGTGAGCTGCAGCTGGTAGCAGCTCTCACTGCTTTCCCTCTGAAGTACAAATGTGCCTAAAAGCATGGCCTGTACAAAGGAAAGGGAGTGAAGCGGCACTAAATTGTGTTGCGGTGAGTGCTGAGAGTGGGCTGCCGCGCTACACATAAAGGGAAGCTTATTCCCTGTTTGCATCGCTGCTTTGACAGGCTGTTGAGGAGGTGAGGAAGATTTCTCTCCCACCGTGACGTCTGATGTTAGCGCTAAGAAGCTAGCCAAACTAACTTGTTCCCCCGCCGCGCCAGCTGTTATCGGCGTGACTGCTGGTCTCTTGACCGCGGCCTCCATCCTCCTTTCATCCCGCTGTAACCTCTTGCTCCCTCTGTCGTTTTAGTGGAGGGATAGAGATGTGGAGGGCGAGAGGGACTGACAGTGTGCGCTCCCCTGCTCAGTAAATATGAACTGCACACAGCAGACAGACTCATTCATCACAGGGGAAAGAGGAGGAAAGGGGGGCGACGGAGAAACCGAAAGGACTAAGAGAAATGTCCAAAAGAGAAGGGAGGGAGGACGGAGGAGAGCAGTGGGAGGAATAGGAAGCAGATGGAAAAAGGATGAAAGAAAGGGAAAATGTTCTGGAGGAAGGAGTGGGAGAAGGACATCACCAGCTGGAAAGAGGGAGCCGGATGATTGAAGGATAAACAGAGGATGGTAGGGAGAGCAGAAACCTCAAGCCTGAGAGAGCTGGTGACACATAGGAAGACGCTTTATATCTCATTACCAAGACGTGTAGCTTTGTGATTGCTGCCTTGAGCGCCTTGCGATGAGAGCGATATTAGTTTAGCACCCCGTGTCACGACCTGTTGCTTCTGTTGGTGCTGACGCAAAAGATTCACTTCAGGGTGAAACACACTTTTTGTTGCCTGAACCCTTATATACAAGGTGCCTTTGACTCAGTTTGAGTCACTGAACAAAACTTTGAGCCGCAATGCTACTTGCAGTGGACGTGGTCTACACTTTGAGATTTTCAGCCAGCCCTGCGCATTCAATGTTTTTGTGGGCCAAGTGAAATTAGTTTGTGGGGTAGATTTGGCCCCTGGACCTTGAGTTAGACACGCATGATGTGAAAAAACATCCGTATTACTCAATTCAAATTAATGGTGGCGGACACTAACAGACTCAACAAACACATCTGCGAAGCTGGTGTTGTGGTGGGGGTGAAACTGGACTCCTTGGGGCCGGTTATGGAGAGAATGATGCTCCTGAAACTAAGGAGCATCCTGGACAACATCACCCACCCCCTCCATCAGCTCCTGGTCCAATACAGAAGCACATGGACCAACAGACTGAGGCTACCCAACTCAAAGACTGAGCGCCACAGGAGGTCCTTTCTTCCTGTGGCAATAAAAACGTACAATTCATCCCTGAAAAAATTACAATGAAAGATTCTCAGGCATGTTTTTCTGTTCACTCTTTCCTTGAATCTGCATTTTCTTGCACATTGTTTCTAAGCGCTTTTGTATGGCTTTTTGCACTTATATTTCTTTTTTATGTTATTGTGATATGTTGTGTACACAGCATGTTACGAACAGAATTTCCCTTGGGATTAATAAAGTTTTCTGATTCAATGTTACTTTTTGTTATACATCACAGATGTGTCAGGAGAAAACATGGATGGATGGATGGATCTTCACGCTCACGGAAGGTTAGTGAATCCATTTGTTCAAGCAGAGTGACGCAGAGTTGACAGAACATCCACCGCCAAAAGGTTGTGCCCTCATGAAAGTCACGTGGACCATGTCACAAACAGCCTCGTGATGTGGACATTACACACCGTGTAATGTTGGGACATTTTTGTCGGAAATGAAAGACAAAAATTATCCAAGAAGAAGCGGCTTCCCGGAGCAAGGTGAAGGTGAAGCAAGTTAAGTTTCACTAATTCACCTAAATGCTTCCAACGGTATTGAACAGAAATGTTTCGGCATAAGACTGCAATAACGCGAGTTCATGTCCATCAAAAATGTCTGTTTATGAAGGACCTTCTATAAGGCCTGAAACCCCCAAAAACTAAGCAATTGCAGGTGACATGGCAGTTGGTGAGACACTGTGAAAAACAAATGATTCAGTTTGGTAAATACTGAGAAGGAAAGTTGTCATTTGTTTGCTAAGGAACACCATGTCGGTATCCAGAGTGGTTTTGGGAGGTGGAGGGGGAGAAATGTCTACTTTTGAGAGACACTGGAAATGATGTGAAATTATTTTACAATTTACGTCCATCTTCCTGGCGTAAGATTGCAGGTGTAATAACCTAATATCGTGTGGTGGGCTGCTGTTTCACAATGACCAGTGTTAATGGAGCTTTTAGACAGGAAATAACAGCTGCACAATTTGAGACATTATTGTGAAGTGCTCGTAGTTTTGCCAAGTAGTTGGCCATTGAGCAAGCTAGCAAACCTGGCGGACTGTCGAGGCAGATGCACTGTGGTCTTCTGTTGATGCGGCTGACTCCACTGGCAAATCACTGTCTTTGTAGTACTATGTTGTGTTTGTAATATGACTGTGAGTTAAGAACTTTTTAAATTTTCAGTTAACCACATTCATTTTTTTTCTTAGTTTTTTAAACTAAATTACTTTACAAGGTTAATTGGCCACACTGTTGTGTGTAAGAGAGAGCTGAGCCAAAAGGCAAAGCTCTCTATTTAGCGATAAGTCTTCATCCCGAGCCTCACCTATGGTCATGACTGAAAGAATGAGATCCCATACGCAAGTGGCTGAAATGAGTTTTCTCTGACAATCGGCAGGCGTCTCCCTTAGAGATAAGGTGAGGAGTTCTGTCACTCAGGAGAGACTCGGAATAAAGCCGCTGCTTCTCTGCATTGAGAGGATTCAGTTGAGGTGGTTCATGAGGAGGATGCTCCTTCCTTTTGGAGGCATTTCAGGCACGGCCAGCAGAGAGGAGACCCGAGCGGTCGACCCAGGACCAGGTGGGGGGATCATATCTCTTCACTGGCCTGGAAGCGTCTCGGGATCCCCCAATCCGTTTTGTTGTTTGGTGCGACTCTCTGAAGCTGCTAACTTTTGACTTCAGTTTCTAGTTTCAAAAGGAGAAACTGAGGTGCCGATGCCACTCGTGCCCCATCTGTCAAGGCTCAAAGCGCACACAGGAAACAAGGACGTGTCCATACAAAATAAAAGCACAACAGGAGGGGTCTTGACATTATTCCTCTCATTCGATGTCACGTTCAACCTTAAAGAGAATCTGGACAATGAGTAACCAAACTCATGTCAGTCACCAGTAACTTGTGAAGGTAGATCAACTGAGAACCTTGCCTTTGTGTCACTCCTGCCTTTTGCTTTAAGATCTGTTACTGAAGCCACTCTGAGACACCTCAAGTAGTCGGTGGTTTCTAGCCTGCAAAGTGGCTTCCACCTGCCTCTCAAGTTGTATTAAAATGTAGGTTCCGCTTGAGGGGGACAGTCCAAAAATTACAAATAATGAATCAGAGAGACGCTATTGTGGCCCTTTAACTTCTGTACAAGTGTATTGAGAGCCAAAAGAGGCCATCTTGTCTAGGCCCTTGAGAGGCTCGGTGAGTCATGAGCACCCTCCACGCTTCTCATCCATTTCACTTCTTTGTCTTGTTGTCGTCTTTGTCGAATTTTCCCTCTCTGCTTATGTCGCCATAACATTTTTCAACTTCAGTTTTTGAATGCCAAACGTGCCACGTCCCGTTCTCCCAAACCATAGTGCCACATTCTGTCGCTCGTAATTGCGTTTGGAGTGAACCGACAGTTAGCATGTCTGGAAATTCAATAAGCATATGACTAATCTGGAGAACAGAAATTTCTCCACTCCAAGTCATTTTCTCTTTTTAGTTTAGTTTCACCATTTCCAACACCCCCCACCTCAGCCCTCCCCTCCCTCCCACCGTAGCCCCCTCCATCTTTTTCCACTCTGCTCAAAGACAGCAGCGAGGGAAGATGATGTGTGACAGATGCCATATTTCGACTTTCTGTCAGGAAGATAAATATTGACACAGAGCGTTTCTTACCGGCGGCTTGTTTACTGTGTGTGTTGCTCTTTGATTTCATTAGGCTTCTGTTCAACCACTTTTTTCTTAAGAATCAGACAATAACAGATGTGCTGACTGAAATAGACACACTCATATTGGAGGGGCTGAGTGAACAAGTCATGCAGCCGGGCGGGACAGCCATCACTCCTGTGCGCTGCTGTGGAAGTGTGGACCCCCAGAGGACACTCGGGTCCCAAGGAGGCTCCAGTTTTATCAGCCTTTCGGATCGAACCTTGACAGAGGTCTTGTGGCAACTGTTATTCTCTCTGGGAAACAGTGTTCACATCACTGAATCCTAGATAAATCAGTTGACTTCAAGCACTTGTCTATAACACATTATTAGACATCGCAATGCATTTATAAGCCTTCAAAGACCATATCATATATATTAACAATCATAATACAATACTAAATAAACATTGTTATAAGTTGTCACACAAGATTATGAACATCTTCTACAAGAATAAATACATACAGCAGAACACTTCACCCGGAAGGACGGCCTACCGTAATGTCCGGACTATAAGACGCAACTTTTTTCTTGCAGTATGAACCCTGTGGCTGATACGACGTGGCTAATATCTGAATTTTTACAGGCTAAAGAACGTCATTCTGTCAAAATATTGAGCCTCATCACATCAAACCATTGAAATCACGGCTCCGCCATCAGAGCCGATCTCCTGGAGGACCAGAGACAAGAAGCAGCGGCTGAGACCAGCTGTGGTGTCGAAACTTCAGACACACGGGTTAAAAAGGCATATAAAAAAGATGTGAAGAGTTCATGATTCAAGTTTGTTTCATGAGTCAATCTCGACGGTGGATCCATGAACAAGATCAATTTCCCTCTTAAATTTAGTGGGTGGGGCTAATAGTGCACTCTATAGTCTGATATTTTTGGTATTTACTGCACAGACACACCTCTGTGTCAGCATGTTACACAGAGGCCTGACTTCAGTGTCAGCATAGGACGCAAAGGTCCTATACGTCCAGACCTAGGGACCACCTCACCAAACTTCTTCATTTCTGCATCAAAGATAGGAGACGAAGGGAGACTCAAGGGTTTTAAAGAACCACACAGTGATGCAAAACTGTCGACTGGATCCATGAAAACCTGGGACCATGACCCTAACCCTATGAGTGAACATTTCTAGCAACATGATGAAAACTGTCTGACCTCTTGTAAGTTAAATTGTGAAAGAAACAATAATAAAATATTCACAGTATCATAGTAAAAAAGTGATGAAATGCTAAAATAAGGGATACACATTAGATTGAGCAAGATAACACTTCATATAGACCCAGAGCTCTCTCACATCTCTTGATTCAGAAACTGTAATACAATTTCAACAATAACTTTGTGAAGAACTCAAATACATTGTCGATGTTTGTACACAAGAAGGATCCTACAGTTTCCTGATTTTGTAATCTCAGAGCTTGCAGATAGCGGGATAACCAGATCAATAGTCGTCTCTTGAGAGGAATAGGTACGAAAGAGGATCCGAAACAGGAAACGCAGCTTAAAGAGGAGGAAGCAGGGAGGAGCGATGCGCCCTCCACAAATAAACAAATAGAAAAGCAAAGCAGGAGAGATAATGTAAGTAGGAGACAAGAGAGCGATGGGGAAACAGTTGTCGCCAGAGACTTTTATTGACTTTCCCCCCCTCCTCTGTTCACGTGAGCACCAGATAAATTCACACTGAGAGAGGGAGAGGCATAGTGAGGAGAGAGAGAGAGAGAGAGAGAAATGAGAAAATAAATTACTCTGGAAAGATATGACGATAGGCTACACGCAGCTTTAAATCTGAAAGGGAATTTGTGACACACTCCACCAATTTGTCACTCTGCTTTTTTTCATCTCTTTTGGAAGCCTCTTTCTCTTCTCTTCTGCTTCAACCCCTAGATTACCTCTCTTTTCATAGATATTCAACCTTTTTTTCCCAAAATGATGATCTCCCAACTGCTGTTTTCTTTAACTTATCTTATCTCTTTGAGAAGAGTTATTTCTGCATGTTAAACGGAGGATGAAACCATTGATCTCCAGTCACATGTCAGATCTGCCGCCACCTTCAAAAGCCAAGCGTAAAGAGGAAATGAGATGCTTCGTAAAAGGAGCAGCCTCTCGGTAAAGGATGGCTGGAAAAGAGGTGGAGGAATGGAAAAGAGAAAAGAAAGAAAAGGCAGACTTAAAGCATACCCCCCTCTCTTTTATTTAATTTAGACGCCAGGCGAAAATCGATCCTGCCATTCGATACGCAATCCGAATCAAGGCGAATTAAGCGGGCGGAAATTAACTCTGAAAATATTTTTGATGGAGTGGCTTGTAGTCTCTCGGCCAAATGGACTGCAAAGTGGAACAAATGACAGGGGCCTAGTGGTGGAGACAGCGCCGCTCCATCTTCCATTAGGCCGTAATGGGATAGGTCCAGCCCCCTAGCTCGACTCGGCTGCATTAATCAAAACAGCCGCTATATGAAGATTTATGGTTCTCCACTCCAGCGAAGCTGAGCCGGAGCCAGTTCTCCACGTGTCGCTTCGGAGGAGGGGGTCGGAGACTCTCTTTCACCCCCTTCTCTTCCCCTCTCAATCCATCCTCCAGATTTGGGCTCTTCACACACACGCACGCACGCACGCACATGCACATCGATGATCTGAAGTGCGTAATCTCATTCATTATTATTGTCGACACACCTCAAATCCCATGTTGACTCTGATATGCATATGGATGTCTCACGACGACAGTATAAAGTGAAGCCTCAAACATGAACTTTAATCCATGCTTGCTGTGTGTGGGAACTTTTCACTTGAACACGAACAATTTAGCTGGAGTCCTAGAGTGTCAGGTGCTTCTTTGTAAGTCACATAACACGTTTCAAGGCACTACATGTGGTGAAGAAAGAGCTGAGTTCATTGCCTGAACTCAGTTCCTGTTCCCTCCTGTGATCACTAGGTTTGGGTCGTGACCAATAGAGAACCAAGGCTGCTGTTGTGGTGGACTGGGAATCCATCAGGAGGGGGTCCCGGGGCAGACGCTTGAGGATCAATCATCTGGGGAGAGAGACTGTTTAACAAAAAAGAATTACTTGTCTTGTGCCACAAAATAACTTTTCATGAAAATATGAGGCTCCTCCCCTTTTTGGGAGCCATAGTTTGATCTTATAAGTAGCAATAAGCAAATAGCTTGTTGTTTCAAATCGGAGGCAAAAAGTTGAATGAATGGAACTTTTCAAGAACTTGGTCACTAACAAAAAAACAACAAAGAAAAAACAATACCAACAAACCCTTTAGGGATGAGCAGGAGCACTACCCAAATCTGGAAAATCTCCTCTGCCTGGGACGTTTTGTGATCACTGAGGACGAAAAGAGGGAAACTGAGGAGGAGGATTTTAATGAAGTTTCCTTGCATAGTTTGAGGATTTCTTGCTCACTGCCTTGCAACCGCCCTTTTCTGACTTGCTAGCAAGTCCCGGAACATTGAACTCATCACTGTCATTGTTTTCAAATGTTAAAAGCCCTGAAATACATAGATGAAATAAGACACATAAATTAAATCCTGAATGAATCAGAAAATTCTGTTCCATGGTCCGAGTGACATGAGGCAACATCAGAAAAGAAGTTGAAATGGGCGAAACCTTGAGTTTATTTTTTGATTTTATGACATGCTACGTTTCCCGCACAATATTTTTTGCAGGAAAAAATATACGAGACAAAATATGAGACAAAAATTTCTCATGTCTCATAATCTCTTCATGAATTTCCCTCCTGAAGTTAACCATGACTCGCAGATCATGTGTGACCTGCACTCTGGTGAGCTCTCTCTCTGCTCATGCATCCTTGTGCTGTGGTTTCCCCAGCAGAACACAAACAGAACGTGCGTCCTCTCGCAGCTCCGCGATTTCAGTCGCCAGCCTGCACCGCTGCAGTTCCCCTCACCTGCAAGCAGGCCCCCGCTGTGCCGAGGCAAAGGGACAGACAGGGGGAGACAGTGTGACGGAGGAGCTCGCGTCCACTCGCCTAGATCGAAACTGGGTTACATCCAAAATTCTTCAGCCAAGTTGTTGATGAGATGAAACTTGGTAGACCCACCACTGAGACTCCCTACTTTACTTTCTTTATCCTCCTCTCTGTATCTGCTGGAGGTGGCGAGTGGATGAACTCTTCCCTGTAGATGGATTGCACCTCCATCTATTCACACACACAATTCTCCACCGCCTAACTTTCACCGCTCTTTCCCGTCGTCCCCTCCCGTAACCTCAGTATCTTGTCGCTGTTTTTCCCCCATTACGTCTGTCGCCTCCATCCACCTCCTTTTCTTATTCCAATTCACTTTAAATTCCCTCATTCCCAGTCCTCTGGCCTTTAACTCTGCCATGCGGCTAACCAAAGCAATGCGGAGACATCTCTATATCCATCTATCTCCCTCTCCTTTCCTTTTGCCCTCCCGTTTTCCTTTCTTCTCCCTCTTTTCCTCGCGAGCAAAGGGGAAGCTCGCTGCCAGTTTCAGTCTGCCAAAGGGTTTATTTAAATTAGAAACGCTTCAATGTCCTCTCTCTCCGGCGTTCCTTTCTGCCTCTCTCGACCCTCATTCGCTTCCTACCTCCTTGTCTGGGGCTCGGGGTGACTCTCCACCTTTCCCCAGCTGACAGCCTCTCGGGTCCCGTCAACGCCAAACAACTTTGTTTTGTAGATGGAAGTGGTGGAGCGCGGGGTGAGAAGGAGAGAGGAAACCAGAGAGAGGGAAGGCAGTGGTGGGAGAGTGGGAGTTGCAGAGGGGTCAGAGGAGACCTGTTAGCGAAGTGTACTTTAGTTCCCTCTTCCTCTCACGGCTCATTCCACCCAGATTAGAGACTGGAATTGGCTGGAGGCAACTACACCTGCCGCGGAATTGCACAACATGCAAACTATTTCTTTCACTCCCTGATTATCGCATTCTCTTAGCATTACTCGTCTCAGATTTGTTTTTTATGTCTGAAGCCTTAAAATTTCCTTTCAGTGTGTGATGATACATAAAGAGTTGGCGTTCCAGGCCTCACCTAACATCAACATTTTTTTCTTTCCTCTGGAATCCTGCTGTTACAAGAAAAAAAAAAAAAAAACAAAAAACAAAAAAAAAAAAAAAAAAAAAAAAATATATATATATATATATATATATATATATATATATATATATATATATATATATATAATTATCCTATTGAGTCCTGATACTCCCTCCTTACAGACTGTTAAACTTTAAAAATGTATAATGTTTTTTTATGTATTACATGTTGCAGAAAGGCACATTTTATGTAAAAAAAAAAAAAAGCTACCGCAGAAATTAATGAAAAGTAAGGGGAAAACAACACCAATTGCAAACATGCTTGAAAGAAAAATACTTTTTTCCATGGATGTCTACAACAGGATATATAGTTTATTTATTAATTCTTTATTCTTCAGCACAAACCAATTTATATGTGGTAAATAAAATGCCAAAACATAGTTAGTAAAATTAAGCACTGTAATAAAGGAAAGGAAAAATGTAAAATAAATAATAAAGAAAAGATTTAATAAAACAGTGTCATATAAATTCTAATGGTAGTGAAGAAAATTTCAAAGAAAAAAAAAATTGTAAAGAGGAAATTCAGTCATTGCTTGAAGATGGGGGTTTGACCTTAACTACAGAACAGCTGTAGTTAGAAACCATTTGAGCTCTGTACAAATGTCACGACAGCTGATAGCTGTCCAATCCAATCCAACTTTTTAGTGTCATACTGGCCTCATTTGGGCTGAAAGAAACACAGGTACAGGTCTATATTTTGCTCCTGGATCAGGGTTCGCCATATTCTTTCAGAAGCAGCACCTTCTCACTCGTAAGGCGTCAAACCTCGACTAATGTCAAGTGGATTTTTGGATCCAATGTTGACGCAGATGCCGTTTCCAATGGATCAAACATTTTCTCTCCCGCAGCAATTCTTGACGTTTGATGTTTGTTGTTACCTTATGCGTGATGTTACTAAGCTTATGCGCCCAAACGAGTCAAGCTCATGATCTTGAGCTTCTGTGGGTGAATTCCAATTCCTTCCTTAATACTGAACCTCAAAACTGTGAGCTCCTGTGGAGTGTCATGGCTGCTCCGATTCCCAGGAAGTTAAGATGAGGATCAACCTTGAGGGAAGTATCTTCCTCAATTTTGAGAGTCGGCAGCATCTACCGTAGACTGAGGAATTCCCAGGCTACCCAGAACGAAAAATAGTGTATTTTCAGCCAATAAAAAATGGCGTCCAAAACGGCAAAGAAGTATTTTCTTTGTTAATTTTTGGATTATTTACCTCATTGTTGCATGACATTTATTTTTATTTTACAATGTTTTGTCAATAATTTTCTTCTGAATTGACAGACTGAACGCTGCTTTCGCATTATACTGCCCCCACAGTCTGAAGGTGTATCTGCATTTAAGGGGAGTCACACATAGCCTTTAACACTTGGTTTTAAGGGGTAACATTGAGGACTAAGGGAGGAATCGGAATTCACCCTATATATACCAAGTGACATCAATCATATTCCAAGAGCGGAACCTTAAGGAGCGCCACCCCATGGCTAAATACTTCTCCAACCCTTTTTCTATTTACAGTACGTGTTGGACAGTCCAGTGTAGCGCTGCCTATGGAGTCAGGAAATGACCTGGGTTGCATAAGTCCACGTGATCGATAACTCGGAGTGAAAATGTGTCTGAACCAAACAGCATGACGCTAAACGCTAGCTGCCGATTCAGCCCTAGTCACCACCAATATTCAGCACTTGTGTCGCTGTTCTAATATTGTCCAGTATCGTATTTTGAGTCGTTGCATTTTACAATTTAAGCTAACATTCCACTCATTGTTGGCCTTAAAGTAATACCACCATACTTCCTCGGACTCATTGAAACGTCATTGTCACTGCCTGATCTGACCTGATTTTTATTTTACTTAAAATAGTCTAGATTTTAAAATTGTATGCTTTTATCTGACATACTAATTTTTTTTTTTTTTGTCCAACAATGTAATCGGACTCATGCGCCGCACCACGGTAGACATAAACCTCGTTCAGGTGCAGAAGCGCTCACTCCTGCACCTGTTAAATCTGGGTGAAACAACTGTAAGGAGAAATGTTTCTCATACCAGAATTATAATACAATACATTGCACAGATCAAATGTATTGGAGGAGCTTGAAATGTTATCGATTCAATAATGCTGGATTAACAAAAAAATAGAATATAATACATTATATTCAATACATTAACAGAACAAAACAATACATTTGACCTGTGCAATGTATTGCTTCCGATATATTATCATAAATGTATGAGAAACATTTCTCCTAACATTTGTTTCAGATAGATGTAACAGGAGCAGGAGTGAGCGCTTCTTCACCTGAATGGTTGATGTCTACCATGGTGCAGTGCTTGAGTCCGTTTATGTTGTTGGATTTAAAAAATTAAATTGACTATCAGATAAAACATACAATTTGTAAATCTAGACTATTCTATATCTATAGAGCCACGTCATCTCCATCACTTCCTAGTGTCCAAAGCTGCAGGGCGATGTGGAAACCATTTAAGTTACAACCCTGATTCTTCCAAGCATCATCACCACACCAAACACACTGTACAATGTTGTTGCCTCTTCTTCCACTATTTCCCAGACAGATATTCATTTCTGCATCTTTCCCTCCAACCAACGTGGCTCCATCTCCATGCCTGCTGAGAGGTTTGAGCCTGTTGAGGATCTCAAACTTTCTGCTGAAACGGAGTGGCTTTTCTTCGGTTGCCAGTTTTCCAGTGACTGTTTGAAAGTACCGCCATATCAGCGAAGGAGCGTCTCCTAATAGTTTTCCTGCAGCTCGCAGCCGCACACTTCTTGATCCTCTAACTCCTGTAAGGAGGGTCGGTCCTCACTGTTAATCATCTCGTCTGTTAACAGCGCCCTATCTCCCCGATAATCCCCCCCTCCTCAATCCTCTCTTCTCTGGCTCTAATCCCCCTGACGCACGCCCCTCCTTCTAACCCATTAACACACAATTATTTTGGGGGGCTGACACAGACGAGGGGAAGGAAACGAGGTGTGGAGAACACAGAGAGGCCGTGTCTCTCACGGCTGACTGACACGGGACCAGCTCATAGATCATGGAGATTATTAATACCTCTGTTAATCTCCAGCGCCACCGCCGCCCTCCTTTCATATCTCATTCTCCTTCCACGTCTTCATGTGAGCTGTCATTCATGCTCGGCGACTCCGCATACATTTCATTGGAGTGGTTTAAACAATGGCGGCTGCTCATTAGGACGCGCCGCCGGAGAGGGGGATTTACAATTACAACTTACGCTGGCAGCGCGGGCTGTTTGTCACCAGGTTGTTTCCTTATGAGCCGGCCTCCTGCCGCATTTCTAATGACGGCGTAATTCCTGGTTTGATCTGGTTACCGTGTGTACGGTGAGCTGAGAGATTCCATGTGACTCGCCGGTAATGACCAGGGAAATGTGGCCTTTATATGGAAGAGAGGGCCGACTGAGCAGTGGGGATTGAAACCTGCGTGCGTGTGTGTGTGTGTGTGCGTCAATGACCTGTCCGTTTAACCGCTGGGGCTCCAGAGATGGCAGGGGAGTCCTGGATCCCCAGAGGGCCGGGCCTGGGGAAATCACACTCCCACCTCCACAGAGAGGCTGGATAGCAGTTGGCAGCAGCTCAGAACCACTGCCCTTATCTGCCTCCTTGTTCATAGATGTTTACCACCAGTCATACTGTGTCTTATCAGCATAAGCATCCAAGACCTTTACTCCTTCTGACCCCATTTAAAATCTTTTGTAGTTCTGTGTCAGGTCTGAAACTCTCCCACAGGAGAGCTGCTGGACCTAAACTGTCTTCTGCTCAACATTACAGTGCTTTAACGTTTGTTCATCAATACCTTGACTCATATCATCTAAGACAAAAAAGCTAATGTGCTTAACTTTACACTATATTGTCCTCCTCAATGTAAGAAAAGTATATTTCCTCCTGAAGCTTTTTTCGTTTTTTCAAGGCACCAAGTAAATCCCTACTTCACATGCTGTTAACTGTTGCATAGGACCGTCAAACAAATTCTATTAAAATATATAGTGTTTTGTTATTATTATTATTATTATTATTATTATTATTATTATTATTATTATTATTATTATTATTATTATTATTATATTTTGTTGAAAGGCATGTATTATGATGTTTAAAAAATGAAAGCTACAGCAGAAATAAGTAAACAATAAGGGGAAAACAACACTAGTTGTTTTCCCCTTATACTTTCCATGCATGGTTTCTTTAATTTTTCAATCTTCAGCACAAACCAATTAATATGTGGTACATAAAATGCCAAAAAAAATTGATATATAAAATAAAGCACAGTAATCTTAGGAAAACTAAATTATTATCATAGCAGACTGATAAAAATGTAAGAAAAAACTTAAATGAAAAAGACCAGTATTTTAGGAAATATATTTTTCATGTCAACATATTTATCATTATCAGCGTGGGGTAATAGAAATTAGCAAAATAGATAAATAAAAAAGAAAATTGGGAGAAAAAAATTTCATAAAACAGTGCAATATAAAGTTTAATGGTAGTGAAGAAAATTTAAAAGAAAATAAAAATTGCAAAGAAGAAATTCAGTCCTTAGCTACAGAACAGCTGTAGTTAGAAATCATTTTAACTGTGCTGTGCAAATGTCACAACAGAATCCAGCAGCTGTCGTGACAACAAGGCAGTCCTCAACTTTTTAGTGTCATACTGGCCTCATTTGGGCTCAAAGAAACCCAGGCCCAGGTCTGTGGTTCGCAATATTCTGCCACTGACAGAAGAAAGTTACTTTCAACAGCTGTCTTTTATGGAATAGAAACATTTGTGCTCACTTCCTGTATTAATCTCCAACCACTGGTCTGTTGAGAGGCCAGGTCACACACATTATTGTTGAGAAAGCAAAGCTGCCGTCAGTTTCCCATATCTTCAGTCTCCTACATCACCAGTGTATGGAATAGGCAACTTCTCTTAAACTGACCTTGCAAACTGTTGTTGTTGCTTCTGTTGGAGCTACTGAGTTCAGATCACTAGACAGAACTCCAGCCTTATGAATCAAAGTACACACTTTAATTTGATCGTCTTTTTAATACAAAACAGCTCGACTGCAGACTGCACTGAAGTTCATCTTCATGAGAACAACGTTCCAGCCATTTGCTAACAGTTGCCATCTCTGGGGGGTAAAATATTACAGGATGTCGGTTGAGAATAATCTTCACGATGCTCAGCATCTATTAATGCTGAAAATCTCCACTTACTTTTTAAACATGTAGCATTTCCATAATGTGTCTGGGGACGTCAGGGCTTTTTCTGTTGTTGTTTTATTGCTCCATTAAGTGATCGGAGGTCTCCTCCATGAGCACTCCGTCAGAGTCGGCTCATTGATTCCTCAACTAATCGCCCTCATTAAAACGCCTTTTATTCATCCGCTGCTTTGCCACTTAAGGATCAAATCCCACACTTCTGAACGCTGAGATTCCAGTGACTGGGGCTGTATTTCTGCCGCCGTGGCACCTAACTGTGGAGTGAGCAGAGCATGTAGCGTGTGTAGCCAGTCATTTGTCACCTGAGGAAATGAGTTTCCTTTTTCTGCTGCATGTTATGAATTGTTCTCTTTGTCCATGACTGGCTGAAGCACAATGAATTTACTCCCTCATTATTTGGAGAAATGACAATGGTACAGTCATTAAAGACGTGCAGCTTGAGCATCAGCCGTTGTCTCAGGCCGTCCTGCCGTGATGGATGTCTGTTTATGAGTCGTTCCGCCAAGTTGGAAAGAAAAAAAAAACATTTCTTTCCTGATAACTCGTCAATTTATCAGGTTTTTATGGCGCCCCCCCTCACTCCTACACACACACACACACACCCTGTCGTCTTCCTCATAAAACAAAGTGTCCCAGGCCCAAACGATCTCGAACTAATTAAGCAGGCGTTAATTAAGAATTCTGAGAGGTGGTGGAATTGTTATGGAAATGCTGAAGTTAATCAAGCTTTAAAATTATTGATAACATCCTCACAACAGTGATCGATCGGGAAGACATTAAGTGGCAAAGAAAAGCGGCGGCGCTTTGATTTGATAAACGCCTGCGCGCGCACGTGTGTGTCTGTGTGTGTCTGTGTGTGTGTGTGTGTGTGTGTGTGTGTGTGTGTGTGTGTGTGTGTGTGTGTGTGTGTGTGTGTGTGTGCGCCGGCGCCGGTGAGCGACGACAGCCTGGAGAGTCAGACCCAAGAAATACGTCCATTTACTCAAGCTGTGTCCGTTTCATGCCATGTTGAACTCACACTTTTGTCGATTCCACCCCGACGATAACCGTGTGGAGCATGTCGGCCATACTTATGTTGCTGTCCAGTTTCTGTTTGTTGTCACGGGGATAGTTTTGGAGCAACATTTCCTTACAGCTTCTTCATTGAAACTTTTGTTTGGGTCGGAATATTTCAGCGGCGCATTGTGACGCAAGGAGACGCATAAATGTCAAAATAGAGGACTTATCCATAGTCTTCTGTTGAGGTAGAATCACTCTGGTTGCTGTGGTTTTCCTATTTTGTATGGTGGCCCTTAACAGCAGGCTTGTCCAGTTCCCTCATCATTTGCATTTATTATACAAAATCATACATGTAACAAAGGCTTTTTGCTCAATGAACTTGATCATTTTGGACTCTTTTGACTCAAATAAATATAGCTTAAAGTTAAGGAAGTGTATGAAAAAATATATGTAAATAATACTTCATTAACTTAGCTTCCTGACGCTGTTGCTGTGCATTATGGGACTTGTAGTACGATTTTTTTAAAAATAACTTTCCTATTGCCATTTCGAGTGTAAATCCCACATATTTTATTTATTTATTTTTTTTAAATATAACAATCCGTTAGCGTTACTTAACGATCCGATATTGTGACTAACTTTTAAATGTTTTTGTTCTTGTCATAGTATTTGATCAGACGTGTCGTTACTTCCATACTGTAGTATTGTGTGTACGTATTAAGACCCACATCTCCAGACTCCACCTGTAAATGACCGTCAAAGACGTCCAAACCAGTCCGTACCGCTTGTATTCCACCTCACGCGCGTCCCTGAGAGCACGTCCACGCGCGGCGCGGTCGTAACAAATGGCGTGACGTCTTTTTACATAAGCATTTTCCTCTGTTCACGCTCATTTCGGAGGCAGCTCGCTTCCCCGTGTCTGTTTACATGGTGGTGTCCGGCGTGCGCGCGTGTTTACCCGGCTGTCAGCGCCCCGGCGGCGCGCACTCACAAGCCGCTTCATCATCCCACCAGCGATCGCAGCAATTCACCCATGAACTGGCTCCTTCGCCCATAAATAATATTCAAGTCGCTCTATTGTTAAGTGAAAAGTTGACTGGTGTTTGATTTTTTTTCTTCTCTTCTTATGTTTTTTTCCTGGTTCTTCTTTTTCCGCGGCGACCTCGGGTTAGGACTCATACATCACGGGATGACAGCTATAGAAAGGCCCTAAATTAGCAACTAAATCGAATATTGATCAGCTATGTGCGGCCCTGCGAGTCGCACCTCCTTTTTTTCCCAGAAAGAAAGAGGGAGCAGGGGGGTGAAAACGAGAGATAGTGGGGGAGGGGGGCGGTGAAAGGTGCTTCTGTCTCTCTGTTGGACTTTAAGTGTTTGTGTGTGCTTATTTTGTCAATTGCTCTGGACTCAAAAAACTGGCCAAAAGTGCCATTTTTATATGATTTGCTGCCGTTTTTGTGTATCTTATTACTGCGCAAGTATTTCTTTCACTTTCAAGGTCCATTATCTAAAAAGTGCGAGTTAAATTCATACTCTTGCAAGATAGTTTGTGTTTTGTGATGTGTTCCTTCAATGGAAATATAGTATAAAAATAATTCCTGTGAAATACAGACAGACAAAGATGAGAAATTAAGCGTAAAACTTACTCTGGGCTCCGATATTTTCAAAATCCCATTTACCAGCTGGTTAACTGATAGAATCCCTTGAGGTTCCAACACCAGAGTGAACTTGCTCTGCAGATCCCTCAAAGGGGATTTAAAATGAAAAAAAAAAGTCAGGATATCAAATGAATATATAACTATATAACTATATAACTATATAACTATGTATATATATATATATATATATATATATATATATATATATATATATATATATATATATATATAACTATATAACTATGTATATATATATATATATATATATATATATATATATATATATATATATATATATATATATATATATATATATATATATATATATATAGTTATATATTGTATTTTTTTCTACATTTTTCCTATTTTGCCAGAGTTTTTAAAAATGTATCATTGTTTGTTTAAATAAATGATGAATCAGTAAAACTTTTTTTATCTTATTTTATTTTCTATGACACTTTAATCTGCAATACAGCGAGATAAAGATTGTGGTGTCACTATTTTCACTCCATCACGTTATTGCCCAAAAATATGTTATTGTGATCTTTATTTTTCTCCTTCAACAGTCTGTAATCTCTCTGGCAGTGAACGCCCTGAGCTCTGGTGTTTTAATACCGATGCAGCACGATGATTGTAATGAGAGTCTCAGAACAGCAAACGTTCATTTTATGATCCACTTTCTGCAAATATGTGTACACAAGAGCCTCATTATCATCTTCAATATCGCCTCTTGTGTACGGATCATTGACTGGGGAGGCGGGGGCGTGCACTTGGCAGCGGGCACTGCTCTCTCCGTCTCTCTCTCGGGGGAAACGTTGAGTGTCCGGGGCGGCGGTGAACGGAGCCAAGGCCGGGGGAGTGGGTGGTCAAGGTTGCGCCGGGTCAGTGAGTTTAGCCTCCACGTGCTGCGGATCGTCAACCGCTGCCGAGCCTGGATCAAAGTATCGGGTGTAGGACAAGTGGGCCGTTAGACAGGATGAGCTGAGGATTACATGTGCGCTAATTGGAAATGATCCTTCCACTCCATTAATACTGGCGGTCTTGAGCTTGAAATTACAGTCACAATTATGGCGTTCACGTGTGCAGCTTTCATGATACTGAAAGTATGTGTTGTATGAACATGAATACTTGACTGACTCCGCACGTATTCTCCGTTGTTTCAGTAGTAGGAGAGCATCAATCATGGGCAGGGAATGATGTTGTGATTCGTCGCCTGGACGTTGCTATTAGACCGCAGGACTCTGTCTTTTTAATCCTCATCCTGAGCAAGAACTGGACTGAACTGAGGTACGCATATATACAAATATAGAGTTTTGTTTAAGGGATTAAAAAATACAATTCAAATCTTTTTTTCTTCTTTTTCAGCATCACAGAGATTCGGATTAAATGTATAAAAAATAAGATGAATTTAAAGTGGAACGGTCATAACTTTAATTGCTGTTTGTGAATGTGGCTAGTTCAGCAACGCCACTATTGGTTTGAGTTAACATGGAAAAAGATCGCTCAGCTTCTGCCATTTGCAACTGCGCATGTTCCGCTGTCCGCGGTGCTGAACTCCCCGCCGCTGAAGGAGTCGCCGCTAGCCGAGGTGCTTAACGGCCTGCAAGCCGGTTACACCGAAGCTCTGGACAGTTTTAACAATACCTACCCCTTAGCTATCGGTAGGAACACCTTTAACTGGTATAAAACAATGATTTGAATTTTAAAATGCTGGTTTAATTGTAGCCTAACATAATTTACTGGGATAAAAACACTACCCAAAACAACATGGATGTAAAAAAGATCATTGCACACATTCATCAACATTTGGGATGAAAAGATACAACTGTATTTAAATTGCTTTCTAGTGCATTCTCACATGGCTGACACTTGACAGTTATTCAAAACTACACAGGGGATTTCAGGTTCGTAATGCTCCAAGATGGTTGCAGGATGTCCGTGAGCCATGAGACTGGTTTGCACCGACTTTTGCCCCAAGTACCTGGGACGGGCTCCAACAACACTGCAACAGGAATTAGTGTTGTGTTCTGAAACACCAAAATGATAAATCACAATATATGTGTACAGAAACTGTCAGTATTTAAATGAGTGAATAAATAATAAACACATTTTTTATGCTTGTGAGCTTACTCATTATGCAACTTTGTTTGAAGTTGATTCAAACCATACCTGAATAACACATCACGGAAGGTCTTTATTTGTTCATATTACACAAAAAGCCTGGTTCTTTTCACTCACAATAATAGGATGAACTGAGCATATTTCAGATCCACACATTTGACACACACAAGTCAAACGTCAGACTGAGGCAGGCAGTTCCACATAGAACATCTCAACAGAGCAGGAGCACAGCTTGAGACGAACTGAAGTTTGTCATGAAGCCCCCTCCTCCTCTTCCTCCTTTCACGAGCCTCCCGGGGGCGACTGGCAGCTCTGGAGCTTTGCTCGGGGACGTTCCGGGATCCATCTGTTTCCGGTAGCGAAGCAGCTCGGAGCGTGCAGGAAGCAACATCTACAAATAGGCGGGAGAAAGGTGGAAGACTGCCAATGTTGGAGAGCACGCGACCCCCTCCGTGCTCACCAGTTTGATCTTCTGATCAGCTGAGTTGTACACCGATGCTGTGGTTTGACATTTTAATGGAAATATAAATGTGTTTTAAGAGAAAGGGATGAGCTTCTAAGAAGACACTCCTGGGGTGAACCTCCCTATGTGCAGTGTCTTTGTGTTCCTCGTGCTCCCTTGGCTCTGATTTGGGCAAAAAGACAGAAGCGAATGATGACTCTGAAGTGTCCACTAGTGTGTGAGTGGATGTCTGTACGTTTCCAGGGTGTCCTGATTCCTGGCCGTCTAACGTACACATTACACTGTTTATGCATTTTAGATGGAGATAGGGTTTTTCTACTAGGCAAATTTTACAATAATATTTATTCTAAGAAGAGGTCGAACCACAAAACAGACTGAATTATCAAGACCATGTGGGTGTTTTAGGTGACTTTAGACGTCTGAAAACAACAGTGAGAAATGACTTTTTGTTTTTTTGTGTGCATCCTAATTGTTTGTGTGCCCCTTTGTCGTGCTCCATAGGTGAGAAGAAGAATGTTCTTGCATTCACTCCGTGATGTTGATTAATTGGAAGCCTTTTTTGTGACACAGCAAGGATTCAGATGAGCGATCACTAAAGATCCAAACAAAGGAGGCAACCAGGTAACAGCAAACACCATTAAGTCGCGGTGACAGTTGTTGGTTAGAACAACACAACGGAGATAAAGAGAGAAAGGTTGAAAAGAAAAGAGAAAAAAAATCAAGTGTGAAACTGCGAGGGATGAGAAGTTTCAAGGAAGAGTCGGGGTGCAGAGGTAGGAAAGGAGGAGTAATTGCATTAGAAAGAAGAGAAGGCCAAAAGGAAGGAAATGATTAGTGGAGAAGGGACTGATATCCGATAGAGAGGAGAGATGGAGGAGGGGAAGTGTGGGAGAGGAGAGTCACTTACTGCCCGCCGTTCAATACATACTGACACTCTGTGTGTTGATACACAAACACACTGGGTGTCCGTCTGTGTGTGTGCGTGTCTCATGTATGAGGCTAGTTAATCCAGGTCTGGCAGCCGTCGCTCTCGTCTCAGCGGGGTGTTCACGTCAATCAAACCCGTCCCGCGCCGCTGTCTCACTCAAACTTCTCTTCGGTTTTTCCATCATGAACTTCTCTCTATGTTACACTGTTGTTTTTGTATTTTGGTTTTATAAACTCCACTTTATATGGATTATAATTTCAAATATTTGAAAATATTTAAGCATCAGACCTGGGATTCTGGAGTAGAAAAACAGATCCATCTAAAGTCATAAAAGTCCACAAAAATTATTTAAATTAAGAACTGCCAACCATTTTTTGGTTGCTTCGGTTGGTTCCATTTTTCTTGTGAAAAACTTCCCGATTTCCCAAGGAGTAGTACATTAACCACCAGCTCCTCAGCTTCTTATCTAACTCTACTTGTCCATCTCATCTTCACCGTGTCTTAGTTATGAGCTTTGTCATAAGAGATTTATTTGTCACAGTTCTAATTTCTTACGTGACAGAATTATCATTTGGGGTCACTCCTGATCTATTTTCCATCAACTTGACTGAGCGCATAAAGCCAAGAAGCCATAAAGCTGTGAGGACAGATGTGACCCTGTGGCTATCGTATTTGTAGATGCAAACAAAAGTATCCAAAATATCTGCAACTCTTGTCTTCATATTCTTCCTGCAGTGAAACTTGCTCTAGCTTCAGTTACCCGCTGACTTTGTGTGGCTGCTTCTTTCACCTCGTATTAATCTCTTCTCAAAGTTGGCCTATCTGGTCACACATCTCCCGTGCCTCCCCATCTATCACCCTCTTTCTCTCTCCTCGTCCCTCTCCCTCTCCCCAGGCGGCCTGCCTTTTTGTCATTGACCCCTGCCCCGAGTGTCTGGACATTGACTGGCTCTCTCCGTGTCACTGGAGCTCCCTGTCGATACTTACCAGGTTTGGCCACCCTCTGCGCTGCCGTGAGAGAGAGAGAGTAAGAGGAGAGATACCCTTCTTGTCTCTTCGCACCGTGACATAAAAACGGAGGAAAAAAAGAA
This sequence comes from Synchiropus splendidus, assembly GCF_027744825.2. Taxonomy (NCBI): domain Eukaryota; kingdom Metazoa; phylum Chordata; class Actinopteri; order Syngnathiformes; family Callionymidae; genus Synchiropus; species Synchiropus splendidus. Next base: position 14,426,438 of record NC_071345.1, on the reverse strand, counting down.
GTATGTGATGTGTGACGCAGCTAGTTACACTCATGTTGAGCATGAACGAGTGCTGGAGTTGCGACAGTAATTCACGCTGGCTGGTGAGCTGCCCGGGGTTTCAGCCAGTTCTAGGCCTCTGCAACCTGGCCATCTTAGGTGAAGCAAAGACTCTGAATCCTACTGCGGCTCAAGTACTGGAATCGACTCCGAAATCTAAACTATCTGATGCAGCAACTGCTCCCTCAGATATACTGCAGTCGTACATCTTGCCAATGGTCCACAGCTTTTTCAGTAGCTCTGTTGTCAAGTCCACATCAACCAAGACCAAGAGATTATCAAGATCATATTGAGACCGAGCTAAGACCAAGACAGTGTATATCTTTACAGAGTCTCAAACAGATCCACATAAGAGCCTCAGTGGGTGCAGGCACACACTGGTTACCCAATCAGGTGTCAGCTGAAACAAGCAGCAGTAGTCTGACACTCAACAGTCTTCGAAATCTAGACCAATTTCAAGCACTACAACACTATTTTCCAGAACGGACATGCACAGTCAGTTCACGGTGGGGAGACCAGCTAGATTTTGACTTAGGTGAAAATATGATTTGATCTTTGACCTTTTGTGGCCACTCAAACCTTTAAATCTGCCAAAAATGTGTTGCAAAAGCTATAGCAGTTCTGCTTCACAGAGGCTTGGTTCTGGCTCGATGCGTTCAGTTGGTCCAGATGCTCAGAACCAATACACAAGTGGCCCTTGAACCCAGGTGACCTATGATGTGACGTGTGTCGTCACCATAGAGACCATGCCATTCTCTCCACCCAACCCTCACTCCCTCATGCATGGACAGGAAGTAGACCTTAAATCAACTGGCTTAACTTCACTGGGTCCTATGGCATTTTTCCGCAAAACGCTGTCACAAAATTTTCTGTCTTCAGTTATGAAACTTTTTCTTAGTACTGCTGCCATTTTGGTCACTGCGTATTGAGAGTGCAGGCATCAGGGGGCAGTAAACAAAAGACATTCAAGATGGAATCCAGAATGGAGAACATCCAGAATGGAGAAGGTGCAGCTGCCCATTCCACAGTCCACTCTCATGGCGACACGCTCGGCCTCTCGCTCCCACTTTCCTCTTCACTCTATTCATTTCCTCTAATCTCTCGCTCGCTCTTGCTTTCCTTCCATGTCACTTTGATTTCCCCATCCACTGGCCCGTGCGTATGTGTGCGTTTGTGTTGACTGCAAATGTGCATATATGCATGTCCTTCAGTGGGTGCAAGGCATGAGACACTTTACAGCATCAAAACATCGATAATGACTTCAGCTAAGTAAATAAATGAATACATCCTGCTTCATTTCACAAATAAACGTCGTTTTTGTGTACTTGCATCCATCAGAATGCCATGGTAAAAGGCATCGGCTTGCCTAAAAAAACCCCAAAATTCTTGTTCTTTTTTTCACAGCGATGCAGCAGCTGGAATTTGTATCTACATGGAATTTAGTCAAGTTTTTCTGTTTACACGTACCTAGATATCTCAGGTCATGTGACTTCATAAGAAACTGTACAATTCTACACCTCAAGATGACTATCATTCTCATTGTACGGTCACACTCCACACCACTTTGCAACACTAGAAGCTACTTGCAAACTGAGTGAGTTACAATTTATTTATACTATTGTGAGGGGCCATCATGCCACACGAAAGTTGGCGATAACTACAAAATGTAATGGGGAAAATAAAAAATATACACATATGTAGCAGGACAAAATTGACCTAAAAAAATTATGGACATAAAGAAGTGTAAAGATGCCATGAAACCTACAAAAAATGTTTTGTTGTAGATATGTTTTATGTCAACATAAATCATTACAGAGCAATGGGCCAAACATCTACAATAAAAAGACAATTTATCCTGAAAATATATTATAATTATTATTGTGTTGTTTTCTTACAATATATTCAGCAATAACTAAATAACTCAAAAGGAAAAAAACAAGTCTTACAACAAAGTTAATTCAACAATTCAACATATTAACACATTTATTTACAGTCGTACTAGTAATGGCTATAAAGAAACTGAAAAAAAGTATCATTTTTATGGTTTTAGCCTGACCTCATGAGGGCCGTAAAATGCATGCAAAGGGCTGCATATGGCCCCCGGGCCAGACTCTGCCTACGTCTGCATATATTCTGAGCTCTGACTGGTTAACGCACCATGGCTTATCACTGGATTTCAGATTTTCATCTTTGGCATTTGATGCGACGAATGTGACGATTGAAACTGCGGCCCTCTAGCCTCAAATGTGTCCCCACCCAGACCCCGTAGTGGAGTCCAACAGTTTACCATTTCAATCACTAATCCCGTGTTGACAATGCAGGTGAGGCACCTGCAACAGTTTTGACAGTGGGCTACTTGAAAGTGGCCAAAGGCCATGACTCATGTGGATCATTTCCCTCTTATCACGGCCCATAACAAGAGCGCAGATCGAGGCAAGAAATCGAAACAGAACCATCGTGTCCTTCAGAACGTCGGCGTCGCATGTTGCCTCACAGAAACAGGCTTTTGTTGTGTCCAAGCTATATTTACATTTTCATCAGCATGTGGTTTTATATTCACGTTCACGGCAAACTGATGTCTGAATATGTGAGCGTGCGCCTGGGTAAATGTGTGTGACGTGGTGTGCATGTGTTCCAGCGTCTGGGCTGGATGGGCCGCCCGATATGAGAGTAGACAGTGTGCGCGTGGAGAGCAGGGGAGTGAGAAGGACGCAGCAGCCGCTGGGGGGGGAGGCAGCGCCAGGCCGAGGGGCCCCCCTCTCGTAGACAGTTTGACTGATGACATGCATTAAACAGTTAATCTGTCTGATTGAATGTTTGCTTCCTCCAAATTGAAACATTAAACAACAAGGCGAGAGAGAGAGGGAGGGGAGAGGCCAGTGAGGAGAGCGGGATATGGCTTCATCTATTGCCCAAATCATGCAAAGCATGAGACTGGAATATATAATAGTGTCCTGCGAGCTGTGGAGAGGGGGAAGCGAGAGCGGGAGAGAGATTGGAAGGGACAGAGAGAGGAGTGTGAATGAGGGAAAGAGACAACAAGTGAGGGAGAGGAATGAGAACGGAAAGGGGAAAGTAAAGGGAGGCAGAAGAGAAAGGCGGATCAGTGAAGGATGCAGCAGAATGGGCCCAGAGAGAGGAGCCTCCCAAGGCTCATTTCTGTTTCCTTCAGACACGAGATGGGGCTTTTGAATGGTCCTGATGATGGACGTCTGCTCAGTAGAGGGCAGTCAAGAGTGATAAATACTTGAACAAGGAAAGTTCGGAACAAGTTGAGGAAGGCAAAAGCAGTCCAACTTTCACTGAACACATCGCTGTTGTCTTGTTAGTCAAGTATTTTGATGCTTTCTTTATCTTTTGTTTGCTTTATTTATGACAGAGCAACTAAAGATCTGTATTGGATCACATTTGAATTCTCACAATCTAGTTCTCGGTGCTCATCGACGCCTTAACAAAGCAACAAATGCATTTTGAGAACCAGCCCATTCAGTGTGGTGGATTGGGAGATGCTTAATAGTTTGGTTTCTCCAGCATTTCTGGAGAGGGAAATAGAGAGCATGACACCATCACGACGTCCACCGACAAGTAAGCGTCTCGCACTGGCCGAAGATTGGGAGGAATTGGGTGACCCCTCGCTGGTAACGCCACGTGTCATTTAGCCTTAGCGCGACCTTGCCGCCTCTCAGGGTTCACAGCGCCACACATGGGCTTCCCTTTGTCTCAAGTGCATATTCTCCTCCGACAAAATGACTGTCATTTTCTGCGGCGTCTGATTTTGCCCTAAGACTGAGGTATAATTGCACAAACAGAGCTGCACACGCTGCTGATGAGCACATGAGCTTAAAGCCACTTTACCAACAGTCAGGAGCCAGAGAGAAGAAGAAGGGGGGGAAAAAAAGAAGATGAAAACATTAATGGATAGGTTGCGGGATGGACGGATAAATTGATAGATCTTTCAGAGAAGGTCAAACTTCTGTGCCCACACACGGGACCATCATGAAGAGAAGAGAAATTGATTGCCGCTCACAAAGGCGCTGAAATGACTAGAGAAATTATTTTCTGGGCAATGAACATTCTAGGAGCCGTGGAGGGGAAGAGAACGAGCCGACGGAAAGTGCAAACCTTTCTTAAAGGCAACAAAATAGCTCGAGCAAGCTGCTGTCAAGTGGCGGTGTCGCTGGTATCATCTGGCCTCTCTGGCGGGGTGTGTGTGTGTGTGTGTGTGCGTGTGACTGATGGATGTTTACCTGCTGATAATAGTTTGAGCTGTGTAATTCAGTATTTAGGATATATTTTTTATCCTGTTTTACACCTGTAAAATAATAAACACACGTTTTTTTGTTCTGTAATATATGAATAAAGATCCTTTTTACCACCAAATTATTACTACTATTTGAGAGCGTTCTCCTGAGCATCTTTCAGGGAGCAGATATCACTTCTTTAGTTCATTTAAGTCATCTGTTTTTGGTAAATGGCAAGTGGCTCTTATTTATATAGCGCTTTCCATACTTATCCAGCAACCAAAGCATGTTACACAAAGTCACCCAGTCACACACTGACGGCAGTAGGCAGCGACGCAGCACGTCATCTGAACTGATGGTGGCAAACCAGGGTCTTGCTCAGGGGCACAAACACGTCAGGAGCATGGAATCGAACCCGCCACCTCTCAGTCACAGGCGTGACATGGAGTAATATGGAGGATTTACTGTAGACTGTCTATACTGTAGGTCATGTGACGTATTCAAATCTATACAATGGATTTGAACCAAAGTTTGTCATTAAGTTCACTCGTCATTTGTCTCAAACATGGTCAACATCTCAAATACTACTACTACTTGTACTACTAGTAGTACTGCTACAACTACTAATAATAACAATAATAATAATAATAAGAATGTGATTATGTGGAGGTTTAAAAATTTAACTGTGAATTTGGTGGGTATGTTTAAGATTCTGGTGGAGATGTGACAACGAAGTAGTGCCTTTATCTTCGCATCACTTACTACTTATTGTATTACCTCAACTCAGGTCAGATGATTTCCATTGTGGTGCTGCTGTCCATTGTGGTGCGTGGGCTTCTGACGTTCCTGAAGGCAGTTTCAGGAAGCAGTAGATCAGAGGGACAGCACATGTCAGGTGTTTAGGAGACAAAGTCAGACTGAGATGGTTTGGACATGTACAGAGGAGAGAGAGCCAGTACATTGGTAGGAAGATGTTGAGGTTGGAACTGCCAGGCAGAAGGTGGAGAGGAAGGTCAAAGAGGAGATTTATGGACATGGTGAAGGAGGACGTGAGGTTTGTAGGTTTGAGAGAAGAGGAAGCGGAGGACGGGGTGAGATGGAGGAAGATGATCCGCTGTGGCCACCCCTGAAGGGAGAAGCTGAAAGGAAAAGAAGATGATCAATGGAAAAACTCACCTCCATAATCATGCACAAAATAAAAAAAAAATGGAATGTTTCACACTTAAAGTTGTTAAGCATAAACAGAAGTATTTTCACGCAGAGCTCCGCCTGGTGAACACGCCAGTGCGGTGAACTAGTGCGTGCTGCATCAAAAGTTCTGGTGAAATCTTCTTTCATAAAAGTGTCAGCCTGATAATATATTGTCATATTTAAGTGTAAACTATGCAAAATGACACATTTGCAGAATGATCACTTGGGGGACCCCCCAGCGATCCCTGAACCTTATGCCACCATAAAACAAAAACCAGCAATGATGAATAAATCTTCTTCTCTCGTGGGGTTTTGATAAGTGCTCCTCCATATTTCTCACTAGTGAAGTGATAATGATGGCCTGACATATGAAGCCATGTTTACAGCAGCTTCACACTGTCTTCACAGACAAACACATCCCTCAACAGCCACCCTCATCCCCGAGTCTTGTGACACCCCACCCTCAAATTTGATGACAATGAGCCCCCTTCCTCCTCCGCTAATGACTCCCGGATTGATGGAGGCCTCACCCAGCAGCACCCAACAAATGGCCCCGTGTCAGCACTGGAGAAATGGAGTACAGTGTCGGCTATGGGGGAGCGCGGGCAGAGATGGATTTGGGGGCTTCATGTGTGGATAAACAGAGCAGGCTAGATTGCTAACACACAGAGAGAGGCCATTACGGCGAATCCGCACGCTAATCATAATGAATCACTTACTTATTAAGCTGTAATTACGGCACAGAAATGCATCCCGCGCAGGCGGGCGAGGAGCCGATGGCACCAAGAAAAAAAGTAGGTGCAGGGGGAGGCCATATTAATTTATTCTTATTTATTAATTTCCCCGATTAAAACAACAAGGCGGGAGAATGGGATCGGTTTCTTCGGGTGAAACAAATGAAGTCGGCGGGAAAGTGTTGGGACGTCATGCGTGGAGCGGTGAACACAGTAAATCATGAGAAGTGATGGCGCCAGTTCAGCTGTTCATCATTAGAAAGGCTTTATCCCATGTTATTGTACGGTGTGGGACTCCACAGGGGGACATTTGTATCTCTGACAGTCGTACAGCGCGCACCCCTATTGACGAAGATTCAGATGAACTGACTGTCAGAAGAAGTGAAGCTTGACTCCTGTTTGAGGCAACCCTGTGAGGGAACTGTGTGGGGTTGGTGTGCTCTCCTGGGTGTCCTCCCTCAATATTTGTTGCATATGTGACAGTAACAGTAATACTTCTACTGGGGTGGTCATGTCAAAGTAACTTGGTCGAAGACTGTATTTTGCACTGCATCAGCCTCTTTTTAACCTCAGAACACTTGTTTTTCAACCAATATTCATGATAAATGATAGCTCCAATTAAAACTATTGCTATTGACAAACCCCAGTTTACAGCAATAAATGAGGAAGAACATTGCTACCCTTGCAAAGTGCATCATCAACACATTTAACACTTTCTTCCACACAAACCTGTTGAACAATGCAGGGATGGGAGCAAGAAAAGTAGCTTAGATTATCGGACATGTATTACCATACATGTGAGCAAACAGCTTATGTAAGCATGTGTAGTTGCTGCATATTGTCCATCAATATAAACTGTATACACAGTATATATATATATATATATATATATATATATATGCCCTTAGAATGCTAGAAAAATGTCACCATAGTTACTGGTTATAAATCACAAATAAGCAAGTGCTTCAGTGTGTTCATGGTTGATATGTATTTCCTTTTGGAAAAGTGTTTCTGTGACCTGACGCAAGGACCCAAGCGTGTGATCACATTCTCAGACTGGAAATTTTGAAGCAACTGGCTTGAAGTTTCGACATCTTTTTTAGTGGCCCAGGCCACGGGTCCCCAACCCCTGTGGACTGGTAGTGGTCCATTTCTCATTCGGTGCCGGGCCACAGGTTTCAGAAACCTCGTTCACAAACTGACCACAGTACCCCCAACTAAGTTTCATGATGTGATGACCAACGTGATGCCACCCTCACTTGCTATCACTTGCTATTTTTATATGACTTGTTCACCATTGTAACCCTGCTGGAATAGTGGCAGTGTATGGCTCTATGACTAGAGCAGAGTATGTCGCTCATGCTAAGTTTATGGCGCAATTATGCTGCTATCAATGTCTATTATTACTTTTACAATAAACTAGTCTTTATGCGAGTTCATCCCAATTTGTGCTGTTTTTCATGTGCCTCAGAGGCCGGTCCTTGTTGCTAAAAGGGTAGGGGACCACTGTCTTAGGCAACATAGCAGTTGTGCTGAAGTCTAAGTAGAATCAATTTGACAGTTTAAACCAACTAAACTGCTGATAGTTATTAATAGTGGTATACTATTCTTTTTGCTATGTAGAAAGCGAAAGTGGAATATGAAATAATACGTAGCATTTATGAATACTGTTCCGAGGTGGAGGTGCCCGGTGCGTGTCCAGCTCTGAATGTGCGCTTCTGTGCAGTTTGGCTGTGACAAAGTCATAAACCAAGTAACGCTCTGTCCCAGACTCGCCTCATCCCTGTCCCAGCTCCAGCCCACAACAGGACATCAAACCCTGGAGTGAGCGCTCCAGCCTCAGAGGTGTCGAGGAGCACCTCCCCTGTGACACTCTACCACAGTCCAGTGTGGAGACAGGAAAGGTTTTACACCTCAAAATCAGTAAATGTAGCTAACGGGACATGTCTGCATACAGAGGCTGCATTATACACAATAACAAAGCGTGTCGTGGGCCAGCTGATCGGTCCGTGCACGTTATGTTTTTTCCGGCGTTTTTCGGGGGCGTTCCAGTTCTGGATTTTCGTTCAAAATCCGAAGCGATAAAAATCTCGAAATTTGTGTTCGAACTCCGATTTGTTCGAATTCCGGGACGTTCGAAAACCGAGGCACCAGTGTATTTCCGGTGCACTTTAAATGTATTCAGATTTTGCGTCTGCATTATGTAGTTAAAGCTCTTGCGGGCCACATAAAATGATACTACGGTCCATAGCTGGCTCCTGGGCCTTGACTTTGACACATGACTATTATGCAAAAGTATCAGTAAATCCACTGACAATCTCCATTCATGGCATTTAACTGGGATGAGTGCTTCCTCCATCGGCGCGTCGACTTGCGAGTTCATCACTCCCTAAATGGTTTACTTCACTCACAACAACGATCTGGTGCCGTCTTGAACGCATCCTCCAGAAAATTCCATAAAATCAGACAGAAACTGGCTTGTCTTTTCAATTTGATCATCCGCTGCTTCTATTGCTTATTTATGACCGTTCCCCCGCAGCTTCTCCTATTTACCTCAAATTCATTCTTCCAGCCTGCCGCCTTGTTTTTTTTTTTTTTTTTTTTTTTACATCCACAATGTCTTTTCTCCATTTCCTCAGCTCCGACTCCCGGTCCACCTGAGCGGGAGGGGCCGCGGTAATGGCGTTAATGCCTTGTAATACGAGCCAGATATTATAATCTCAACACTGTCACATTGCGTTAGCTGCCGGAGACTGACGTGTCAATGCCACGGTGAGCAGGTGATGTGTGGGGGGCTTAGGAAGCTTGGCCCAGTAATCGCACAATGCATTTGTTTTGGAGGTGAATATTTGCTCCGATGCGGCTGCTTTGGGCTCGTCTGATGGCAAAAACGTGGAAATAAAACTGAACCACTGCCTTGACTTGAGAGAAGAAAAATAAAAAAAAAAACACTTAAACACTTAAAAATGCAACAGTAACCTCATGAAGATGACCGGTCTAGACATGCTCTACTTTCAAAACTTTATTGTCCTCCTCAGTATTGCTTTTCATTTTGGAAGCAAGAAATAAAAAACACCTCTCACACCCTCCAGTCGTGCCGCTCCGCTTCACGCCTGCTGAGTGATTTATGCGTGTGTGTAATTGAGTGTTAATAAAAAGTGTGTCCTGAGCGCATGTAATTGTGTGTTCTCAGGACTCGCCATGTGTGAGCGTGTGTGTAATTGGGTGTTATCGATGTTGTGAGTGAGGTGAAAAAGTGAAAGGACAGGTTATATGCTGTTTGATCGCAGTTTGGAAGTCAGTGGGCTTCAAGAACCTGGTGTTTGTTATGGAACTTCATATGTGGGTTTTACATCAAATATTTTTGACTTGTTTATAAATATAAAAAAAATGAATCGAATAAATCCCAACTGTCTGAATATTATGGGGCCTCAGGTTAGTGCCCAAACTGTTGGCCAGCCCTGTTCGTTGCCGTACAGAACGGAGGATGTGCACTGCCATGCTTTGGATGTATACACGGTGCGTATACATCCAGTGTGGAGCTAGTGCTGTTTAATTGATGCGGCTGGCCATCGATCCCCGCCGCCCGGACTAATGAAGGCCTGATTGGTTTGTGAGAGCCGGTCGGTTCTGCTCAGCTGCTTCTGCCTGCTGCCCCGGCTATAATACATACGTGCATTCATCCGTCGGCACCTGCACACACACATGCACGCTCAATTCTACATCCGTCTCTGTGTTCCCTCTGTGCGCTTGGGACGCCCTGATTCACTTGCGAGGGTCCTTGCGTTGTGGAGCCAACTGAAACCTTCTCCTGGATGAATAAAAGAATTCATGTTTACAACATTTAAACGGGGGCCATTGGTGGCCCTTGAACATTACCTGCGACCACACCCTTACAAGTCATGAAGTGCTTGTCCTGTCTCATGGCACCAGCTGATGTAACATACAAAACACTTTGAATATGAGGCGTACGGTTTGAATGATGGACTTTTTCAGTGTCATGTTTTCATTTCTCTATCTCTGTCAACGACATTATGTGATCTGTTAAGATAATGACTCAAAAAAGGGTAACTGATTTCAACTAAATGTTTCAGAATAAATCGACAGTGGTGTATTGGAGGTATTCTGAATTGACATCTAGAATGGCAATTTTTTAAAGGGTTTGTCACTGTCCCAAAGACGTAAGAAACTTCACTTTATCCTGCTAAGTGTGGATTTTAGGGGGGGGGTCTAAATGAGGGGCTTCACATGAGCAGAGTTTGAGACCACTGACCTTGGTGACTGAACAAATACAAGTAACATCCCACTTACGACCTGCTCCACTTATGTCCACCTGTACTCACGAGCACGACCTGCAGATGCTTATAGTTTTTTTTATTCAATATCTGGCACCGCAGCACGTAGCAGCCCGGCATCGCGTACAACAGTTACTTGTACTTTGTAACAAATGGCGCTATGCACATTCAAATATGGCCCCCACACTGTCATGACCAAACAGTGGTGTATACCAGGTGGTATGTCAAGCTGTAGATTAATACAACCTCAACAAAGCAAAAAAAAAAAAAATGTCCCTAAAACAAACATTAGTACACCAACTTCCTAGATCTAAAGACATCCATTATAGACTTCCTCTTACAGACACGTGGGGACCGCTCATTGCCATCTTGCTGTCCCCTGCCTCTCTAAAGGTCACCATCCAAAACATACTTACCCAGGACTCTGGACCAAACTTAAATCTATTTATGATGACCCAGGCATTTTTTGACATCCTCATCCTCAAATTGAGGCTTGGATTTGTGGTTGAAGGCCAAATGGTTTTCACAAAGGCATCATGTCCTCACAAAGAGGTGTTTTGACAAGAATTGACACACACACAGAGTCACGTTTCGTGGGGACATATCATTGACTTCCATGCTTTCCCCAGCCTCTCACCCTAGCCCGAACCATCCAAAACAAATGGCTAACATGAACCAGGACTCTACGCCAAACTTAAATTCAATTATAATTACACAGTTATTTAGAAGTTTTAGCGCTCAAATATGAGGCTTAAACTTGGTGTGTTTCCAAGAGTCGCTCCCCACGCACATGCTACAGACACATTAAAGTGCCACACCACCCACGCCCAAGCATGTTTTTAAAAAATAAATATTGCCAAAGTATTACTGAAAACAAAACTACTTTACACATGGTTTATTCATTCATTACCTTCCTCCTCTCCAAAAAAGCATTTTTTTTTCTTTGGTTCCCTGAGCTCATGATCACTGACTTCCTCACTTTGCTGCCCAAACCTCTATGTTCAGAGGGCGTCACACAAATTAAAATTCTTGTTTTTATTCAGCAATATCCTCCTGATTCAGCAGCGTGTGGGCCTCTATCAGTCTTCGGGCTGCCGCCCCGTCAGGCGCTCGCTCACTCAGACGTCGCAGCGCTCCGCCTGTCATGGCCGAAGCCCATAAATGTCTTTTTGTGTCACCCGGCCTGCCGCAGACACCTCGTATTACACCTCCCTGTTAATAGCTTTGTCAGATGGCCTTTACCAAGTCGCTCCCGCCAAGACAGACGGTCCGTGGCTATCTGTGCTGGAGCGTGTGTATCAGTCACACACGACAAGGTTCTGATCGGGAAATAAAAGGCCAGGCCAGTATCCGGCGGAGTCGTACGTCAGCAGAAATTCCGGCGAGGATCTTTCCAGTCTGACGGCAGAAACAGCTGGTCAGATCCGTCACTGTCTGTAACGCTGCCTCCTAATTTGTCCAACCTGCTCTGTTATTGACGGATGATAACTGGTAAATCCCATAAATCACAAGCACCGCTGTTATGCACAGCGCATCTTTCTGCTAGCATCTCCGAAACTTTCAAGTTTTTTCTGCTTCAACTTGAAAACAGCTCTGAAGGAAGAGGGGCCACCAAGACTTCTGGAGCTGAAGACAAAGGAGAAAAGAGGCTTTCTGGGCTCCATCCAGACTTTAATAAGAGAAAAACAAGAACATTTTAGCTGTTTTTGGAAGGTTACTGTTGAAGACAAACACTAAATTTAACCTGCACATCTTGTAGTTTTCTCCTGACTTCGGGGGCCCGCACCTCTCGCCTCACATACCACCACCCTCACCTCGCCAGTCTTGGCCAACACACACACAACAGCATATACTGTGATAAGTGGTGTGTGTTTACAGCTTGTTCATTTCCACTCTCAACTCTCAGCAGAGGAAAAAGAACAGAAAGAGAGCGGTGATGGGCGAGGGAGAGAAGGGGGCTATCGGAAAGAAGAGGGTGGGCTAACGGGGAGTGTTTTTGTCCAGGAGAGAAATAGCCCTCGGGGTCGTAATTGGTGGTAGAGAGAAAGAAAGAGAGCAAGGGAGAGGAGGGAGGAAGAGACAGGAGAAATTGCTTGGCTGGGTCTGTGTGGGATGATAGTGTTTTTGACAGGTAAATAAGGCTGTGATTGTCGACAGTTACACTGCACCTTGCTGACCCTCGCACACACTGGCCTCTTCCATCTATATTTCACTCTGACACACATGCTGACTCTTCGCCTCCGTGGACACACACACACACACACGCACACACGCACGTTCACGCTTGTTCAAATGCAAGTTTTCTATTCATCTTTGACTTGATAGACTCCCGGGTATCATCACCACTACGTAGCTGAAGTGCTAATGTAGCCTTGCTGCCACAAAGCGCTGACATGGCATCAACACTGTGCAGCCTCCAAGTATCTCGAAGGCCTGACGGACTGTCATGGATGAAGTGATGCTGCTGTCTTTTGATAAAGATGCAGAGGTGGCTAATGCTGGTTTGTGTTGACCGACGGATGGATTTTTCTTGTATGAAGTTAGACTTCTTAGTGAAGAGACAGATGTGTGCTTGATGGACAGGTCAGTGGACGCATGGATGGAGGGGTGGTGCATCATTTATATGGATGGATGGATGGATGGTTGGATGAAGTAAGGGAAGGCGTGATAGATAAACCTTTTTTTAAGAGTCTTTAAGTGTTTGCATGATGAAAAGTCGCCTCCACATGGAAAAAACACTAATATACTTCTTTTTCAACAGATAAAACTACAAGAATGAAGACAAACTTATGGACTGTTTGAGATCCTCAAACATCTCAGTTGGAAGCTGGAGTGATGTCACATTGTTTCGAATTCACATCTTCAAATGCAGCTACAATCATCTCCATGAGCTCACATGTGCGTCAGTTTTGTTTTTAATAGTGCACGCATGCCTTTAGGCCTCTCGAATACCTCGGTGGATGACATTCTTGATCAGATTTTTGGATTCTGCGAATCTCTTTCAATGTGAAACAGAGCATTTGAGCAAGCCGGCCATTTTATTTATTTTTACTTGATATAACTGATTAAAACAAACATTCAAATATTAATTTCTGATGGAAAGCCACTCCATAAAAATATGATTACAAAGGGCGGGGGACATGATAGGGTCCCTTTAAAAGATGGATGCATGTAGAGACATTTAGATGGAGTAAGGGATGGATAAACTATTTTGGATTTTATCGGTGTAAAATTGAGTGATGAATGAGGAGCAAATCAATACATCAGATAATAGGTGAATGCGGGTTTTGGATTGACTACAAGAGAAATGACTGATCTGTGAAAAAGATGAAAAAAGTGCATGTGGATGCATGAATGGGTGGATCAAAAAAAGATGCTAAAAAGAGGCATGTAAACATGGAGAGATGGTGTGAAGACCAATGGTGAGACAGTGATGCATACAGGGAAGATGTCTGTCTGGATGGAGTGATGGAATAAGGGATAGGAAGATGGTGAAAGAACAGCAAGATAATTTGATAAACTATTATTATTTTTATTTTTCAGCCAACACCTCAGTCCAACGGTTGAGGGTCAGACATTGGGAGAAAGATGGAGGGATGAATGGAGGGATGTGGAGCAAGTGTTGGATAGATAGATAGATAGATAGATAGATAGATAGATAGATAGATAGATAGATAGATAGATAGACAGACAGACAGACAGACAGACAGACAGATAGATAGATAGATAGATAGATAGATAGATAGATAGATAGATAAATAGACAGACAGACAGACAGACAGACAGACAGACAGACAGACAGATAGATAGATAGATAGATAGATAGATAGATAGATAGATAGATAAATAGACAGACAGACAGACAGACAGACAGACAGACAGATAGATAGATAGATAGATAGATAGATAGATAGATAGATAGATAGATAGATAAATAGACAGACAGACAGACAGACAGACAGACAGATAGATAGATAGATAGATAGATAGATAGATAGATAGATAGATAGATAGATAGATAGATAGATAGACACACAGCTATCTCTACAACACTACCATTAGTATCTCTTCTTCCTTCCCCTTCCTTCCATCTTCCCCTTCTCTTTTATCAAGTCAACAGCCATCTCCCCCTCCTCCCCTCCTGCCTGCCCTTGCCTCCCCCGTCCCCCCCACCCCACCCCTTCCCTCTCTCCCTCCTCTCTGTGCCTCTCTCACTTCAATCTCAAGTGTTTTCAATTTTATTCTAGAGTGGAATTAACTACCCCCGATGTCAAATTGCCGACGAAATCGATAATAATATCTTTACAAAAGAGGATATTCCAGTCTCTCGCGTCGGCTTTTGAAAAATGGAAAATTTAGCCGAGATTGATTCATTAGTTGACACGTTATAGGACGGTATAAGTATTGATCGCGGCCTGTCATGTCCCATCTCGGCTAATCGAAGCTGAGGCGCTCTGTCGATGGGCGCATTTTTCATAATTCCGTCGCCGGGGAGAGAGAGGGACCAGCCGGCAGAGGCGACTGCGAGGCTCCGGGAGAGACAGAGGAGAGGAGGGAGATAGAAAGACGGGGGGAGAGAGATGACTTGCGGGGGAAGTAGGTAGGGGGCAAAGAGTGAAAGAGCGAGAAATGGAGTGAAAAGGAGGTGTGGGGTACGAGGAGTAGTTCGGGGCGCGCGATTCCTTTACGCGCGGGGGTGAGGCGTGGGGGGTGGGGGGCTATGTTAATAGGGCAGGTATTGGGGCGTAGATAATTAATGCATTAACTAATTAAAGTCAAACGGGGGAGATAACAAGATGGAGAGGAGAATACAGCGGGATGTGGAGGGCAGAATTAGGGCGACAACAGCGGAGAGGTGTGAAGGAAGGAGGGAGGAGGCGCACGGTGGTCGCGGATGGAGGGGAAATAAATAGATATTGAATGGAGGGGAGAAGTTCTCAGGCGGAAAGAAAAATAAAGAGGAGTGAGAGGAGACGATGATGGAGAAACTTTTGATAGGTCTGCTGCTCCCTTGGAAAGTTCTCCATGAGTCTGAGGAACAGACGGGAACAACTTACCAACAAGCAGACTTGCCAATTTAGGAGACTTCAGGGATGCTGAATTTAGGAGTTTTCACTGTCTTATCAGCAGGTCAACCTCCTCTACCTTAGTCACTCACAGTTCAGCGTCCATGAGTTTGGACGTGTGTCCTTCTGAAAGTGCCCTTTTCTTGTGTTTCATTAAGCAGGGCGGCTCAAGTGCACGAGTCCAAGGGACAGATGTGGAAAAATGAAAGTTGTATTTCAAGTCTATTCCAGATGAATAAATAAGTGTATCGTGCAGTTTGATAACTGCACCAAAGTGGTGATGTTTTATTAAAAAAAAGTTCTATGTACCTGCATTCACTCCTCAATGTATATTACCAGGCCACTTCACAGTCAAATATCAGTTTCTGCTTTTCCTATGTTTAGAGCATCTAGTGCAGTTTGTTTGAGGGTATACAGTCTTCTTCTACTTCTCCATGGTGATGCTTAGGCCTCACTTCCTGATGGAAGCCGCAGGTGACATTTGTTGGGTCTGTGTAAAAGTCTTCATGGGTCAAATATCGCCCACTTGCCACCTATTGAAGAATCCTGCTCTGGACAACATAGTTGTTTAGTAGTTTGTCTCCAGCCCGCCTGCACTCTCTTCATCACACCCCTTGATCGTTGTCTATCCTGCTAGAGGACTGACCCCACTCACTGTTTTTCCATACCTCCTCCTCCCCAGCTACTCCTCTCTCGAAAAAAAAGGGTGAAACCCAAAAAGATCCCAAAAAGAAACCCAAGTTTAACCTGCAGTTGGACTTCAACAATGAGTTTCTCGAGGTCTAATGACGAAAGATGGCGATATTAAAGGTTGCGAGTCTCGTGTATTGAGTATTGCTATGCATTTTTATAATGCCACTGATAAATAAAAGTGCTGTCATATTCTTTGATGTTGACTGCTGCAAGCTCCAACAGGAGAAGTGACACCACCACCATTTTGAAATCTAAGTAGAAGTAACATCCGACTTACGACCGGGATCGGTTCCGACCAAGTTGTCGTAAGTGACATTGGACATAAGTCGAATGCCATTCAAAATAGCCGACGCGAGGGTTACAGATAATACTGTAGTGGTAGATGGCTGTGTGAGTGTGAGATGCTGGGATACTGTGCTGCTGTAACTGTCGTACATGTTGCTGGGCTGCTACGTGCTGCGGTGCCATACATTGAATTAAAAAAATAAATAACTAAGCATCTGCCGGCCGTGGTCGTAAGTACAGGTGGACGTAAGTCGAGCAGGTCGTAAGTCGGATGTTACTTGTATATGCTTTCACAGGGAGCCTCTTCAGACAAACGGCAAGGCAAAGACTTTCATAGGAGCCAGTGTTCACGGACTAAGCTGGCTAAGTACCTCCTGTATGCTATACACATTTAACTCATCCCGGATGGTGGGTGTAATGCAAATGAAATCAGTCTGTCTTTGAGAAAAAGGCATTATTTTTTTCCTTGCAACATATAAGTCAGGATCAAGAAGAAGACCATCCACATTGTACTTCTCCTCTTGTGACAAGAATCTCAATATAATAAGAACCATGACCTCGGATATAAAATTGCTAAACCTTGTCATCTCTACTTTGCGCTTCATTCTTAATGGACTCAATTCTGTATTAGGAGTGTGGCCGAGGTCAACGAGTGCCTAAGCTCTTTCTACCCAATGAGAGCTTGAACTGATGACTATGAACCAAAGTTGTAGTTGTAGATGAGTGTGCTGCGGTGGATCACTGAGGGGACTGACAAGGATGGGTTTAGCCGCTTCAGGGTGTCTTGTGTTTGTGGTCCAATGACAGCTTAGATTGGCTTTTGTAATCCGGATAGATGGATTCATAACGGGACTGGACGAAAGGTGTGTGGACACAGCAAAATATATTGTGGGCGTGAAAGATCCATTTCATTTCTAAACAATCTGGAAGAGAAGCATGAGCAAGTGGTCAGGTGAACTGAACCCCTCAATTTAAAAGAAGCACAAGGTGGTTTGCCGAAGCTGACTCATCCTTCGCAGCTCGAGCGCTGTCTCTCACAGGTTCAGCGTGCGAATCTTAATCCCATAATTGATTTTGATAAACTAACATGCATGGTGTGAGGAAGTCCTCCCGTATTGAGAGAAAATGGAGAGTGTGACCGAGAGGCCACCCCCAAATCAGCAATGATAAAAGCGGAGCTGAAATGGGTTGTGGGATGGAATCAAGAGAAATGAGATACACCAAATTAGAAGAGATTGGCCTGATGGACTTGGATTAGAAGGAAAAGGTGTGTTATAAGGGGAGGGGGTGACGAGAGATGGGAGGAGAGAGCGAGTGAGAGAGAGAGGGAGTGAGTGCATATGTGGAAGATGGGGAGAAATAGAGAGGAGGGGGTCTCGGTACTTGGCAGTCTCTGGGTATCTCAGGTTCTCTCCGGCCGGGAAAGCGGTCGATATTTAATTGTTATTGCTAGCATGGTACGCACGGAAGCGGGGCCTGTACGAAAATTTCTCATTTATTTGGTATTCTTGTTTTCTCTCCTTTTCCTTCGTTCCTTTCGAAAGGATGTGGGAGAGGGACAGGAGGGGGGCAAATGGGTCTTTGGATGGATCTATAGGAGATGTGAAGAAGTGGAGGTAACAAACCTCTCGCTCAAGTTGGTAGCCCCTGACAGAGGATTTGGGTTTTAAATTGCCTGAGACACCAAACTGCTTTTTAAAAATAATGTGGGTATATTTATCCACCACAAGTGACATTTACATCAGCAAAGTCAACTGTACTAGCCACAAACTCACAATCCTGTTAGGATGGTCTCCATGGGTTATGAATTTCTTGACATTTCCTACTGCTTACTTCCTTGACAAGACATTGGGAGGCTGTACCAGGTTGAGTGTGAGGGGAGACCCTGGACAGTTCTTCAGTCCATCGCTGGGCACAATCGACTTGTCCACTTTATCAAGTTGGCCTTTGACGTCGTGGAGAGACATTGTTAATTACTTAATACTTATGGAGAGTATTGTTGATCATTTTAATCCTGCTATCTTGCCATTGTCCCTCAGTAATAGATTCCACTCCTTCCTTACGGAGCTGGAATGACAATAAATACCAGTGGAATCCTTGAATTTTAAATGTCAAACCGAGGCACTTCACATTCTCTGCAGCTGCTGAGTCAGACGAGGAGCGCTTGTCATATTTTGCTTTATAACTCGAACACCTCTATCCCAAAGTTGCCACTGACTTTCCAAGATGATCTTCGAGCACCATGCAGCTATGAGTCTTTCATGAGTCACTTGTAAATGGAGCTAAAAATCTGAGTGGGAATGTTTAGACTTGTATGTAACTGTTCAATCACTGGATGTGTTGTTGCCTCACTTGGTTTTCTTATCATTACATTAAAAGGAAGAAAATACCAACGCAATGATGGCTTTGAGACCATATTTTCTAAAACCTCCAGTCACTCTGTAAGTCACTGACAACAATTCAGTATACATGGAATAACTGATATCCTAATCCTGATATATGTGTTATTACTGTATCGTTTCACAATTCTTCTTCAGTGTTAAGTCAAAGCAGCTGTGACCCATGTCAACCGCAGATTTTCTGATAATACACATATGTTTTGGCATAAACTTGACCATGAAGAGACTTGTTTGAGCTCATAAATAGGAAAGTTACACTGTTACCATGAGCTTCCATCTTATTTTGCCTCCAAAAGTGTCAATCGAAGATGATCTGAATGAAGCTGCAGGACTTCCCAAGGTCAAGGCCTCTGTGTCTATAAGGGGTGATAGGATGCTGGAGACTGGGTTGAATAGAATCACAGGAATACGGAATACGTATACCATTATACCGTCAGTTAAGTCATCTACCTTGGAGTTGATTTTCCATCTATTTATGTCAGGATTTCTGTCAAAGACTTCAGTCCAACATCAGTTAACAAACATCTGTTTTAGAGGAAATGGATTTCTGAGCAAGATTTTCACACCATTCTCCTTTTGTTTGTGAACAATGCTCTTGGTTGCATCCAGGAGAAACAGGCAGTCGTGCTCTCTTGCCCTGGGAAACATTGATTGTACTTTGCATCACGTTGTTTTTTTTCCCTGAGAATTATCCCTCATTATGTCTCCAAGAAAGTGACCAGCGCTTCGATGCGATGATTGCTGTTGAATGACAGAGGAAACAATCCCTCCACATGAGGATGGCACTCGTGTTTCTGCCCTTGCGATGCAGTTTGGTGTAGCCAAATCTGCCATCAGTAACTCACTCAATGGCGAAAATGTATTTATTTAGAACGTTTCCATGCAAACAAAATCTACGGATCCCCATGATCCCCATGCAAGCAGCTATAAATGGAATTTCCTGATGAATTATAGCTGTGTCATCTGTAAGAGGCTCGTCAAAGAGCTTCTCTCCAGATAAAAGGAGGAGTTTGTTGACAGAGTTTCTGTTGAGGGTGTCTTGAGAGCAACAACATGCTTGGATCATTCAACATAAACATGATGGTAGTTGAACCGTCGCTGATGTTCTAGGTGAGGAACCCTGGCGTTGAGCGCTCCACTCTGGCACCGGAGCATTCGGGGTCCCTCATTCTGAGCCATCCGAAATAGCAGTGGATGGGAAAATGGAATGTGGCACAGGGCTGTAAATGAATGGATGCTTTAATACATGAAAATGCAATTCCTTGTTTTGAAATTCCTCTCAACTTCTCATCCCTCCGAGTGCACTCCCACCTGTCCAAAATGAGAAATCCGTCACTTTCATCAAGCGTCCTCCCAAATATTATCTACACTCCACTCTCAAAGATCGAATCTTATTTAGGAGCAGCGACGAGATTCGCCATCTGTTTTCAGATTTCATTCCTCCATGAACTTTATTTTCCCCCTCGACTTTGGACAAAATTATAACCCGATCGATCCGCTCTGCCGTCTACATATATTTTCTCTGCACTTCGTGGCTCAATTTTCTGTCTCACGTCCGCGGGAAAGCGCTCAGAAACACGCCGATTGAAACTTAAACGCACTCGGGTCTGATGTGAGGTGAAGAGGTTCGGCCGCCTCTTCCTCCCCCTTCCCCCCTTCTCTCTCTCCCGCTCTCTCTCTCACTCCCACCCTCCCACTGCGCTCTCATCCATCTCCCATTCCTCACTGTTTCTCCACTGGTCCACTCACTGTCCATCATCCGTCTGTCGGACAGCAACTTTTCTGCTCCCGCAACAACTTTTCCTCCCCGCTGAAAGTGGCTCCTGTGTTTTTCCACGCAGAACCAACCGGACCTCGCCGAGTCCTGCGCACCTCGCGCAGGATTCCCAACATCCCGAGTGGGATCTGCCGGTCAATGAAGGAGCATCGGTGAAGGTAAGACGCCTGCTTCCCCCGCTCTCCTCTGGATGAATAATGAAGAAAGACGCCTCATACTTTATTCTCGTGGGGAGATTCTGCGCTTTGAGAGGAAAGCATGAGCAACTCCCGCGGATATTGATCGATGCGTCGATCCTCGGACTCTCCGGTCCAAACAGATCGACTACAAATCCTGAAAGATTTCTGCTTCTTGTTTGTTGCATCTTCAAGGACCCACGTGTGTAGAAGCGTGCTCTGACAAGTCAACTCTAAAAAGTAGTCAAACTCGGAAAAGTTGTGCAACTTCAAGCGACAGGTACGCAGGTGTGGGAATGCGCATGCGCTGCGTCAGAATTACACGGAAAAGGTCGACCTGTAACCTACATGTTTTAGATTACAACTTCAACTCTCATTCATTCTTGAATTTGTATTCTACAAATATGCCTTTCCCGGCTAGATAGGTTGAGACCGAGTGGGCATTCTGGACTGGTGGCCACCAAGCTGTATCTTAACCCATGACCAGCTTGAAGTGAGGAGGCGAAAATCTGTTTTCAAATTTACGACTATTCTTATCATAATAGAGGAGTTGGAATCGAAAGTCATCTTCCTCAAACTTTTGCTCTCTGAATTTCTCAGCTTAAGGCTTTCAACTGTGAGGAAACATAAAGGACTTAAGCTGCCATGGCCTCTGCATCGCCATGATGTCACATTTTCAGAACCGGATTCGGACCTCTGGTGTCAGTATACATTGGCCGTTGTCTCCGACTTAGAGCAGAGCAATTTACCCTCAGTCATCCGCAGTGCTTTCTCCAAACGTGTGCTCCATGGTAATGCATTAACTGCCCTCTGAGTCCTCTACAACATGCGACCCAGATGTCCAGTGTAAAAGTCTGTCTTTTGACAGCCAACTTCTACATGAGAAAAACAAGGTAGCGCTTTATGTATAAAAAAAATAATAAAAAATTGAGCATTAATTCTGGAGACTTCTTTTATGAAGTACGGCCCCTGAAATCACGGGAACTAGCTCTCCTATTTTGGTATGTCATAACCTAGAGATTTCAGTTTGGAGGTACATCTCACAAGAGGACCTAGGTTTAACACTAACTTGAGTCCCTGATGCAGCGTGTTTGTAAACAAGGTGTGTGTGTGTGTGTGTGTCTGTGTGTGACTCACTGCAGTCGGTCCGTTCACACACAAGCCAACAGAAAAGATGCATTTTGCTAGCAGTACATGCAAATGAATGTAGCGTTTGTGGATTTGTACAGTCCTAAATAACTTGGCTCATTCTGTCCTACTCATTTAGTATTCTTTGTTTCATGAGTGATGGGAATTAATAAATTGTGAATTTTTGTACTGCAACTTATGATGACAAATGTATTATTATTATTAATTTACTACAGCCATCCTAGCCAGATGTTCAGTTTATTTATTTATTTATTTAATTTGACATGATTGTTGTGTCTATATCCAAAACACTTGGAATATTTCTTGAAGTACAACCGAAAGTTTTAGTAAAAGGTCCTGTGAAAAGTATTGGTAATGACCAAAGCCATACCTCCGACAACATAATTGTCCGATAATGTTATGTATTTTCACAATTATGCTGAATTTTAAAGTAATTCAATAAATCAAATATTATTTGGAAAATGACTACTTTTATTTATTTATTTATTTTATTTTATTTATTTTATATTTATTTATTTTATTTTTATTTATTATTTATTGCCTGTTATCTTGACCTTTTTCTTTACCTTGTGAATTTGATGTAGTTTTAAGTTCTGTTTTAGAATGTCTTCGCCATATTGATATCAAAATAGTACTGTATAATATATATTGTCTTTTCCAAACCCCTTCAATTTTTTATATATCACATCACAAAGTTGTTAACTTATTAATAATTCATGTAGATTTAATAGTCTCCATTGACTAGTTAATATACTTTCATTGTAATTCATTTATTTTATCGTTTTATTTTATTGTATTTTTTTTCTTTGGTCTGAAAATAAGCCACATTTCATTTTTCATATACAGTACTCAACATCGCGGCCTGAATTAAACTTCTCCACTCGAGGAGAGATTCCCTCCTTGCATCTGGATTTGGACTAGTGGTACGAGACTCGACTTTAATCTCTTGCACCTCGTCGCCCAGATGTCTATAGGTGACCAAATAGTTTCTTGTTGTCGTGAATGCAGCGAGGCCTTCAGTTAGAGAGACCAAGGACCCCATTTTTGATACACATACAAATCATATTTTTGTCATGTTTGAAAGGCGTGAAGCCACTTCTTATGTCCAGAATGGCTGTGTTTCTTTTCTGCTCTGTCCTTCTTCCACTTGTCACATGCCACAGTGAAGAAGTTTCCCGATAGACGCCGATAATGTGGCGATCAATAAAGTGGTTTTGTGCTTATTCTAAACCACATTATATCCTGTTGGAGTCGAGACACCACAAGGCGCCCGCTGCCAGGGACCGGCCCTTCATTGATTTGGTATTAGCGGCAGCACCTCCGACGCCCAGCCACTTGTTTGCTAGCGCTGCTCAGTCTCCGTTCCAACGATCAGTAAAAGCACAGCAGCCAATATTTATAGAGGCTTTAACAGGTTCATTACAGTCAGCGTGGATGTTCGGCCCAGTGGATGGACTCGTAAAGGAAGCGACGGCGGAAGTGGTCCCCCAACATTTGACAGTACAGTCAATGGCCAGCGTCATTCTTCATCTGCTTTACGGCATCATTGACATTTATGGCTGTTATGAGGTTAAACGAAGAGCGTTAACACATGCAGGGGCAACTGCTGTGAAATCAAGGGTCATTTAATATGAAGTCCATAATCCACTTGTGTGTCAGTGCCACTCAGGCCGGGGAGAGGAGGGCTGGTCTGTGAAAGAAAACCAGGCTATCGCTTCCAAAGAAGAGAAGTAATCTTTCTAAGTGACTTGTTTTATGGACAGAGAATTAGGTTTGTTGTCAATATACAGTTGATGTAGTCAGGGCTCTGCTGATGGAAGTATTGCAAAGAGTGTAGCAGCATAAAGAGGAGGGGCTATATGAACTACGTCTCCAGTTTATAATATCACTGAAAATAGTGGAGTTATATATTCAGAAAATGACGTGAACAAAGATGCATGTAAAGTGGCAAAGGTGGGAAACTATGGAAGAGTCAAAAGAAAAGCAATCTTGAGGAAGAGCCCAACTTCATACACCCCTATTCACATCCAAAAGTATAGGTCGTGCAAAAAAAAATGACAATATTGTGTTTGGAGAAACAAGAAAGCAGTAACGGAAAATGAGAAATCAATATACAATAGCTCTAAATATTACAGGAAATAGATGTGAAGGTAAATTATACCTTCATTGCATATGCACAATACATTTGCATTAATAAAATTAAATACAATATAGAACCAATATATATAAACAGACGCCGCCAGGGATCACCATGCTTCAGAGTATGGCCAATGATATTTGGTATATGCTCTTGAAAAGGTCCGGTCTGCAGAACTGAAGGACAGTGGTCCGGTCTCCGGTGAACAGCCATGTTACTAACATAGATGGTTTCTGTTGTGGCTAACTCCATAGTCTATGCCACCTGCATATATAGTCGTGACTAAACAAAGGCAAAGCACTTTAACGTCACATTGTGTCCAAATAAGTCTTTCACACTGGCCTCAAATGGCCAGGGAACCGCATATTTGACCCTCATTTGTATAGCATCTGCCACTATCCTGTCCTTATTTGATGTTTTTGGTTTCAGTTATTCATTTCAAACTTTTTCCAAACGCATTTCTAGCTCTATTTTGACTTTATCGTGGAGACAATATTTGTCGGTAAACACTATCATGTGGCTGCATTTTATATTGAGTTGCAATTTTCTAATGAAAAACTTGACGTGGTTTGGATATAAACAGTAAAATGAGCTTCAACATTTGGAAGTGTTATTGATGACATTGATAAATTTGAGTTTCATTTTTTCGCTATTGTCCAGACATAAGCATAAATGTTGTAATAACTTGTGTTTCCACAAATGTGCCCTCCTCCTCTTCGACTCTCTTTTCATACAAGCACCCTGTGTTTAGGAGTTTTGACCCCCCTCAGTCCTCTTTTCTCAACAACTCCATCTTCCACTTAACCCCATATTTCACAGCTGAACTCCAGCTAATTTCCTGGCCAGTCCTCGGCACCGCGCTCCACATAGCGGCAGAACACGCTTAATTACCCACAATTAAAGCCAAACGCTAACAAGAAAATTGCTCCGTTATGAAATGACTTCAAAAGGACGAGGGTAAGTCGAGTAGATTGGGGGGAAAAAAGTTGTTTGGTAGCCTCGGGTGGAGGGTGAGGAGGGGGGAGTAAGCCGCGGTGGCGAATCCCCCTCGAGCTGTCCCAGTGGAAGACGCTCAGCAAAGACTCCGCGGGCAGAACCTCAAGCTCCAGACTCCGATATTCAACAGATGAAGCCCAAGCCTTGTAAAGATTTTGATGCGTGAGGGGAAATACTTGACGGAGATTAAACAAGTCGACACATGAACTGTTACAAATTCGATTTAAAAGAGGAAAACCTTGGGTGGGAGCGGTAGTATTTGCTCTGTTTCCGCGAACAGGAGTTGTTTTATACCAGGCCTGGCCAACCCGAGGCTCCCGAGCCACATGCGGCTCTTTTCCCTGTTTCATGCGGCTCTTCACCAAACTTTGTCATTCCCTAAACTAAACGTATGGCATGTGTTTTACCTGTTATTCATTGTTGTGTAATTCAGTGAAGTGAAGATGAGACGCTCCAGTCTGCAGCGTCGCTCATACCCACAGACTGGGGCGTCATGTTATTGGTGGCATGAGCCACGTAAAAAAATATATAAGTAAAATAAATTGTGCACACATTTCTATCTACGTCGCTTGATATTTCAAGGAGGATCACGGTAAAAAGTATGAATTTTAAAAATACATGCACAAGAGACATACGCTGGACGTGAACCATCAACCTTGTGACACACAGGGATGAGCTTTAACCGCTGTACTGACGCTCAGTCACGTGACCAGCTGTTCAGGTTGAGCGTTACGACCTTACATATTTGTAGGATGTGGCTCTCTTCAGTAACAAAGTAAAACAATGTGGCCTCTGACTGGTTGGCCACTCCTGTTTTATACGATCATTCAGAAGGCTGATTTTTAGAAATAACTTCAGCAGTGTTCTGCTGCATATTATAACACACTTCATGTACACATTTTTTGGGGGGTATTACACTCAGTTATGATGTATACTGTGAGTATGCATGAGTTTGGGGTCACTAATATCCAGATATCCGGCCAGTACGCGCTGAATATGACACCTGTGACGGGAAGATCTTATCCAAACCAGGATTTAGCAACACCTCAGCCACGTGATGTAAATTGATTTCCAGAGAAAATGTTGCAGATATAGCTTTTTAAATTCGATTGGACTTTTTTCATTGGATATATATGGAGTTAGTATTGGACTTTTACGGCTGCTTTTAGGCCACTGACATTCTGTAACAGCACTTTAACAAGATAGTGCACCTCATGCGAGACTTGGGGATGCGTTTAGCATGTAAACAATTATGACTATCTTCACTATGTTATAGATCTAAACATGTTTTTTTCATTTATGGTATTGCAGAAGTAGTAGTGCAGAAAGGGAAAACCATTTCAGCACTTTTCGGACACTTTTTTTAATGGCCCTTTCATGAGTATATGTAGCCGTAGGAACCTCTTTTGTAAGACCCGCCCAGCATGGGGAACAACAGCAGGTGCACCGAACTGCACAGAACTGCGACAGGCTCTCCTCCAGGAGCTGAGGCATTGTCCTTCTCGAATTCAGTGTCTAGGACAATTGTTTATATTGCTCTTACTTTTTAGCCGAAAAAATGCTACCTTTGGGGACAAAACATTTTTTATAGAACCCAGACCCATAGTAGTCCAAAAAGAATCCATCATCTATAAACAACAACAACAACAACAACAACAAAAAACACAGAACTCCAATGTGTACCGTACTTTCACTTGAGATCCTCACTTAGTACCACTTGCATAATATTACGTTCATTGCCACAGGTCCCAGACCCAGTGCAGTTGCACTTTACAGCAGCTCCTGACTGCGTCCCAGGTTGTAGTGACTCACACCAGATCTGGTTCCTGTCTGGAACATAGATGAGGCTGCATCTGTTCATCGTGTGAGAACTGCAACACACCGCGTTTAAAGTAACAAACGTCCCAGAAAATAAATACTTAACATGTCCATGCACATCCGTGACGGGCTTTATTCTTTTTGTTATTCTATGTTGTAATTATTATTGCAATTAATTTGGATTTTCATCTTCATATCATAGGTGTTTTATTTCCATCGGCTAACTAAAAGTGAAGACACTTTCCACCACTGTTCCTGGCACTACGTACAGCAACAAAGCTAAAGGAGGCATGTGTGATGTAAAATAAAAACAGTGCTATGTACATGACAGCCAGTCACGTCACGTTGTTCCACAGACTGCGGAGTAGAACGGACATAAACTTCTCAAACAATCCGATGACAAACATTGTATCTTGTGGAAATAAATGTTTGGCATGTGGTAGAAAGCGCCAAGAAATCCTTTATTTCAATATCCACTGGCTCATTAAAACATTTTTTTTAAATATATTGTATATGCCGTATGTGACATCATCATCCCTTGACACATTTGGTAAGCGGACACACTGGTCAGTTGTAAATGTCTTTGGATTTCATGTAATGATAAATGGAAGGAAAACATGCTTATTCCGAGTAATACACGGACAAGCCTATCCCTGCTACGTTGTGTGAAGCGTCATTGTCAGATACAGATCCTCGTGTAAAGACTGACACATCAGCACATGCTAAAGCTCTTCTAGAGTTGGTGTTTTCTCGCAGCCCCTCACAGTCCGTGGCCATTTCCTGATATGGCGCCTCGCTCCTAGCCTTTTTTTCCAGACTTCCGCGCTGACAAAACTGGCCTACTGACACCTCAGCGGCCGGCCCGCTTCTATTTAACAAGATTACATTTTGATCACAAGCCCACTCTTGTAAAACAACGGTATTATCTCATTAAACCCTGGTGGAGGGAGAAATAACAGCGCTGCTGAATTGAGACGTTCAGATGTTAAGAGTTTATCTGGCACAATATACCTGACCACAAAGCCCATTCCCTGTCACCGAGGAATGAGACCGCTCCTTCCACACCATCACCCCCCCCCCACCCTTCCCTAACCTCCCAATCCAATCTACAGCCGGCAAAATGAAACAAATAAACACTAATACGGATTATTTACGTCCAGTTTACACCACATGACGGCAGGTATGAGAGGAAAAAAGCGCCATAGGTTGGGTGGATAATTGTAACAGTGGTAGTAATAAGTGCAGCGGCTACAGTGATAACAATTAGATTTGATTTCATTTGAGAATGCCTCCACAGCTGCTCCCCACTCTCCCCCTCTACCCCTCCCCTCGCTCCTCTCCCCCTAGATTAAAGTGGGTGTGTTAATTCCGTGGTGTAGCGATCGAACAGCTCTGGCAACAATGGGAAATGGGCTATTGATCAGAACAGCTCAGATTAAGACTAGGCACTGGAGCTCTTTCTTGCTCTCTTTCCTTTCCTTTTCTCTCCATTTCCCACCTTCTTCTGATGCTCTTCCTGTCTGTCCTGTTTGTCTCATCCCCGCTTCCCCCACTCTCTTGTTTTTCACAAAGAAGAAGAAAGCAAGCGCATGGATGAGAGCACCTGTGATGATCATTTCCTCCACGCCAACTTCCTTTCTTTTAGTGTCTGCATCGACAAGACACCTTTGTGGTCGGCGACGCATCAATATTCACTTCGTGGCGACTTCATATTTATTGGTGTTTCTATCTGTGATGCGTTGTCTGTCACTTCAGCAGGCCTTCAGGAGTGTTTAGAGGTCCAGTACTGAAGTTTTCAGACGACTCTTTGGTCTGATAAAAATCTGTTGACGTCTTCATTTCCCAAACTCTGGAATGCCTCTTGTGCCTGTGACTTGATGTTTCCCTCCCAGCGAAACTCAGAACTAGAGTCGCCCTATTGTTGCGGTATTTTCTCCTCTCACCTGTCACCAAGCCTGTAAAATTCACCAAGACATCAAAGTTTGCCGTTGGAGGTTCAGTCACTTCCACCAGCCTTGATCATTGGCGTTTGTCTGTTAGAAAAATAGGTTTCAATTCACTGCTCTTGAACAGATGAATTTTGGTGGTGTTCTGATGACTATCTGGATCCACGTATCATTTCAAGGATTTGTCGCTCTCTGTGCTTTCCTCTTTGATCATACTGTTTGTGTTGTGAGAGCAAGTTCTGGGGCGCCGCTGCCATATGCTGTCCAATCACTATCAACAACATCTCAAAAATATATGAAATCGTATATAAGTAACATCCGACTTACGACCTGCATCGGTTCCATCCAACCAGTCGTAAAGCGAATGCCATTTAAAGTAGCCGACGTGAGGGTTATAGGTGCTACTGTAGTGGTAGATGGCTGTGTGAGAGTGAGGTGCTGGATACTGTGCTGCTGTAACTGTTGTTTGCGATACCGGGCTGCTACGTGCTGCGGTGCCAGACATTGAATAAAAAAATTAAAATAAAAAAAAAAGAATCTGCTGGCCGTGGTCGTCAGTACAGGTGGACATAAGTCAAGCAGGTTGTAAGTCAGATGTTACTTGTAAATGATTTAACTAAATGTGTATCAAATAAATACCAGTGTGTGTGTAAATGATCATGTTTGTTGTGCGCTTTTTATCATTACCTTTTTGTGTGAGTGTTTTTTTTTCCCCTTTCAGTCAAGGCTTCAATGATGTTTAAAGGAAACCTTCAGGTTTCTGGTTCTGGATAGAAACAAAATATTTTTCCAATAATACTATAGCAGACTATTCTAGCAGATTCAAATACCAGAATAGTATAACTTACTTGATATGATTAGAAAGTACTCTGCAATTAATCATATATAATCATATTTGTCTCATTATTTAACTACATTTAACTACAATGTCAGGTGGTGCTGCGATGTCATAACCAAAACATCCACGATGAAGGAGGGCATGTGAGACTGTGCTCATGGATGCAAAAATGAAGTGTAAAAAAAAAAAACTTTTGAAGATGCTGTTCTGTTGAGTTCGCTCTTCACTGGAACTGTTTTGCCCACATATTTGACCGTATGTCTACACGTTCAACGGCAGTTGGGTCTTTATAATGGCAAATATTTACTTGCGATTAACAATTTTTTGTCAAGTCCCACCCCACTAAGACAAACACCTCTGCAATCCGAGAGCTGCTTACATCTCAACGTACTGTGTACTAGTATGGTGGGATAATGGATCCATCCAGCTACCATCCTAAATATTTTAAACAACAATAGCTCTAGAGATCCACAGAGTTATATTATATTATTATTTACAATCTAACTCGAGTGCAGTTCGAGTCCTTCACGACTCCTTTAGGAGAGAAAATACTTGTATCAAGTATACATTTCGTTGCACAATTTAATAAACACTATAATTTATTATGCATTCTTTGTAGAACAGTCTCTTTATCGTACTATTAAAAAAATGTAAAATCAATGCTAGAAGATAAAGATTCTCAAATAACACATAGATGTATTAAATTAAATATCTAGAGAATAAATGATAAAAATATAGACTCATGACACAGTACAGTCCGTATTGCTGCCTTTAAGACTAAAACATGGTGGAATAAATAAAGTATCAGAGTAAATTCTGGCTTTGAATACAAATAAAGGCTGGGCGTGCTATTGCCGAGGAGAACTGGTCTTTGTATTCATGCCCGCACCAGTTCCCGTCAGCATTGGTCACAACGATAATCACACTGAGTCTCAATAAAAATCCGTCCTATCAAAGAGCTCGCCCACCAAAAATGAGCTGTCATGATCGGGCCCCGGGACACAAGCCATTGGATTTGCATTGAACAGACGTAAAACAAAGCAAATGTGAGGAGACAGCAAATCCATACAGTGAAAAGTGAGCGAAGAATCTTCTGCTCTACTTATATTAATTAACTCAGTCAATGGGGATGTGATAGGTCCGTTTTTCATCCTCTTCCAGCGCCTCCTCGCCGATCCGTCACACACACCTCCCAGGTGTCACTGCCTGCCGGAGCCGGCAGCAGACGCCGGGACCAAGTCAGTGCTTAGAGGTTACTGGTTTGTGTCTGCTTCTGCCCTTTTGGATATTAGAGGAGACAAATGCAACACACAAACAGCAAACAGACTTGCATCGACAACACACACACACACACACACACCAGCGGTCTCATCAATATTGCCATGACCCTCTGGGGACTTGGAGTATTGGCAAAGCTTTCATCCGCTCAGTGTGTGAGTGTGTGATATCCTCTGCACACACATACACAGTCTTGACATTCAGCTTGAAAAACTGGTCTCCAACTGCAAACAAATATATTTGGGGTAGTTTTTTTGTTCAGTGTAAGTGTGAACAGCTGAAGAGGGACCGAGGCCTGGGTGAGCCAGAGGGGTTAACAAGGAGTGATGGAGAGCTCGCTTCAGAAGTTGACACTAGAGGGCAATAAAGAGAGGGATGGCTGGAGTGATGTATGGCTATGGTTGCTTTAAAAACATGATCTCTCTGTCTGTCTGTCACAATTTTAATCTGTTCCTTTTGCCTTTATAATGATTGAGACAAGTTGGCCATATGAATCATAATCCAAATGGATAAGATTTTTAAAACAATACGTT
Source organism: Synchiropus splendidus (assembly GCF_027744825.2). Taxonomy (NCBI): domain Eukaryota; kingdom Metazoa; phylum Chordata; class Actinopteri; order Syngnathiformes; family Callionymidae; genus Synchiropus; species Synchiropus splendidus. The sequence continues at coordinate 14,394,847 of NC_071345.1, read as the reverse complement.
TGGTAAAGATTATACACATACTCTTAAACTTTAAAACGCTTTTTTTTTTCTTTCGGTAACTGTCTCACAAAACAATATATTCAAAAGTCAAATATAGCAATATGTAATTCACGATGATGTTATGATGTTAATGGAATTTTAAAAGCTATTAAATTCTATATACGTATTGTAAAGAATCGAGAATCATTGACAAGGAAAAGTATGTAATAAATCTAAATATAGCAGCTAATAAATGACAAAAGATTCATGGTATTCTAAATAAAATGAGCTACATAGCAAAGATCACTTCAACATACTTTATTTACTGGCAGCTTTTTTAAAAATAAATAAAGACGATGACAATCTGAGTTGCTCAAAACGAAGTTCTATGAATATAAAGAATGAACCCATGTTCAGTACATTCACACCGATAAACTTCTGAAGTCACCCAGCTGTTGTCAGCCGAGGAAATTCTTCTGTCCGCCGCCGTTCTCAGCTCTGAGACCAGTGAGAGATAGATAGGAAAAAAAAGGGATTACTTTGTACATCCAACACCGGGTCACTGTGGCTTTGACCTTTGACCTCCGTAAGTGTGTAAGCATGACAAGTTGTCAGTATGAGACTTTGACCTGAGACAGAGCCGCTGCCCCTCCTCCTCTTCCTCCTTCTCCTCCGCCACTCCTTGCTCTCCCTTGATACGCCGTCATAGACTCCAGATAAGTGAGTTCCACAGGTTTAGTTAATTGATTATTAAGCCGCTGATTGGAGATCAATTAAATAATTAAAGTTTGTTAAAAGAAAGGTCGATCTCTGGGCTCGAGACCGCAGGGGCTCGCTTTCTCTTCTGGTCTGTTTGTGATGTCAGTGAACTGCAGAGTGAACGATGTGCCGTTTGTTTGTGTTTGCAACAGACTGTCGGTGGTGTGAGACGCTCCTGGACCATAGTACAGGGAATACAGGCCCTCCATCATCCAGGGTGGCTCCATTTGGCTTTGCATATTACTGTGGAAGTTCTAATACCAGTCTCTGACAGATGACCGAGCTCTTTTGTGTGTCTCTCGGTTCGTGCCTTTGGCTGAGTTTAGTAGTTTTCTGTTCTCGGTGCCAATCTCAATTTCAAAATCACCCCTCCACCACCTTCCAAAAACACTCTTCAAACTCATACTTGATACTTTATATTTCAAATGCTGTGGTTGTATTTAAGATCAGAGATTGTGCAGAGAAACTCAATTTATTTCCCATCACATGTGGAGCACAATAGATCAGTTACATCTTACTATGCTTGCGTTGTTTGAGGTGCTTTTTGACTTCTGTGTGCTATATTGATGCAGTAGAGGGAGCTTCCATCCTCGCGCAATTGGAAGCTCCTTTCACTGAAAAGCAGTGGATGTCACTTGGTGTATGTAGCACCTTATGCGGCTCTCCCCTCACTGACAAAGCTACAGATACATATATACATATAAGATAAGATACAGCTTTCTTTTGCCCACAGCGCAACCACTATATGTGCTTCAATTGAAAACTTAATGCATCAACATGCAACACTAAAGGCTGACTTCTGCTTCAGCAGAGAACGCAAAAGTCACTTGAGCAGTGTCACTATTTGACGCCGTGGGAGTGAAAACGTGTTGCCATGGAAGTGTGAAGTGAAAATATGCGCTATGAAGTTTACCCATCAATTTCTCAATCTTCAATTAGATTTCAGAGTAATTCTAGCACATTTCATGTCATCGGTCTATTGAACTCATACGACATATCGGTTATTGTATGGGTCTGTATACAAGCATTGTGCCTGTAAGTGATGTCATGTGACCATGGAAAATGTATATCCTTAAAGCATTCAACAAGACCTGATAACATTTAGGACTGTGTGGCACCAAACTGTTGCTCCGTGGGTGAACACTGTAATGTGATAAGTCATCGACTTTTGGCCTGGATATTATCTAAAAACATTTCGACTGTATGAATTTATGAATCATTGATTTTGCCTTTTTGTTGTTTTGGTTGAGACTGAGGTGTATGCCTTATTCATACCATCTCAAGCACTGGTGGACCACTAAAGGTGATGGCTGGGCCGGATTTTGACCTGGTGCCTCGAGTTTGACGCAGTAAACCTATCTCACATCCCAAACGGGACTCACACCAATACTTACAGAATTTCAAATACACAGCGTCCGTTTTTTCTCCTGGTTTGCAAACCTGACTTTGTATTTGTTCGTCCTCCCCCTGCTTGCACAGGTTTCCTCCCACAGTGTTAATTGATTGTCAGTGTATACTGCTTGTACCTGGTCTCGCAGTGACCCTTCCAGCGTCCCCCACCTTTTGCCCTATGAGGAGATGTAGGCCTCGGTGACAGGAATAAGTAGGAGAGAATGAGTGCTGTTTTGGGGACAGGGGGACTGACCCATAATCACTGACTATATATGAGGGTTTAAATGAAAGGGGATGGGGAGACAATGCCTTGAGTTTTCTTATGGGGTCAACTCTGCGAACTCTTCTGGAGTGATATGACGAAAAAAAAAAGAAAAATTCGGGATCACACCCATATAGACTTTGCACCCCACTTTCTCTCTCACACTCTCACAAACCTCTATATGAGACACAGGAGCGGAAACGGGTCGAATCCTACTTCAAATTCTCTTTCCTCTCGGCTTGTCGACCGGGGAAAACAAACCGACCCGAGGCACGGCGAGTGGGGATTTACTAATTAACTACTTACACACACACACACACACACACACACACACACACACTGACGAATGGAGAGAGAGCGAGAGTGATGCTCGCAGCCTCCCTCCTCCTCCTCCTCCTCCCTCCCTGTGCTCTCCTCCCCGGGTCCAGGTTGTGGTAGTTCCTCCTCTCCGGTCTCCGGTGCGCCGTCACATTGAATGCGTGTGGATAGACGGATCATCCGCTTTGACAACTCTTCCCGACAAAACACACTTTTAAAAACACAACACGCCGGTATGTACTTTGACTCATCTTCCTTATTTGTGTTTTTTGCTTACTGCTTGCATTCAAATATTAGCGAGAAAGTTTGTGCCAACATGACTGCGATGTTTTGGCGTTTTCCCCGCACTTATGACTCTGTTGAAAATATTGTTAAAATGTGTGTTTTCAGATGTTGTAAATTGTTCTTTTCACGTTCACATTTACAAATATAAAGGTGCGCTTTTTAAAGAGTGAATATATCTTATCATGTTTATTTTTATCAGTCATCTTGGAATCATTTTTGAGCATTTCGTTTTCTTGTTTTTCATCACTTTAATGCTTCGCGTGATGAAGTAGAAGTTTGGTCCACGCTGCAGGAGGGAAGGCGAGGACGCAGTGATGGCGCTGCGTGATGGTGTGTGGAAGTCTCCGCTGCTCTTGCAGGCACTTTGATGCGCTCAGCTGTCGGCGTTGGCCCGGATTAGCCTTTAAGTGTCTCTATTTGTTAAAGCGGCCGCCCTCACCTCCACGCTGCGTATCTATCAGTCAATTAAACAGCCACTCACACACGAAGAGCCCCCACCCACTCAACCCCGCGCACTTCAGTGCGCACACCACCCCTCAAATTCCTTAAAACCCTGCATATTTATGCAACTTCCAGGTCGGTTTGTCAATTCAAGTGTCCTGGAAAGTTACTTGGATTTCCAAATTCTTTACTTTCAAGAGCAGCGCGCGTCAATACGGCGGGCTAACTTCTCCATTTTTTTGTAGGTGTTTATCCTCACACACACACACACAACTTTGATAAATATTTATGCGCGCCCAGGGTGAGTGGGTGAAGCCCATCAATGATTTGTGTCGGTATATTTCCAGATAAACACTGTTTGAGAATCGATACACGCATGTAACTATTGCAGATTAAGAGATCGATCGATGGATCCACAACAACCCGACCGATGTTTTTTTTTTTTTCAGCGTCAATTATTCACATCAAGTTTGCGTACATTTATTTTATTTCAAAACTTCAGTATCACTTATCACATTCATATGTACAAGCAGTAATACTGTTCCGTATTGGCTGTCATTTTTTTTTTTTTATTCTTCTACATCATGTTGCATCAATTCTTACAGTTTAGTCATTTATTCTGGTGCCAAACGGGTTTATTCGCGCTGCTTCGTTTTGGAATTCATGTGGCCACTTACGTGTCGCCTGCTCCAGACCAACTCATCCGTCTCTGTGTGGTCAATATGTGATGAAAACATTTGCAAAATGAGGCGGAAATTGACCTTCACGCATCCGGCGGTCAAGTCCTCAAGAATTGTTTTGGCTAATTATTATAATAAGCAAAGATTTACCAGTAATTAAAGTGATTTAATTTAATTAGCTATTCATTTTTAAATTGAAAAAAAGAGTGTCTTATATTATACGTTTCTAATTATTTTGTTGAATGACCGATTTTATTGTAATGAGCAATTACCTTTTAATTACATCCTAGAAAGAAAAGCGTGCTTCGTACTGTTTATTTAATTTATTTTCAAATAACCAACGACGTGAGGTGTGGATAATAATGTAAAGAGATATTGAAAGGACATTTTAATTACATTAAATAAATCAATAATTTCGTTGGAATAAAAATCGATTCTAATTAGATTATATAATATTCCTGAACCGTTTATATAATTTCTAGAAGATTCACGTTCGATTTTGATCTAGGGTTAAAAGCCTCGATGCGATTTGAACAGTACACTTCCTTCTATTATTATTAATTCGCATTGCCTTCAAACTGTACTGAGAGTTCAACCACAAATCAATAATAATTTATTTTATGTTGGTGAAAAATAATAATAATAATATTGACATGTTCGTTTTCAAAGTAAAATAATTGACCTTATAGAACATATTGTTGTTAAATAACACAAATTATTAATAGTATTATTTAACAACAATATTTCACTACTCAACTTAAGTTCGAATTTCGTAACTATGCTTTATGTAATACATTTTTTTTTTCATTTTATATTGACGGTTATTTCGCTTTAGACTGAAGACTAAAATTAGCACTTGAAATTACAGCATTTAAAAAGACAATAAATAATGATTTCCAGGGGCAAACTTTAAATAATTTTTGTTGAAGCAAATCAATAATCTCGTCTGAACTGCCACGTTATTTCGGGTAGTTAATTGGACTTGAATTATTATTATTGATATTTGTCCATCAACAGAATGAAAGCGGCGAGATGGCTGATTGAGGGGCACTGGTTTATAATGTCCCTTTTCTTTTTTAACAACTCATTTCACAATTGATCATATTGCTTTTCATTTTATGTATTTACCATAATTTTGCATTTGCTTTTGAGTTTGCTATTATTTGTGTGAATTGGTTTGAAAGTCATTTTCTGTATACGATTTGTTATTATTTGAACTACAGTTTAATTACGTTTTCCTTTTTAAAACGTAATATTTTCATTTTTTTTTAAGCATTTGTCTGACGTCTCCAAACTTCTGACGGCTGCGTGAGGCGGGCTACTTTTTTTTCCCGTCTTTTTTCAAAATGCTCTCATCCTTAATGTGTTGTCATGTGGAAAGCAATCTGCTATGATCAAAGAGCCGCTCGTTAGTGCGCTCGATATCTCTTTTCCAGCCAGATTCTCAAATATCGATAAGGAGACAGCGGAGAGTTTCCTCCGTGCTGCGTTCACGGCCTCAGCGCGCCGATACTCCCGGATATATCACGCAGCGTAACATCACGCATTCGATATTTGGGCTGAAACTAGAAAGTCATATAGGGCAGAATATTCAGCACATGCGATGATGAGGTTTTTAATTCAATATTTGGCGAAATAAAATAAGATTTGATTTGTGCAGTCTGACACCGAAATGACTGCTCAAAGCTGTGATCTGTGCATCGACTGGTGTCGGGTCCCACGCGGTGACATCTGGAGGGAGAAATGAAGGTTACGGTTTTGTGAATTTATCTTTTGGTCACCATGCGGTAGAAGTTCACTTCTGTATTGATTTCAACTTTGTCAAGCTTCACACACCACGACACACTCTTAATATTCATATTCACAATTCCCATAAATCACTTTTCTCTCCAACGTTTTTATTCAAAGCAAAAATTAAAAAGGATATTAATTTCTTAATTTCATAACTAGTGTCACTAGTCGTGCCACGTGACCAGCCTTCCTTTACAACCGTCGCCAACTTTATTGACAAACCATCTGACGCGTTTCCATCAAAAGCGACGTCGAGCTCATACGTGTGTTCTTCCAGCAGAGTTTCCGCCGTGCACTGCGACTGCTGTCCCTCCGAAGCACTCACCGGAGCAGACGCGCACATCAGTCCGAGACAGTGCGTTCAGGCTTCGGCCTCAGGTGCATCTCTGAGGCGGGGCGGCGCGGAGGTCCAGGTGGGTGCACTTCTTCTTCTTCACCGCTTTAAAGACAGTCTTGCTCTCACGTGGATTTACACGTCTGTTAACACACAACCCCAATGAATAACGTCATTTAACCGCGAAGGTTTTGCGCTGTACTCGAGCGGTTGCTATATTCCCAAGTCATTTCTTTATTTCTGTGGTTATCATACGCTAATGCATCCGTGGTTCCTCAGTAACATCGGCAGGGAGGGGGCCAGTGGGGTCTTAGCAGGGGAGATCAGCCACTGAATATTGCTTCTCAGTGTGCTTCATGAACATCTACTGCTGTGATCCGATACAGTACAGTCTTATGGTTGACTCAAAGAGGGGGTAACACTGACAAGCAAAACAGCCTGAACAGTCTCAGGTCCTACCTATTTAATGGATGTATAATGTGTTGTATTGTTCTTCAACCGCTCTTCTTCATCTTTTTGATTTTTTTGTTTGTTTTTCAAATAAATTAATCTATAATTGAATTGTGATAGGCACCTTTAGAACGTTTCTTACAATATGTATGATCATATAAAAGATTTGTTTTTTAAATATGAAAAGGGTTTGATATTTTCTTTACTGAGATTTATATTTCAAGTATAATTTGTCACTATAAAAACCATGAAGGACAGCAAAACACGCAGTCTGTCCAACTTAAATTTCCACAGTGAGACCAAGCTTTTGACTATTTTTAAGAGTCACCTCAGGTCAGGCCATCAAATTTGGAGTTCTCAAGGGTGAATTGAGATTAGAAAAATACAAGCTTTTAAACTCTACAGAAAAACCCCAAATCAGGTTTGTTGTTGATATATTGTTTTTTATCGTCACCAAACAAGCATCTCTATTTCCACATTAATAGCACATACAGAGACTACTATTGGCATTGCGTGTCGATATTTGTCGACACCGACTCTGTCTTACTGAAGCTGAAACATGAAACTTCAATGTTTTTGCTTTCTACTCCTTCTTTTTTATTTGTAAGTGATAATGTTTGGCTGTTGGGTGAACTACAGACAAAACAAATTCACCAGCAGGAATGACTGAAATCTTTTGTTTTTAACTCTGTGACTTTATATTCAATGGCTCTTTATGCTTTGATCCAGTTATGAGTAGTCAAAAGTGTGGTTGGCTGGTGCAGCCATCCGATGCTTCATCACTTCCTGGAGCTTGCTTAAGTCTTCCTGTCTGGCATGAGCCCCGTGGCACCTTTTCAAATATGTGTTTCATTATTCAACACTCATCTACCACATCCATCTATTGCAGGTTGAGCTATTAATTCCCAGCTCAGGCATCATCTCCTAATTCAAGATTTAAATAATGGCTTATTTCATTTGATTGAAATACGATAGTGTGTGGTGTCCTGGGGTCCAACTACAGGACCGTCCAGAGAGAGTCATTGCTGCCACGTGTGACCTTGTATCTGAGCAACCCATCCTTCTAAACTTTCCGTCTGAGGGTGTCCAGTGTATCTCCTCCACCATCTCCTGCTGTCCCCTCTCCTTGTCCCTCTGTCACAGGTAACTGGGAACTTGTTCACAATAATAACAGCCTCATGTCTCCATCTATCTCTCTATCTGGCCTGTCAGCACTTCGCCGAGTGTCTGAGAGACTCGCAGGCGCAAAAGGTCAGTTAATCAATGGCGTACAATTTGACAAATCCCAGCTACTCTTATCATCCTCATGGGTGTTTAGGGCCGAAAGGACCACCGAGATAAATGCTTAATCCTGACATCGCTGTGATGAAAGAGCCAAGGAGAGAGAGTGGGGAGATGCACAGAGGACTCAGTATATAGAAGTAAATTACATGATCAAATAAACATCACTCAAAACAGGCACTTTTCAGTTTTTTTTAATGATTAATTTTAGTAGAAACAGATTTGTGAATCGATATAGGTCATGTGTGCTTCCATTGAAATTTTACTGCCAACAAACTGGCAGAGATGTCACATTTTTTGTTTTTTTTAAACTTGGCAAAATATCAATTATGAATACATTTAGGTGGCAAATCAGTTACTCTGACTTCCTTGTGGGTGATAAAGTAGTGGTTGTTGAGTCAACCGTCTCGAAGAGAAAAGTCTCCCATCTGAGCCTCTTGTACTCTCTGTCTCATTTTCGGACGAAGATAATGGCTCCGGGAAGTTACTTCATGTAGCATCACAAATCTGTGGCCACACTTGCCTGCAAGATTTTCAGATCAATCTCTGAATGTAGTTCTTATTCCTTCATGAGGTGAACATGTCATTGATCATACAATTTATTGACAATTCTACATTACATGTTATATATAATGCTGTATAATATATCAGCTAAAAGGTTACTATTCATGAGACTTACAGCAAAAATGTTGAGTTGTTTTTTTTTAAACATATTAATAGCTGTGGGGAACTGCACAAAGTGGCATTGAAATACATTAAAATAAATGAAAAGTTGAGTCCTGAAAGTGGTATTTATTGCTGATCAATTGTATAGCTTCACCATGAGGCCGGCATATATACAAGCAAAGGGCCACATCTGGCCCCTGAGCCACACATTGCCCAGGTCTGTAGTTAAGTGTTTCCTGACTTGTTACCACTGTATTATCTCAGCACTGTGATAATTCATGACTAGGAATTCCCATACAAACTTGGTCACATCATGAAATACTGACCTCCTGGAGAAGGTTTCATGGAAACCCAAAAATGTGAGCCGTCATCTGCAAAGCCTGCCTCAGCCGTGAGAGATGTCGGAGAAACCGATCTCTGTGTTGGTCTGTCATTTAGCTGGGTGTCTTTGTGAAAAGTTGAAGCAAACAACGGTGTATGAGGGGCTTGAACTCTCCTGTGGCATGTTAGCCAGTCGGCAGAAGAGTGCAACCAAGAGGAAAATGAGCTTTTGTCCACAAGACTGGCTTATTTTGTCCCTCAGGTTCTCGAACTGCAGGGGTTTGGGGCGAATGGCACAATTTCTTTTACCTTTAACAGGGATCAGCCGCCTCTGTGTGGCAGGACACCAGTTGTTTTCCAGTGATGTATTTTGTGCTCATCATCTCAGCAGCAGTTTCCATGCACAAATACTCTAAATATACATTTTGTTACTATGTACTTTAGTGTGTAACAAAACCAAAATATCTTTCATCTTACACCCATTTTATTTTGTACATTTGATAGTTAAAGACTATTTTTTACAGTGTCAACCTCCATACTGCAGTGTGGAAAAGCAATACACTACAAGAAAAATGCCACATAGTGTTGAAGCAAATTTTAGGAATCGGAAACACGGCAGCTTATCGATTCCGCTGACACATTTTCAAAGCTATCAGAGAACCTCAACAATGTGTGATGGCGTATTACGGTGCGGCACTTGAACAAAATGTGTGGAAGTCAGACAGACAGAAGGAAGCGTCGCCATTCAGACGGATATTGGTTGTTGACTGTGGAGTAGAGTGATCAGAAGCAGCAGCAAATATTGTTGCTGCTCTGCTTTATTCGTTCACGAATAAAGCAGAGCAGCAATAATATTTGATCACTGCGAGAAAGTCCGAAGGATAACAAGAGCAAGTTGGGGACTACAGAATTGACAAGAGTGATGTACGAGAAGCTGAGAGAGGGGCCAGATTTACCAGACGAGAGATTAAGTCAAGTTGTCCCCGGTCAGTCATTAATCCGATTTAAGAGCAATTAAGGTGAAACAGGTTCCTTCCTAGAGAGAAAGAAACAGATGAAGAGAATGAATAGCAAGGCGGGAGAATGAGGAAGAAAGAGGGTCAAACAGACTAAATGACAGCTTAATTTACCTTGTAAGGGTGGGTGAATATGTGCAGAGGAGTCTGTGTTTTCCGAGTCTTCTTTATGCAAGTGGCTATAGAAACGTGTGTCAAACTCAAAGACCAGGGATCAAATCCAGTTCAGTTCATCAGAAGACTTACAATGAAGGGATGCAGATGGAAGTTGATGGATGTATGTTTGTCTTTTAAAGAGAGAAGCCACCACTAAAGTAAGGAGCTTAATGCTAAAATAAGCTAACTTAAAAGGCAGAGTCTCCGAATAGGGAGTTGAGAAAAACAGTTAGAAACAATGAATCAGCATCCTCAAATCCCCAGAAGTGCCGGGGAGAATGCTGTAGATTGAGTTTTGCTCCTTGTTACTAGGAATTTTTTGGCATTGTGTTTGAAATGTTGGGCTCTTTGCATGGGGTTTTGGAAGAGGAAGTGAAAGTTTTGCTAAATAATACTGCATCTAATTTGTCAAAAGAAAAATCAAAATAAATCATGTCAAAACTACTACAGTACACATACACACATGAAGATTTAACCATGCTTAAGCCCAGTAGAGTGTCGAGTGGTGTCAGAGTGGCTGCCTGTGCTGAGGCAGGGACATGGGACATTTCATTTAATGAAGTAAAGATGATGCGTTCTCATCTGTCACTGCACTTTTGACTTCCTTATCTTCTTGATCAGCTGTAAACTTGGATGTTCCTGATGCAAGTGTCTCTGTCATGGGATCTTTTTTTGTTTGTGCTTGATGAAAATCCTAATATTCTGATCTTGTAGAGTTTATATTCTGAATGAATACAGTGGGAAGGAAAAAAAAGTCAAATAGATAACTGGTAAAAAATGTCCCTTTCTACTTGCGTAAAACCAGAGAAGTGTTAAAAAAAAGTTCCTACAATCCCTCCTCCCTTCCGTCTCCATGCCGTCTCTGTTTGCTCTGTTGTTCCAGATGTGTATCAGGGGTCTCGGGGTCGACAGAAGGGTCCCTCCGCGCTGTAGCATTTCTGTGTCTACTGGGAGATGGTTGGTTCTGATAGCTCTGCTGTCTGACACGTACACAACAGTACATAAATCAAACACACGTACACTCTCCATTTATCTCCCACTCAGGCTGGATGTGATAGCGGCCAACTCTGCATAGACAAAGAGAGGTTGTGGTCCGTCTTGTTAAGCGTGAAAGTAATGGCTAGCTGTAAAAAGGGCTGCTGCCGTCGTCTCTATTGTTGCAACTTTTCCAGTCTCTGTGCCTCCTTTGTTTGATGTGTTGTGTAAACAGCGTAAAAGAAGCTTTTGTCCATAATTGCTCTTCCACATAACTGCAGGACATCGGCTTGTTATTATGGAGTCTGTTAAAGGAAAGAATGGAGCAAATTGAAAGAGATTTTTCTGCCAAGCACTTTTCCATCCAAATGGAAATGGTTTTACATGATTTCATTGACTTGTACCTTCACAGAACACTTTTGACAGACGAATGCAATAATTGTAACCTAAATAACCCATCAGACGTTTTTTTGCTTTTGGCTAGCGCTCGCTCAGGACAAGTGGTAATTTAAAAGAACTTACAATGAAGAAGGTGGGAACCTGAAGTTGGCCTCACTTTTACTTGTTCTGCTTTTCAAAAGCCGTCCTTGTGAAAAAGCCATGCACTGCCAGATGATTTCACTTGAGACCCTAATCCTGGAGTCTGTCCCAGCTACTTAGGGCCAGAGGCCTGGGCAGGTCTCCTGTCTATCACAGGGAAGCACCTCAAACAAGTTAAATCTGCTTCTGTCATTGATGGATAATGACACTCATCTGTTACCTCCTTCCTGCCTTTTGGGTGCAGAGCGGCCTGTCATCCCTGAGAGACTCAAAACAGAACACCCAATTTCTTTGCATGGCCAGGAAGCTGCCATATTGGTTTTGTGGGCATGTAAAGCCATACTGTGAGGTTAACCCCAAAGCGGTGTGTTGTATAAAGCGGTTGTATAATGACGCATTAGGTTTTAATAGAAACATGATTCCAACCCTGTGGCTTATCCAGATGCCATAACCAGCTCTTAAAAAATAATGTAAAAAAAACATAAAAAATGGAAGGGGTAATTGTCACATTATGGGGTGGATTCGCTTTCATCCTTTTGCTTCAATTCATCCGGTGAATATTCTTCCTCATATAACTTGAACGCCAAGTTATTATATATGGTACTATTTATCAAGCATGTCTGAACCGTAACCCCTCATGCTTCCATTGAAACGCTTATGCCTCGACATCCAACATGGAAGGTCGACTTCTGTGCTAACATAGGGAGCAAAAGTTCACCACTTGTCAATATGCGACTTCTTAGGAGTGAGTTTATGTTGGCGAGCATAAAATGGCGTTTAGAACAGAGGCGCAATATGAAAATCACTAAATGAGCTGCTAAGGTAGAGTGCACACGTAATGATAGTTCAGCCATTTTTGTCTCGATTCTACCTCTTCCCCACCGAGAATTGCATTCTTATGAGATTATCCGGTAAGATAATGATGTGGTCTGATGTGTGTAAGTGTTAAAAATGTTCAGTATTTACGATAAAATACTAGTGTGTCGACTTGACTTGGGTCGTGGAAAGGAATCGTGTGAGCCAACTGTGAAATGAGGAACTGAAGTAATTCTCATTCCCATCTGCCGCCATCTTCACCTGGTCCGCTCCACACTGTCTGGATGGCACGGTTTCCTTTTTTGTACTGTTTCTGTCCTTCAGTGACTACGACTTTTCAGATTTTTTTTTCATCGGAAAAAAACAAAACAATGGCAAACGACCGCCAACCGTTCCACTCTTTTGTTGCATGCTGTGTTTTCTGGTGGTGTTTCATCTTTGTTTTATCATGTGTGACCTCACAAGACTTCTGCGTTGGAGGTTGAGCTTCTAGATCCACGGCGACTCGATGTGTGTGGTGTGCAGCGTTGAGACTACACGCCAGTCAATGGCAGATTTTTGTGACATTGTCTGTGGGATCTTAAACGTGTACTCTGCTTTTGTAGAGGGCTCCACTCTTGACTATTTTTTTGCTGTATGAAAGACCACGTAGAGTCATTGGAAAAAATGGAAATGGAAAAAAGCACTTGTATTTTCAAATAAGAAGTGATGTAGAACCTTCTGCTGTCTTGTGAAGCGTCGTTGAAGTTCTCTCTACCTATCAGTAGTTCATAACTAGTCCCTGATTGAGAGGCCATTTGGCTGCTGCTGACAGGAGGGAGAGCAGCAATCGACAAGGTCCTGCCGGGTAGGCGTGTCTCCAGCTGCACGTCCAAAGCGTTTGTGGCGTTTAATACACTGTAGCAGTGTTCCTCGCAGCCTTCACCCGGCGTGCTGCTGCCATCGGGATCAATATGCGCTGGGTTAGAAAGAAATGGAACATCTGATGCCGCTCAGAGACGGAGGGGGGGGATAAGACACAAACAGCAAGGCGGGGTACGGTAGCAGGGGATTTAGGGGGAAAGAGAGGAACAGACTTGAAAACAGGGGACCAAGAGGAGAGAGGAAATGATTAGACGCACAATTTTAAAGACATGAAGGCCCAGCGTGGAGAGAGATGGCAAGGGGAAGAAAGTGGTCAGTGGTTGAAAGAGACATTCAGCTGGGAGGGAAAAACAGATTGGCACAAACAGGGATCGGTGCCGAAAAAGAGGAAGACTCGAGACACAAGGGAGGATACGCAGAGGAAAGGAAAAAAGAAGTGCTTAGGACGAGGCGGGAGGGAAACAGAGAGGTGCGGGGGAAGGATGTGGAGGAGAGGAGAGGAGGGGGGTAAAATTTCCATCAGGTTTTCAATTGGGGCGGATCAATAGTGTATTAGAGCTCACCTTGACCCCATCTCTCCCCCCTTCTCCTCGGCCCAGCACACAGGCCAAGCTACTCTCCCTCACAGCAGGGGACGGAGAGAGGGAGAGATTACATTATGGTCACCCGCTCTCGGACCGAAGTGGCAGAAAATGGCACAATGAAAGAACGAGAGAAGAAAACAGTCACAAACAGAGGAGTGAGAGTAAAGTCAGCTGGACGACAAGACCGCGGTTCACACAACATTGCTGAACGATCGCTCACAAGCGAGTGAATCGCTGGGGCAAAACTCACATTTGCTTTCAGAAACAATTACTCTAGTTGATTGTTATTGCTCTGACTCGTTGCCGTGTCTTACAGGTGGGTAACTTTCATTACATCATCATCTGTAATAAGTCGGAAAGCAGTTTCTCTTTGAGTTACTAGTTATGTTTTTTGGTGTGATACCGGCAAGTACACCTTGAAATCTAAATATAGGCGTGTGTATCAGAACCTTAGATCTAAAGTTGTGGCCATATTTTTAAAAGCTGTTATTTTCTTGACATAACAAATACCATATGAGTGTGGGGAGCAGCCGCTGTGACAATTGGTTGACTTTGTTTCCATCACCAATAGAGGAAGAGACGTTGATGCTCTGACTAGACCTATGGAAGGTTAAGTAAAATGTATGCACACATGAATCTACTTTTGTTGAAGCAGTATGTTACTTGAAACAACGTTATAGAACAGAACTTGGGCCTTGAAAGTCAGTCGTGTCAGATCAGAATTTGTATTAATATTTGAGTGATAAAAACATTGACGTATCCACAACAGCTGTTGCAGACTTTGTTGTTTATCTTTCATTGCATTTTGGCCTGAAGTCGCGAGTTGAATGTTACTATGCCTGATTTTGGTCCGACTCCTTCTGAAGAACAGTGACACAGTTAGCGCACCCTTCATGGCTGGAGGACAGCGGGACTTGTTTGAAGAGGACAGTGCAGGGGGGCAGACAGAGCGCAGTGATAGGGGGGAGAGGTTGAACAAAAAAAATTGATCCGGGAATTTAGCATTTAGACACAGTTTACAAAGCGATACCGAGGTGTCGCCACGGGAGCAGGGGGAGGACACTTAACTTTACAATAGGTCAGCTACATGACTAAACTGACGCCGTGTCTGCATGTTTGTAGTTAGGAAAAATGGATCTTCACACAGGTTCTCCTCCTCCTCATGATTCATGTGTGATTTAGCTGTTTAGACAGGAGCTTGTTTGTAGACCTACTCTCAGCATCATCCTCATCTCTTCCCCACATTTCCTAATACTGTTCCTATTGTCACCCATCCACACTCCAGTGCACTTGCACACACATGCATGCACTTTCTGTATCACACACACACACACAGAAACTCTGTCCCACTCGCTGAGGGCGAGAAAAAAAGGGGAGGAAAAAAAGGAATCGATCGCCGGGGATAGCGGTGCGCGTCGGAGGATCGTATCTTGTCAAAATAATATATTACCCTCATCCCCGCCTGATCGATGCGGTGGATTAGGGACGGAGGGCTCCCTCTCTCTCTATCTCCCCCTCCTCTTTCACTCTCTTCCGCCGTGGTTCTTGGTGCAGTTTAATATTTACCTCCATGAAAGAGCGGCCGCGACGGCTCTCGGCCCTAATTGATTCCGACACATGGGGCTCTGTGCTCAGGCTGCGGATAAGGGAGGGAGGGATGGCTGGAATGCAGAGGTAGATGGGGAAAATGGCAAAAAAAGAGTGAATAAAAGTGAAAAGGAAAACAGGGGATATGGCGTCGGATGGTGCTTAAACTCACTTAGACATCTGAGGTGTGTGGAAAAGGTCAAGCGTTTCGTTCAGTAGACATGAGCGACCAAAGTTTTCAATGCAACTGTGGTATGGAACAACCAATGGTTAATGCCGCCTCGGAGAAAAAGTATATAATATACATTTAAATAAAAAAAAAAAAGGAGGTGCCCACTTTGCGTTAATGGCCATAGTAGATATTTCAAACATCATGACTAAAACTGTGCTTTTATTACTATGATATTTTTCACTTAGCATTACTAACTTCCTGATTTTCAGATTTGATATGTCAATCACTAGGTACAGGCAAATTTGTTCATTTAGCTTGTGTTGTCGCCCATGACAAAAAAAAGGTAGAAGATACAGAGAGGCCAAGCGTTTAAGGAAAAGAATAGCTGTAGCACAAACGGATTGATAGGGATAAATGGAATGGATATCAGGGAGGAAATGGATGAGGAAGAATGAGGGGAAACACAAAGTCATAGCTGGAAATGGCAACGCACGTGGAGACATCGGCGCAAAGGCAGGAAGAGAAACAGAGGGATGAGGGCCAAGGAGAGCAAATGAGAGGGGATTAAGAGAGCGACAAGAAGATGGATGGAAACAAAGGGGCGAAGCATGACAGGCGAAATGTAGAGCGCCAATAAAACGGCAGAACGCAGACGAAAGAAATAGGAGGGATGATGGAAAAAAGGAGCCCGCCGTGGATGTGACAGAATGATATCAGGTGGGATAGACAGAAAACAGGAGTGATAGCGGAGCAAGAGGCGGGAGCGAGGAGAGGGACCATATTTTCCGTTGAAGGAACTGGCCTGTCAGGCTGTTCCGCCAGCGCAGAGCGGCTCTATAAAACACAGGGAGCAGGCGGGTCGTGTCGGGTGACTTATGTGTATATCTAGGCTTTGTCAATATTTCTTTCTGTCTTCCTTCCTATGCGCGCTCCTCTCCCGACTCCTGACATCTCTCCAGTTCACATGATACTCATTTTGTATTTTCTCAGTTTGGGTCCTGGATGACAACTTGAATGAGCATATCGTTTGCAATATATATATATATATATATGTAGACTGAGAAAGGAATGACAAACTCAATAAGTTGAGTTAATAAGTTTTCAACCCCCAAGTATTTACATTTATTTGTAATGATGAATTTTACACTGTAAGTAATGTACTTGGATTAAAACTGAAACACATAGTTGAAAATGCGTGATCAACCCTGGTTCTTAAAGAGAGATATACGAGTAGATAAACAGCATAATTCACTCATATTTGCAACTTTGAATGGCCAAGTCTGGCTACAGTGGGTGAGGCAGAGGACACTGTGAAACCCATTCATTTCAAGCAGAGTTTATGCAAGCACTCTTTGGAATCTAAATGAATGTACTGACTTTTTCACTCATGAAACAGTGGATGTGGTAACCGCTCCAAAAAAGGTTCAAAATCAGGTGTCTGAGAGAGCACATCCAACCCACCGCGGTCCAGCAGAAGCAGAAACATGTAAGCTGTGGCGTGTTTATGGTTCACGAGCCAACACAAACAGTGGCACAATTACCTGAGGACTTGGCAGGCGTATATCCCCCACTGATTCTCCATTATGAGACAATCCAGTCGGGGCGATGAGCCTTGCAGTTAAATTGACATCATTGACAGAGCGCCAGAAATATTCTCACTGATGTTTGCAGCATAAAACTCTGCCTGCAGCAGCCGACTTTGCCGGACTGCTACTGTTGTTTTGCATCTCGCAGCCCTCTGGATTGGAGTTTCACCCCCGTGTTGCAGCATGAATCTATGTCTTAATGTGCGTGCAATCCTCATGTCAGTCTTTGCCCTGGTACAGAGGCACCGGGTGGTATGCTGATTAATTCATGCGGGTCCCTGGGAGCATCGCACCTCCTCTTCCTCATTTGGCATGGTTTAGTATCTTGAGCGAAGGCCTGCGGAGACCGGGGTCCGCGGGGGGGCCAGACTTCCTGCAGGTGCACGGCTCCACTCTACAACTGGTGGACACTGGTAAATTAGCCTGTTCAACATTTCATGTATATTCATCAGCAAAACAAATTAAAAGTTCTGAGATCAAAAGGCAAACATTTTGGGTTCCTGCATGTAAAAAAAATTGCTCTGTTGACTCTAATTTCACTGTTCAAAAAAGAACTTTTTGCAAGTTCGTTGTATTTAGTTTTACTGTCGTAAACGTCGAAGGCATTTAATAGTTTTCATGGATCTCTGCCTCCTCTGAGCCAAGCTCGCCTGGTTAAGCTTACAATGGTCTGGTCCAAGTATGTTTACACAGGCTGCAACGGCTAGTTGACTGTAATGGACTGTTAAATTAGTCACAGACAACAGTCACGTGTTAAAGTAGTCGGGACAACACACGTCAAACACCGTCACACAACCCACCAGAACAGGAAAATGACTGAGGCTCTGGGTTCAACACGAACCTGAATGTCAAAAGTATGGGAATATCGACGATGGGAAGACTGAAGTCAAATGGAGCACTGATCAAACATACTTTTAAAAGTGTATTTTGAGCAATCCGTATTTAGCATTGTACAAGTACCACCAACAATTTAGCAATGTTTTTTTTTTACTTTTTATTACTAATTACTACACTATAATAAGACATGTTGGCATGGTAGTCCAACTAGTGGTATAATCTTTACCTAAGTCAGTGACCAGTCGACTGTCAACATAGTTTGTTGTTGCCCAAACATGTACAGTACACAATTATTATTTTTAGATTCATAGATTCATACATACATTCTCGATAACCAGGTGGGTCATGTGCTTTAAAAATGTCTAAAAACCTGAAAAGATGAGCGGGAAGGATGGAAGGTCAGCACTTTAAGGGAAAAAAGGTGCTTCATAGCTGTAATTTCACCTTGTTAATATAGCAGAAAAATGTTGCGAGCTGCTTCATAGCTTCTTGTCTTGAATCCTACTTGCAGTTCGCCTAAACTTTTGGTCAGATTTTAGATTAGGGAACATGCATTACCATTCATTATAAAGTATTTATTAGTGTCTTGTTAAGCCTGGCTACATTTTACCCAGGAGTGGTCACCAAAACTTCACAGCACCATTGACTTTAAATAATAGCAAACAAATTGTTGTTCACCAATCTAAAGCATTTTAGACGCTATTATTTTTTATCACCATTTTATCTGCAAAGAATAAAAACTTTATACCAACTATAGCATCTTGACACCAATATTGTTTGACGGTATCCAGAATCAATTTTACGGTAGATATATGAACATTGTTCCGCTTCAACTTCCAAAGGAAGCAGGTGACAGCGAAATAGAAAAACTCTCCTCAGATCATCCCAACTTTCCACCAGCGAAGCGAAACAGCAGAAGAGTCACACTGGCATGGAAGAGAACTTATTTATTTCACAGAACAACCTGAAAATATCCAATCTGTCTCCATGACTTCCTCTGTCTCCCTTTTTTCCCTCTCGCTGTCGGTTCTTTATTTACACCTCTCCTGCGCTCGGCGGCGGCTCAGAGAGCGGTAACACAAGTGTCACTTGTCATTATTGGTCTAATTCAGTAATCCGTCATCGTGCGCTCACTGTATGCAGCACATTATACGCCGGCACAGCAGGTGTACTACGCACTGAGGTGGAGATTCGATTTGACACGCACATGCAGGCGAGAGGGCCCAGACCTCAGAGAGAGACGATGAGAGGGACTGTGTGGAGGTGTATTTATGTGTGTAAGACAGAAGGAAAAAACTCTCTGGCTTTTGGAAAGACAAATTGTCAATTTATGTAGCAGATGGAAAGTTCTGTGGTTTTCATTTTTTGTTAAGGTACTTGGGTGACATTGAAACATCAGGCTTTCAAGTGTTTTTGTTGCTAGATACTTGTTAAAACGAAGAAGAAAAATGGTTTACTATCTTTAATATGATGTTTTCTAAGTGAATATTACTGGACAGGACTCTATAGCTATATATAGTCAGTTTAGATCTGTTAGTTAGTAAGTGGCATTATACTGCAATATTTGAAATTAAAGAACAAAAAAGAACATTCAGTGTTCCAAAACAAGACATTCAGTCCATTTTTTCTGGTAAATAAATAAATGTGTGGAGGGAAAATGGAACCCAAAGACCCTGCTGGAAAAAAACCTTCCAAACATTGTAAGTTTTATCAATAAAAAGGAACAATAATGTGAAAAATATTAAATATTTCGAAAACATTAGAATAGCAACTTCACAATGAAACATATACAATTTATGTTAAGTCACAAAATAATAAACGTCCTTTTTTAAATAAAAAAAAATAATAAATATAACCTTAAAAATAATTGTGAGGCATGAAACGTGAACTGAAATCAGGATGTAAGAAATACCTTTAAAAGTGAGTCCCACCCCTAAAAAGAGTAGAACATAGAGTAGCACTCGAATGAGCCTGGATGAAGTCAGTTGGGCAGCAGTTTCATCAACATTAGCTTTACTCATACTTAGTTTAGCTTATCACCGACAAGGAGGTATTCCCCCTTTCTCCCCTTCAAATGAACTTGTTTCTGGACCAGATTTTTCCCCTGAAGCCGTGGGATGAAAGTGAGGGTAGAGTTTTAAGTTTGACGCAGGAACCCCTGTTTCTCAATGGCAATTTGTATGTGAGCGCTCACTTCTCCGACTCCCTACGGAGTCAACGGATTTCATCAGGTTCTTAACCCCACCAGGCTACAAATCCTGTTACCACTGTAACTGTTTTAAACTCTTTAAACTATCAAGATGCTCCCCCAGACAATCCCGGACCACCCCGGAGCACAGGCCTAACCGCATTCTGCCCAATTTTTTCTCTTTCTATTCCATTCTGGCTTCATATAACATCTGCCATTTCCACCCTTTTATCAAAGTGAAGCCGACTCCAAAGGGATTCTCGATTGGTTTGTGGCTGCGGTTTCAAGTTTTTCCTGTTTATTTTATTGATCCATTTTTATCAATCCCTGTCTTATTAAGTTAGAGAGTCGGGGGAAAAAAAGACTTCACAACTTATGGTTGTTTTTTTTTGTGGCTTTTTTATTGTGCCACAGCAATCTTAAACACAAAATATACTAGTCAATAAATAAAAGAGTTTCTCTTTTAGTACATTTCTGTGGCTTAACTATTCTCAAAACTTGATTATTTTTTGTTTATTTAGAGTTCTATTATACACAAGTAAGTAGAAAATGTAATGGGAACATAAAGCTAACATAAGGCAGAAATTCTAAGATGATGACTTGGCGTCAGGTAAAACTAAAACACATTTGTAAGTCCAGATTAAGGTCTGTGCAGGACAATCGAATCCACATCTGGGTTTAACTTGACTAGCTACTTCAAGGCACTGGATCACAACTATGAGAAAAAGAAAAAAACGTCAAGAAGAAAGTACAAAGTTGGAATGCACTTGGAATGTTTGTTGGTATAAGTGAAGATATCAACCCCCCCATTTCTGCTTCCTTTGGCATCATTAAGAACATTCAAATTTTATTTCATTTTATTGTATTTTCGACTGAAATTTGGGGTTTAACAGAGTTAGAAGCCTGCAAGGCTGTTTAACTTTGACTATACATGTATAACTTTTATTAACCATTTTCACAGACTTCAGTTGTAAAGGTCGCTAGCTTTATTCTTGGGAGACAATGTGTTGATATCGGCAACATTAATATCTAAAAACACTGTCTGCCATCTCTATCCTTGAAGCCCGTGTGAGCTTAAGTTGTTAGTCAACATGTGTCACCATTTTTGCCTTACAGTTGACTGTCGTCCTGAAGATGCATTTTTGAGTCCATTCCAACCCTTTTAATTTGTATGTTCATATAAACATATTCACTTTCTACTCATGATTTGTATAGCACAAATAAAAGAGTGCAAATATGTTAATGATAGTATATACTTTGTATAATTGTCCTTTTTTGCCACTGTATCAATTGGGTGAATTTCTACACTGGCTATTGCTGTGTTTTTTTGCTTTTTCAATTCAACTTGGGTCTTAGCTAAAAAAAAGTTAACACGTAGAATGATCCTGTCCAACTGTATTTCGGCAGGAAAGGAATTTGTAATTCATATAATTCATATTTGTGTCTTCTATATGTGTCTTGCAGCCAATTATCCATCATTGATACATCCTCCACCAAAGTTATTATCTTCTAAAAATACTGTCTGTTAACATGAAACATCTTCAGAAGTTAAGAAAGGAAGCATCAACATTGGAGTGGATGCACTATAGTTATTTAAATGTCCATTCGTGTGCTTTAAAATGAGTTTCTTGGCAACAGTTTTCAAATACAGTGGAGTCCTGCTTCTCTGGCCCCGAGGCGTATTCTGTGTAACCTTCGCTGATCAGACCAGTCAATGCAAATCAATACCTTTCCCTCGGCCGTGCCATAATACTCCCACTGATGATGCAGTTTATCCTGAGCGTGTGCAACAGCCCTCCCGAGACAACTGTGTTTGAATAGGAATGTTTAATCCTTCTCCATTGATTTGTACCTGCGCGTGAGAGAAAGAGGCGAGTCGATGACAAGAGGCAGACAAACGCGATACCAGCAGGAAGAAGAAGAGGAAGGCAAGCGTTGGAATGATGATGCTGGACATGATACGGCGAGCTGTTGAAGAACAGATGAGAGTCCAGCCCCAAGCTGGAGAGAGAGGGAGAGCGGCCAGAGAAGAGGATAGCCCATGATGAATGGACGGAGAGCAGCAATGAGAGACGCAGCAGCATGAAAGAGTATCCACGGCGCTGCGCGGATGATGAAACGTTAATTAAAGTAAATGAGCTACCTGAGCTCCGCGGCTAACCCCTGTCACCTTCTGTCAGGAGACTGGGAGGAGCGGAGGGGGGGGAGAGAAGTTGTTTAATCCCACTCTGACTTCAGATGTTTTGTCACTGATGCAGACATGACGCCATCACTCTGCAGGATGTTGAATGTTTCGACTGACCCTCAACTTCACACTGGCTAGTTCGTGGCGTACGACTGTTGTTGCCGAGCGTAGCGCCTTAATGCTCTTCCTTTGCTAAACATGTATCCTCTACTACCTTCATGACTTCAAAAGTACATTTTTTCTTGAGCAAGTACTGCACGATAACTGCATTCTTTAGCTATTTCAAAATTGACCACTTCTCATATGTTGCATTCCAGTTGACCTCAGAACTGGAACAGCAACTAAAGCAGATATGTGCAACTAGAAAACCCATCAGATGAAAAGGCAGTGTTTTATTCAGCATTCATCCAAATTCATGTTTACGTTCGGGGACGCCATCGTGGCGAGGATTCTCCTCAGTGGACGACACAAACGGGGGAGAAACTGGTCATTTCTGAGTATGGAGAACAACTGGAACGTGTCCGTACACTTGTTTTAGACCACAACTTAATGGCAATAACTTAAATACTACACATTATGGAGGAATGCTTTTGGGGGGAAAAGAACAAGTGAATGTTGATTCAGTGTGTGATTAGTTTACAACATTATTCACCCAACAAGACATAAAACATTGTATAGTACGACCATAACCAACATTTAAGACCGTGTTCCCTGTAAGCCGGGCCTATACATTATGATGGTGCATGTTTTGATGCATACGTTGGTATGGATAATTAGCTTTATTTAATTATTTGACTGTAAAAAGAGAAACAGCTGATCACTGTCTGATAGTTCCATAAACCCTTGTAAAAATCTTTGTTTCTGGTGAACTGGGTTGCTCGGCTTCTGGTGGATTCAGTTGCCAGGTTTTTAAATGGGAGCTCTGAGGCATGTTTTTCAAATTGCAGCCTTTGCGAGTTGAAAATCGCATTGTATTGCATCACAATGTCAATTCCAAAGAAAAAAAATCATTCAGACTAATGCTACGAATGCGAATAGTGGTACTGCTACTAAACTACAGATGCAAAGGGAACAACACACAACACAAATTATTCCAATATCCTTCCGGCACTGCTAGACACCTACTCTAACTTTTTTCTTCTTTTTCATAGAATGCAGATTATTGCCCCCCAAAGGTCACAAATAGATGTTTAGTTATCCCAATCGTCTTGTGCAACAGATTTTACTTAAAGGAGAAACAGTACTTTGAATTTTGTGGTTGAATTACAACTCCCCTCTGCAAATACCGACTAGCATTTGGTTGTAACGCTCCTTCTGGTAATGCTATTACTACATGCTTTGCTATGGTGTTAGCCGACCTGTGGTGCGACTGCTGCTGCTTATACTACCACACTGTTGCATCACCACCTTTTACTGCTTATTACTAATACTACTTCTACAATGCTAGTTCTTGGATAAATATTACGAGTATTAGGACAACTGCACCTTGACTAGTATTCATTTCTCAATTAATGAAGGTTGTTTTTTAACTTCTGCTGATGTAACTCAGTGACTAATTCATAAGTGAGAAATGCTTACTGTAGTTTTCAAAGTGCTTCTCAGCTCACTGAGTCTAGTCTGAGACAGCCCCTCCTGAACCATGTATCTCTGCCATACATGTTCATGCTCATTTCCCTTCAGTCCACGTCAAGTGTATCCGCCAAGATCACCTTTGTTTTCGTTTTAATGCTTAAATTCATTCAATTAATCGGCTCTCTAATTCGTTTATATATTTATTTCAGTCGGCCTTGCTATCACTCTCTCCCTTTTTTCATCTCTCCCCAACGATTATCCTGCCGTCTAATTAGAAATCGATGCTGCTGGGCCGCCGGGTATTTGCAATGTGTGTTTGTGGACGTTGAAAACAATTCCCCGGACAGAAAAGACTGAGAGAAGAAGAAAGGAAGAGGAAACAACATGGCACACACACACATGCACGCGGAGGCACCAAGCAAACACACAACAGACTCCGTTGCTCGCAGCCATTCTTCTTACTTAAAAGCAGCAGGCTAAGTAAAAAAAGGAAAATTCAAGGAAAGGAAAAATGAAATAGAGAATCATATTTTAACGAACGGCACCAGGGAGTTCAGTCGAGATGCTGGGGAGGCTTTCTGTTGTCTTTTTAGGAAAACAAACATCTTCAAGTGGAAATGCACTTTACATGCGTTGACCTTTATCACACCTCAGACAGCCCTTTTTAAAGCTAACTTTTCAAAGTCTTTGTTTATCCTCTCAATAGTTTGTTCAAAACTCTGTGTTGACAATAAAACAAATGTCCAAAAAAGGTTAAAAATAGACTTAGTGACTCACCATTTGAACGGATCATAGATGCTTTAGATTAAGTGTTAAAATAGAAGTCGTCATCAAAATCCAATGGTTCTAGTACTGTACTCAAATAAAAAAGCGGGGCTGGGGTTTAAAGAGATACATTTTGGACTTAAAATAAATAACAAATATCACACATAAATCCAGTACAAACTTTCCTTCACATGGAACTTTTTCTCGTGCACCAACTCCAGGTGTACCACGTGATACTGGGTGACATCATGACCAAAACATCCACAATGAAGAAGATTAAAGATATTGCAGTGATGGGTGCAAAAGTTAAGTAAAAAAAAAAATCAAATGTTGCAAGCAGTTCCTGCAGCACTGGAGCACTTCCACACTGATGCTCACACTCATGTATACAGATTACATTTGATCATTCTGATTATTAAAATAGGTTTGAGTCAGGATTAATAGTGTCACCTCTAGTAAAAGTATCGGTGAATGACGGACCGAAATCAATTTCTGTTGTTGACGTGCTAAAATTTATTAAAATCCCAGTCAATCCCTTTTGGGGAAAAATTGCTTTTATTTTGAGTCAAAATATAAAAACCAATTTCCCTTTAAAGTGAAACTGCATTTACCCAGCTGAAAGGCTGTTGGGTTTTAATGTTTCGTGAGATTGTAAAAATCTGATTGTAGCATTAATAAATCCCATTTTTGTGTTGACTTTAATACATTTTTTTAATATTACCAAATGTGAAATATTTAAATGCTATCTCCTAATTGCTTATCACCATTGCAAACTAAATTTAATTTATTAATAAAAAAAAGAAAATCTTTATTTCCGCCATGGCTCCGCTCCAGTGTCACCAGTGTTTGTCTAACACTCACGCTGAGCAGCAGTCATCTCCTCCCACTGCGACTCTCAGTTACAACTCGGCGCAGAAGCTGCAACATTACCAGAGCCAATCGAACCTAAGCGAATTAGCAGCTGCACGGAGAGAGCAAAGAAACAGCCAAGTAAAAAATATATAAGGGATGAGAGCTCACTTTTATT
Source organism: Synchiropus splendidus (assembly GCF_027744825.2). NCBI lineage: Eukaryota > Metazoa > Chordata > Actinopteri > Syngnathiformes > Callionymidae > Synchiropus > Synchiropus splendidus. The sequence continues at coordinate 14,369,018 of NC_071345.1, read as the reverse complement.
AGTTCAATATTACAGCGTTTATTGTCTCGTCCTTTAATGTGTTTTCAGCTGCTGCTCCTGTGTGTTTTCCGTGTTTATCATCTCAAACAAGATGATACATCTCTGACTCCTCTACGTGGGCTCAGCATTCAGGAAGTGTCATATCGCCGAACGCTGTGTTGGAGTGTCACCCTCCTCTGCGTGATGGGGAACACTGAATAACTTTCCTTTTCTCATTGTTGCCTCATATTTCGTCAACCCCTGTGATGGTATTCTTGTGCCAAAACTGTCTGTGCGTGTGTGTGTGTTTTGTTCCTCTACAACAGTCATATCTGAAGTTCCATCCTTGTGTTTGCTGTCAGCCTGTCTTTCCATCTTGCACGCTCATTAAATGTACCTCGCACACACACACACTCACACACACACACCCCTCTCTCTCCCTCGATCTCATCCTCTGCCTGCCTCTCCTTCTTCTTCCTCCGCGCCTCACGCTCTCCCCTTGCCGATGGCTATATGATCGTGAAAAATGTGTTTACAAAACTCGCTCTCTCACAGATCAAACTGTACGGACGAATCAAAGACTTTGGTGAGAGGAGAGACGGGCAAAGGAGAAGCAAGAGAGAGTGTGAGCAGAGGGGCCTTATAATTTAAAAAATTCTCTGTGTTACTCTCTCTTTGCTCCTTGTATATATATATATATGTGTGTGTGTGTGTGTGTGTGTGTGTGTGTGTGTGTGTGTGTGTGTGTGTGTGTGTGTGTGTGTGTGTGTGTGTGTGTGTGTGTGTGTGTGTGTTTATCCGCTGTGTGTGTATGTCTGCATCTCTTTTGGTAATATAATATCTTTAAGGCCCAAAACAACCATCGCCATCTCACGGTTAAACATGCGATAATGCAATATTGATGCCTTTCTGTCTTTGCGATAACGCAATACTGGGGCCATTCTCGCTGGATGCACTCGCACAAACCGAAAGTACACCGCGCACTTAAAAGAATTACTGTGATCCTGCAATAAATTTTAGAGGGAGATGCTACACAGATACTCTCCCTGAAGGAATAAAGTGGGCTTAGTGAAACCTCAGTAGGTTACAATAAATACAGAAGCATCAGGTCACATTGCAGGTTAAATCTTTGGAACAAGAAGAGAAAATTGGAGCTTGCGCTTGTTTTTTTGGGGGGGAGAGGGACTTGAATGTTTTATGCATTTAGTCTCCGACTTTTTCGAGGCAAGTTAAATTGATACATGTAGCTCCCACTGGACGGAAGTAAGACACAAACTTTTGTTCTTTCTAATGTCCATCAGCTGCATGAAGGCACACACAGGCCACATAAAGAAGAAGTTGACTCACAATCAAAGGCATTCCAATCTGCTTCCATATCAGCTCTAAGTAACAACTTAGATTTTGGAGGTCTCGCCGCATTTTAATTGGAACGCTGTTAGTGCAAGGATTACCTCACTGACTGCAGGGTTTGTATGAGTGTGTGACATATTTGAAGAAGGACAGGAAGAAGACGGTGCGAATGACACGTCGAGGAGAAGAGGAAGAGGAGTGTCAATTAGAAGATGGCGAAGGGGGTGAGGAGAGGTGAGGAGGGAGGGGGCAGACAGACAGGCAGGGGGAGCGATTATAGCAGGGTTTATGTATGAGCTATTGATTGAGTCGGTGGTGACTTCTTGAGTGGTTAATTCGGGAAGTGAGCGCGATAGAGAGAGTAACTCGCTGGCCAGAGAGGGGAGAGGAGGGGTTGTGTGTGTGTCGGTGTGTGTTGCAAAGTGAGCAACTGGGGCAACATTTCAGGAAGTGCTTCGAGAAAACTATCATTTTATTTGACGTCATTGTGCAAGCTACACATCAAAACAAACAATCTCTAGCTCCATTTTTAAGTAAATTCGGGAACATGAGAAACAACTCATGTGATTTCTCCTGAACTCATTTTCGTGTCCTCACGAAGCGAAACAGGGTGAAATATCCCCAAAACAAAATGAGTATGTATTCCTCATTTTTGTGGTCAATTAAAGTCTGCCAAACTTCCCACTGCATCCTGTTAAAATAAACCCTCAAGAAGTCCAATTAAGAGTTTGTGGAATGTGCACGACTTCAAAAGCAATGCCAACAGTAATTACGACACGCTAAAATACATGATGTAGCAGCAGGTCTCGCGAGGTTGTCGAGTTACATGACCTGAGTTTACATTTGTAACAAGTCTTGTAGTTGACCACTGCATCACTGGCAATGAGTATTGTCATATTTTACTTTTTGTAATAACTGTTTTATTGCTGACCTCTTGATATCCGTTTGGCATTTTCTTCTCCCTTAAGCATGTACACATCTGAAATTGCCTATTCGTCGTAACAAAACTAGTAATATTTGTATTTTTATTCCATTCAAACACTCTGCCCATCACGTGTTGTGTAACTCGCTTCGATCATTTAAATGAAGCGCAAATTTCTTTGTGCGTTTCCCTGCGCTCAAACCTGTTCAACGAAGCGCAGTCGTCGCTGTCCATGGTGCTGGTGACTGTCTGTCGGCTCAGCTGCCCACATGCGTGTCTGCGGTTGCGTAAGGCGTCAGTAACGAACTTCTTGATGAAAAATGAAAGACGAAACAGCAATGTTTAAATGCAGAGCAGGGAAAATTCTGTTTTTGCTGGATGCCCTGGAAGAGCACAGAATCAGCTCTTTTTTGACGCGCTGACTTTCCCCGACTAAGTTTAATGATTCACGTGATGGGTATCGTACGGAGGGGAGTCAACTCAGTGTGACTGTGTAATTTATGATAAACACACGCACACATATACACGCGCGCACTTGCCTCAATAGGCGTGAAGTTGAGCCTCATCTGCTCTCGTGCAACAACAGATGGTTCCGTTGTTCACACCGTCACCTCGTGACAGAAAGTCAAAGTCAAGCGCAACAACTCGGGGGCACAAGTGGTGCGTTCAGGGTGCGATTAAAAGGGTGGGATATCTCGGTCACGCTCTGCAGATGAGCATTAGCCTAATTGAGTCCGGTGCGCGGTTACATGTATATATACATAGTATGTTTGGTGTGGTGCTGGCGGGGATGTCCTGCAGACAAATTCCCTAAAAGCCTGCGCGTTTTCATCGCGGTTGTGTGCGTGAAGGTCAGTTTCTCTTCCCTCTCGCGCAGGTTTTGATCTCCCAGCCGCGAGATCAAAGGCGCTCTCTGGCTATTAGTCAGCGCGAGCCATTGATCCCTCATCGATCCACGCGAGACACCGCCGCCCCGTGAACACCGCGCGAGCCTCCCCAAAGCTCCTAGCCCGCGCGCGCGAGTGGAGGGAGCGTGAGCAGCGGAGGAGAGCGCGTGTGTGTGGGTGCGCATGCGCGCGTCTCCAGCTCCTTCTTTGCCGCGGGACATGAAACAATGAGGCTCGAGCCGGTTTTAATAAAGCGCGCTTTCCCTCCTTTCAACTCGGGCGCGAGGCGGACCAGCCGGCAGCGGAGAGCGATCGATAATTAATGACGATGAATAATTTAACCCTATCGATTGATACTTTCTTCTTCATCCTTTCCCTCTTCTTTTCCTTATTTTCTTAAGGCCAGCGCACCTCTCCTCGCGCGCATCCACCTAAACTTGGTGGAGTTCTCCGTCTTCCATGGAAAGTCCTGAACCGCCTTCCTTATTTATCAGGAAAAACAGTTCCGTGCTTATGATCAGATAACGGTTTGAACTTCAGATGACTTCTCCACAACTTTTCTTTGTGCTTTCAAGCAGATAACCAATCCACCCAAGTGACGTTAGCTCCAGAGCATGTGACCTCAGCGTGGCCGACTCATTCTCTCTCCAACACCTCAAACAGCGACTCTGGTCAACTGAATTTTGCATCCTATGTTGATGTTGATGTTCAGTGGCATAAAGCCGTTTTCCACCCCAGGATAAGTCGCGCAACATGCTACCTGCATCAGGGTATTTTGTGGAAGGTGGACTATGTGCTTCAGTTGAAAGCCAAATGCAACGCTTTAGCTGACTTCTGCATCAACATTGGACACAAAAGCTGCTTGAAGGGAGTCGTTATTTTACGCCTTGGTAGTGAGAATGTGTTGGTCTGGAACATGCAGCCCGCTTCATTTTCCTTTAAATTTGGTGTGAGAAAAGTATAAATCCTGATGCGGTTATGATCAAATTCCAAAGGTTGAAATACAAAAGCTGTGAACACGGTTGGTAAGTTGCAATTTTACGTTTTCCGACTCGTCCGTCGCAATGTAAGAACTTGGTCTGTGAAGAAATTTTGCAAGTCCTGATGCTTTCTAGTTCTGGTTCTCACAGTTCAACTTTCACCGAAGCGGCTGGGACTTTGTCTAACTTTTAATGTCTAACTAAGTTAAATGGAGTGTAACAATTTTGTAAGGTCTCCGTCCAGTCCCGGACTCGACTGCATTTGTCCGCTGTCTCTGAATACAACACGACTATACACCACCATCTTGTCTACACTGTGAGCTGACAGACTTATGCAGCTGGGTTTCTACTGGTTTGTGAACTGTGCACATTTGAATAAGACTATTATGACTTACCTTTCAAAAAGAATGTATATTTCTACAGCTAAAGTAAATATGAGACATATTGTTGATGAGAATCCCAGTAAGGGTGTAAATGAGCTGCTTGGCGGAGGTCTGTGCTCGGAAAGTGCGTTTCTAGTTTAAGCTAGAGAAGAACTCGTCCTCTTGAATTAACTGTTAGAAATTAATTGAAATGAAATACCTTCTCTGTTGTTTCATATATTAAGAAGAATATTTTAGTTTCATTCTTCTGGAACTAACATGGAAATGTCGGAAGTAAATGAGAGAATCTAGTTGCATATTTAAAAAGATATTTCCCCCCAGCAACACCCACGTTTTGATGCTGAAGCAGACGTTTTTATCTGTTCAGGTTTCACTTTACCAAGTTTTTTAACTGTCTGACCCATCTGGATCCCCTCGCACTGAACAAGAGCTATCGACATCACAATCAGCAGCTTATAAATGTTCAATATGTTTCAAACTGAATTTCACTGAACGCTAGTCTGTCAGGTGATAGCTTGTCAGGATGTGAAGGACCCTGCAGTGAGGAGTAATGGCCGCTCTGCTGGCGGGGGAGCGAAGTCTCCGAGCCTTCTGAAACTATACGTCTTGTCCAAACAGACTGTCAGGTCTGCAGCGCTCTGTTCAGGCTGCCCTGATTTTGTACTCTTTAATATGACGGCGTTGGATAGCAGGAGGAAGCAAATGGTCTTCAAAGTAGCCGATGGTTGTTGCCATACTGTCAGTGAGCCTCACTTATTCAAAGCAGTACTCAGGATGGCTACGTTGCAGTGGTGATGGTCATAATCAAGTCATTTATTGGCTACTCGTGGTTTGGGAAAGTGGGTTGCAAAGCTGTTTTTACTGGGTTACTGCCTTTTCCTGGGGAGAAATTATCTGTTTTCATTTTATGAAACTATCATTAAAGTGTTATTTCATGTGACATGCAAGGTTCATTCTGCTAATTTTTTCGCTTTCATTTATTTATTATGAAATCTGTCCATCTATCTATCCTTCTTTTTTCTGTCTAAATTTCAAATTGCTGTATTAATGTTTCCTTTTGCTAAATGTTTCTGGAGAGTAAAAAAAAAAAAACACCGAAACACTGTAATTTTCACTTGACTCTTTTATAAAATAATATTGCCGAAGTGGTGTTATAATTGTGCATGACCTTACATCTGATTTTGCACTTGAAAATACATAAATAAAGAAATATTCAGGTGCCGAAGGTTATTGAATATATAATGTAATAATAAGCATTCCATCGGCCTAAAATCATCTCCTTTAGTGTCATATACCTATATGGGCCCATTTAGGCGACTCATAATGATGTCTCTTCCAAAACAATCCCCTGTCAAAACTTTGATTTCTTGTTGACTTAGGATGGTGTGGTTCCTTTTTTGCTCTCCCGGCCCTTCTCCCTCTGTTCCCCTCTCTCCTCATTTCTGCTCCCCTTCTTTCCGTCTCCTCTAACAAACCCATCGCAGAGTCCCTCTGTTCTTCCACCCTCAGGCTGACCAGTGTGTCAGAGCTAACCAGGGAGAGGAACAGAGAGACGGCGATAGGAGGAGAGGGAGAGATGCAGAGAGGGGGTTCAGTCGGGCCTTTTTCAGGGGCAACCGAAAAAAAAAGGAAGATGAGACAGATGTAGAGATGCTGTTTCATCTAGTGGAGAAAGAAAGCAGTAGAGGCCAGACGCTCCGTGCCTCTCATATTTCTCTTTCTTTATATGGCCCATCATGCTTTCCTTCTTTAGACAGCACTGGAGACATAATGTTGCCTGAATGTCAGCCCCCTCCTCTCCTCTCAGCATCCACCCCAGTCACTCTGCTGAATTTCAAAAACATTGTTAGAGCTGCTGCTCGGTGTTGCTCACAGTTTCACGTCTGTGGCCTACTAACCTCGCATCCACCAGAGCTGCGGCTGGTGGGCCTTCAGTCCCGCTGCAGCAGTGGGGATCACTCACTGCAGTTTAGCAGATAGATATTATCGTGTCACCTGTGGTGAGGGCCGCGCTGACCAGAGATCAGGCTCAGATTAACATGTTGTCGATCCGTATCGTGGAGGGTCTGAGGCGAGTGGAGAAACATGAAGAGTTAATAGTAGACCGGAGGAAAGGAGGTCATGTTACCATGTTATTCATAGAAAAATACAAGAAAATTACATACAACTCAGACAATATTTAAGAGTTCGTATGAGCAATGTGATGTGAATGTAGTTTTAAAAGATGTTTAATTATGAAATAGATCCTAAAAACACATCACAATTGATCGTAATTGAAGGACCAACACACTAGCCTGGACTTGTCTTGCTCCTCATTGACAGTGGTTGGCCTAAAACCATAAATAGGCCCAGACCTCTGTTAGCATTTGAACTCAGACCAGAAGATTTCGTTCCAATTGGCCAGAGTTATGGGTCTCCAATAGAATACAGGTGAAATGCGGCTATGTTTTAGTATTTAGTGAGGCAAAAAGTTGGAAAAGTTGGAGTTGGAGGGAGATTGAATATAAATATTGGTCTTTCTTCTGTTTACATTTAAGAGTAGGTCATGGAGTTCAAGACTCAGTGGTGATGCCATCACAGAAAAAGTTACTTCTAAGAGTCTCCGTGCTGGACAGTAGTCAATAACGGAACAAAAGAAAAGAATGAAATTAATGTACTTAAATAGTTTTTTTGTACATCTGTACTTAACCTCAGCGTTTTAACAAACTTTCCGTCATTGCATAACCATTATTGGATTCAGGATTCAGTCGTGAAAATGTTCTGAAGATTAAAAAATGGATCCATAATATAGGCTTTAATATTTCTAGACAACGATCATGTTTATTCCGAATTTTGACACATGTAGGAAACATCCACCACTTGTCTGCTTCCTATCTTAAATATTGGCTACAATATATCATACGTTAAATCCTAAAATACCATTGTTAGGAAATACTTTCAACGCATATCAGTCTGTTCTGCATAACTATCGTCTCACCAATTTGCCATTTTCGGAAACATAAGCACAATGACTTTCGTGTGTTCTGTTGCTTGAAATTGTCTTACTGACATCCAAGTGTGATGCTTCATAAACTGCACTCCAACAATCACACAGACACATCGCCGGGAGAGAAAGGATGTTTGTTCAGAGGCAGAATCACCTCTCAGCCTTGATTCCTAAAACAAACACACTGGCACACACTGATTTTATCAAACACTTCTGATTCAGAGTCACGGGAGAGCTGGCAGCCGAGATGTGTGTTTACTAGATCACGACTCTCCAAGCCCAACATGTGGAGGCGCAAAACAAGCTTTGAACACTGGAGTGTTGAACAGCAGCAAAATGTTGTCGTTCTGACTCACGAAATACAATTACTCACTTGTGTCTGGTATTGATATTTGATTTTGGAGAGCGGAGCTGGCTAGTTGTGTTCCGAAACTATTGTTTTGTTATTTTTGCCTGAACATTTTTAAGTTATTACAGGGTTAAGTTCCGTTGTGCAACTGTCGCACTGATGAATGGTATATTGGTGAAAGTGGTTCTTATCCATGAGTGGAAGTCATTGTTGCTACAAGTGGCTCTACAGAGTGGACTGTATGATGCCAAATGAAGGAGCTGTTGTTTGTTTGATGTGGGACTGAAATAAGCTTCTACTACTACTACTACTATTACCACGACTACTACTACTACCTGATGGCCCGTTGCTACCCACTGTAGGCCAGAAACAAAACAAAAACATACACTAGATCAACTGCATTCTGTATCCTCTTGTACTTCTACTAAAATGTGCTTGTGCAATAAAAAAAAAACGTTATTAAAAAAAACTTTTTTTTACTTCTTAAAATGTATTATTTTATTTTTAACTTAAAATATATGTCTACTTTTATTTACGTTTATTGGATATACAAACTTAGCATAGTGTTGTTGGTTTTTTTGTTTGTTTTAATGATGTTGATCTGTAAAATGCAAAATCTTGGTCCCCTGGCTTACATCTCACCTGCATAGGTAAATGAGTCACCCATAAATTTGAATTCTATGAACCTCATTGAACACTTTCATCCATTCATCTCGATCAATTTTAAATCACAATTGTTTTTGACACAAATGGCAGCTAACATTAGCGTCAGCCCGCAGCAGGCCTCCTTCCCACTAGATGGTCTCCTCTGCTTTCGGGTCATGTGACCCACGCTGCTCATGTGTGTCGAAGTTGGCGAGAAGTGGCTGTGAAGTGCGGTGACAATGGCTAAAACGCTTCACTGTCTTTGTCTGTGCGCATCTCAGAGCCACATCTTTAGCAAAGTGTGTAAACCTCATATTGATTGAGCCAATATCCATGGGCTGTGTGTCAAGCACCTGAATACCTGTGTATTTGTGTCATATCTGCCGGTGTGTTTGCTCGTTCAATCCATTACAATCTGCCAGAGTCTGTATCTGACAGTCTGTGCATGCAGGAGTGAGTGTGTGTGTGTGTGTGTGTGTGTGTGTGTGTGTACGAATGTGTCTGTGGAACACTATTCCCTGGGCTGCTAGTTATAATGTTTCTGGGGGTGATGGGGGGAACTTGAAAGCCCTGCGCTGCCCAAATCAAAACTAACAAGGAAATGATGGGGGCTCCTTTATCTCCTCTCTGGCCTGGGGGTGCGAGGGGGGGCCGAGAACGAGGAGAGGATCAGGAGGGGATGGAGGGAGTGGGAGAAGTGGTGGTGGTGGTGGTGGAGGGGGGGTGGCTTGGCTTCCTCTTTGATTTGTAAAAAATGCATTACCTCCGAAATCAAACGGAAAATTACTGCACCAAAGCAAAACACGGCACAAGAGAGAGAGGGAGGAATAAAAGGGTGGGACAGGAAGAGAGGCTTGTGAGAGACAGTGGATAGGTATGTTTGTGAATTAACAGCAGGCGGGGAACCGGCAGAGGTCACCTGTGCTCATACGGATCGGAAACATGAGGGAGGGCCGGGATTTCAAAAGTTACGTAGGATGTCGAGTTGCACACATATGTAGGTATCATCCTCAGAGGAAGCTGAGGACGAATGAGTGAGAGGATGAAGGGCTGATGACCTTGGTCCTCAGGGAATGGTAAACTTCTGGATGACTACACAAAGAAAGACATTAAAACATCTGCCAGGGATTTAAAGCTGTCTCGAATATATATATATCTATATAGATATAGATATATATATATGTTTCCCATGACTTTGGCTACACTCTTTAAGTAAGTCTGAGCCGAGATGGAGGCACGTTTTATTGAGCGCTGCTCTAGTCTGAGTCTGTGATGGTTGTCTCTGTTGTTTTAAGGTAGGAAGGACCCAAAAAGTGAACTTTCGAGTTTTGCTGGTGCAAGTGGGAGGGGCAACGTCTACAGGTGTTTTCGCCAACTTGCGTCATGATTGGTTGACTAGACAGCAAGTGACCTCGACAGGTTTACAAACATTAGTAATTAAAAAAAGACAATATATATATCAGTTTAGATTGTTACTAATACTTGTGTTAAATGCTGTTATTGAACTTACAATTTATTTGCTCAAAAAGTGGTTCTGAGTCAACGAGATGATTAGTTTTGATTAGAAAGACCTGGGAAAGTGTCTCGGCGCTCAGGTTGCGCCTCTGACCCCCACATGAGGAGCCGCAAAATAAGTGTTCAAAATTGCAAAGGGCGCGGCATCAGCTCTGCCTTTAAAGACAGGAGGCCGCGGCCCGGCGAGTGGTGAGAGCGAGCGAGGCCACTGCCCAGGCGGCGAGAAGCTAGGCGTGAGCATGAGAGATGAAGTGAGCGGGTCAAAAAGAGAGAGAAGTGCCTGGAGTTAGAAATAATAATTTATACAAACACACCTCAATAATTCACGTTCCATTTCAATGCTGGAGGGAAAAATCCCAAATTCACAGAGCATAATTAAACAGAAGCAGAGAGAGAGGGAGAGAGAGAGAGGAGAGACAGAGACCAGCGATCAACGTACCAGTGTAGCAGCAGGACATCGCTTCCATCTGAGCTTTGTAAAACAACCCTGATGAAACTGTGATATCCAAAAACTCGATTCTCTAGGAAGAGAGGCGTTCAGTGACGAGGAAGCTGAATAATCCGTCCTCTCTCTGTGTGCGCTGTTTCTGGGCAGACAACTTCATTATTTTAGTGGTGATGAATGACCTCACACAGAGGCGTCTTATAGCTGTCTTCATCATATTGAGTGGCTTATTCAAACAGTGGATTCAGAGGTGAAATGAAAAAAACCAAATGTGGTGAACAATGGTATTTCAGATTAATTGTGTTCTATTTAGTAAAAATACTACACTATCATTTTGGATTTACTTTGAAAATATCCATTCAAAAAAAGAAGCTTAAACAAGAAAGAACCAGATATGCATTTGCTGATTTGTTTAGAATTTTTCTGTGAAGCTTTTGTTGTCTTCTTTTTGTACGGTTGCCAGTTAGTTAGAATTACCTTTTTTTTTTTTCCATTAATATAGCTTCTTCTTTCAGATTTATGAAGATATTGCAATTGCTACAAGATCATATTCATACTTCAAATTCTTTTTTTTTCAATTTATTGATTATGTATTGAATTCTTCTTCCCAATATTTCAACCCATTTTCAAATATGAATTTTACTACTGCCTGTCACACAAAATTATGTGAAATGAATTAAGTTACTTAGTTATTTCAGATGTTAATAATTAGTTAAATAAATGTTTCATATCTTCCATCTTTATTTTAAAGCATATTTCAGGCTATATTGGTGGTTCTGCACATTTATTACATGTTTATTTTAATGCAGTTTTTTTTGTTCATATTGCATGCTTTTGTTGTGGTTTGAATTGATTTTTTTTCTTTTAAAATTGTGTATTAATTGTCTGTGCTTCTCATGTACTATGTCTAAAAGTCTCACGAATTTAACCACGTTCATAAATAAGGTTTCGCCCCTCCACTCCGGTGTCATCTCCCTGCTCTCGCACACTACTTCATTCTTCAATGGTCTCATGCTGTTTGATATGTTGGACCAGGTAGGGTCCAGAGTAGTTCATAATTCAGACAGATTAGATCATTTCGTGAAGCCTGAAAACTTCGAGTGGGTTTTCAAAAGTATATTTAATGCCTCCTCTTCATAAATGCACTACAGGGATGTCCACCGTGTTGCATCAGGCGCAGCCACCTGATGTCTGGCGCTGATATATCAAACATGACCTCGCCAGTTTTCACATTGATTTGCAGGCGTAAACCCGCTGAGTGTTCCAGACATCTAATGCAATATCTTCAATTTGGATTCCAGATAAAGTTATGACTCAACTTTTGCCGTGCAACCTGTTGAAAACTGCATGTGTTTCAGGTGTTGTGGTGGGATGGACTGTAACTGCGTCAGTGATCTGCTGCTCCCCCCGGTGCCGGCACTCTGGACACCAGGTATGATTCGGACTGTTGCATCTGATACATCCCACCGCTGCTTCACTTGGGTCATTCATCTTTGGCTGAATTTAATGGCAAAGTAAGTTCAGCAAATCTAAAGCCCTATTTAAATAACACTATACAATATTTAACTGATGATAACGGTATAATAAAATGAAAAATGAAAATCTAGATTACCAAACATATACAAATACACTGCTTCTCATGACACATTATATTCATCCTTTAAATAAAATTCAAGTGTTTCTTAAAGTTTACTGATTTAGCTGCAGTGTTTCTGAAAAAAAAAATGTTGCAGTACATCATGGGATTTCAGGTATGAGACGTTATCAAGTGGGCACTATTGAAATACTGACGCACTTTTTGATATTATGAACTTTTCAGTTTAGCCTCAACTAAAAACACATTTTTGTATGTTGCTAAACTTTGTGTTTAAGTGTTTCTGCCACTGGTAGGACGTGTTGTTACTCTGAGAGTTTGGCCTTAGATTGTCTATAAGTTATTTAGTGTGCGTCTCTGATGTCTGATGTCAAAGTCCGACCGCAGCCACATCAATCCCCGATCTGTCATCATCCCGCTGACCAATCTGTTGAGGCTACAGGGCACGATCGCAGACTAACATTGCTCAAGGCTCGTGCTGTGATATGAAACACATCATCCCGCGCCGTCATCGCCCATCATTCATCCGGACAGACCCACCCCTCCTCCCCTCCTGACCCCACAAGCAGGACAAAAGATGGGCCTTTAACGTCGTCTCTTCTCTCCGCATAGGGTTCGCCTTCCCGGACTGGGCCTATAAACCCGAGTCCAGCCCCGGATCCAGACAGATCCAGCTGTGGCACTTCATCCTAGAGCTGCTGCAGAAGGAGGAGTACCAGGGGGTGATCGCCTGGCAGGGGGACTACGGAGAGTTCGTCATCAAGGATCCGGACGAGGTGGCTCGGCTGTGGGGGATTAGGAAATGCAAACCACACATGAACTACGACAAACTGAGCCGAGCGTTGAGGTACGAGCAAATCTGCATCCGATGAACAGATATTGAACGTGTTTTCATGTCAAACTTGTTCAAGGTGGAATACACATTGGAGCATTTTGGGCCCATTAAAGCTCTCAAGCTGCTGATTCACTCTAGCTGCAACTGACATCGATATTCAATACAGCAGCTAGTCGCATTAAAATTGTGGAATATCAGCATGACCAAGAGGAGAAGTGGCAATACACAATGTGGGAATAAATTTGGAAAATAAATAGAGACATCTTGAAAAGGACAAAGATATTTCTTGTTTGTTTTCCATATTTATTTACACTGATATTTTGGAATTTTGGCGCTCCTGATATTCCATACAATTCACCCACAAAACAGATAATCCATCACTTTCAATGAGTTAGACTTGAAAAATAAATATGAAATTAAATAAATGAAATATTTCATTGAATGTTTTATGAAAAAAAATAGTGTTTTTAAAATGACACATTGCAGAAAACTAGCTGTTTTTAATGATTAATTGTGAAATCAAAATAAAGTATAGAATCTGACAAATATTTGTTTTTTTTATAAAGAAGGTCCCCACAAAAGAGACGCTTTCCTGTCATAAGGTGGCAGAGGGAGTGTCCTCAACTACATTAAACTGTATTGTGTAGCAAGTGGACACTGGCAGCAAAAAGGGCACCTACACAAGACCAATCACTTCATTTAAAATCTTCAGCTCACGCTTGTCACCTGAGAAACTACTGGCTGCACCTTTAAACCTGCGCCTCAGTCGCTGTGAAGCGAGCTTCAGTGTTGGCTCCAATTGAAAGATAAAGGTGGGACGTCGATACCCTCAATTGCTCCTTATCTGTGGACATCCTTGTGGAAAGTTCACCATTAAGCTCCCAAATAAAAAATTCAATAAGGATTTCAAAATTCAGCGGCTGTGAAGTTGCTTGCTCTTCTTCAAAGCTCGGAGTTCGGCGCTCAACTTGCCAAAGGTGATATCAGCGCTCCCTGTATGAACCCCCAACTGCGCCTGTATGCTAATGCCGCGCTCCCTCCGCCTGCTTTCCTGTGGCCTCCCATTAATGGGGGCTGTCGTCAGAGTCTAATTGTTATGAATTGGCTGGGGCCTCAATTAGCCTTCTTAATTAGCCTCACTTAATTGCTCAATTAAGGGCCGCGGCACAATCGCCACGCAAAGCAAAACACATACGCGCGACGCTGAGGCGTTTGTTGACGATGCGTCTGCATAATGAGGCGCCGCGGCTGAAACGCTGAGCTCCTTCAATGAATTCCGTATCGACCAAAGTTACTTTTCAAACAAAGAAATGGAACAAGAAACGACGTGAGAGATGAAAACTTTGGATGCACCATCAGGTTTTTCAATTAGCAACCGCGACCAAACCCTCCACCCCCCACCCGCCCTCCGCGCGACACCGCCCACACCTGAGACAGATGGCGCCGTGTTGTGTTTTCTGCGCTGATCAAGCAGCATCCTGTAACGGTGCGACGACTCGGTGGGTGGCGTGGCAAGCTGACGTGGTGAAGGCCCGACAAGCCCAGAGGGAGACACCTGAGGTCGTCGCCATGGAGACGACTCGCATTCTCTCCTGAAATCACTTAGGGCTTTTCCGTGTCAATGTTGCTTTCAAGTCGCCAAGGTTACAGATGGTCTCCCAGAGACAACATTCACCACTCTACATTTCAAGACCTATTTTAATGGTCGAATAAGATGTCGAGAAAGTATAGTTCAATTATTAATACAAGTAACATCCGACTTACGACCTGCTCGACTTACGTTCACCCGTACTTACGACCACAGCCAGCAGATGCTTTTTTAAAATCTTTATTCAATGTAGCAGCCCAGCATCGCGTAGGACAGTTACGGCAGCACAGTATCCCAGCACCTCACTCTCACACAGCCATCTACCGCTACAGTAGAACCTACAACCCTCGCGTCGGCTAATTTGAATGGCATTCCACTTACGTCCAATCTGACTTACAACCGGTTGGTCGGAACCGATCCCGGTCGTAAGTTGGATGTTACTTGTACTATGGATGGCTCTTTTCCACGTTTCACATCTAATACTGATCCCATCCCTTCCACTTGTCACTCAAAAAATTGTTCTGAATATTTATGGATGTGCACAGCTAAATGACAACTGATAAACACGACACCATTGAACTTATATAATTATGATATTTGGGCTCATGAATCGCATTGGACGTGTTCTTGGTTCGATCCAGACCAATACCGATAACCATCCCTGTATGTGTTGCCTTTTATAGCCCTGTTTTCCCCTGAATTATTCAGGCATAATTCCGTGACAAAATTGTCCATCTGACTGTTTCGATACAAACTTGAGGTAAATCAGGGTTCAGAGTGAACCCAGCCTCCTTTCCAGAGTGTCCTCCATCTCTCTCAGAGTAACTAGGATAGCATTCATCAGGGCAAGAATAACATTTGCGTGAACAGAAAATGCATGACCTCCATTTTACGGGACCAAATATGAACTCCTTTCCACCGCCTTGTCTTTCCTATGGCAGGTATTACTACAACAAACGCATTTTGCACAAAACCAAGGGGAAACGTTTCACCTACAAGTTCAACTTCAGCAAGGTCGTGCTGGTCAACTACCCGATCCTGGACATGGCCAACTCCCCTTTCTTCCTGGCCCAGAACCACTTTAACGGTGGAACCACGACACCGGACTGCAACCCAGAGGTACCAATCCTGAGGATTACCCAGTAGCACTAGTAGTACAAACATTTTTTAGGAAGAAAATCAGGGGAAATAAGATCACAAATACCAAGGGGAACATAGCTAAAGTGGTGTGTCCTGCTCTGGTTTCAGGCTTCAGTCAGATCCTGACCATTCACTTGAGCTTCGGCTGGAGATTAAACATTTGGTGCCTTGAATTTTGCGACTGTGACAAGGGTTGGATTAAGTGGAGGACAGTTTTTCCTCCTTGTTTTAACTAGTGGAGGGAATGATGCAAACTGCGACACAGTGGCAGCAAGGACAGGAAACAAAGGAGTACCAGGGGACTGACTAAAGAATCGCGAGGACGAGCAGGCTCAAAGGAAGGAAGAGACCGAGTCAAATGAAGGCCAGCGATTAAGATGTTGGCTACAAAGGATAAATCATGAGAAAGAGTGAGATCTTGAGTCCGTTTGTGAGCCACAATGAAGAGACGCAGGCGACGTGACGGGATGTAGCGCAGCTGTGTGTTCTTCTTTCTCTCTGTTTGGGGGTCAAAGAGGTGAAAATAAATGGAACATCTGGGGGAATTGAAGGGACAGAAGAGGGTTTTTTTTTCCTGTGGATCAATAGTATCTGTCACCTCGCTGCACCCAAGTTTGGGAAGACTGTACTTCAGAGCTTGGAGATCTGTGTTGCTTAACAAAGCGCATTAACAAGCTGCCATTGATCTGATCTGACGCCCGTCTGCGACGTCTTTCATTTTCAGTCGATGACAGATGGATACGCCGTCGAAGTCAGGGATGAGAGAGGGAGGGGATAATGTCTTCTTTAGTTTAAGGACGAGTTAAAACCTTCACCCCGTCACTGTCTCCTTCACAGTCGCTGCCTTGTTATCCCAAACTTAGCAGGGTAGACGCATAACGGATGAAACTGTACTTTGGACTTAAGTGCTCTTGAGAGGACACGGCATGAAAATGTGACTCTGGCAGAGTCAATCGATCTGTTTTAATTTCCCCATGTTTCTGTGTTTGGTCATATATTAGAGGATTTTAGTCAACATGAAATGCAAGGAAGCCTTTCGCCTTAAAACCGACATATACCTGCAGAACATCTGCCCGATTACTGGGTCGAAATTATTATTGTTGTTGTTGTAGGTGGCTGGAGCAAAGATTTTTTTTTTTTTTTGCTGTAAATGATTTATTTGTTGCCTTTTCTTCAGGCCATACAGTCGCTGTTTCCACGTCTGCCGGACTCTGGAAGAGGAGCTTCACTGTTTGATCGTGGATCTGCAGCTGCAGGACCGGAGGGGGACAAACTGAGACTGGACGCATTTCCTTTCCTCGGTTCAGGTGAGACACACACACACACACGCACAAAACTAAAACACACACACACTCAAAAATATGTAGTGTTTCTTGAATTGAACCATGCTGTGCCGTTGTCGCAAGAAAGGACCATTAGTAGATGCCTCTTTTTGGAACAATGATGTGGAAGTTTCGGAAGTCAAACAAGGATGTAAGGAGGCAAGAACATTTATTGTTGAAGGTAGTGAGACAGAGGGTCGTCCCATCGCAGCCTGTAGTTAGACGCTGCTGCAGGTTCGTTCTGAATTATACATTAGTGCAGAGAAACAAGGCAGCTAGTAACCAGGACAGCACCGTGAGGAAGTAGGTCAACAAACTTTATTTTGCAATCCATCACATCCACCGGACAAAGACAAATAACAGCCAACTTCCATTTTACAAAATCTTTTTTTTTCACACATTGATGATTCTTTTAAAAATCTTTCAAAATACGTATTCATGCTAATTGTGTCCTATATGTGCATCTTCAATATTTAAGGATAAAAAGCAAAATTAAAATAAGATGTTTGCAAAGCATTAATTAAATAAACAGAAAAAACACAGAAAACAGAAAAATACTTGGATTTGAACATAAATATTGCATAAAATACTGGGGGCAAAAAGCAGAAAAATATGCTTATGATCATTGCAAAAGTAAATGAATACATAATAAATATAATAATAAAATAAGTTCATGTTTCTGTCATCAAAACTTTGATAAATATTATTTAACTGAAAAGAATCGAGATACGAAGGAGGAAGAGGAACACTTTATTTAAAAGTTAAAAAAGAACAAAGTTGTGTTTTCTCTGACAGTAAAGTAATTTATTTAAGTTTAGGGACAACGTGAAAGTGAGCTACTAACTGATTCTGATTAAGGTGAGCCAGAAGAATATCGTAAATAATGGACCCAGCCACTGATCGTAGCTCAGTTCGAAGTTTCAGTGAACTTAGTTTGGCTTCAAAACAAATGCAGAGGCGTAAATTATGTTCATCTATTTTGGTGAACTCTGAGCAGTATAAAGCAGTGTGATGTACAGCATCGAAATATGGGATGGTCATTGAAGGCACCTGTTGGTGGGTGTTTTGTTATCCATGCTCCCAGAGTAGAGTTGGACAGGTTTAGTCAGTTCAATGGAATTCTGTTGTGCTCACAGTGACTGTGATATTTACATAGTCAGCATCTGATAGCTCTTCGTCCTCCCCAAATGTTACATCTAAAAATAAATAGAAATACTATGAAAGCCCACTTTCATGATTCGTAAAGATTTGTTCTGGGTGGCTGTGTTGAGGGTGAGAGGCTGGGGAAAGCAGAATAGGGATACAAACATTAGATGGCACACGGGAAAACCCAAACAAACTGAGATAACAGAACAGAGAACAGGAACCTTTACAGCTCAGGACACTGTCTAGTTGCATGAATCCATCTTGGGTTTGTGTCAGTGTAACGTACGACTTAAAAAATTGTAATATAAGGGACTGAATTTATCATGTTCCGCTGTCATTATTTAGTTGCCATTGGTCTTAAACACTGGACTCATTTCACAGTCAGGTGTGTAAAGTCAATCCTCCTCTCAGCTGGATTTGCCTCTGACACCTTTAAACTTGATTCTCAGTGATTTCCACCTGCTCAATATGAAACTATTCTCCTGACCTTGGGTTCCTGGCCTTCACCTGGCAGGTTCGTGGCACCTAGAATTTAGGTCATGAATCTATGTCTGTGCATCAGAATGTGCTCCGGCAGAGGAGCACAAGTGTACACAGATGTAACGCCCCCCCACACACAACCTCCCACCCCTCTCCGTCTTCCTCTCATCTTCCTCTCTATTTGTCCTCAGGTCTTCTTCCCTCCCTCTTCCCTCCTCACCCTCCCATGTGTCCCCACCGTCCTAATCCCTTCCCAGGCAGGAAGGCCCTAATTGAGGGTGCAGGCTTCAGTTTGTGGCCTGTGGGCGCCCATTACTGTGTTTTCATAAGCAAGTGAGGCCTGCGTGACTGATTCAATATTCATGTGTCTGCCAGCTACTCCACAACCAGCACGCCGACTCCTCACCACTGTCAAATTAGTCCTGCATAGTAAATCAGCCGGTGGAAGAGAGCGGGAGAAGCAGTGTGCAGAGGAAAGAGGGAATCTTTGAGCTGCTTGTCAGCTGGAAGGAAGTGTAGCGGGTCGAAAGGCAACGCTTTTGTTTGTTCATTAAAATTGAATCGCAGCATCAACTGGAACTTACCCGCCTCCAGTCTGTGCCACGTCTCGGTGCTCGTGACTTCAAATTTGGAGCAATATTTAATTACACCTGCATTTTTTTTTAACTCCACTATCAAACATGAAACTTCAGAACTAAGATTCTATTTGACTTATTCCCTGGAATTGGCTTCTATTAATGAGTTGTCAAAAGTCAAGTGCCCATTAAAGTCACTTTTAATGAAGTGAAAAGTATGAATTTGACATGTATCGAAATATTTTTTAATCCAACTCTGTTTGCAAAGTGAAGTTTTTTTTATCAATAAAACTCAGCAGAGAAACTCACTCACTGTATTTGATAACCCAATGCTGCCCCATTCAGCCCTTTGTCTGCACTTATGGGGACCTCCTGAACTCTAAAACTCATTATGTAGAGATGTTTCTGTCAGATAGTTCTAAATATAACTTGAACATCACTTTTTTCACTTATCTGTTGGTAAAATGTATTGCCTGTAAAATCAGCATTCAGTCTTCATCTTCATTTAAATGGAAAGTCATCACATATGTATTGATTTATCAAAACAAGCTATAAATCTATATTTTTTTTTTGCTCTTTTCTTTTTTTCACTTATGTTCACGCCCTCCCTCCCCCGTTATTGAGGCCATTTCATCTTAACGTCTTCTGTCCTTTGGTTGCCCTTCATTCCCAGTCTATAGTAGATGGAGTTTCTGTTCAAGACTTGCTTAGCTTTGCCTGCATGCACGGATGACTCGTGTCTGGAGCCAGAACAAGCTTGTAGCTGTGGTTAAACAAGTGCTAAACATAATGTTTTAATGTAAATTAAATGTGAATTATTAATGTCAAAGCCTTTGACCCCTTGTCGTGACTAACCCCTGTCTCTGTGTCCTAGGTGCTCCCTGCTACTCCAAACCGCCGTCTCTGCTGGGTCCCTATCCTCGCACCCCACCCTTCGACTACCCATGGGGCTTTAACCCCTACCTCCCCGGGGCCTTCTCTCTCAACAACTGCCCCAAACTGCCCGCCGGCTCCCTCTACCCCTCCCAGTTCTATCCAGGTCCCTTGCAGAGTGGCCTCTCACAGCTTCCTCACCCGTTCTCTTCCCTGCTCCCCCCAGGGGAGGCAGGTGAGAGGGGGGCAGCGGGTCAAACCGGAGGGACAAACGGCACAGTGGGTGGTCAGCCACCTCGACTCAACTTGCCACCTTACCCATCTGGCCTGTCCATCGGTCGGACTGACATCGGAGTGTCACTTGGGGAGAGAGTGGATGCCAGTCCTCCTGCCACGGGCCTCAGTTTGGGCTTAGGAGACATGGGCTTAAGGGCTGCACCCGTCACTGGAAGTCCCACAGAGAGGAGAGGAGGCGTCAAGCAAGACCCGGAGTCGGACTCAGACCTGGAGATCACAGATCTAAGTGACTGCAGTTCAGACAATGAGCCGGATTTCGGCATCAGGAAGGATCCCGGCCTGACGGGCCGACCGCAGATCATGTTAGATGGGAAGAAGGGAGGTGCTCTGCCCCCCATCTCCTCCCTCCCACCCCCAGTGTCCCCACATCCTCTGAAGAGTCTGATCCCCATGAGTCCCCCACCTCCGTCCCTGCCGCCCTCACTCTCCCCGTCCATGACTCTTCATGAACGACACAGAGAGACAGAGACTCTGAAGATGATCCACAGCTAATACTTTTTCATCCTGACGCTGCACTCTTTTGCTGCGCTCTTTTTCTCTCTTTTTAATCCATTTCTTCTTCCATAAAACATCTATCAACACGCCTCCACCCAAGTTCGGATCTTGCACTTCAAACCCTTAAGTTGTGTCGATTCAGTAAAGACTATTATTAATGATAATAATAATAATAACAGTAATAATAACAACGATAATAATCATATTAGTAATAGTAAGATCTAAAAGATATGAGTTGGGGTTTTATATCTGTAATGAAGATTTATGTGCGACAGCGAGTGTTCAAACATGTTCCAATTGCGACCTCTTGTGGAACAATAGCCAAACAGATCCTACCGTTGGAAGTCAGTGGCCAAAGCGCTCATGCTTTCGATGCCAGCTGTTCGCTGAGGCAAACCACACAAAGATAAACAATATCAACTGAGCAGCAGGATATAAGTGAGCATTGTTCGAAAAGTGGAATTTAAATTGAAGCAAGAGGTGTTTATTGCGGACATGTATTCCTTTGTTTGTGGCGCACAACCCAAATTTTAAGAATGGGTGATGAAATATTTGATATTTTAATTTATAATTGATAATAGTTTATAAATCCAAATGACTTTGAGAAAATGATCTGACTGAAGCACAGGGAGGACCTACAAACTCCAGCCACAAAATGAGATTTTTACTTGCACCTTTCTCCACAGCACTTACCCCAATACTTCAACCCACAGTTCATATAGAAGGGAAGAAATTGTAGCTACTACAATTCCTCATTGCACTTTTTGTGGTTAAAAGGAAAGAAAAAGAGAGCACAGAGAGCAATTTTCAATTCGTATGAATAGTCTGCTGTATATATATTTTATTATGGTGTACATTTACATTGTATGATTATTCGCTATGATAAGATTTAACTGTGTTGTTGTGGTTTGATTCCGTATTTAAAGCAAGCTGCTGAAGATGATCAGCGTTGGTGTATCAAAGTTTAAATAATTAAGAGCATCTGAAGATGTTTTTCTAACGATGAGGACAGAGTTCACACTGGGAATTGTCTGGGAGTTTATCAGAACCAGTTAATTGTGCCCTTTGGTCATTTCTGCCAGATGTCCAACATCCCGACCCTTTGGGTTCAAAAACCGCCGCTAGACTTATTTTCATAGTTAGCATTCGCCCGCTGTAACCGTCCTGTAATTAGTCAAATGTGAAATATATTGGCTTTTTTTTAAACCCTTCTCTCCAATTCTGTTTTGATTTTTTTGCAATCAATGTTTTTTGTCTGTGCCAGCAAATAGTTTTGCTCCAGGATATGGAGGGGTGGTGAAATATTCTGTTGCTCTGGTCAGACTTAATACCCTCACATCCTTCCTCAGCACACTGACCCGCCTCGTCGCCTTTCGCTGGTTTGTTCAGTGGCGATCTGCAGATTATTCGTGAAAGCTCTGTTGTAAAGTCGATGTGAAGCTCCGTGTGTGTGGAGTCCTCTCAGCTGTAAATACTCTTTACTTTGTTTATGTGTGTACACATCCCAAAATGGCAACGCAGTGCTTCAACCTGTTTCTCTTTGTTTTACTGTAAAAGAGGTGAAATTGAAAGTGGAAAAAAAATTAAGAAAAAAGATTCATATCTTCAAAAGCAATAAACGATATTCTGAATAGTGAATTGTTGTAGAGTGTGAGTTTGTTTAAAATGCCCTATGAGAGAGGATGAATGAGTCATGTGACTAACTTGTGGCCCAAATCCAGCCTAAAAAAATAAATGTGAATAAATAAAAAATCCCCTCCATCACGTAGAAGCCTCATAATGCACTGCAACAGTTAACAACAGCTAGCACGTAAAGAGCCCAATGTTTACTTTTTATTTGTTTTCCTGATGAACATGAACAGCCTCAGAAAATTCAACATTGTCATATGACCTAAATTGGGTTTTGTGATTGACGCCGCTGAGCCTTTTATTGAGCTGTAACGGGAGTACATGGAGTAAACGCACTGATGTCCAAACAACAGTGGAATAATCATATTAATTAGGACAAAGATCCTTGGTAAAAAGAGTATTTATTGTACTCAAATATTTTCGTATTTATATTTTAAATCTTTCCCTTTACATTTTGTGTTTGCTTCCTCATGGTCTTAGTTTGTAGCTTGTTTCTTCATACATCATCATTATTTATTCTAATATGTATAAATATTAATATAATATTCTAATATAATATATATATTTATATAGATAGATAGATAGATACATACATACATACATACATACATACATACATACATACATACATACATACATACATACATACACACAATAAACTGATGCATTTTTAAATGTTGTCTTTTAATGTGTGACAGAAAGATTCTGATTCAGAGGTTTAATGCTGCATTTGTTTTCAATGAATAATGTCCCTCTGTTGCCGTGACCATTCTAGATATTGATTCACAGAAATAGTTTCACAAACAAAACATCATTTGAAATTCATTTTTAAACCAGTCCAATCATCAAAACTCCACAGTGAAGAGCAAATGTAAACAAACTCAACATGTCGTCATAGAAACTGAGTGTTTAAAAATTGCCTCCTGTGCACGCTTGGATTCATAGATGCATGCATGCTATTTTCAGAAACCAAGGATGCATTCTTTTATTTTAACATGGACCATTTGTTAACAATCAATAAAGAAAGTATTCTTTATCATTTGAAATACTATTCAAGATCAAATTGGAAAAGAATATTACAAGTACTGAAATATGAGGATACATGCATGTAATAACATTCATTCAACATTCAAGCATGTATAATTTGAAATGTACAACCACCCAAACACCTAAAGAAAATCAGTTATGTGCGCAGTTACTGAGTGGAGGGAATCACCAGGATGAGAATGAACAGTGAGTTATCTATATGTCACTAAGAACTTGCTTTCATGAATTAATAAATCTGTGTCATGATTGGAAATAAAATGCAGTCTTCACTTATGAGATTTGTCAGTTATTTGGTGTAGGCAGAGCAGGCATGGACCGGAGTTGGAAGGCCCACACTGGCCATCACATCCACACACTCCCTCACATTGGCCCTTACTCACACACAAACACACAGACCTGAGTGGTCTCTGCTATGATGAAGCCAAAATAGACAGATTCCAGATGAAGAGGATGAAGAGGACATTAAACCCTGCTGCATCCTCACATCTGGCAGTTGAAGAGAAAGAAAAATGGAGAGAATAATGAACCTGCGTTTCACCAAGGAGGGCAGGGGCAGCTGGGGAGGTGCAGTGGTGCAAGTAAACCTGCTGTGAGGTATAATTTAGACCACATGAGGCCGATGCAACTGTCTTGTGGTGCGTCTTGGGCCATTTGTGAATAGAACTTCATGACTATATACAGGCTGTATACATGACTATTTCCTGGTAAATAATAATAATAATAATAATAATAATAATAATAATAATAAAACTGGGTTGGCAACAACAATTTTGCACATAGTAATCTCATAAAATGATCAAAATAACGTTTGATGATGAATGAAGAAACAAGATGCAAATTTAAAACGAGTATGTTTAGAGACATTAAGGATTTCTGTAACACAGCTTCGTGAAACACACACAGCTTTGAGACTGAAATAGACTCTTGAATCAAATGACAAAACCCTCTTTTTTATTAATTAAAGTTAACTAACACATCCATAAAAGTATTTTAAACCTTCCGCCAAAAATACTGGTGAATTGTTCGTGCATCGTGTGGATGAATTCAGATATAGTTAAATGACTCAAAATGAAATTAGACATTTTAAAGCGTGGAAGTAAATAATAGCGACGTGCTTAATATGACGTATTCAAACGTAAAAGGTCTGTCGCTTTCCGAGATGCTGGGCGCAACCATGTGCGCATGCGTCAAGTAGGCCCAAGATGGCCGTGTAGAGTCTGTCATCGAGATCGAGATGTCTGCTAGTGAGAAAGGAAACCAAGAACTTCTTCAACTCGACATGAACTTTCGTGGAAATATTGTCATAGATTGTTAGCAAACTGTGTGATGATGTCACCGTGATGTTGGTCGTCATTTTTTGTGTGTGGTTCATTCTCGAAGGTAAGAAGCTAATGCTGAACCCGGAAATACGATTTATTCCATGTTGGTATGTTTTATGTGTTATTAATTGTAATAGTTGGCTTTAGTTTTGAGTATTGGCACACAACAGAATATTTCTCAGTTGTTTAGCGGCGTCCTGTGAAGTCTTGATAGCCGACGTTCAGACCGATGGTGGTAGTGTTGACAGTTACGTGATTTGTTTCTCAGTTCGGAGCGAGGTGCCACTCCCGCAGAGTGTCCAGGTTGATCGAGGACTCCTGACGTGGGAGTCTGATTCCGGACTGGAGGACACCTCGTTTACCGTTTTGCAAAGAAGGTGAGACCCGATCCGAGCAGAGTGGGCGAGTTGTAGCAGAACGTGGAACCAACATTTTGCCGTGTCAAGGTCTGTGAGAAGGAGTGGGATCGAGGAGACAAAATTTAAGACAAATTTCGAAACCAAAGGGGCAGGTTAAAAGAGACTAGAGGAGGACACTTAAGACCAGGCAGAAAGTAAGAAGAGATGGGGAAGACAAGTGGTGCACAGGGGAGGGGACACCAGAAAAACGTTTGAAAAAGAGCTGAGGAAATCAGGTGTTACCAGAAAGTAAGAGGTGAAAATTAGAGGATCTGCGACATTCAAAACACAAGCAAATCTCAACTTAATTTGAGGAAGTCAAGCTTTGGAAGAGTGTCTAATACTTCCTCTTTCCCTCAGCCTTCGCTCTGAGAGTTGGACAGTCGTCTCTTCCTGCTTCCAGACGAACGCCACTTCCTGTAATGTTGAGTCCATCACAGCAGAAGGGGGTCCGGAATGTGTTCAACTGGCTGTACGAGAAGAGCCACCGGGGGAGAGCTCTGAGGTTGCCATTGCCTGTAGTGCGCATGGTAAAGCATGGATGCCGCTATATACTGTATATTCAAACATACAGTACATGAACTGTTGATGTGTGGCCTGTAGGGGGCGCCTGCACTCCTTTGGTCCGGTTGTTGGGGGCTCCTGGCGCCATAACAATCCAGCTGAGTAGGACTCACAGAGTGATTGAGGAGCATGGTCTTGACATCAAACACCTAATTTATTTCGGGGAGGAAGGAGCCCCACTGGAGGTAACAATGCTGACTAATGCACTTGTCTTCCTCATTTAATCTTTTTCATTGTTTGATCTAAGAAGATAACATTGTCGACAATGATTATTATGCTATATTTCCTCAAACTTTTTATTATAAGCCTAAAAGCATCTTTTTTCTCCTCTGACTACTGACTACTTCTGCAGCCTCTGAACGGCATCTATTTAGCCTCTACGGAAAAGTCAGGACTGGTAGGGGGTCGGAACTACTGTGCCAGCGTCCAGTTTACTTTCTACGGCCGACCTGTGGGACTTCCCAGCTGTGCTGTGTGTGAACGTGTCCCCGATTCGAGTGAGTATAAACATGGACACAAAACTTTGTTGCACAAATACATCTCTCAGCACGTGTTCTAATTTGTTCTCATCTTTATTGGCAGACGGGAAAGAGTTAGTGATCGTCAGTTGTGTCCTATTGGTGCTTTTTTTCTTTTCATCACTTGTTGCATACTTCATTCTGTTCCAACGACAGAGGATCAAGAAGTGCCTTCACATGCCCTACCACATCCCAGCTGAGGTGAGTTCAATGATCACACACCTGCATGAAGATTAGATTTGGTACAACAGATGCTAAAATAGATTGTTTTTAACATTTACGTTGTGTATGTACTAGGGATGGCCGATAATTTATCGTACACGATATACCGCCAAACACAATCTCCACGATGACAATTCTGCATCTCATGATAAATTCGATTAACACGTGACACACTCGCTGCATTACACTTGCACTCGTGAACATGACGAGACCACGACGGCGCAACACGCTCTCCAACTCCGTAGCGTTTGACAGACGACACTGGCGTGAAAATGGTGAAAATTGTTGGATATTGGACGGAGCTCCGCTCCGGTATTGGTGGCAGTGTCCTCTTCCGCGTCCCTGATTAGGGTTCACTGATCGCGAACACACGCACGCAGGCAGCGCGGCATCAGTTAGGGACCATCAACAAATTCTAAAACGTTCAAAGTGTTCGTGAAATATTAAATAAGGCAAAGAAAAATTTTAGGAGAGAGAATTGTGAAAATATTTTTCGTCACACAAGAGAAAGGACTGACAGTTTGTATCATGATTTTGAGAATAGAATATGACTAAATGATCATTTATTAAGATACTGCAGACAGACTCAGCTCAGCTCAATTTAACCCCTAAATAAAACGACCGGGTTCTATGAGAGACATGAAACATTGAATTTCTCATCTCTACACTTGGTTAACTGTTATATTTAGACATAAACCAATAATGATGCTGGAGACATGGAATAGAATGAAAATGGATTTATTGTGATAATTATCGCCAAAATCACTACATATCGTACTACATTTATCGTGATAACTTTTTTTGTCCATATTGCCCAACCCTAGTATGTACCAACTCTCAAACACAGTTATGCATTCGGGGTGTGCCAATGTGACATATCAGGCAGCAGCTCATGTGTTTCTACCCTGGACTAGCAGAGAAGCGAAGTCCACGGCTTGTTAGTACCAAACAGATATTCCAGGAAAGACAGCAGAATCATTGCTAGGGGGAAAGAAACGAAAGTAGCAGCACCTGTTCTGCACGAGGACTAAATTTACAATCCTCATGACAACAGCGAAAGCAAAGACAGCAGTGACGTTGCAGTTACTTCTTACATGCCCGAGCATGATCGAATTCATTCGGTTAGATTCTTTCATCCATGATTTTATGTTGAATTTGTTGCGGCATGCCATAGTATGGTTTATAAAGAAGCTTATTTGTCCATTCTCCAGAAAAAGCAAATATCTGGTAAAAAGAGGTGGTAAAAGTTGCTGTATTTGTTGAACAATCAAAGATTGAGATGGCACACGCCGACTACGCATACTGGCACATAATCTTCAATTCTTAGACGCCGACACTGCCATTCATGCAGACACACCATTACCACACAATTGTGTCAAAAACACCTGATTAGACATGACTGTAGTTAACATGATCTCCTCCGCTTGCAGACGCTGGAGCCTCTAGCTGTCTCTGTGAAGCCCAACACATCAGTGGAAGAGCACTATGACAACATTTCCACCATTGGATCAATCTGAGGTCCGACAGGAGAGAGTTTTGGATCCGTTTGGACTCATGCCAGTGTGCGATGACTGGAAAAAAAACTCGGTGGCTGGTGATATGATGGCCATCATTGCTGCCCGCCCTTCACAAAATGATCATTATTAAATAGTATAATCACACTATTTTTTTGTGTCTATCAAGTTTGTGTGAAATTAAAATAAATCAATGTCTTTTTACAATGTGTCTTTTTAATGTGGTGGTTTTTCTAGTATTTTGTTTTTAACGAATGTCACTTTTGTGCTGTGAGTGCTTGCTGCTCTTTAAATATCGACTCACGGAAATGGTACTATCAAAAACAAGCTTTTAATTCATTTTCAAATGGCGCAACATTTATAAAGGAAAGGTTATGGGCACATTTATAGGAAGGATGGGGACAGAGGGAATTGAATTTTCTCTCATGGATAAGTCTCTCATACACAAAATTGGAAATTAAATGCAAAATTCAACAGTTAGAAGCACACCCTCATGGCACCACACCATGTTGCTTATGCTGGTGAATTATTGTGTCAAATGTGTGGCCCCTTGTGGCCTCTGTACACAATGTTAAAGAGGTTAGATTGTAAAGACATGTATTGCCGCTCACCATTCTTCAGGGGTGAGCGCATTAGGCTTTTTCTTTGTTGTTCAGATTTATTTGTATTTTTTGTTTACTTAAAAACAGTTGTTTTCTCCTAAGGTCACCTTTTTTTCCTTTCTCATTATTTAGTGCGACTTAAATTCTGTCATTTTTAACAGTTTATGGCGACATAGTTGGATCATTGCGACGTAGTTGGAAATAAAGGAAAGTGGAGAGCACTATGAACCTGAGAGGAGGAAGACAGGAGCAGCTCGAGGTGCAGATGTCGAGTCCACTTGCCCCTGAGGTAAACCACATGAGGGCAGTGCAACCCAGAGAAAGGATTCAGTAGAGAGGACTTTACCGTACTACAGCGGTATAACATTAAATGAATATTAAATGACGTTAGCGGTTGAGGAAAAAACAATCCACATTGACATGGACCTTATGATATCTCGGCCCTCATATTAAACTTGACGCACAGACATTTGCCAAACTTTGTTAGTTTGAAAACTTAAGTCTGCTTTATTCTTTTATTTATTTTTTTAATACATAAACATATTGTTGTAATATATTTGTGTATTGCCTTGCGAGCTATGTTGAAGCAGAAAACGATGGAGAGGGTTGGAGGGGGACGCTTTATTATGTAACACCTCCGTCTGACAACGTTCTGGTCAAAAAAGCTATACTCGAATATAAAGTCAATGCTCAAATATATATCACATTTTAAATGAGTTTCACGAATGTGTAACAATGTATGATTAACATAACGGAACTTACATGTTTCAGCTCCGCTAATCATTTTGTGTACTTCCGCATACAATGTTTTTTTTTTCTCCTCTGCACTGACACACGGCAACTTTCGAACAGGAAACCTGTCAGACTGCCTGTTTTCGCTCTCTTCACGGGTGAGTACATGCCTCGAACTTAAATGTGTATGAAGAGCGCTTATGGACATCGTGTCTATGACTTGTTTCGTGCTCATTGCCTGCTTTGTGCTGAACAGAAAACGGGTTTATCGTTATTTTTCCGTGTAGCCGACTCCAGACAGGAATGTTGCGCTGAGCTCGCCGCCGCAGCACATCACCCCCTTTCAGGGTATAAATCCGCTCGTTATAGCTCTATTAAGCAGTTCCAGATCTTGCTTCATTAGAAAGTAGTCCTCCGAAATATATGTTTAATCGAAAATAAAAAACTTTATTTCAACATACTTACGGGTTGCTGTTAGTTTACTTTGCGACTTGTGGGCGAAATGCCTCCTGCCTTGGATGTAACTGGCCGATCAACTGTTTTAAACTCGAGCCTTTGTACCTGTCTAAGCTTTTTCTTTATGTATAATCGCTCCTGACTGCACAGATCTTACTCATCTGTTTTCCCACTTTGACTCCCTGAATTGGTGAAGAATATTGATGGAGTAATGCCGACACTTCCCTCACCCTCCCAAGTCATTCTGATAACAACCATTCTAAAGTGTTGCTATGCAATAGCCCAAGAAAACATAGAGAAATCGAGGGCTGTTCTCGAGGGTCTGTGTGTGTTTATGTATCTGAGTTTCTAATCTGAATTTCTGCCTCATCATGATTCACCTACAGGTGGAGTAAAGGAAGCTTAACGTTTGCTTGTTGTTGGTTGGGAACTTGAGAAAAGTAGAGCAGTTGATCATGCTGAGGCTGACACAAGACCCTCGACCCTCTGGAGAGATTTCCTCTCTACTTTGGTGTCAGACAGTTGGATATATTTTGCACGTCATCATTTGAGAGGACGGGTCGCTCGCTGCAGACAGGGATCAATAATGAGTGTCTGCACGTCATCGATTAGCAATGATGAGTTTGCCTTGTGAAACGGAGCACGCTGTTTATGCAGCGTGTTGACTAATGTGAAACCCTCATGACACATCCGCAGTTCCGTCATCTCTCTTTTGAATGACGGAGCGAGATGAGAAGCCTCTTGAATTGGCTTCTCAGGAAGTCACCATATTTTCAGTAAGGAATGGTTACTGAACTAAAGCAGTCTCACAGGGATGGTCGTAGAGCATGCTCACTTCATTGTAAGCTACTTTTAAAGCAGCTTTATGCACAGTGGAAGGCTAGTTTGAGGCAGGCGCTGACACTTCCTGTTCCGCTGTGCTTGACTAAAGAAGCACTTGTCATCGTTCTCTGGTTTACAAGTGCGGGCTTGTCTGCAGCCCAGAGGCTTCCCTCTCTTCCTTTCTCAGGAATGTTGACTGTTTAAACGCTGCCCCTTTAGGTTCCCTTGTTTATCAACAGTGTGTAAAAAGGGGTTTACGATTCCCTTAAGATTCTCTCTGCGAAAAAATGCCTATTAAGTTTTATCCCGCCAAGTTTCACAAAACTTACACATCAAAACAATAGTTTTACTTTGCTGTTTCCTGACTGAATATAGTTGTTTTATGTTCAACATGTAAAATTAAGGCAGCATTTCTTGCAAAGAATAACCATGTTAGTCCATCTTTATTAAGAAAAAAATGAAAAAAAAAGTAAATAAAGGAGTACAAACATTAACCTGCAATGTATATTTGCTTTAAGATTTCATCATTCTGATAGACAAAGTGCCTGGCGACAGCTATCTCAGGTGTAGCTACTGACCTCTCTTCAATGTCCAACAACTGGACAGACAGGTACTGGCACCCTCCCTGGGGGCGGTCCTGGAGGCTTGGATCTGTGCAGCAGCCCAGCTAATAATTTACCATCACCATCCTCAGTCTTCAAAGGATACACCGGTATTCTTCTCTGGCTGAGGATCGCAGCGCTCGGCCAGGAGATAATGAGAGACAGAACCAGTCGGGTGCTCTTCTTCTCCTCTGTGTTCACTTTGTTGGTCAGCAGGGAAACGGTGATTCCTCCTGGATGAGCTCAGTGGGTGAAACAAGGTGAAGATGCAGAAGCGTGTGTGAGGGAGAGCTGTTTGTGCCGCTTTGCACCCAGGACGATAATTGGAGCCATGATATTCACGCTTCAGCTCTGAATGGGAGTATTGTGTAAAAGTCCAGGCAAAGAATGAGTGTGAATTAAAAACATGTTGCTTATAGAGTGGGGCTGTCGAATCGAATTACACGAGGGGCCAACATTCAAAACAGAAATAATGCTCGCTGAACGCTTGATAACTGACAGTGTTTTAACAAGAAATCGTTTTTTCCTCCTCTTGACATTTTGTGATTCATTTTTCGCCATTTATAACCGCTGCTTGTGGGAAAACATGTTTAGCACGAAAACAACGCTCACTGTTTATCGCACTGACATTGGAGGTCGTGACTTCATGGGTCATTACTCAAGTTTTTGAGATGAACTCTGATGAAATCAATTTGTATTTTTTTGTCCCAGATGAGGTGATGAGCTTGGATTATTTTTTTAGCATTTAACACCTTTTTGTCTAGAGGTATGAGCCATCTGGGTACACTCTCCCCTGGAACACTATTTCCTGCATTTTAAACATTGCAGGACACATTAAAAACATTTAGTGATGCGCCACCATGTTTTAGTTTTGTCTTAGAATTATTTTTAAAAGTTTTTACTACCGTATATATGTATTTTGTTAGTATTTTTGGTGTATTCATGTGAGACACGACGGTAGCTCTGTTTCACTCTGAAACTGATCCAGAAAAAGAGCCCAGTGCGTGCAGGTTTTTGTTCCTACCAAAGAAGCACACACAGTATAACCAATCAGGTGCCAGCTGAAACAAGCAGCACCACACTGGCAACCAATTGATTACGGTTTTCATACACCTGTAGCCCTTTGAGGACCGTTTTGAGACCCCCTGGTTCCAAATGTCCTTGTTTTTGTATTGTTTTCATCTGGGAATTGAGCACACTGTTCTACGCCAACAATGTCGATTTCTTGCCCCTTTAGTATAGGCTTCTGATCATTCAACGATGGTGTCATGCGTCCCCCACCGCACATTTCCCCCCGCCCCAGTTCAACAACAGATGATTCTGAAATACCTAAACAGGTTTTTTTTGTTTTTTTTTTAAATATTATTTGTAGTTGCACCTTTTCATTCCACCAAAAAGGATCTCACAGTCTCTTGCGATATGAGATTACCATTGTGAGGTTCAATCAGAAAAAAAAGAAAGCATGGCCGCTCTTGTAGCAACCAAATTCTAAAGTTGCTGAGGAAAACATGGAAGGAGACTTTTTTTGTAGTATTTTATTTTCCAGTTTTCTAAAATGCAAAACAGAACATACATATCCCACCAAACTCCCCCAAAGAAATGAAAAAAAAGAAAAGCATTTAATAAAACATGATCCTCTCCAGCATTCGTACATTATATTAGAGAAAGAACATTACAGTCAGAGGTGTCTAGAGTCGTCATTGCGATGTAATATACATTAAAAATGGCTGCCAAAGCCGATTTAACTTTCAGTTCTACCTGTTAAAGCATAGCGAATATTCTCCATGTAAATCGTGTTTGAAAATTCTATTAGCCGTACATTAAATCCAGGTGGAACTTCTTTATTCCAGTACTGCAGAATAGTCTTTTTTGCAAGAACCATGCCATATGAAATTGCCATTCTTTCATAATTATTTAAATCTTCCATTTGTTGTGAGCTACCTAAAGTGGCTGTTCCAGGATTAGGAGATATATCTCCACACAAAACCTCAGAATAAATCTCAAATATTTCTTCCGGTTACTTTGTGAATTTATGGCAGAAACATAAAATAACATATGACCCAAAGTTCTCTAAAGGAGATTTTTTTAAGGAAATTCTGGCTAAAAGGGTTTAAGGACACCCTGGAAAGTTTACTAGGCTAGCATCCAGTATGTTGAAAATTGGGAAATGGGTTTTTGTCTCAGCAGGAACATGTAAGGCAATCATGTTCTGGATTAATAGTACAATATTTATTGTTTCTGTTTGAAAAGGCTATGAAAACTATTGTTTTTCCATCTGAAAAAGCAAGTAAACATACAAAAAGAGAATGAGAGAAGCAATAAAGCAGAGAGAGGAGAACGTTTAGACATTTACTAAATCTGTAACAAAAAACCCCCACTAGATTTCAATCATGTGAAGCTATCTGCAGCTGGTGCAGATGGT
Source organism: Synchiropus splendidus (assembly GCF_027744825.2). NCBI lineage: Eukaryota > Metazoa > Chordata > Actinopteri > Syngnathiformes > Callionymidae > Synchiropus > Synchiropus splendidus. The sequence continues at coordinate 14,335,385 of NC_071345.1, read as the reverse complement.
CAGTCTTCTTATATGTCTGTCCAGAATGCGCAACCTGAGTTCCATGAGCAATGGACATCAGCCATTATAATGTTGCTTCTGGGATTTTTTCCATTAAAACATGCCAACAACCACTACAATCATGTTTTCCCTTGGTTTTGATACATTAGATCACCTGAGATTTCACCTTTTAAGAGGTCATTTTCCTGAGGGTATGGCGGCTTTCACTTCCACCATCTTTTTAATGTAGCGGAAACCCTGACTACTTGAAAACTACGAATTTGAAACTGCTTGAAAATCCAGAGCTGTACAACAGCCTTCCTTGTGTGTAAATGTTTAGTTTTGTTCTTTTTAATCGTTGTCTTACAACGCTGTCCGCATAGACGGAAATCTTCTAAATGAAAACAGCATACAGCTTTGTTCCAGCCCCACTATGCCCCAAATTAAGCCTGAAATGCCAGTTTAAGATGACATCATCAGGTTTATTTTTGCCTTGGAGACCTGGTACATTTTTCCACTCCCTGTGATTCCTTCCCCTTCCAGATGAATCTTTTTTACAGATGTAATATCATTTGAGTAATTGCTGCTAATCTGTCAGGCTTGAAGGGCGAACCACTTTTTCGATTCTCAGCCACTATACAAAAGTAGTGTAGCGCTTCCAAACTGTTTTCCTACGCTGGTAAAAATAAAGACCTTCTTGTACCAGCCTGTCGATCACTGCTGTCACTCTGGACTGCTGCTCTTTTCAGACAAAGCCCTTCAGTCATGTGATCAGCGTATGACACATGTGAGTGTGTTCCACAAAGACTCCATCATGGAGTGTGTGTCTGCTCTAGCATAGCAGCATAAGAGGATTTTGCGGGAGGCAGCAGCGGCTCGCTCCCTGACTTTGAAAGAAAGTCTAAAATGGAAAGAGTTACATCTTCGGGTCTCTGGAGCTACTAGAAAGCTGAAGAATGAGCTCTTTCACTTGACGGGTCAAAAAAAAAGCGAGGCCACATTTGGTCGATGATGTTTATTCTTGGACAGGGGGAGGGGGGGTGAACTGAGGTCAAAGGTCAACCACCTGAATGAGCGTGTTTGCAGAGCTCTTGACAAACGAACTCTATTTTTCCTCGCAGCATGTAACAATTGATGTTGAACCATCAAAACAGAAACCTCTACCATCTAACAATGAATAGATTTAATCAGTTATATAGCAAAGATAGAATCGAAATTAATTACAGTGATTTTTTTTAAATAACATCAACCCTATTGTCAACGTCATAAAGCTCATCAGCTGTGTAGTTAATCATGTGTGAAGGTTCAAACATGGCCTGTATTATTGATGTTTATCACCGTAGCAACAGAGATACATACATGACTGTCGTATATGATGGTACATTGTATACTGAGCTTAGGTTTTTTTCTTTATTTTTCCTTTGGCAACATTCTCAGCATGTTGTTTTGATTCGCTGCTGGTACAATTCACCAACAGCACCAAGCGGTATGGAATCACACATGAATTGAATTCCAGACCCACAATCCAATACAACCGTCTTGTAAAAGAAGAATTGTGCTGAAAGTCTTGCCTCAAAATGGTAATCAGCAAACTGGCCTCTGTTTGTACGCACGCACGCACACATATGGAGGCAGTTAGGCCAAGCTGGAGGTTGAGTGTGAACTGCCAATCTGTGCCAGTCGATTGGCCGTTTCCTATCCAATGTTTCCATGAAACCACTGACCTCTATATTGAGGACGAGGGGTGGAGTGAGGGTGAGGGGAGGTGAGGTTGGATAGAAATGAGAAGGAAAAGAGAACTTTGAATTGAAAATGTGACTAATATGTACAGTTGTTCATGAAAACAATACACATGTGTTTTGAAAAAGGCTTAGAATAGAATGTATTTATTGATACTTGAAAGGGATTGGATCATTTAAGTCTTGACTTGAGGATGCAGTGGGGTGAAATCAATTTGAATTTTTTGGGTCATTGTCCTCAGTGAAATTATAGCCTTGAAGCAATTTATCCAGTCAAAATAATTGGTCTTAATGCAGAGTATGTTTTTAACTTGTGGTCAAACTCAAAGTTCATGAGCCATAGTTGGTGATTTAGAGTGTAATTTTTTTTGTATTAATGTTGCAGATCAATACCATTGCAATGATACAAGCATGTTCTCAGCTGTGTTGTTGCTCTCCGGTCTCACACTACAAATAACTAACTTGAACTAATTCTGGTGTTTGGCAATCCCTTTGTATTGTTCACACTTTTTCCACCTGACTCAGCTGAAATGATACTTACAGGCTTTCGATCATTTCAGCAATACAGAGAACTCTTCCATCACCTCTTCCCTGAATTGTTCTTTATTCCAAAGGAAAGCAATCGTGGATCTTACCATCATGAGTTGACTGTCCCAACAGTGCTTATTCAGCTGGAATGGGAAAAAAGTTGCAAGATATCGGAATAACCATTAAGTTAAAGAGTGCAGTTGTCTATTTTAATTCAGAAACCTATTGAGGTGTTTCATGACAGCGAGGGCATTATGAACCTGAATTGTTGAACCATGTGCAATGGGCCGGTTTTATAGACCTGAAACATAAATGTGGCTGCACACATGTGACCTCAGTCTTGTTCAGGCTCAGACGTGAGCGCCAGGTTTGAGACTGTAGATCATGTAGGGCTAGCATGCACTCTAGGCCCCATCAAGTTAATTTCAAGGAATTCTAAAATCTGACCTGTGTGGCGCATTCTTTTAATAAATTAAAGTTGAAATTATATGCAGGAGAAATGCTGCACAGTCAAGCACTTCCTAAACGTAACGTAAGATTTTTAACAATACATGACGTCTTAGAAGTGAGAAATGTCTTTATTTTTGATAATTCTTCTTTCTGATAATAAGTTCCAAAAATAGCTGCAATAAAAGCCTCTTTCTCCTTCTCACTGTGTTTTGTTCGTACCTGAGATGATTTGAATGGTTTGAAAGTCCAAACATGCTTGCCTTGTCTTCCTACTTCCATGGCTTTGTCTTCCTGATCAAAAAACGGTTTATGACTTCTTGCATTTCATGGTTCATGTCTCCCTCTCCTTTTTTCTAAATGTCTTTGTTGACAAGCCAATATGTTAACAATTGCAAGTATAATATCAACAATGGAAGATGTTTGGCCTCCACAATTTTACTTCTTAGTCCCATGACTATTTCAAGTCGCTCATGGTCTAGATTTAGAAGAATAGATATAGTGAGTGGATATCAGATTAATTTGCTCAAAGCAAACTGTGCAGATAAGATGATTGTGTCCAGCTGGAGAAGACAGAATGGCATGAGAGGAGCACCAAGTGTTGAAAGTCCCGTGTTTAAGTTGCAAAGCAAGCAACCTCTTTTGCTTTTCTTTAAGCCAAAGCTCACCCAGGACGTGAAGTAATAGCCCATTTTTATTCTCAATTGAAGCTCCAAGCAGATGTTTTACTCGTGTGCTTGAACATGTAGGGTCCTTTGAAGCAGTGGAAGGTCTTGGGCTAGTGTTTTCCCTGCCCTAATCTTATTTTAGCCGCTACGTAATGGTCATTAAATTATGTAATTGGTCCTCGCCTGCTGGCCATGAATGCACTGGCTGTATTGAAAGACAAGGGCCCGCTTTATTTTTGCTGCCAGTGAAGGAAGGCGAAAGGAAAATAGATGTAGATTTAGGACTGAGGATTATGTCGCTTTTAAAGCGGACTCTTTCTAACCCTTTCCTGATGGTGCTGCTGTTTGCCTTCTGTCAGAACCGGGAGGAGATATTTGAGAGAGCTCTGTGCTCTTCACGCCGCTATTTAAATGTGGCTTTCTCATGGTACTTTAGGGCAGTAAACTCAGATACCATTCAAGAAACAAGGAACCATGAGACAGCAAAATGAAATCAGAAGAGCTCCTTTAGACCAAGGCCAAACCCTGCAAGCCGGCATTCTTCAACTTCTCTTCTTCACCTTGCCAGTAAATGTTTCCATCTGAAGTTTTAAATAACTCAAGACATTTTTTGACCCAGTATCCTTTTTTTATTTTGCAGTTACCAGAACACAGGTACATGGTACATTTGTTTCTCACATGCAAAAGAAACATGGCATCTGCAAAGGGAGTTTGATTGTTATTATGCTTGCCTAGTCAAAAATACAACCCGTGTCTTGGGCCAAACAAGAGTCGCTTAAAATTTTCAGAAACAGACAATGTTAATGAGGAAGACAAATTTGAATTAAACCTTTGACTCCTGTCACGCAAACTGTTGTGGTATGTCATGGGACTAGTAGTAGATGTAGTTGATATACTTGGAAAATGAGTAGTAAAAAGTTTGACATCAGTATTTGTTGTATTAAAATTATGAGTACAGTATCTCTTTAAAAACCAAAAATACAATTAATTCATCACTGTTTTCTCCACACGATCATCTTTGCTAGTCCTGTTTTTAGCTGTTTGTTGTTGAAGAGAAACACACTCAAGAGTGACGGGGGCTCTTTTCACTCAGGTGTGAGAGCTGTCTACTCTCCCAGCTGCAGCTGAAACCTTTTGCTCAACGCAAGAAGCAATTAGTCTTGTCTGCACTTGTGGGGGTGGTGCTTGTTTGTGTGTGCTATATTTTTGCCCAAAATCTTACGGCCTTTTAAATACACTATTCCCAAAGACAAAGTTGAACTTTCCACATTTTCTGTTGCCGTTCTTTCCATTTCTGTGTTTTTCCCCACTGCTTTTTTTCTGCCTGGTTCATTTCCTGCTGCCATATGTTGCCTCTTTTAATTTCTCCTGCTCTCCTTCCCCACCTCCTCTTTTCAGCGTGGCCCCTAGCTTTTACTTTCTGTGTCGTCGGAAGACCTCATAATATAGGACAGTGCTTGCAGCTCAGACATGTTTACCACAGCCCTCCTGGAAGAGCACAACAGGAGTCAAAAAGCAGAAGCTTTGCGGCTAAACTTTGTCTTGCTCGAGTGTTTGTTACTCATGAAGCTCAATTCCCATGTTGTGTTAATACTTTTAAGTGTTAAATAATTTTAAGTGGAGGACGTTTCTTTACGTTTTGTGTGCTCACTCAAAATGTTGTATGGCTATTTTGATTGTTGTTTTATACGTTGTCACAGTAATTGTTGAGTCTACTTCCTCTAGTTTTTGTCTGAAGTACAACCCTTTGAAGACGCTTCTAAATGACTATTGTTCCCTGCTGCTGCGTTGCATTGTGTTTTACATCAGCGGCAATTTCATCACAGACGTCGATGTGGATTTGTCAGGAAGTGTCGTACCTACATTCTCACTCTTGCAACAGTATTTGCTCAACTCTTTCTCCCTCTTCCGGTCTGGCCTTCTTTCTTCATCTGATAGGTCATGCAGGAAATGGCTCTGATAGTTTCCGAAGGAAATTACACCCACTTCCTGTCTGTGTGCCACCTTCCATTCCCCCAGTGCTATAGGTGCCTGAGGGATTCGCGGTGTTGCTCGGAATCCCCCCACTGCTAATGAGCCTGTAGCCCGATGAAACAGCCTGATAAACAAGGCAAACACGGCGAGCCATTAGCTGCTGCACAGTTATTTTAGGACGACAGGGTCGTAGCAGTGTGAGGACATGACATAAGCTATTGTGAGCAGCTCAGAAGAAAGAAGTGACCTATGGTAGGACCAGGACTTTAGGGGATGGATTTAAATGAAGAGCAGTACATTTCAAATTGATCAATGAATGCGTATTTTAAAATAGATTTACTGGCCCTGAACCCACAGAATGGAACCTGAATGAACTTTTTGATAAATGTGAATTGACACTGTGTCATTCATGTAAATATACAAGGCAGTTTATCATTATTAAGTGTTCATTACAGTTGTTTTTTAGGGTGTAACATCTGGACCTAATATTGTTTTAGATATTTGGGACGTCTTGATGTCTCAGCTTTCTCGCCTGGCTCCTTGAAATAAACACACACCTCACACTCTCTAAACAAGATGAAACTGCATTTGTCGTTGTTGTGTTAGCAGTGACACTGTTTTCTGGTCAGTCTTGAGGCTTGACGCAGAGAATTGGTGGAAAACTGGAAGTGACCACATGTCACTTGTAAGTCACTTTGATTGTTCACGGAGTCAGATGAGAGCTAATATCTGAGTGTATATATAACTATTTTTGATCAACAATAACTCAAAGAAAATGCCTGGGTTTGTTGTTAAAATGTTAAGTCAAGTTTTGTGAATTAACGCTCCCAAGAGACTTTCATGGACAATTAGTTGATTTGAAAAAATGAAGGTTTTACATTTTCTCCAGGTAAGTCATAAATGTTCTGAACCTTTTTTAATTGTGATTTATTTGTATATATTTTTTTGTTGTTATTATTTTAATACCACACCTAAACTTGACTCTTTTTGTGACATTAGTAGCGATGAACTGCTGTAACACAAACCACTTTATTGACAGGTGTCAGCCCCTTCACTTTGCGGCATGGACGCCGAAGATGTCCACTTTGGGGTGAGGTCGTAATCTGACTTTTTGGTCTGGAGGGGTTTCATATAGTTTCCATTTTCCAGTTTAAATCTGACAGGTGACTACAGCTGTAGCATTAGCTTATTATGTCACGAACCCTATTTTTATTGTGTTCCACAAAATGCAACATTTATATTACATAATCAATTTGCTTATTATGATTTTTTTTTACAATGAAATGGTAAAAATTCTGTGATACAGAACTCGTGTCACCCTTTTGATCCCAACCTACTTTTGTTGTGGTTTCCAGAGTGCAGTTGCCAGTACTTATTGACAGCTGCATGATGATGGAAAAAGAGGGTTACTGTGTTTTTCATAGATGTTCATGGAGTTCACATTGCCTTAGTGTTTAGCTTGTTGCATGATGTGGCACAATATTAGAAAATAAGGTTTGTAACAAAATAAAGTTAAAAAAAAAAGTTCTTCATGCTACAGTGTTACGTGGTGTGGTAGTATTTCCAGACTGAGATGTGACCGTGGAAACATGAAATCCCTGATGTACAGTATTGGATCGGTGCCTGGTCGGGGACAGAGAGGAATGCCGCTGTAAAGACCAGTTGCCATATGACACACAGCCACATGCAGGGGTGCTGCTCTCCACAATCACATAGGAATGGCCCCCTCCCACATACGTGCTGAGTCTTAGCCCACACTCACACACAAAGGCACGTATGCTCAATGGCTATCATTAGATTGATGCCACCTGACACTTAGTTAGAACTGGAATGTGATGTGAGGGAGGCGGGGCGGGGAAGAGCCGGTGCTGACTCCCAGAAGCTCGACAGCTGATCTCAGAAATTCCCGGATGCTTTGTTTTAACACCCAAACCCATCAAAGTTGACATCATGTGTGAGAGGACGGGAGTCTTAGTTGCGTAATGTGCTGGTATTTGCCACTTGAACTAAAATTTTACAACCACTGCAGTGGTGTTGTGTGCCGCACACAAATGAACTGAGAAATCATTTCATGTTTCCACAACTGAATCATCTCGAAAGTTAGCTCAGGTTGTTGTCATGGTGACCTAACTCATCTGGTAAAGTTTCTCCTATGGTTAATATGTTATCGGTGTCCATGACAGAGTTGTGAGTCTGTGTTTGGCTAACACCTCCTACACATGTTGCTCCAAAACTGGCCTCTCTCAGCCCACTGCCTGTTGGTGCCGACCATGAATGAACACATTCTCTTTCGCCCTGTGTCTATTTCCCAACTTCAATGAGTCTTTCTCACCAAATAGCTGCTGCCACATGGGCGTGTTCCAGTGTATGTATGTATGCATGCGTGTATGAATGGGATATGTATATGAGTGAATATGGGGCATCCTCCGAAACTGGTCGCATTGGTGTCCAGTACATTTCAAGCTCTCAAAAATATAAAAAATGCATTTACAAGAAAAAAAAAATTGGAGTTTGTAAAAATGCGTGTTTCATTGTTATTGTAAATATAAATCTGACAATTTCAGTCATGTTTCCCGAGAATTTCTTCATGTCCAGAAAGCCCCGCGCAAAACATAATAATTAAAGATTCACAAAACATTTTTATACCATATTTCATCATTAAAATTATTAACTTGATTCTATAATGTGTATAGATGTATGTTTTTATTTAAAGTAAAAGTACAATTTGTATGGTTTTAATGATTTATTCCCATGACTCCGCTGCATACCACCCCGTCACTCTGGCTGTCGCAAAAACAGTGTTACATCACAGACAGCAGATGACATCACCTAAACTTTTGCAGTAACCATGGTCTCATGCAGGCAAGTTCCCACACAATTTAGTAGGATTTATTTGCTCCTTTTGTTTGTTTGATAGTTCCCCGTCATGCTTAATCTTAGCACCCAGGAATACAGCATAGACAGGGAACTGTTAAGTTAGTTTTTTTTATTGAAGCTCTTTAATTGAATGGTGCACTTGCTACATTTCCAACTGGAATGTCCAACGGAGTTTTACTGCACATAATATTGTAAGTTTTCTGTATCAGAATAATTGCTAATGTTTACAAATATTATTATTCTACTGTTATTTACAACCTGCCGAATCCACAGTGTCACAATATTTATCACGATCTTATCATATCATCTCTCCTGTATTGGGATTTATATCATATTGCCAGATTCCTGTCAATACACGCCCTATAAATGTTGTTCATTTCAAGTTAAAATATTTGTTACGCACAGATGAACACACCTGCTGATAGGTGTATACACCACACATTTGCGCATACTAACGGACTGTCATGCACAAACCTTTTCTATCATGCAAACACGCATAAAAGCAGACCCTCTTGCACACACACTTGGACACTTGGACTAACATTCATTGGCTCTCAGAACACACGCTGCTGTGTGCCTTTGTGGTTCAAATCACCTTTACAGAAGACAATAGTAAATGAGGTGCAGTGTTTCCGTGATGTGTGTTCCTCTTTTATATATGTGTGTGTATCTCGGTGGCGGCTCTTGGTCTGCTGCGAGCAGAATACAAGCACTGACTTTGAGTTTGTGTGTTGGCTGCGTTTGTCGGCAGAGGAAGTGGCGCTGTGAGGTTTTCAAGGGTGGAGGGTTAACTGGTTAACTTTTTTTTTAAGCATCGACAGTACTGCACCGTCAATCAAAGTTTGAGCAACGCCTGTAACAGTTCTGTTGTCTGTCTTTCTGAAGCAGGGTGTGTACGGGGCTCAGTGCTCTAACCCAGCCATGAGTATCATCGGGGCTGAGGATGAGGATTTCGAGAACGATCTGAACGATGTGAGTCCTTGACAACTAGGAATACTTTTCTGAACCAACGTGACAATGAAAACTCATTTTTGGCTCTCCTTATACACTGTCCTTTTGATGTCAGGTGGGGGAAGACCAGTGCACTTACTTCCACAGCATTGACAAGTTAAAGGAGCACCCCGCCCACCTGCTGGTTTTCATGCAACATGTCATCCTACAGTTTGATCCTGCTGCACTGGTGAGGAACTTCTTCAACCTCAATACATTCATTAATTATACAACACATTTGGTACCAACAGAGGTAAACCTCTGTGTCAAGTAAGGAGAGATGATCGTTCGCATCCTCTTTTGCAGAGACCATAGTGGCAGTATTGTTTTTGTTATCAACAATGTTGACTCAACAAGATCAACATCTTGATCTGCGAGTCACCGAGTGATGGGGGTGCAGGGAGGTGTATTATCAACCAATGTTATTGAAGAATAGGCTTATTGCTTTTACAATTTGCTCTTACTCTTTTATAATATTCATTTAAAAAAATGTAACAAAACTTTATCATAGGGTCTTGAGTGCTTTTCTTCTAAATCTGTGTAGTGTTTTCACGTGCATTCACCTCTTTTTTAGTCCCTACTTTTACTTAAAATTGAACGAATGAGAAACATCAATATTGGGGAGCACAGGATCAAAGTATGTGTTGCTTCACTGTTGAGGAAGATGATAACACTGAAAACCTCTTCCATTATACTATGAATTTGTTTATACGATGGAAGGGGTACACGAATGAAGTCTTTTATCCTAACGTTGGATTTGAAGATTTAAAGTAGCACCGCGGTGTTTGTCTAAAGTGAATGATTAATGGTTTCCGCTAGGCCTGGGCAATGTATATTTTCGATTAATTCTAATTTTGTTTATCGGCTGATTTAAAAACTAAAAAAGAGCTTCCGAGTGAATGTATATATGTATATATATATATATATATATATATATATATATATATATATATATATATATATATATATATATATATATATATATATATATATATATATATATATATATACACGTGTGTGTGTGTGTGTGTGTGTGTTTCTTTAGTCCTGACATAAGTGATAAGAGAAAAAAAAAAGAATGAATCGTGAATTGATTTTTTTGAGAAAAATATCAGATTTTATTTCTAGGCCTAGTGTCTGCTAAGCATAATAATTGATCTGCATGCTCAGTTTACTAATCTGTCTTTCCTCTCTGATAGATCTGTTACCTCCATGCTGACCTCTTCAAAAGCCTCAATGCCAAAGAGACCAAGAAGCAGTTTGTGGAGTTCTACAACAACTTCTTAGATAAAGGGGCTGTAAGTCGAAATTCAGTTCACTTTTCCGGTATTTTCAGAACATAAACGCAGTGCACTTTGACTAACATTTATTGTTTTATACCGCGTGACCAATGTTCCCTCTAATTTTTTATGTGTCTGAGCAAACACACTCCTTGAGCGGTGACCTGTACCACTGTGAGCGATCTGTTGCTGTCAACTGTGGTGACTGCTGTAATAGTTTATAATAGCGTTTAAAAAAATCTTAAACAATATTTTACAATTTAAATAATTCACATTGAGGAATGGAACAAGAATCTTCCAATACATTCAGTCATTGAAGTCACATCACACCATTGAGGGTGCTGGATATCAAAGAATTTCAAGCAAGGTTTACAAATATCTATCCTTTCTCAAGATGACTGATAAGGCTCCTGAATCCATCTGTTGTGAGACTTAATTTTGAAGCCGCCGTATTCTGTGACCGCTCATCATGTAACAGTGAGCCTCTGTGGATCAGGCTAAAATGAAGAAGGAACAGGTTTCTTTCACTGACTACACTGTTAATTTCCTCACCTGACTAGTGTGTACTCTCTGTGTATTGTAGTCTGAAACCTGCGCTGCAACTATTCTCTCTCTCTCATTTCTCTCTCTCCTTTGCGGAACTCCGCCGCCCCTATTGGCTCAGTGCGTACGCACATTTTAACCAACCACAAGGGACTTTAAGGGAAATCAGCTTTTAAACATCAACCAGCTCCAATAGTTTACTTCAAATAGTGGCTCTCGTTGCTGTTCGTTCCATTGTGTATATAGTGATGTCACTCTGTGGACAGTGATCTAAAGCAGTGATTCTCAACCATAGCCTCGCTCAACTTTAATACATTGGCCACATATGGTGGCAGTAGTCTGTCATTATATTGACTTGACAGCTGCAAATTTGTGATAGTTACTAAGTATGGAGAAGTTTTGAAAAGAAAAAATGATTAAGAAAGTGATGCCTCCTTCACAAGAGTAAAAACTGTCAAAGGAGTTTTTAAAATTAATTCGGAATTTTTTTGGCAATTTCTTTCTTTTACACTTCACTTATATCTTATTTAGAGTTTATTTTGAAAGAAAAATATATTATTTTATTTTTTTACAGTTTTACTATATTAATTTTATTCCGAAATGTATTAGTGATGTACAATTTTATTAATTTTCAAGTGTATTTAAAAAAAAAATCTTTTCTAGTAAATTTGATAAATATTACTTTCACCTGATTCTGCTGCTGGTTGGACTTTTCGATGACAAATAAATCTTCACAATGATCACGTGGTTTGATGTCATTTCACAAGGTTTTGGTTTGTTTACGTGTAAGTAGATTAAATATGGTTATTGAACACAAATGAAACCAAGTGTAACTGATCAGTTCTATTACTTCAATGGGCCCCGGGGCCATTTGTTCTGGAAAATGTGGGCCCTAAATCAAAAAGGTTAAGAACCCTTGATCTAAAGCACCGTTGCACCGGAGGAACAGCACTGTGGGCGCTTAATTTTATTGTTCTGATGTCACAATTCTTCATATCGGACAGCAAGAAGCCCTGTAGTCAGATATGAAATTGCATTTAATTTATATTCAATTCAGGAGTAAATTTTGTTGCGCAGCGCTGATATTTCCGTATCAGCTGTGCACAATTGCGCACGCACGTAGCTTAGAAGGAACATTGCGCGTGACACGGTGATGCTGACTGGAATGGAGACTGATTTCACTTGACTCAACTTGCCTCCCCTGCTTTAATATGTTTTACTCATTGATTTTATAATGCCAGTTATGTATTAGGTTTCTGCCGCAGCTTCACCCGCAGGGCTACCAGCACATGGAAGCTAATAACAGCTGCTTGCATTGTACTTTTTAACATTATCATAGCAAGGACTGTTGATAGGAAAATAATGAGGTTTTCTCTTCTCCATTAGCTCCTTTCACGCCAAATTCTGCTCCTGCAGATCTCATCCTGTCCCATCTCGCTGCTCACCTAGCATCATATCAAAACACATTCCTGACTGAAATTAAGCATTCCATCTCTTTTGTTGTGTCCTGGGGCTTTGACTATGATGCAAACTGAACCGGATGGAGATACGAAAAGGATGTTAGACAACAAACGTGGACAGTATTTCGCCATCTTTTAGTAACACAACTTTGAGTCGCCAATTCATTTATTTGATTATCTCTTCCAAGTCAATATGTCCGCTAGAGGATTCAATATGCACTTGCTGCCCATCCAAACTTGCACTATACATCAGCGTGCTATACACACACTCATCCAAACATGGCTGTCTCCGATTGTCTGTCCTACCATTGAACTTTGGTTGTCGAAGGAACAGGTTGCTGCAAGTTCTTGCCCCAAGATCTCATCTCCAGTTTTTGCCGACCTAGTCACTCTATCGCTGCAGCCAGTTGAAGAACTTGGACGGTCTCTAAGTCTCCAAAATGAGAGCCTTTAATGGGCTTTTACAAACACTCCTGGGACTCTGAACATTCCAGACTGTTGTTGGGTGCCCGGAAATACTCAACATTTAAGAAAAAAAAAACTTTTGTGAGTAAAGACAAGAGTACATATCACATCACAACACAAGCAACACAATACAAAACTGAGCTGAAAACTAGAAATATGTTTTGTTAAAAAGAATTTGCTTAGAATATATAATTTAAGATTCTAGTTTACATCTTAGTCTTATTATAGATTACTAAATAATAAAGCGGAACACTTCCCATGTCAGATCTAGAAGTTTTAAACTAGATTTTTTAAAATGCTTCCTGCCTCAGTTTGAATTTGTCACTGTGTACTATTTAATCATTTTTTGTAGCGTCTCCATTATATAAATTGGTGACTACGTTTGATGTCCATTCCCATCTGACCATCACATCCCTGCTCTGTTGATGTGTTTCCTCATTCCATCACCCCTCGTGTCTGCTCAGCTGGCTCATGAAGCCCTCTCTCCTCGTCCGTTCAAACCCAGACTTCCTGTCAGTAGCGTGGGAAAACCCCTTAAGACGAGTCATCCTTTAATAGCTCCATGTTTTTTCAATCCCTATCTGTTTGTAAGTATGCTGACTCAAACAGATCCCCAAAGCTGAGTCGAGCGTCTGTGTTTTATTTTTGGTGTTGCACTGACTCCTGGCGTAAGTTTTTAGTCACTACAACCTCTTTGATAATTTTCTTGTCTCCCATTTTGTCTGCATAGATTCTCAGGGTTGCCATTCCAACAAATGTGGCGAATGAACTGGGTAAGTCTCCATCATGGCATGTTCTCCTTCAATCGTAAATGCAATTAGCTCACAGCAGCTGTATTAATCAGACCGAAACCGTCCTGATCTGCTGCCGGATGACGTGCAGCGGCGATTTGCCTATGAAGTCCAGATGCGTCAGGCAGTTGAGGTGGTGAAGCAACTGGAGGATTTCAGGTAAGTGTTAAAAGAATCTGCCTTTTATAGTTTTCTGCTCAAATGTAAAGGTTGTAATGTATTGTAGATATCAAACCGACCACATGTGGCTGTGTGGAAATGAGGTGTCTAATTTGTCACCAAATTTCCATACCAATTTTCTTTATAAATTAAATAGCACTTGAATCATTGCATGGATTGCGCCCTGCATATAGTCAGTCTTCGATATTTAAATTAGACTAATGATGGAGGAGCTATTTTTGTGTGAAAAATTTGGTCTGTTTTTGTGATACATGCTGGGTGTTTTGTTATCTTTCTTTTTAAGATGCCCAGGGAGAAGAATGACCATGTAGGCTTTGGCTCTCTATAGCTACCAACTAGTTGGCATGCTCAGTGATGCTTCTAACAGAATTTCTAATTGCTTTTAAATAACACATATAATGAAGAATATGAATATTGCAAAAATAAAAGTCATTAAAATGTAGAAAAGTGGATATAAAAAGAAGATATAAACAAAATAGGTTAACAGAGGTAATGGTAGAAAGTGCCAGGGCATACCTCCACCAGGCCACTCATTTTCACCCAAACTGTGTTGATATTGTGGCCAAACAGTTTTATGTCCGTTATATTTCTGGTTAATAAAGGCCATTCATTTTCATCTGATCTAAATGCATTATGAGTGCAATGCGCCCAGTCGAACAGCAGGTGGCAGTAGCTGTTAGAAGCTAAGTTGAGACACACTGCCGGAAGCAATGGATGAAGGAGAAAATGCGAATGTTGGTGAAACTCAACATTTTAGCTTGATAAAGTGCCTTGATTCGTTCGTATATGTTAATTTATGAAGTCAGGGAACATAGAAACCACTACAAAACTCAAATCACTGTAAAGTTATTTTGTTTCCAAACAAACCAGCTGAGGTTTAACACATAAATATTAGTGAACTGAATGTGTTTCTGGTTCTATGAGTACATGCTGAGCCCTCCAACAGACTTGGTTATTGGTTTAGCCCAGTGATTCTAGACCTTGTTGGAGGACTCAAACCCCACCAGTTCCATATGTGCATTCACCAAAGCCTTATTAGGTGAAAAATAAAATGTTTTTTTTTTTTTTTTTTTCAAATTCAAGGCATAGGTATGTTTTTAAATGAACCATGCATGAACATCACTTTGTTCAAAGAATGAAGAACAAGACAGTGTGACTTCTGCTTTGAGAGACCAGTTCAGATATGCATGGCTAGAACCCTAGGGGTTCGATCGAACCCAGGTTTCAGAACCACTGGTTTAGTCCTTATGAGGCCTTTGCCTTGAAATATATTTTAAACACACCCCACCCTACTGGGGGAAGGACTACCCCCTATATCAGGCCTGTCCAACCCGTGGCTCCCGAGCCACATGCAGCTCTTTTCCCAGTTTCATGCGGCTCTTCACCAAACTTTGTCATTCCCTAAACTAAACGTATGCCATGTTTTTCACCTGTTATTCATTGTCCTTAGGATGTGGCTCTTTTCAGCAACAAAGTAAAACAATGTGGCTCTTAGCCTCTGACTGGTTGGCCACTCCTGCCCTATATAATGACTCCATAGTGACACAATTCAAGGCGCCTGAGTGAAAAAAGAGATGATGCATAGTAGCATAGGGCTTATACAGTTCATTTTGCTGTTTCCTTCTGAGAATCTATTTTGTTGTGCAATATTGAGCGTCACTTTGACATGAGTAGATCCCTTTGTAACATGAATCTTAAATATCAGAAAGCTTACGAGAAACATTTTAAAAATGTTGCTCAAGGTTTGGTTAGCAGAACAACGATTAAAAAAAAATCTGGAATATATTCACATATGTTATGTATGTTCTCACCAAGCTTATATATGATGTGTGTTTTTCTCATCAGGACCCAAGCTGGATGAACAAAGAGTTAGATTTTATAATAATTCTCACATCATCTATAGAAACGTATGCATCTCTCTTGACATTTGTGTGCTACCACTGTTGCGCTCAGGCAGAAGAGGATGATGGGAATGACCCCCAACGAGGCTGAGCTGAATGATGTGGAGAGCCATTATCCAACTGACCGCATCCCAATGGAGATGAAGGAAAAGTCTGTTGCGGAAAACCTGCTGGAGAAGATGTCGGAGACTCAGTGAGCAGATCTTTTTATGTGGTTTGAAAAGCTTCACATTCTAAACATTCTAAAAATTTAAAGTACACCCAGTGCTGGGTCGCTGTATTTGCTTTGATATAGTTAAAAAGTGCCAGTCTTAGTTGGAAAGTCAATATTTTCAAATGTGGTTCCATGGCACATCATCTCCTCTGACTTGATCTCAGAGGGCAGCAACCTTTGTTGAGCAAACGGAAAGTAACGCACATGCTGGAGGACTTGTATTTACTGTATTTCCTGTGGATACAGTATGCTACACCAAATGGAATTTTGTGTTCATTTATTCCTAATGTGATTTCATTTAATTTGTCTTTAACTTGAATTCAAACAGCACAATGATGGTGTTTATGAATATTGCACCTTAATTGTTGCTCTGCTCTTAATGAAACCTAGTGGCTAAAAGACCATATTTCCTACTTTACTAAGACGTATGTTTGTGAGCAGCCGCATAAAGAGAATGTAATTTATCCAAAATTATTCAGAAAACTGTGACAAAATTAATCATTTGGTAAATATAGCAAAAAAAGCAAATTAATACAACTGAATCGGCTGTAGAAAATATGGCTATGTCAATGCATGGATTATAAATTCATGACTACATCTTATTATTCCCTCGAAAATAATGTTTTCAATTTAACTCTGCAGAATAATTAGAGTCATTTGTATAACTACTTATTAGAGTTTCCACCTCTCAGCTCTTAAACAGGTCTGAAGCGATAAAGAAAATACAGATTATCCATCCATCTGTTTTCCACTGCTAATACAAAGCCAAGCGAAGAAGCCCAGTCTTCCCTTTGTCCGGAAACCCCTAAATTATCCCCTAAATTCTTGCTGAGAAAGCACATTTTGGCTACTGGTTTATCAACAAAGCCTTGTGAGACTAGGAACGTTAGCAGTGTTTCCATTAACCTTGAAAATATATTTAGCAAAATATGCCAAACATTGATCAGTTTGATTTTTCAGTATTAATGTACAACAAACATTCTAGAGGCTGCAGCAATATCTAATGGTGTAAGTGAGCGGTCCTCATGTGGTGTGGAAGCAGAAGACGTGCAGTCAAAATATCCAGTTGGTCGACACATCCGTTGCCATTCAGTGCTCGCAGGCGTCCGCCCTCTTGCTTCTGTCAAACAGACCCGAGAATAATACTGACATTTACATACCACGTGAGATTTTGGTTCTGTTGCAAATGAAAGCAGTTTTTAATTGTGAGGAAAAAATGAAATGGAAACCCAGCTACAGTATAAATCAACTGGTGAATCTTCACCACTGTATCCTGTGACTGAGGACACTGCACCAATCCTTCTCATAATATCTTGCTCTGTCCTTCCCTCACTAGTGAACAATACCCCAATATTGTTGAACTCTTCCTTGTTGGGAAGGATCTCATCTCTGGACATTCAAGTCCAGGCTTTTCTGACCGAGGCTCTCGGCCTTAGAGCAGCTGATCCTCATCCCAGGAACCATGTTGACAAAAGCAACAATCCGGTGAAATTGATCAATTCATCAATTATTGCACCTGTAACTATTGGTATTTTTTGTTGGGGAATTTGTAGCATGGAAACATGGAGTCGCCGTGCCACGTTGTCTGAAAGCTCCTTGGAGTTTTGCCAGTCTGTTAAAGAGAGTTTTTGAGGGAGGGCAAGAAGGGAGGGGCTTGTGCTGCTTGGTTGGTTCTTACTCATGGTAGCTCTTGGGTTACTTTCGAAAGATTATCCATGTTGCTATCTAGTTGGTGTGTTCCTTCCAAAAAGTGAGCCGGATAGAGAGCAAGGAGGGTAGGAAGACGTTAGATTGCTGTCATCTTATCAGAAGAGAGGAAACAAACATGGAAAGGGATGCAAGTTGCATCGTTGCTGTCAGTCAATTAAAGACGCCTGCAGTCTGTATGAAAGATCATTCATCCGACTCTATTGCTGTGACACAGAAGCGTCATTGTTTTGGCAGCACAAACCATCTATTCACGCTCACTTCATCTCTTTATTTCCTCCAACTCTTGCACTCGATCACCCGCTCTCAGCCTTGTACAGCACAGTGTCCGACCTCTCTGGGTGGGTGTTAAGTGATTACACTTGGCGGGGGAATCCCAGGAAACTACTCCTCTCTTTTATGATCTCAACAAAACAAGTGTCCGATTTCCACAGTCTTGCCTTCCTGTTGCATCAGACGTGAGAACAGTTAAATAGAGACTTGAACTGAGCGTTTCACACTTTTTCAGACTTGTTGTGCAGACTTTAGTGACTTACTTGAGCTGTGTTTCAGTGTTTTTAACATACTTGCATTTCTAAATCACTTTATTTTCTTTGATTTATTTTTATTTTTTTATTTTTGCAAATATAAGAATATGTTCAGGAGCTTCACTTCTGGAATCACCACAGTTCGCTTTGAGTTGGATCAGCTAAAGATTAACCACTTTCGATTCCATCGGCCAAAACCAGTTTTAACGCGTGAGAGAAAAAAATGTTGCTTAGAAAGAAGCAGTGAGTTTTGCATGATGCTCGATGGCTTGTGTTTACATTTTCTCAACTTGCTTCTCTGTTTATTTCAGACCTACGATTGTCTCTGATGAGGAGAAGTGGTGAGTCGGAAATTTTTTTTTTTTCCATTTGGTATCTTTAGTGATGTATCTCTGCAGTCTTTGAGGCTCTGAAGTTTCTGTTCTTGCAGAGGGAGACAGCTGCTCTCTCTCATTAAAATGGAATTTCTTGCTTAGTTTAAAAATCAAAGTTTGACCTAAAAAAGTTTTTGCAGGCAGCATCAGGCTTTTATTTTTTTCTTATGTATTATTAAATTAGTTGTACTGGTAGCAGAAACATTTCAAGCCATAGTCTGCTCTTTTTTAATGTGTTCTCTTTCATTTTTCTGTCCCATTTTCTGTTTCTAAACTCAACTCTTGAAATCATTCCTCACTATGTCTCACATTTGTCATTATGTCAGACTAGAGATGTTATATCTCAGGGTTTGTCTCTTCAGTTTTTTAACTAGTTTCTAGTAATAATGGCATTTCTTAATTCTCTGTGACGCTTACTCAGCCATCACGGCTTGGGGTTCTTTTTGTATGCCTGAATTTAAAATTTCCAGAGTTCTATAGAAATGACTTTAAAAGTATGTTATAACGTTATAAACTTTTAAGTATAAGTTACTGAAAGTACTTGGCATTATCAACTTAAAAAAGAGCACTTCTCACCTCCAACAACTTCATTTAGGAGAAAAATTAAAGGTAAAAAAACATGTTTAATTGAACTGTCAAACTGTTAAAATACACAACTTTTTTATTAACTTTTTATGTTTGCATTTAAATAAACAGGGAAACAATATTTTCGAATTACAGAGGAAAATGTTACCAACTACACAAGTCATATAAAAAAATTGAGATGATATTTTAAGTGTATTGTGGTTTGATTATTATTTACTTCATTTGCTTCTATTTATTTTTGTTTTGTTGCAGCCAGTCCATCTTTTCAGCAGTGGCGTACTACATGAAACACCTTGGTGTGAAAACCAGGGCAGTCGACAGTAAGAAGTCCAGGGGAGGCTTCTTCAGAAGTAAACTAGTCAAGGTATGTTCAGGAAATTGTTCATTGATTAAAAAAAAAAAATCAGTTTATTAAATCCTAAGACAAACGTGAAGATCTTTTTCACCAATATGAATCAGTTTTATACTTTTATGTTGTTAAACGGAACAAGTATATTGGAATTCAGATATTATTTTGAAGTATTTTTTGTTAAAGAATGAACTGAAGTAGCATCCATCAGATGTGTTAAGTCACCTCCGGACTTGCAGGTGACTCAGGACTCCTCATCCCTACCCTGACCCATCCTCCTGACCCTGTGTGTGGGCTTGCATTTTTCTCAAACCCTATCCTTCTCAATAGATTCTCCTCCACACACCTCACTGTTGTTGTCGAGACCAAAACCAAACTGATTTTTTGTTTCTTCTGCTGTAAATAGATGTGTGTCTATATGACTAATAGACTTACTTCTGTAATCTGTATTCAATTTGGTCTCATATGCTCTAGTCCTGACACGTTCTTGACAGCAACTCTTACTCATAACTGTCCCACACTCAACTCACATCCACTCCCTCCACTACTGGTATACCTCAGGCCTCTGTACTTGGGTTCTTCCTCTTCGTATTGTGCTTCCTCTCTCTTGGAAACCTAATCTGTAAATTCTGTATATACAGTATTTCCACTACTTTGTGGATGACCGTGACCTCTCAACGACTGTGAACTCTTCACCTCTCTGAAAAATAACGTATTTCCCAACCCAGCCAACACCACCTCCACCACATCAGACCCATCCATCAACTACTCCAACCTAGTTTAACAGAAAAAAAGCTTTCCTTGAATGCTGCTCCGCTGTTAAATTATTTTTATTTTGATAGCCATTGTTATAATAACAAAATTCCAACAAGGATTGACAAATAAACTAATGACACCATGTGTGATAAGAGAGAGATGCCTTTTATCTTGAATATTGATTCTCCCAATATCTGAGAACCAGAGTTCGGTTTTGTTATCTCTGCAGAGCATGTTTGAAACCAGTTATTTCTGAACAAACCTTTCGTTTACTCTCTCACCCTCAGAACAGGAAGGATGAGTCTTCCAAAACCAAACCCAGAGGCGGCTTTCCTGGCATCCCCAACTGGATCGCTGGGAACTGTACGTACTGACCAAGCAAATAAATTACATCGAGCCAGATGTAGTTTCATGGCAATCACACGCGCCATCATCAACGACCTTGAGTGTCCTAAAATGAGAATGTTGTCTCCCGTTACAGCTGAGGTCAAACCTAAAACGGAAGTTGAAGGTACTAGTCCCCCCCCCCTCCCCCTCCCCCACCCCCACAATCTCCCCTCTCTTTGTCCACAGAAAGGTCTGATCTTTACTAATATACCCATGAGCATGTCTGCATGTCCCTAAAGACTGGGAGTGGATGTTGGTGGTGTTTTGGATCGTTTGTATTACTGATGTTCTGGGTCTGTTTTTTTTAAGCCTTGCAGTAGAGTTAATTTGACTTTTCTTCTACCAAACTAACTACCGGTACTTCTGTTTCAGTCCCTGATCACGCCGTACTCATTACCTGTCTGTCACAAACTTCATCTAATGTTATGCTGTGTTTTTAAGCCCCAGTCTGCATAATCAATCCTTCTTCTTACCTTCGGTGTTTCGTCCAGCTGACAAAGAGAAAGTGAGTCAAGAGCGGAAAGGACCAACTCCCAGCAGAGGCTCCCTGACTGACCCTGCAGCCCCCTCCACCAGCATTAGGAAGTCAGGTTCTGCTGGAGGGACCCCCAGTCTGCCTGCGGTTGAAATCACAGATGGCTCAGGCAGCAACATCATTGCCACCAGCCCTGACTCTTTACACATCGACGGTAGGCTGCCTTAAACAGTGTCAGACAAGTGGGGGCATTGCACTTAAAAAATGATGATGATTTAGGTCATATTATCATCTAGCTAAGGGAGTACACTTTTACCCATGAGTGGATATACATCATCCTCTTCACATACTTCACTACAAAGCTATCCTTGAAGCTTCAAATGAGGAGCTCCATGATGCTCTGAGTGCTCGTCAACTCTGAAAACCCTCACGTGAAAATTCCTCTCCTCTTTTTCTAGGGCTCTCCAGCAATCGCTTAGACCCTCCAGCCTCTTCAGACCGGGGAGATGTGTCCCCAGTCGGAGTAGGCGGATCTGTCTTCCTGGGCGAGACTCTCTCACCTACTGATCTCCCCCAAGAGGAGACTTTGGAGAAAGACAGGTGAGCAGTGTGGAGGATGAAACTTGCAGGGAATGGGATTATAGTTGCAGTGCAGTGAAGAGAGGCTCCTGCTTTTAGGGGATTAAAGAGACACATGTAATCAGATTATGATTAGGTTATATCTCGTCTGTTCAGATGTAAGACAACCATTTGAAGAGGGGGGGCATGTGTATAGTTCTCACGCTGGGGGAGCGTGGTAAAACTCCCCAGCAGTCTGTCCCTGCTGTGTGCTGGCTTTTTTTGTGCTGCCTTGTTCACTAACAGAACCTCAGACTTTTGTGACAGAGCCCCTCACCAGGTGAACCCCGGCCCAGAACTCTCCCTCATCCTTCTCTTCTCTCTTTATTTTCTGTTCCTCAAGCATGTTGCTCTTCTGCTGGCCCATTTGTTTTTGTACGTGGGCATTACTAATGTTCTTCCCGTTGTTGCCAGATGGTCTTGTTTGTGCAGGCTCATGCCATGTTAAGGCTGTGATGTAGTGAAGCTCTGAGTGGGTGTACATCAGGTCCATTGTTTGAGCCGTTCTGTTCACTCCTACTTGACAGTTTAGAGCATACCATCGGATCATAAAAAGGCTATGCTTCAATGGAGGTGACAATTTGCTTCCATTCCAGTGAATCATGAGTGTCATATATGCTAGCGCTGGCCTCTTGTGGATTCTGTTGATCTAACACAAAGCCTTTTGTGCCCAACAGTGGTGTATGGAGTGAGAGAGTTCACCATAACATCATAATAATGAATGTGGTGTTACGTACAGTACAGACCAAAAGTTTGGACACGACTTCCAGTGTTCTGCATTGCATTACATAATGAAGACATCACATATATGAAGCAGGATATATGGAATTATGTATCAAATTAAAAAAGTTTGAATAACTAAATATGTTTCCTATTTTAGATGACTCAATGTAGCCACCTTTTGCTTTGTTGGCAGGGCTGCAAACACTTGGCCTTCTTAATGAGCTCAGTCACCTGCTGGAAAACCTTATTAGGTGACTACATCATGAAACTTATCGCCGGAATGCCATGAGTGAGCAAAGTCATAATCCAAGCAAAGGGTGGCTCTTTTGAAGAATCTGAAATATAAAACATGTTTGTTGTTGCACTTGTTTGTTAACTACCTAAGTCCACATGTGTTCATTCATAGTTTTGATTCCTTCAGTGGGAATCTATAGTGTAAATAGTTTAGTAGTTTCAGTATATAGTTATAGTTTAGCCCCTTGCTCCGATGGGGATCTACCAGTCAATTGTAAATGTTGGTAGATCACATGGCCTACGTGAGGAACCATGATGACAAGTTGATTTTAGCCTCACTGTCTTCAGTCCAGGGGATCAGATCAGGTCAGCTGTTTAAATAGACCACAAACACAGCCAAGCATGTGAGGAGCCACCGCAATAAAATCAGTCGTGGTGACTTGAGATGAACCTGTTCCCATGAGGCTCTGCAGCGCAGTCAACCAATCACAGTGGCTCTTAACTACAATATGGATTTTTATGGACAAACACGCTTCATCCCTCCAAGATACTGAGTCTCGTCACAGCAGACCGATGAAGTTTCTGTCGTTTTAATTACGTTCAAGTGTGGATCCATGGTCACTTTTAAGGTCTCCAAGCCGGTCTCAATATTTTATATATATATATATATATATATATATAAAATGCCTCAGATTCCTTCACATTCAGGTCAAATATCTGAGAGGGTTAGCTGTTTGAATACGTTTTGCGGGTTGGATGGATCATTGCCTCATTTGTCTTGGAAAAGGCCGCTCAGTTGAGTCGCTACGTTGAGTCAATAAATTACCACAATTCTTATGAATAAACAGACTAAATCTGACTTTGACTGGTCACAACTGCTCTATGCTGAGTCAACTAAATTGGGTGTTGCTGTTCCTGCCGTTTGCTTGCCCAGGTGTCTGCAAGTGTTGCAACTAGCAAGGTTCGTCTCCTCCTCGACCCTCTCTCCTTGCTTGTCATTGTTGTGTGCAGGTCCATGTCTGGTCAGGGGCTTTTGGCACGTGTTGCTCTGACAGCCAAACATTAGCAGTATACATTAAAGGTTGTCACTGCTCGTGTTTAACAATGTGGTGTCCCCGTGTTTTCGCAGAGGGAAGACAAGGTGGGTCTCAGCGCCTTGACAGAGTCGCGGACATGCTTCAGGCCGTGTAGTGGCACACACACACACACACACACACACACACACACACACATATATACACCTCACACAGCTCAAGCGTTGCTTTATAAAAGGATGATGAACAGGATTGTTGCGACCACTTGGAATATAAATGCTGGATGTTTCTCGCACCGTGTGGAGAATGGTAATGACTGTTATCGTGATAAAAGAAAATAGCTTTCAAGTTGCTCAAGTGGGAATATCTGTTCTGAAAGCAGAGGCCTCGGTGCTCGAATATCTAAAGCATGTGAAAGATATTTTTCTGGTTAATTGTCAACCAGTATGCATGTCTAATTCCATGCATATTTATGACTTGTTCATTTTCTCTTTTATCTCTCGTCGCAAATGCGATTCCTCTATTCTCTCGTTTATTTCTGTCATCTGTTTGACACGTTGACTTTCTATGCTTTCAACTCTTTAACAATGCTGTTCCCTTCTTCTGCGTATTCATCTCCTCCCGCCACACTTCTCCTGTCCCGCCTCTCCTTCCCTCAGTAGGAAAGTAACCCGTAGCGAGAGTGCCCGTGTGGATCGGCACTCCTCTCGGCGCCGTGGCTCCTCCAGGGCCAAACAGTCCCGCTCCCGTAGTGACGTGGACCTCCAGATGCCCTCGACAGTGACATCAATATCTGCTCATCTCACAACCCATCACCTCCATCCGTAAGATGGACCCAACCCATCTTAATACCCTCACTCGATAGGGTGGTGCACAGCAAGGACAGACATGCTCCCTAATGACATGCAAATATTAATAAGTCTCATTGTACGATGGTCATGAATCTGAAGGGAGTTCATAGATGGATTTATTTTCTTAATTCTTGGTTGGAATCTTTTGAAAAATTGAAGCTTCTGTTTAAGGAGCTATAAAGAGTTTTGAGGATGAGCCCACAATTAAGTTCGACTCAATAGATCCTTTTCCACCACGATGTGAAGTGGACCCCTATTGCTCTGTGACCATACAATGGGCAGAACATGGATAACTGAAGTGACGTGTACGCATTTGGTTTTAGCAGTCATTTTCTTATATTTTAAAAATTTAAGTTGAAATCCTCATGCGTCTCTTTGACTTGCTCGCTGGTAGAGAAGCTAGTTTTCCCAAAGGGGTTGTAGCTTTTGAGTGTTGGATGCATTTTATGTTGATATTGATGGATGGCAATTTGTTTCATTCAAAAACAAATATTGCCGATAACCAGGTTTACTTGTTTTCTCAGTGCCGACTCACCAGTGTTGGCACCTGAAGGGCTGGGGTCCGCCCCGACCAGCCCCTCCCCTCAGCTGGAGGAGTTGGATCCTCGTCTCCTCGAGTTCGAGCAGGACCCTCCCAACTGGCGGGAGCTGGCCTCCCCAGAAGCTGTTGCCAGCCTCGGCAAGAAGGAGACAGAAAGGCAGGAGGTCATCAACGGTGAGAGGAAACAAAGCTTAAGTGAAGGTCTGTTTGTTTACCAACCTTCTTCTGACTCAATCGTTAATCTTTCTTCCAGAGTTATTTGCTACTGAACATGCTCATGTTAGGATGCTGAGTGTTCTTCAGATGGTTTTCTCTAAACCTTTGGAGCGGGAGGAGCTGCTGACCAGTACGGAGCTCGCTGCTATATTCCCAAATCTGGATGAGATCATAGAGATGCACTGTAAGTGTAAAACACTGATAGATGTCATGACTTGTTTGACCTTTTCATGTATTCTGAAAAATGTCTTTCAGAAATATGCTTTTATTGAGTAACTCGTAATTTTTGGTTTCTATTAATGTTGGGTGGGAGATTCTCTTTTATCACATTCATACATTTGTCATTAATTTACTTTGTCATTTTTGGTTTTCTTATTTTTATTTATTTATTTTTCCAGTGATTGTCTCGTTTATTTGTCACAAACATGCATTACGTGGTAGATATATTTGCCTGAAAATATTAGTTTTCTTGTTTTTTGTTTATTTTCAATTTCAATTTTTTTATTTTCGTAAACTTCGAGAGTACTAAACACATTAACAGTATATACAATTCTGTCACTCCTTCACTTTCAGTCATGGTGTTGTCATTTGTTTTGCTAACAATATATTACAAATTAATAAGAAAAATAATTGGAGGGTTATTTTTTTAAATTATATGCCATTTATTACAAATTTAATCAAGCTTTCTGTTCCAGTATTTATTCCTAACGTTAAACTTCTTTAAAATTATAATGCTCTTCATACATTTAGCTCTTGTTCTTTTGTTGTTTATCTTAAATTCTCAATTAAATTTTTGTGCGGCATCATCCTATTAACTTCAATTGTTTGTGCGTTACAGATAACTTCTATGACAACCTCAAGAAGCTACGTGTGGAGGACAACTTCATAGTCAAATCCATTAGCACTACTGTTTTTAACCGAGTGAGTTATGTTTGTTCAAATCACTAGTTTTCCAGTAGATCTTATAGTTAATTCTTTCTACTTTTCTATCTGTCGCTCTCTCTGTGGTTCCGAGCTGTCTGTTCTCTATCTGATGTCTTCTGTATGTTTTAGTTCGGTGGCACAGAAGGTGAATGGTTCCAGAAACTGACTGCACGGTTCTGCAGTCACCAGTCATGGGCTCTGGAGCAGATCAAGAGCAGGCAGAAGAAAGAGCCGCGCTTCAACTCCTTCATACAGGTGCGAAACATCATCACACACATGCACATGGGCAAAAACTGGACATAAACACTCACTATTTCTGAATCTAAATTCTTTGAAAGAAAGACGTCACATATGGATGGGTCCAAAAGATTAAAAGACATACGCGACGTCTACTGAAATTCTAAAATATCATTTCATACAATTCAGCACTGTTTTGTGTGTTTTTCATGTGTGTGTTTCAGGAAGCAGCCAGTAAACCCCAGTGTCGCAGACTGCAGCTCAAGGACATCATTCCCTTCGAGATGCAGAGATTAACAAAGTACCCGTTGCTGCTGGAAAATATTGCCAAGAACACAGGTTTGTTTTGGAAAAACCTCAAATATGGCACATATTGTTTAGCGATACTGGCTTGGATAGTCAAATTAGAATTGGGCTGGAACTCGCGTTGTCTTGTCCACAGTTAGTTTAGATTCTTTTATACTTGTTTGCAGTTGACACATTAAAAGTGGCAATGTTCTCGGTTTTCATAAAAAGATGATACGTTTCCTCATTTTTTTTTCACAAAACCTTAAGTCACTGCATGATTACGATCGTCTACACCAAGAATTTTGAATTCACTTACGGCACAATCTGTCCCAGATTCTAACAGTCACCTCCCAATAGAGCAGTCTTTCAAGTTAGTTTTCGTTCCAGTCGATCCGGAGGAGAAGGAGAAAATCCAGCAGAGCGCAGAGTGCTGCAAAAAGATCCTCAACCACGTCAACGAGGAAGTCAAAGTCATGGAGAATCTTTTGGTGAGCATCACACATCTGGTGACGCTTGTGTCCTGACAACAAATGTATTCGCTTGTTTCCTAACCTTGACTTTATTTTCAGACACTGAAGGACTATCAGAGGAGATTGGACACATCAGGACTCAAACCGAGCAATGACCTTTACACTGAATATAAAGTTAGAGCTTGCACATATTAATTTTTCACAATATCAATTGTTCTGTTTTTCAATTTATTTAATTTCCCTCTGCCTGGACAGAACATTGATCTGACTCAGAAGGCGATGCTTTACGAAGGACCCCTAACTTGGAGGGTCACCAAGGAAAAAGCAATTGGTAAATTCATAATTTTGTCCATTTCCTTCTGTTTGTTGAAATGTTGAGTCTTTTTAATACTCAAAATGTACAAAGGAGCCGAAAAATGCCTGGTCTGATCTGACATTTTCTCCTCCCATCATGTCTCGCAGAGGTTCAGTGCGTGCTGCTTGGCGACCTATTGGTTCTTCTACAGAAGCAGGATGACAAGATGGTGCTGAAATGCCAGAGCAAAAGTACCATCGCGGCCCAAGAGGGGAAGCAAATGCTGAGCCCCATTATTAAACTGGACTCTGTGTTCCTTCGAGAGGTTGCCACAGGTTAGAAGTTGATCGTGGCGTTGTTAGCGATACACTGAGGTTAACCTCAAATCTCTTTCTCATCAGATCGGAAGGCATTCTATGTGATCTTCACGTGGGACAGTGGCGCTCAGATCTACGAGCTGAGAGCTCAGTCGATCGGCGAGAGGAGGCTGTGAGTGTGAAACATGACTTGAAATTAACAGTCCAATTACATCCAAATGTGTTCACCTTTCACAGCTGGACAGAGGCCATCAAGGCTGCAATGGAAGATTTGAAGAAGAGCGGCACGCCAATGAGATTGTCACTGCCACCAGGAGGAGGAGGAGGAGGAGGGCCTGCCAGTCCTTCATCGTAAGTGTTTTCAATGTCTAATGGTTAAGAGCAGGGGTTCTTACCTTTTTGATCTTGGGGCCCAAGTAGGCACGAGGCCCATTCAAGTAATAGTACTGATTCATGACTCTTGATTTCATTTGTGATCAATAATCGTATTTAATCTACTTACACATAGACAAAGCAAAACCTTGTGAAATAACATGACACCATTTGATCATCGCAAAGATATTTATTGGTCATTGAAAAGTCCAACAAGCAGCAGAACCAGGTGCAAGTCATACACGTCAATTTTACAAAAGAAACAAAGGAAAAAAATACACTTGATGGAAAACTGCTGAGAAAATTGGAAAAACAGAATAAAATTCTGAATCAAATAAAAAGCATGTCTAAATAAAAGTAGTATATTTTATTTAAACCCCATAGAAGATATAAGTAAATGAAAGTATCGCCACAAAATGTAATTCACTTTCAAAATTGCTTCAACAGGTGTTTTCATGAACAGTTTTTACTGTTGGGGGTGGCAGCATCACGTAATCATTTTTTCTTTTCAAGAACTTCTTCATAGTTGGTAACTATCACAGATTTGCAGCTGCCTAGGCAATTTAGTGACGCACTACTGCCACCCTACGTGGCCTGTGTATTTAAACTGAGCGTCTCGCAGCTCAGAGGTGTAAAACAAAAAAACTTCTAGCAGCCCTATGGTTAAGCATCACTGGATTAGAGCGCACATGCTCAAATACTAATCTGAAAGGGACTTTTTTCAACAAGTCATACTATTCATCGAGGTTTACCAGGCGAAGTTACACAAGGGGTGGGTATAAAAATCAGTCCAGCAATGTATTGCAGCCTCCCCTGAATTCAACGTTAATTCAGCAAATCTTCTGAATCGATTCACCACTTGGCTGGAAGGCACGCTGTGTATGGGATTCACTTTTAATGGAAGGAAACCGCACTCAACTAAAACAGAACACTAACAACGGAGAGTGGAAAGAATCTGGAGGACTTCGTTTATCATTCAAATGTGTTCTAAATACACAAAACTCAATAACTGCAGTAGAGGTTACTGATGTGGGACACACGATGGCCAAGTGGGCCTAGGCTGCACTTTAATCCTACGTGAGGCCCAAGTAGGGCCCCCAAACAGGATTACAACCACTATGATGGAGTCCATTGTGTTGTTTCCTGGAGAAGTGTGGTCTCTTAATGGCAAATGAACTTAGTGTAGTTCTCTTGGTTTGAAACTAAAGTTTGAATTTGCCCTCCAAAGTAAGGCATGATAAATGAACCTGTGTGCAGCAGCAGCAGGTATTAATCAATTTGTCTCTCGTCTGACACTGTCCTCTCTCTCTCACTCTCTCTCTCGCTCTCTTTCTCTCTCTGTCAGAATGACCGCGCCCTTGAGTCCGACTGAAAATGGAGGTTTGAAAAGCAGCGGCGGTGAGAACATGACGCTTCATCAGCGTAACACGGAAAAATGATGAAGAAATGTATTATTGTACGACTTGACTGCCAGCTCTGACTCCGGGTGTTTGTCTGCAGATCGCGATAAGGACAGTCTAATGGATGAGAAGTCTTCAGACCCCAGGCACTCGCTGATTGATTTCCTGTCAGATAAAGGCTTTGACTTGATAGGCCACTCCAACAGCGATCAGGAGAAGGTGGCCAGCGCCGGCCTGGATGAAGGTGAACACGGGTCGACCTCGTCTGTGATGCATGTCCATATAAATCTCTTCACCGCACTCCAAAGAGCTGACAGGTTGCGTCTCCCCCGCCAGTCATGTCACTGAAGAGGCTGCTGGTCCGGAGCATCAGTCTGTCGGAAGATTCTCAGCTTGATGAGGAGAACGGGGAGGAGCAGTCGGAGGGGCCCAGTCTAGAAATAGGTCTGTGGATCAGGTTGAATATTTAAATCCCTGCGAGCATTTGTCATTGCGCTGATGAAATACTAAATTCAAAACATGGAGTGAAGACGCTAAATCAGCAGCCAACAAGTTATTGATGTGCTTGGTCAGGTAAAAAGTCTATTGCGCACTGCAATAGTTGTGGCTCATATATATGAATTTATAACAGCTATGTTTTGTGTGATAAGTCACAGTCATATTTAATAAATGTCATCCTGTCTTACTCTCCAAACCATGTTTGGGTAGTATTTTTGCTGTAAATTTGAGACCAAACTTTCCCCAAATTTGCATACAGAATTTTAAATTAGAAATAAATGTTGCATTCCCGAAGCCTGAAATTAACACATGCAGACTGCTTAATATTACATGTTTATCTACAAGTATAAACATATTTCCATGTTTATTTCATGCCGTGCAGTGCATGTTTAATTTTAAATATTAATCGCATTCACTGTTTGTGAAACAAACTCATGTTTTTCCCCTTCGTCCACAGAAGAAAGTAACACCGCGGATGGAGTTGCCGAGGAGGAAAGAGAAAGTAGAAGAATGAAGGCAGAAGAGGATCAGAGTTTCAGCGCACCGCTGGTTTTGTCTCAGGAGAGGATGGAGGAAGTATACAAGAGACTTCGGAGACTGGAGGAGTACATAAAGAGACTACAGGTGACAAGATTGTAGCTGGTCACGTTAGTGACCAGTGGTGAAGCACTCCCATTCAGTCTCAGAGATCAACATTTTCTCATCTCATTCTCAATTATTTAGCAATTTATTCAGGACTATCTCTCCCATGTTTGTTTTTCTCTCACGCCATTTTTACTCCACCATCATTTCGAATACATACAGACACACATATATATTCATGTATAATTATTTATTGTAAACACATAATTCTGTGTTAATTTGTGGTATATTTTCTTTTTACTTTAAATGCTGCTTCCTTGTTGTATTTGTATGTTTAATTCATTTATTTTTCTTGTTACATTTCCATTTTCACCTTTATTCCTACTTTTCCAAGAGTAAGAGTAACCTTAAGTGTAACAGCGTATTCAGCCATGTTAAAATACATTTAATGTTGTTCTCGATAATCTTATTACACAATGTTAATTACGTAGAGTCTGTCTTACATACAAACTATGTAAGTTTAACTTTTACACATTTCTACACACAATATCTATCTGCTTCTATACATGTATTATATACAGAGTGTGTGTAGATTATTTTTATTATATTTTTTATTGCTGTTCTACATGAACATATTCCTGTTCATCAAAGTTTCTATTTTACATCGTGCTGATGTCGTTTTCATTTCATCTGAGACCATCTGTGTGTGGCACAAACAAGTGCTGAGTCGGAACAAAGATGGACAAGTAAACTTCACTCTTCTTAACCGCTCGTGTTATTACTCGGCTGGACTTATGCTGAAAATGGCTTCTGTGATGAGATGTGTCAGAGCGAGACAGAGAGGATGTTGGGTAATCAAAGTTGTGTGGTTGTGAGTGTGTGTGTGTGTGTTTGTGCGTGCGTGCAGCTCTTGAGCCCATATTGATTTTGTGTTGCAGACTGTAGAAGACGAGCACCATCGGCTGCAGGAGGCTCTTTCGAAATTCTCCTTGGAGGGAGGAAACTTCCAGTGAGATGCTGACCACATGGTGAGATGGGGATGATATGAGAAAGAGATGTCAGTGTTAGCAAAGCTAAACAAACTTTGAACTTTGAAGCATGGGCAGATTTACCTGAGACATTGTGAGAGTGACTCCCGCCAAGCTGTTTACGGCCACTAACAGATTTTTATTTCTTTTAAATGCATTATTATTAGCCTACATTTATTGTTATAATAATGCATTCATCCAGACAGCAGGTGGCAGTAGCGCTGCAATCCTGCAACACTCACATCAGGTACTTGAAGAAGAGGTTCTTGCTGCAGCAGCAATGTTATGCAACCAAGCGGTAGAAAGGAATGTTGTGCTCCTCTATTCTTGGATATTGGAACCTTTGTCGCTATCCAATCCAGTTATAACGGTAGTTCTATTAGCGCTCATAGTCCCAGTGTGGGAACTGAGCTTGCGGCAGAAGAGTGGCTCTTTTAGCCATGACATTAGCTCTGTTGCATTCAGTGGTTGTGACTGTCATGTGACTGGCAATGCACTAAGAATCAAAAGAAGTCGCTTGGGCAATGAATGAATCTCCCTCACGTTTCTTTCTTTTTTACTTTTGTTACATGTTTTCTTCTATTAAGTTTATGTTTCTCACACGCCGTATTTACTTTTACTTTTTTTTATTGTTATTTACTTTTATTTTGATCAATTAGTTACTTTCATGAAATGGCATTTATTGAGCCTTTTTCTCCAGTTTATGAACCTTTTTTTGTAACACAACTTCCAGATACATGCTCTGAGTACAGGAAGTGAACAGCAAAATACACAGTAAAATACGAAGAAATGTGTGTCAGACTGAAGATAGTTTTTAGTGTTGTTCATTCCTTCTGTCCCTTCAAAAAAGTCCCACTACTAACCTTTTAAATCCCCCTCCTCCCATTAACTGCCATGTTGTGCTCTCCCCATCTCTCCAGTCTTCCAACAGTTTGGAGTGTGAGAGTGACTTCCAGAATCGTTCCTCAGAATTCCTTCAAGTCCTTCCGGGACCTTTTTCTGCTCCAGCGTTGCGCAGCCTTGCAGATGCCTGGACCAGTGTGGTGGAGAAAGAAAAAGAAGGACCGGGGTGGTTTCAGTGATGCCACATTGGATTTGTTGTCTGATGAGGTGGCTGTATTTTAGAGAAGGAACGCAGAGATGCCAAAAAAAAAAAAAAAAAAAAAGATGAAGCAATGTTTTGCCAAGAGAGATGCTGCCTAAAAATGTATTGATAAGAAGCATGTATGCTAATACATGCTTCACTGTGTTGCCAGAAGCTGATGTACAGTAAGCAATGTGTTTAGCGCCTTCAAAAGCAAATTTTTATTAAGAAACTCCTGCTGATTCCGTTCGACTCCTGCTTCGTACCAGCGGCCTCTCACTTCAAGCAAGACATTTGACGTTGGGTTCAATGCAAAATATGTCACACAGTCTGTTACAAATATGTGCTCCCACTCTTCACTGGTCACTAGGAAATGTATGAATCACTTTACTGAGGTGCTGCTGATGATTAACCTTTCGTATTTATTGATTCTCCTGAATCCAGAGTCTAGCTATGACAACGCCTATTTATTAGGCGAGAGGGAAGTCGGAAGACTGAGAGAGAGAGAGAGCAGGAGAAGGGAGTGGAAATGTCCATGAGGAGGATAAATAGAGAGTTGCAGCAATCTGGTGAGTCAGCTTTATCTTGTGAAGCCGCCATCACGGCCTCTGATCCTTAAAACAATCCATGTTTCAATGAGCAGTTAATATAACAGCGACTCAGAGAGCACATGGTGACAAACGGGGTGGAGTAGTCCCGGAACTTAACAGGCCAGGATAGAAAAAGAAGGATTGGGGTGAAACTAAATGATTTAAAATGCTGCTGATGCCTCAGGAGTAAATTATGGAGCTGTAAAAATAGCATGGGTTAACCTTATCATCTGTCTGAAGTCACACTTGTCTGACTTTTACTCAATGACGTTCCATTTAAAAAAAAAAAAAAAACATTTTCATTTGAAATTGAAACACGAAGAAACATTCTAAAGAAATGAGTTAACAATATTTATCAAAACATCTAAAAATAAATAAATCTTATGGCTCTGACAAAACTTTACTCACTGTTTATATCTGCCCTTTTTCAGTACGCTTTTGACCCAGAAATGTCTTTACTAAAAGTAAGAGAATGTTCTTATGAAAATATTCACTTTTTCAGCATCATTTTCCCACAGAATATTGTTCCACTCATACCTGCACTTGAATGATTGAGCCTTTTATTTGCACCCCTTTGTCACTTCCATCTATATTGGAAACATGAATGAACTAATTGGTTAGATATTTAGTCGATCTGTCAAGTCCCCAAACATGAGTCCAGTTCAACAAGAAACCAAAGACAATATCATTCTTTAAAAGTAAATATTTGCGGAGTAACCCTGAACTCCGACTCCTGTAAAACCTTAATAAGGATAGACATGTTAGCAACCCTCTGGATGGAAATAAAAGATAATGAGGTCTAAGTCCCAAGAGGTGGCGGCGCACTCTGACTTCACTTCACAATCTGATTCAATAACAACATTGTAAACAGAGAAATCAAACGTAGAGACGGCACATTTTGCACCCCACTTTTTAAAATCCGGCTTTATGAACATGCTTTTCGTCACTGCGGTGACCTGAGTTGGAGGCATTTTCTATGCATGAACTAGTTCAAACAAATGATTCCCAAGTAGAGGGATCCAAGCAGACAGGGGTTCTTATGGCTCCGAACACCCACCCCTTCACTTTCTTCTTAAATATGCAAAGAACTGTAGAACTTAATTTATCGTTTGGTGCCTTGTGTTGACTTTCAAGCTTTTCTGTTTCTGCTGGAGCGATGAGTTACAACGACCAAATGAAGACGAACCAGGATTAGACGACTCCAAACTCAAGCATGTAAATATGAACACAGATTGTTTTTCCTGCGTCTTCCTCCATCTTTCTATAAACCATGCAAGAAAATAATGTGTATTTGGGTTTGGATTTTATTGCGCGGAAAAAAAGACCCTTGATGATGTATAATTAAGGTACGTTTTGGTTTTTTTTTTTTAAGTCTTCATTTTTCAAATAAAATTGGGAAATAAATGCTGGTTTCATATTTCATTATCTCTTCATTTTTATAATGCTGTACGACACAAGAGTATTTCTATTTCAGGGGCAGGAAATGTTTTTGCCACATTTTGCACCAGGAGAAAATAAAAAGGAAAATTGTTAATATGTTTTTTTAATGTTTTTATTTAAAGGAATAATAAACTGGAAAATGAGAGTACAGCAAGTGTTTTAGTACTAGCTAAAATAATAGGTAACACTTTAGCCTGGGGAACACATTGACTATTAATAAACAAATTACTTGCTTATTTTTGTTTATTGCTTGGTAATTATGGTTTGGAGGGAATTTTCATTGACTATTCTAAAATCTAAAAAAAAAAAAAAAGTTACCGACTAATAAGCTGAAAATACTCATATGAATAAGTAGTTTACTTAAGGTAATAAATGTAATATAATAATTGTAATAATACAAGAAATAAATGTTTGGAAATAGAATTAATTTGAAACAAAAACAACTAAATTATGACTGAATTGATCAAAAGCTGACATATTTTCTAAAAAAAATCAGTAAATGTCTTTAACAAAAACAATGGGCAATAAATTAACCTGATAAATTAATGTGATAATAAAGGCTAATGTCTTTATGACTGGAATGATTACAGACCAATAAAATAATAAAATAAAAACTCGTGATAGAAATGCTGGTTAAGAAAAGAGCCTTAAAATAAACTGAAATAAAGGATTGGAATACATGTTATTTTTAGCATTCATTTTGCATTTAATAAATACATTCTAATAAAAATAAGTTTAAGGACGGACAAATAAAAACGGCAGATTATATTTGGGCTGGGACTTGAGATTCATTTCAATGAATTTAGCACAGAAATGATAAATCATTACTTACCATGCAGATTATTCGGATATATTCACAGCGATCACATTTCAGTGCACCAATTCCAGCAGCATTATTGCATGTGATGCCATAGGAAAACCTCCATGATGAAGGGGACTAAATGGCATTGTGCTGATATTAAAAAAATAATAACAATAATAGAAACATGAAGATGTTAGTCACACTTAAATTATTTAAAAGCTTCTATCCCTGGTTTAAGTACTTTAAATGCCCCATGCCTGGCCCCCAACACCACCAATATAATGCCATGAAATGCAATGCGATGTTTGCTGTGTGCTCATGCATCTGTGACTTCAATGTAAATTCTTGTAAACTCATTCAAGCATAAATCCTGCAGAGAAAAAACAGCAGCAGCAGACAGTTGTGACTGTTGTCGTGCTGGTCGTGTTTTAACTCCATCCAGTCGATATTTAAAAGGAAAGCATGGACCAAGTTCACTTTCTTATCTTCTGCTGCTTGGGTAAGTCTGCTTTCCTTACTGCTTTAATGAAGTGTAATGATGTTCACTCACCCCCGGGGGGGCAAACTAATTGATTTTTGGAGAACGGAGAATCTGGTTTATGTACTCCACCCGCCTCCCCACCTGGTTCTGCACTACCTGCAGGCTGGAATTCTGCTCAGTGGAGTTGTTCTGTTTTGGATAGAACATAGTCAATTACACACAGAAAGAGGAAGTTGAAAATAATCCATTGATCGAACGTAAAAAGCAACACGATAGTTAGTGTTTGCAACAAAAATACATTAATCCGTGCTTATTTTTCACAAGCATAAACCCTTGTGGTGAGTTTCAGGTTCTAAGCAACGATTGCATATTTTAACAGAATGATGTTCTTGCTCTTCTGGACTTCCCTTTTCGCATACATGGTTCTGATGTCTTCTACTCCAGTGAACTGCATTGCTTAAATGAACACATTTTTTATGTTATTGAGGAAACACTTTTTCTTTACTTTTATTTTATAAACATATATTGTGTTACCATAAAAAAGATACTTTTTCCATGTGTGTACATTTGAGGCGTAGCAACTGTAAACATGCAAGCAGGTAGTTAAATAATATTTAACATGTGTTCCCCAATCTAAAAAGAATTGTTTCAAGTCATTTGTTTCCCAATCCAGGATGTTGTCATGTTAGTTTTGGTGACTTTCTTTTGTGTATCTTCTCCATTGGATTGCCATCACTGGCAGTCCAAGTGATGGCAATCATGTGACCTTCATGCAGTGATTTGCCATCACTGCATGAAGGTCACATGATTCATCCAATGGTAGAAGCAACGTGTTGTGGTGCACAATGATTCGCAGAAAAAGTCATCCATTCGCATTTCATTTCTGTTTCGTCCTTCACAAAAAAAGCGGCGGTTCAATAAATTCCTGTAATGCGGAATTGGGCCAGCGTGGGCTGTTGGGCTGAATTCAGAGGTATTTAAAAAAACAAAACAAAACCAATGATTCTAGTTAAAAAGAAGGTCCCTGATTCGATACAGCCCGAAGCGACTGGTATCCGAGTTATTCTTTGGTGCTGCAGAACAAGGGTTTTTCAAATTCCAATTTCTTTTTTTAACAGTAGGTGTGTTTACATGACAGGGAAGTTAAAGTGTAGTATTTAAACTTCATTTAAAGTTATTTAAAATCAAAAACAGAACACACCAGTAAGAGTCTGATGAAATAAAAAAAAGCTCTTACTAAAAAAAATGTGTTTGAAGACTTTGCACTCGACACTCCACTCACAAAATGAACAGGAAATGAGAAAGCAGTGGCCCACATAATTTAAGAAACCACTGAATACCAGTGGTAACAAGTTTACCTGTCAAGGCTCTTTCTAAACTTGAGTTGTGCTCAGACACGAATACTGTTTGCTTGAAACTCATTTAACTCTTTTAACCTTCCATAGTGAGTTGTCTCCAGGGTCAGGAGACTCAGGAAGTGGACAGGCCCTGGCTGAGGGTGCCGGTTGGGCTCCCTGCCGTCCTGGAATGTTGCTATTGGAGCCACAATCGGATGGTCTGGTTTACATGGATCAGACGACGTCAGTCCAACAGCACCGAGCAACCCATGAGCAGCACCGAGCTCAGGAAGAAGACACCATCATGCCACACACTGCCTCTGACCTCCGTTCAGCTGGACGATTCTGGACTGTACCAGTGTCGCCTGAATTCTACCAGCCTCTTACTGTACACACCTGGTACCTACCTGCAGGTCTACGGTGAGTCTGACTGCAACCATTTGTGAACGGAGATGATAGATTTCAGGCGGACCTGCTCATCTGACCCCGGGACTGACTGAGATTTTTTCCTCTTTACAAAACACAACGCTGTGCACTTCCTCAGTGGTTTTTGCAGGGTTTAACGGCTAAAAGAAGCTACAACACCTTTGACACCGCCAGCTCTTAACAGACGTTTCATCTACTTCAGAATGGAGCAGGTGATCCGGTCCAATTTGTTTCCCGATGACAGACGCAGTAGGCCGAGGGTGGAGGAGATCAAAGGCACAACATTAAATCAATGCACAAAACACATCTGTTCTTGAGCTTGTTCACAGTAGTTCATACTGTCCAGGGTGAGGGGGCTCTGACTGTGGCTCTGTCAAGCACGAAAACAGAATGACTGAGTTACAAAATGAGCAAGATCAAAGACAAATTTGAGATTATTATGAATGTAAATGGAAAATTACAATAAGGTTATTTGATTAAAAAAAATAGGACTGGCTGAAATATATAATGTTTACTATATAATTGTACTTTAATGTTATAGAGGGTGTATTTGAGGTCTGTTAGTAGCTGGAAGGGAAATTGCGAATTGTAAACTGCCGATACAAAAAAATATATAATAAAAAGAAAGTTCCAAAAAGAGATAGGAATGGTATTTCAAGAGAATAATTTCAAAGTAACTACTGACACAAATAATAAAACAGAAAAAAAAACAGATTAATTGCATCTGACATTTCTTTTGTAGAGATTAAATTTCAGTGCCCATATGACCCAAACATCCCTGATGAAGGAGAATAAATGATTGTGTTGACATAGATACATTTCAGTGTAGAATAGTGCAGGAAAGAAGCACAAAAAATGGAGGACGTCCACCCTCTGTTTACAGATTCACCTCAGATTTGGT